>NC_056001.1:11481913-12681913 GCF_018446385.1 Zingiber officinale | reverse complement strand
CATCTCCCATCATTAAATACAGATAGCCATCTGCTGGTCCAAATAGAATTTGCCCACCATGATGACTTGTATAAGGAAGGCCCATAGTGAAGATCCTCCTTACTTCTAAAGGACTGGCACTAGTTGCCTGGCATCAACAAGCACAGTTCGTGTGCGATTTGCTACATAAACACGGTGACGACGAAAATAATTAAGCTCTGCTTAATCGAAGATAGTTAAAGATACATACTGTGGAAGGTGTGGTTGACGAACTATTGGCAGTGAATTCAGACACAACCACCTGATATTGACATGGTTGGGCACCATTGTCCCTACCGAGGTCTGAAGGATCACATCCTACATCAGAATTACAGGAACATCTTCCAGAACAGCTTGTGGATCGAAGCTTATCGCAGTTGTACGAAACGAAAAACCGACCATTCGTCGTAAAGTTTGGGTGGAATGCCAGTCCCATAAGCCCAAATTGAGTGTCGCAGTGGACTAAATCAGTTAAATCAAGAAAAGGGTCGGACTCGTCAATCTCCAATGTTCCTCCTGATCCTTGTTCAGGGACACTTGCCAACCATATTTTGCCAGCCTGATTTGATACGAAAACGCGATCGGAGCCATCGGGGTGGGCAACCATGTTCAGGTAAGATCCGTTGCCGATTCTCTCAAGACAAATACCTCCGGGGATGGGTGAGGCCGTGCTGCTACTGAATGAGGTCGAGTTACCATCGAAGCATAGAATGCTGTCACCCGATGAACCTCCGAACGCTTCACAAAAGTCTGATTCGGAATGCCAGACATCGGCGAGTCGAGATGACGACGCCGGTAGTCCAGGTTCAGCAAATGGAGAATTCTGCATCGAAACATTATTGCAGGAATCCCAAACTTGTTTACAGAAGTTTTGGTCGGAGACGCTGGCCAGTGAAGAGGCTGCTGATGATGAGACGGTAGAGTTGCATAGATTAGGAACTGTAGCGAGTGTCGGACCCGTACCAAACAATTCAGCGGAGTATGGATCACATCTCTGAAACAAATAGGAAATTATATTCATATTAATGTGCCACCTTCTACGGAAAAAGAAAATCAGAATCAATATTTTTAATATTATATCTTTTTTAAATTATATAACAATAACATATATATAGGTCTCCTGAGTCCAGGCCTGGACATGGTCCGACCACGGCCGGAACTCCATACTGTTGGTAACTAAACACCAAAATTTCTCCAAAGCGGACAGCGACCCCGCAAGAGTAACAGAGACGATGACTAGTCCAGGGGCAAGGAGTAATTACCGCGCAGACGATCGATCTCATAAAGGCGGCGCATGCCAAGTCGGAGATGTTCATGGACTCGAACTGCCGCCGGAGGTCACCGTCGTCGGTGGCGTTGCAGCAGCTGCTGCCAGTGTACCCGCAGAAAGCTAAAGGCGTCGTCCGAGTCACGGGCGCCACTGGAACAGAACAGACCCTAATTAGCTCTGTCTGTCTCTGAGCAAAAAATAACGCACGAAGTTTAACTAAAATGAAAGGAACGAGGAGATTGAAAAAACTACTTGAATCGGTGCAGAGTTTGAGTGCGTGAATCTCCGGGAGGAAGAAGAGGAGGCAAAGAAGCATGACGATATCTTCGGCTGGCTTCATCTTCTGAACTCAAAGAGTGGGCTGTTGTGGAGTTGAGACTTGGGAAAGGAGGTGGACAAATAGGGCATTCATATCCAATCAATCTCTAGCAGATCTGCCATTGTTGACCTTTGCGATCAGCTCCGCACAGACGTATATAATCAAATCGTTTGGTTAAAGAACGGTTTATTATTTTTCTTATTTTTTATTTTTATTTTGACAATAAAATGTCTTATTAAAATAAATATAGTTCTCCTGGAGAAAAAATAAAATCAAATATGAAAGAAAACTTTTGTCTTGGGACATCCATTTTCCTTAAAAAATGTTATCGCTCATGCTATTTAATGAAAAATATATTTCTTTATTAAAAACTGAAAATAGTTTGATTTGAATATGTTGCAGTAAAAACACAATTTAAGAATTTCTGATGTTATTAAAAGTTAATTCTATCCCTTTATTTTTAGTATATATTTTTAATATATATTTTTTGTCGTCATCCATAAAAGTGTTGGTTGGTGCGCAAGTAGTTGGATCATGTCCTAGTGCTTTGACTTGTTTCTTATCCAAGCTCCACTTTGGCTGTTTTGACCGGGGTCGCCTTCACATCTTTGTTTTATTGGGATAAAATAATATTGATCTAATTTATTTACTTTAAATAAATGTCTATCTAGAATGTTTTTTTAATTCAAATATTTAGACTTTTACATACTGACAAATTTTGAAAGTGCGCTCGTGGTAATAAGCCCGGCAGTAAAATCTATCCTTGCACCATTGCATTTTGAACTGTAATATCTATCCTTTTTGTAGGACGAGATTTGAATTTCGATAAAATTGATAAAAAAAAAAAAAAAAATCTTTCGGTGCAGTTTAATTATAATTTTCAAAGTACCTTCTCATGTATAATCGTCAGACAAACCATATGGGATCTCTATAGCTATAATATCCATTAAATATTTACGGGTGTACTATCTAGAATGCTCTTAAACTCTGAAAAATCATACGGTTGGACTCTTAGGATATAAATTTAATTATATTGAACGCTTGACGAGACTATCCACGGGTATTAGTATAGATTATTACTTTTATAATAAGGAATTTCATACATGGATCGTCTTAAAATTCAACATGGGGAAGGGTATTGATGTCACACTCAAGCAAAATGAGAAGGTGAGTGATAAGTCATGGGGTTTGATCGCCACAAGTTACCTTGATAAGATTAGAATTAGTTCTTTGCCTAAAAACTAGAAGGGAGCTCTCACCAAAGAGAAACTAAAATTTTCATTCAAACTTACTTAATTTTCCATACAAAAGTTCTCCTATTTAACATCCCTTAAGATCCACTATGCACTAATTATGCAATAAATATCATGTTTGCATGTATGATATTTATTATCCACTAATGTAACTACTAATACTAGCTTAATGCAACCATGCATGCATGGTATTTATTATACTAGCTTAGGAACTCTCAAAAATACATTAAAACCCCACAAAGGACATCAAAAGTCACTTTAGAAAAAATCCCCCAAAAATGCATACAAAAATGGTCCTCATATTGGTCCAATTTCACTTTCAATTTGAAGGAATGTGATCCATTTAGTTGTTGCCTCCTTTGTGTATTGATCATCCTTTTCCTTGAGCCCTATTATTAAGTCTTCCAAAACTTGCTTCATTCTCTTAGTCTTGGACCTTGTCACGGGTCCCCCAATTCCCTTCAATGCCTCTTCTTGGCTCACATCATTCCCTCCTTTAGGTGAATTCGTCCTCAAATTTAGGTCTTCATCACCTACATCAAAAGGACTCAAATCAACCACATTAAATGTTGCACTAACACCATACTCACCTGGTAAATCAATTTTGTAAGAATTGTCATTAATTCTTTCCAACACTTGGAATGGTCCATCTCCTCTTGGTTGAAGCTTTGATTTCCTTTGGGTAGGAAACTGTTCCTTCCTCATATGAACCCACACCCAATCATCGGGTTCAAGGACAACTCTTTTCCTCCCTTTATTGGCTCGATTTGCATATTGCTCTATTTTCTTCTCAATTTGAGTTTTAACTTGCTCATGAAGCTTCTTCACATATTCTGCCTTTGTTTTGCCATCCTTGTGAACTAAAGAAGAAGTGTTAGGTAAAGGAAGCAAATCAAGAGGTGTTAGTGGATTGAACCCATAAACAATCTCAAAAGGAGAAAATTGAGTAGTAGAATGGACCGCCCTATTATAAGCAAATCAACATGAGGTAAGCATTCTTCCTAAGATTTAATGTTCTTAATAATTGCTCTAAGAAGAGTAGAAAGTGTCCTATTTACCACCTCAGTCTGGTCGTTAGTTTGTGGGTGACATGTGGTGGAGAAGAGAAGCTTTGTTCCCAGCTTGTTTCATAAGGTCCTCCAAAAATGGCTTAAAAATTTGGTGTCACGATCTGAAACAATGCTCCTAGGCATGCCATGAAGTCTTACCACCTCTTTGAAAAACAAATATGCCACATGAGTTGCATCATCCACTTTGTAGCAAGGTATGAAGTGTGTCATCTTGGAGAATCTATCAACTACCACAAAAATGGAGTCCTTACCTTTTTTAGTACGTGGTAGCCCTAAAAAAAATTCATAGACAAGTCAGTCCAAAGAAAATTAGGAATAGGCAAAGGCGTGTAAAGTCCATGAGGTAATGTCTTAGATTTTGCTTTTCTACACACAATGCACCGTGTACAAAATTTCTGCACATCGTGTTTCATGTGTGGCCAATGAAAATGTTCAAGCAGCATTTCTAAGGTCTTTTGAACCCCAAAGTGTCCCATTAAACCCCCCTCATGTGCTTCCCTAACTAGCAATTTACGCATGGATCCTCTAGGCACACAAAGTCTGTTATTCTTAAACAAATAGTTGTCATGCCTAACAAGCCCATTTTGTGATTTCTTTTCACACGTAGCATATAATTGGGAAAACTCATTATCATGTACATACAATTCCTTAATATATTCAAAGCTAAGCAATTTAGTTTAAAGTGTAGCTAACAAGTTATACCTTCTTGAAAGTGCATTTGCTACAACATTTACCTTTCCTTGCTTATGCTTAATCACATAAGGAAATTGTTCAAGAAATTCGACCCATTTGGCATACCTTTTGTTGAGCTTCTCTTGCCCTTTCAAATACTTCAAAGATTCATGATCACTATGAATGACAAATTCTTTAGGCAAAAGATAATGCTGCCATATTTGCAATGCTCTAACAAGTGCATACAATTCTATATCATAAGTGGAATAGTTGAGAGTGGCGCCACTTAGTTTCTCACTAAAATATGCAATGGGATGACCATCTTGAAGTAAAATAGCCCTAATACCCACATGAGATGCATCACATTCAATCTCAAATGATTTGAAAAAATCAAGTAAAGCAAGAATGGGTGCATGTGTGAGTTTATCCTTAAGTGTTTGAAATGCATTTTCTTGATTCTCTCCCCATCTAAAACCCATGTTTTTCTTAATAATTTCATTTAGGGGTGCTGCCACTGTGCTGAAATCCTTCACAAACCTCCTATAGAAACTTGCCAACCCATGGAAGCTCCTAACCTCACTCACAGTTTTTGGAGTTGGCCAATCTCTAATGGCCTTAACTTTCCCTTTATCAACCTGCACTCCTTTAGAACTTATGACAAAACCAAGAAAAACCACATGATTAGTGCAAAGAGAACACTTTTCCAAGTTAGCATATAGTTTTTCCTTTCTAAGGACATGCAAGACAGATTGGAGATGTGCAATATGCTCAACAAAACTCTTGTAATATACCAAAATATCATCAAAGTATACTACCATAAATTTTTCAAGAAATTCTCGTAAGACATGGTTCATAAGCCTCATAAAAGTGCTTGGTGCATTAGTTAACCCAAAAGGCATTATCAACCATTCATACAATCCATATTTGGTTTTGAAAGCTATTTTCTATTCATCCCCTTCCCTTATCCTAATTTGATGGTACCCACTTTTCAAATCAATTTTAGAAAAGAACCAAGCACCATGCAATTCATTAAGCAAATCATCAAGTCTAGGGATAAGATGTCTATATCGAATTGTGATGTTGTTGATGGCTCTACAGTCAGTGCACATCCTCCATGATCCATCCTTTTTAGGCACTAGAATTACGGGTACAGCACAAGGACTTAAACTTTCTCTGACCCATCCTTTTTGGAATAACTCCTTTACTTGATTTTGTATCTCCTTTGTTTTTTGAGGGTTGCTCCTATAAGCTGACCTATTGGGCAGAGAAGTGCCAGGAATAAGGTCTATTTGATGTTCAATCCCTCTCATTGGAGGCAAACCGTGAGGTACTTCCTTAGGAAACACATCCTCAAAATCCTGCAAAATAACAACAACATCACTAGGCAAGGAGTTAGTATTAGATTCCAAGCAAGTTTCCTTGCACAAAAGAAGAAATATAGGCTGCCTTGTCAAATAAGCTTTCTTCGCCTCACTTCCTCTTGTAAAAAAAATTTCTATTTTTCTCTCTTTCTTTTCCTCATTCTCTCTTTTCTTTTGAATTTTGTCCTCAAAATCAAGTATTTTTTTTTCACACACTATTTCTTTTTCTCTTTTCTCTCTCATTTTTATTTAATCTTCACAAACCTCCCTAGGTGATAACAGTACAAGTATGACTTTGCAAGAATTGTGGACAAAAGAGAACTTGTTAGAGAATCCATCATGATGAGCTCGCCTATCAAACTGCCAAGGTCTTCCAAGAAGAATGTGGCTTGCCTCCATAGGCACAATATCACATAGAACGTGATCTTCATATTTGCCAATGGAGAAATTAATCAACACTTGTTGGTTCACTACCAATTCACCACTATTACTTAGCCATTGGAGTTTATATGGCCTTGCATGTGGTGTAGTCTTAAGGTTGAGTTTGGTGACCAACCTAGTGCTTGCCACATGGGTACAACTTCCACCATCAATGATCATAGAGTATGTCTTACCTTGAATAAGGCAGCGGATACGAAAAATATTTTCTCTTTGATCCTCCTCATGCTCCTTGGCTTGGCTTCCCAATAATCTCCTAACCACCAAGAGATCTCCATCTTGCGCATAGGCTGCTCCATCATTTTCCTCATCGCTTTAGGAAGAGGAATGAGAAGAAATTTCTTCACTAGAGATACTCCCATTATCCCTCACCACCATAGTCTTCTTATTCGGGCATTCAGATGCAATATGACCTTTTCCCAAACACCTAAAACACTTGATATCCCTACTCTTATAAGTGGAAAAAGAGGTAGTATGAATAGGCTTCTTAGTGCTTGCTACCTCCTTAGAATTTGAAGAAGAACCCTCCTTCTTTGGCTTGTCCTTCCAACTTGAAGAGTAGTTTGGAGAAGAGGATTTCTTCATAACGCCCTTTCTCTTTAATTGTTGCTCTATTTCCATTGCTTGATGCACTAAGTCATCAAGCTCCACATAATGTTGTAACTCCACAATGTCTCAATATCTCGGTTTAGGCCATGGAGAAACCGAGCCATGGTAGCTTCCTTATCCTCCACAATATTGGCTCTACTCAAAGCCACCTCCATCTCCTTGTAGTAATCATCCACACTCCTACTCCCTTGGGTGAGTCTTTGCAATTTGTTGTGCAATTCCCTGTGGTAGTGGGAAGGCACAAATCTCCTTCTCATCAAAGTCTTCATTTCGTCCCAAGTGTTGATAGGATGCTCTCCATACCTTCTTCTCTCTTTTTGCAATTGATCCCACCAAATTAAGGCATAATCGGTGAACTCAAGGGCAGCCACCTTTACTTTCTTTGCATCATTGTAATTGTGGCATGAGAAGATTTGCTCTATTTTCATCTCCCACTCAAGATATGTTTCGGGGTCATTCCTCCCTTGGAAGGAAGGTATCTGGACTTTCACACCTCCTAGATCATCTTCTCGTCTATGGTCTCTACCTCCTCTCTCACGTCTTCTTCCCCCTTCATGCCTCCTTCTTTCTCTTGGTGAATCACATAATGGGTCACTTTGATGAGATTCTTCATGATTAGAATTGCCCCCATGGTTGGAAACATTTTCTCCTTCAAGTCGGTCCATACTTTCGTGTATTTCTTCAAGTTGTCTTTGAAACATTCTTTCAAATTGTTGAGTAAGTGCTTCCATTTGAAGCCTATTAAGATCTCGCTAGGGGAATGAGGTGATTTTTCCCCACTTATGCTTGCAAAATGAAAAAAAAGGAGATGACAAGGAAAATTACAAAAGAAATGTTAGACGGACCTCACCACTATACTCATGTGGTTGCACTCAAATTTATCCACTCAGCTTCCTTATAAACTCTTAAGGAAAG
This sequence comes from Zingiber officinale, assembly GCF_018446385.1. Lineage (NCBI taxonomy): Eukaryota > Viridiplantae > Streptophyta > Magnoliopsida > Zingiberales > Zingiberaceae > Zingiber > Zingiber officinale. The sequence goes on along the minus strand of NC_056001.1, from coordinate 12,673,988 downwards.
AACCTTATCAATGTCTTTCTCAAGACAGCAAGTAGACAATCAAGTGAACAAGAAACCAACAAGAGAAATAAACGGATAAAACGAGAAATTCAGCAATGATCAAGAGCAATGAAATGAATATCTTTAAATTCAGATTTCATAAAGAAAGAATATTGAGTCCTTTCAATTCACAAATCCTCCTTTTTTTTCTTTTTTTTTAATCAGAAACCAATGACTAATGATTCCTCTTTTTTTCTGAATTTTCTTTTTTTTTTAGTTGAGGACCTAAATAGTGAATAGAAATTTACAATGGATAGGGACAAAGAGATCAACAAAGATGGACAATAACAAAGATGAAAACAAGACACAAACCTGGAAATCAAGGAGTCAAGGCTCTGATACCAAATGATTGTTGGTGCAACCATAGGTCAATGTTGACCTGGTTGACCTGACTCGAGTTGTATTTTGATGTTTGACTTAGGAAGATTGTTGGTGCAACCTTAGGTCAAGGTTGACCTAGTTGAGTTGTATTTTGATGTTTGACACTCGTGGAAGAGTTGTATTCTTGATATGGGACAAGAATAGATGTTTGGGAGATTATTGGTGCAACCGTAGGTCAAGGTTGACCTGGTTGACCTGATTCGGGAAAGAGTCCAAGTATGGAGACTTGGCACGGGAAAAGTCCAAGTATGGAGACTTGGCACTGGAAAAGTCCAAGTATGGAAACTGTAGGATCGAAAAAAATTTAGATATCTCCACAATAGCATGATATTGTCCACTTTGGGCCTAAGCCCTCATGGTTTTACTCTTGGGCTCTCCCCAAAAGGCCTCATGCCAATGGAGATATCTTTTTCTTATAAACCCATGATCTTTTCCATGTGTTTTCAATATGGGACTATGTTTGCAACCTTGCAACCCCAACAATCCTCCTCTCAAACAAAGGACCATGAGCTTCCCACGTCCGATCCTCGAACCACCAGGTCTTCCTGCCCCTCGGTCTACTCGACCTACTAGGATTTCCTGCCCCTCGGTCTACCCGACCTACTAGGACTTCCTTGCCTAGCCGCAACTAGGACTTCCTGCCCCTCGGTCCACCCGACCTACTAAGACTTCCTGTCTAGTGTCTGGTCCTCTTGATCCGAACATAGGAGCCCCCACTTTCTTTGTTCGAGGTCAATATTGTACTCACGTGGTTCAATCAGACCATAGCTCTTGTGCACAGTCGGCGGTTAAACCTTCTGGCAGTCCGGGCTCTGATACCAATTGTAGGATCGAAAAGAATTTAGATATCTCCACAATAGCATGATATTATCCACTTTGGGCCTAAGCCCTCATGGTTTTACTCTTGGGCTCTCCCCAAAAGGCCTCATGCCAATGGAGATATTTTTTTCTTATAAACCCATGATCTTTTCCATGTGTTTTCAATATGGGACTATGTTTGCAACCTTGCAACCCCAACAGAAACTTGGCACGGAGAAGTCCAAGCAGGGAGCTTGGCACGAGGGAAAGTCCTAACTGGGATGTTAGGCAGGTGGAAAGTCCTGGTGAGTGAAACCAGGCAGTGGGAAAGTCCTAACTGGGATGTTAGGCAGTTGGAAAGTCCAGGTGAGTGAAGCCAGGCAGTGAGAAAGTCCTAACTGGGATGTTAGGCAGTGTGGAAATCCTGGTGAGTGAAGCCAGGTGAAAGTCCGGGTGAGTGAAGTCAGGCAAGGGAAAATCCAGATGGATCAGGGATGATCGGACATCTGGTGTTGAGGAAAGTCCAAGTAGGTCAAAGGGATTGACCGGACACTTGGCGGGGAATTCTAGCAGGTCAAGGGAGTGACCAGATGCTAGGAATAAAGTACCAACAGGTCGAGGTTGACCGAATGTTGGTTTGGAAGGCTTGGGACTTGGTCTGGGCAAAAACCAAGTCACTAGTTATCTGATCGGTCTGGTGACCGATCAGAAGGTGATCAGTAGCCGCGAGAAAGACGCATGATCGGTCTGTGGACCGATCAGGAGCTTCCCTGATCGGTCGTGGCGACCGATCAGGAGACGATGTCGCGGAAGGAAGAGCTTCAAAGCCAAGAGTTGGGATCGGTCTGTGGACCGATCCGGTATGTTTGATCGGTCCACGATCGACGTAGTACGCATGTTTACGTGCAGACCGACGATCGGGGGACCGATCAGGATTCTAGCCGTTGCAACGCAATGGCTAGTTTCTTCGCTGTTTCTTCTTCGCAGGTATAAAGGAGACGAGGGCATCTTCTGTGCTGCTGCTTCTTTCTCTTCTCTTCGGCTACAGAGCTGCTGTTCTGGTGCTTGAGCTTTGTTGAGCTCTTCTTCGCAAGCTTCGCGTGAGCTTCTTCCTTCGGCTGGGACTCTGACTGAGCTGCTGCTGTGGTTGGCGTCTGAGAAGCTGTTGCTTCTTCAACAGTCGACAAGAAGGCAAGGGTTGTTTACATTTGCTGTGTATTTACTTCTTGCTTCTCTTGTATTTGTACTCCTTATCTTGCTGTTGCAAGAAGTAGTTGTGGCGAGGTTTCTCCACCCATAAGGAGCTCATATTTACCCGGTTCTCCGGGGACTCATCCACCGACGGATTGGTAGGCTTCGTCCACCTTACGGACATGCCGAGGAGTAGGAGTTCATCTCCGAACCTCGTTACATCGGTTTGTTTTTCTTCTCCTTAGTTTCTTCCTTGTATTTCCGCTGCGACTAACCCTAACTGTAGGAAGAACGCGAGAATTTGGGGCGGCTATTCACACCCCCCCTCTCTAGCCGAGTACGAACGATCCCAATAAGTGGTATCAGAGTGAGGCCGCTCTTCGACGGATCAACACCCGGGGGAGCACGGGCTAGAGATGGATCTCTATGGAGAAGATGTCACGATTCAACCCTTCTACGAGTCTCACGACAACTTCACATATTGGAAGGTAAGGATGATGTATTTTCTTAGGACTAATATGTTGAATTGGTTTTGTGTACAAGAAGGGTTTTTCCCTCCGATGGATGAGGAAGGAAAACCTATCAAGAAGAAGGAGTGGACGAAAGAGCAAATCCGACAATCCGAAATCAATGACGAGGTAACAAAAATTATTGAATTTGCTTTATCTAATAATGTTTTGTGCAAGATAGATAGGTACAACAACGCCAAGGAATTGTGGAATAATTTGGCAAAATTCCATGAAAAGGAGCCTAGTGAGCCAAGTAGCTCACATCATGGAGGAAGCAAATTGGGAGTTGAGGGCTACTCAACATCCAAGGAAGAAGAGGAGGAGAGCTCTTGTTCAAGATCGGAGCAAGAAGAGGCATCTACCTCCGGAAGGGATGAAGAAGAAAGCTCATCTACATCCACAACCCTAGGTAACTCAAACACTGTGATTTCAAGCAAATTACACATAATGTGTTTTGAGTGTAGGAAGTTTGGGCACTACAAGAGTAAGTGTCCAAAGAGGGTTAGAAAGACTCCACCGGCACCAAAGGTCAAGGAAGCCGGAGTCCCGACATGCAAGAGCAAGAAGCACGTGGTGTGCTTCCAATGCAAGCAACGAGGACACTATAGGAGTCAATGTCCAAGGGGGAGGCAACCTCACAAGGACAAGAGGCCAAACACATGTAAAGGGGGAGCTAAGGTAATCCCTAAGGTAACATTTAAAGCTCATTCTTGCAATTCTAGTAGGATGCATGCTAGTAGTCTTATTGCCATTGTCAATAATGATAAGCATGTTAACACTAGAAATCGATACATGTGCTTAGGAGCCAAGCATGTTAGCCTAGATAAGAACAATTCTAGAAATGCTAACCCTGGAATTAACTCATCTAAGGCTAAGTAAAATCTAGATAGAAATCCCAAATCATCTAGACACATGCCTAGGAATACCTCAAAGAAAAATGATAAATCAAAACTTGAGGTATTAGAGAAAGAAAATCAAGTCTTGAGGTCAAGACTTGACTCTCTAGAAAAGACTCTTAAGGATTTGACTCTAGGGTCTAGGGGTCAAAAACCCAAGTCCAAGGACAAGAAAGGTTTGAGTCACAAACCTAAGTCCCAATTGGTCAAGCCCACTTATCATAATGTTTCATTCGATTATAGAACAAAACCTAGGGCTAGGAAGACCATTACCAAGGTCACAAGGGGAGTCACCCCTATAGTTGACCTTGATGAGACCCAAATGACCAAGGCTTTAAAGCCTAAGAGGGTCATTAGGAGGGTTGCTAGGGAAGTTATCCCTAGTGAATATTTAGTGAACCCAATGAGCTCTAATAGGTATTGGGTTCCTAGGAGCATCTTCTCTACCCCATAGATGGGTTAGAGAGTGTCAACTCCGATTAGAAGGGTAGTTAACCCAACTTTGAGGAAATTGACACTCAAGGAGCATTTTCAAGGTTTTGAGAACTTTTGAAAATGAAATGGAATTATCATTTACTCCTTTGAAGAGTTAAATGTGCCTAAAAGATTGAAAATTTCATTTTTAATCTCAATTGGCACAATTTGGGAAAATCTAGAGAACTCTCGAGGAAAATAAAGCATGCCAAGTTTTGAGGATAAATTTGATCTTTAAGTGGCATGAATTAATCTAGAGTTCAAGAAGTGTCAAAATTAGGATTTTGGCATTTTGGGGCAATCTAGGATTAAATTTGAAGTTAGCCAAGTGGTTAAGGATACTTAGATAGGTAATCTAGGTATATTTATTTATGCTAAATCTTGCCATGATTGTTTGCCCTCACATGTCATGACATCATGTTTAGTTTTATTATCATTTGAAATGTCATGATAATGCTTAGGCTAGTTTTTATGTCATGTTTATTTAAGTTTCAAACTTTATGCCATGACATCATGACATTGGCACATGTCTTCATTTATGATACCATTTTATGCCATGTCATCATCTCTTGCATTAATAATCAATTGAATTGATTTAAGGATGAAAAACACATTTTGATATTGAGATCAAATTTGTGTTTAGAAAATGCATGAGACCTTAGTCTAAGATACCTAAACCCATATCTCACATCAAAATTGTCATGGATGTGTTTGATACACTTTAGATGTGTGTGAGATATTAGGATCATGAATTAGGATCAAGGTGCATAGTTCTTGTACCTAGATGAGCCTAATTCAAGAAATGGAGGATCATAGGGAAAGCTTGTGTACAAGTCATGTACATTTAGCCCTAAGATTATGGTCCTAAATTAAAAGGTTTAAAATCATTTTGAAATTGATTTGGAAAACCTTGATGAAGCCCATCTTAGTGATTGCATTCATCATTGAACATTGTGATACAAAGTTGAGTTAAACTTGAACTATTTCAAAGTTTTTGAACTTTGTATCAAGATTGAAAAATGGAAGTTATTTTCATAGAAAACTATTTTTCCATGATAGTATATGTTATGAGGAATGTATCCTCAAAATTTCACAATTTTTCGAATTTTCTGGAATTTTCTAGGAGTTTCTGAATTTCGGGAAGGAAATTTCAGAAATCTCCTGTCAGAGTCTGGATCGGTCTGGGGACCGATCCAGGGAAGTCCTGATCGGTCTGCGGACCGATCCAGTGAAGCATGGATCGGTCTGGGGACCGATCCAGGGGGCTTTTGATCGGTCTGAGGACCGATCAGTGCGTGCAAGTTTCTGATTTTTAGCATGTGTCTGAAATTTCAGTTTTTGGGAGTTGAGTTTCGGGTTTCTAAATGTTTGAAACTCTCCAAGACATTGTTGGTGCAATGGTCAAGGGGGAGTTGACCTTTAGGGGGAGTTTTTACCTAATTGTCAAGGGGAGTTGACTCTTAGGGGGAGTTTTTACTCCTTAAGACTTTTGAGGATTAGTGACATAGGATTGCCACTAAGTTGATTGTTGAGTTTAGTATCAAGGGGGAAATTTAGAGTTTCAATGAAAAGTATGGGACTTTCATTAGGAGGAAACTCTTGACCTTGATTCTCTCTTTTTGATGTGTGTCAAAAAGGGGGAGAGTGTTGGAGAATGGGAGAATGTTCTAGATAATGTTCAAGGAAGAACATTGAAGAACATTGGGAAACCTAAGTTAGGTTATCGGATTAACCTAACTTGATTATGGTTTTGTCAAACATCAAAAAGGGGAAGATTGTTGGTGCAACCATAGGTCAAGGTTGACCTGTTTGACCTAACTCGAGTTGACCTGACTCGAGTTGTATTTTGATGTTTAACTTAGGAAGATTGTTGGTGCAACCTTAGGTCAAGGTTGACCTAGTTGAGTTGTATTTTGATGTTTGACACTCGTGGAAGAGTTGTATTCTTGATATGGGACAAGAATAGATGTTTGGGAGATTATTGGTGCAACCGTAGGTCAAGGTTGACCTGGTTGACCTGATTCGGGAAAGAGTCCAAGTATGGAGACTTGGCACGGGAAAAGTCCAAGTATGGAGACTTGGCACTGGAAAAGTCCAAGTATGGAGACTTGGCACGGAGAAGTCCAAGCAGGGAGCTTGGCACGAGGGAAAGTCCTAACTGGGATGTTAGGCAGGTGGAAAGTCCTGGTGAGTGAAACCAGGCAGTGAGAAAGTCCTAACTGGGATGTTAGGCAGTTGGAAAGTCCTGGTGAGTGAAGCCAGGCAGTGAGAAAGTCCTAACTGGGATGTTAGGCAGTGTGGAAATCCTGGTGAGTGAAGCCAGGTGAAAGTCCGGGTGAGTGAAGTCAGGCAAGGGAAAATCCAGATGGATCAGGGATGATCGGACATCTGGTGTTGAGGAAAGTCCAAGTAGGTCAAAGGGATTGACCGGACACTTGGCGGGGAATTCTAGCAGGTCAAGGGAGTGACCAGATGCTAGGAATGAAGTACCAACAGGTCGAGGTTGACCGAATGTTGGTTTGGAAGGCTTGGGACTTGGTTTGGGCAAAAACCAAGTCACTAGTTATCTGATCGGTCTGGTGACCGATCAGTGTGCTACTGATCGGTATCTGATCGGTCTGCAGACCGATCAGAAGGTGATCAGTAGTCGCGAGAAAGACGCCTGATCGGTCTGTGGACCGATCAGGAGCTTCCCTGATCGGTCGTGGCGACCGATCAGGAGACGATGTCGCGGAAGGAAGAGCTTCAAAGCCAAGAGTTGGGATCGGTCTGTGGACCGATCCAGCTGTGGCCTGATCGGTTCCTGATCGGTCCACAGATCGATCAGCGCAGGGCCTGATCGGTCCACAGACCGATCAGGGTTCTAGCCGTTGCAACGCAACGGCTAGTTTCTTCGCTGTTTCTTCTTCGCAGGTATAAAGTGTTGGAACCCCAAGGTGTTTTGATGTGATCAAACAAGCTAAGTTAGGTCCTGCGTTTGTTTAACCCTTGTGTCTAAGTGTGCAGGAGCTTAGGAACACAGGAAGTCGAGCGGAAGACGCGGCTAGCGAGAAGGACGGCACGGGAGAGAGCCGACGGGCTCGGTGCGTCTGAGGGACGAGGTGTCCGCGGAAGAGTACACCGGTGGACGAGAAGAGCGTGCGCGGCGCTCGAGGGACGAGAAACCGGGAAGGAAGGCTGCTCGAGGAGAAGGCCGGAACATGGGTTCGGGTGAGCCCTATTCCGGAAGGCCGAGATCACCCAAGCTAGCGGAGCCGGAGCGAACAGACCCGGACCGAGACTGGGACTTAACGAAGAAGTGATCCCGGACAAAAAGTCAACCGCAGTTGACTTTTTGCTCCGGGGCGCCCGGAACCATTCCGGGCGCCCGGAGCATGATTTTGACCAGATTCGCGATTTTCGCAAACTGACCGTTGGGGGATAAAGTTTATCCCCCCGGGGCGCCCGGAACCACTTTCAGGCGCCCGGACCAGTACTATAAATAAAGTACTGATCCGTACATTGAATGAACTACTTGTAATCCAGTGCTTTCATTTGTGTTATTTCTTTCTGTGCTTTCAACGATGTAAGAGGCTACTCCGCCCAGAGGAGAATCAATTAGTGCGCCTTCTTTGCCTTGGATTAGCAATCCTCTGATTGCAAACCAAGTAATTCTTCTGTGTCTATTTTCTGTTTTAATTAGTCTCTATCTTTTTAATTACAAGTTCTTTTAAATTAGTTGAATATCCGAGAAGGGTTTTTGGTTTTATTTTGTAGGACAATTCACCCCTCCCCTCTTGCCGGCCTCTAAAGGGACCAACAAGTGCTATCAGAGCAAGGCGCTTCAGGAGGACTAACCGTCGATCGAAGCAACAAGATGGCCGGACCAAGCATCGTTCCACCAAAATTCGAGGGGAACTTCGCAGACTGGAAGCGTCGTATGGAGGTATTCCTAAAAACAGATTTTGAAATTCGGTTTATTATGAAATATGGTTTTGTAGCTCCAATAGATAAAGATGGAAAAGACAAAGAAGAGAGCGATTGGACAAAGAAGGAGTAGAATGAGTCGGTAGCAAACAGCCGTGCGGAACATCACCTGCTGAGTGTGTTACCGCCTCAAGAGGTCAACCGCATCGGAAACTATGCATCTGCTAAAGAACTTTGGGAGAAGTTCTTGGAACTCCATGAAGGAACGTCTGAAGCAAAGCTCGCTAGAAGGGACATCCTCCGCAACAAACTGATGAACATCCGTCTGGAGAAAGGTGAGAAAGTAGCTGGTTTACACGCAAAGGTAAAAGAACTAGTTACTGGTCTCGAGAACCTCGGTGAAACGGTAACAAACCGGGACACTATACGATACGCGCTCAACGCGTTTCCAAGAACTCCGGAATGGACATCAATCGTCGACGCCTACTACATCTCAAAAGACCTGGAGGTAAGCACTTTAGAAGAGTTGTTTTCTACTCTTGAATTGCATGAAACCAGGTATGCAGGAACGACAAAGGATACAACCCAGACTATGGCGCTGAACGTAACCCAGAAGGATGAACTCGAGTCAGACTCCGAAGACGATCAAGAAGCATACATGGTAAGAAATTTTAAAAAGTTTTTTAGATCTAATAAATTTAAAATGTAGAATAAAAGGAATAAAAAAGGTGGAAGAAAGGTGCGGTGCTACCAGTGTCAGAAGGAGGGACACCTAAGAGAAGACTGCCCAGAACTCAAAAAGGCCAAAAGGAAGTCTCCCAAGAAACACAACCTAAAAGCAACTTGGGACGACACTTCTTCATCCGAATCAGAAGCTCAAGAATATGCCGGAATAGCACTAATGGCAAGCTACGATAGACAAAGTATATCAGAACCTAGCATCGATGAAGGGGGAGCGACCTCGGATGAAAGCAGTGAAGCAGGGGGAGATTCAGGCTTCAAGTCCGACATGGTAAGTGAGGTATGCCTCTTACCCCGATCGACTTTACTCTGGTATAAAAGCTATGACTAAATCCATGTATAAATTAGAAAATAAAAATGCCAAATTAGAAAATGAAATTTTAGAAACAAAGAGAATTTTGACAAAATCATGTCTTATAGAAGATTTTGAAAAATTGAAAATTGAAAATGAAAAACTAAAAGAAGAAATAGAAAGATTAAAAAAATCTAATGGTTCAAATATTCCTACTTTTATAAATTTAAATTGGTATTATAGATTTCATCAAAGTCAAATTAGAAATATATCAAAAATCTATATACCTAGGAAATACTTGGTTAATCCTGTAGGTAGGAACCTTTACTGGATTCCAAAAACCTGTTTAACTTGAAATTAAAGTCAGACTTAGCATTTTCAGCAAGGAAATTAAACAACTAATTTCTTTATGAGGCTTTGTCTAAGGAAGTGGTTGTTGCTCCAATAACCAAGAAGGCCTAGTGCCTCGCCACGACCTGGAAGCCAACTATCGAAATGAAAAGTTTAATTGACTAACTGAAAAAGCATTAATTTAAATTACTTAATACTTTAAAAGAGTTATTCAATCTGTGTTAGAAAATATTTAAAAACTTTCTAACTTAACTTAGAAATTTTTTTTATTATCTTAGAAATTTTCAAGAAAATTGACTTAGAATTTTTTTTAAAGGTTAACTTAGATTTTTTTTAAAAATTACCTTATCATTTTTTTAAAAAAAATTGACTTAGAATTGTTTCTTATGAATATTCACTTAGAATTTTTTTTTTAAAAAAAATTTTTTTGGGAATGCTGAGATAAGTTTTAAACTTAAATTTTTTTTAAAACACTTATGACTGTTCTTATCTGAAAAAAATTTTTTAAACAAAAAATTCTGAAGAGTGTCTTTACTAAATATTTTACACTTAAAAGTTCTTGTTTGAATTTACCTTAGACTTGTTTATAACCTCAATTTTTATGTGATCAAAGGGGGAGAAGTATGTTAAGTCTAGGAGGAGGTACTATAATTTTTCAATTGAAAAATATTTGGACTTATTTTAATATAAATTGTTTTTATTGCATATGGTTACCCTAACTTAACTTGGGTTGCTCACATCAAAAAGGGGGAGATTGTTGGAACCCCAAGGTGTTTTGATGTGATCAAACAAGCTAAGTTAGGTCCTGCGTTTGTTTAACCCTTGTGTCTAAGTGTGCAGGAGCTTAGGAACACAGGAAGTCGAGCGGAAGACGCGGCTAACGAGAAGGACGACACGGGGAGAGAGCCGACGGGCTCGGTGCGTCGCGGAAGAGTACACCGGTAGATGAGAAGAGCGTGCGCGGCGCTCGAGGGACGAGAAACCGGGAAGGAAGGCTGCTTGAGGAGAAGGCCGGAACATGGGTTCGGGTGAGCCCTATTCCGGAAGGCCGAGATCACCCAAGCTAGCGGAGCCGGAGCGAACAGACCCGGACCGAGACTGAGACTTAACGGAGAAGTGATCCCGGACAAAAAGTCAACCGCAGTTGACTTTTTGCTCCGGGGCGCCCGGAGCATGATTTTGACCAGATTTGCGATTTTCGCAAACTGACCGTTGGGGGATAAAGTTTATCCCCCGGGGGCGCCCGGACCAGTACTATAAATAAAGTACTGATCCGTACATTGAATGAACTACTTGTAATCCAGTGCTTTCATTTGTGTTATTTCTTTCTGTGCTTTCAACGCTGTAAGAGGCTACTCCGCCCAGAGGAGAATCAATTAGTGCGCCTTCTTTGCCTTGGATTAGCAATCCTCTGATTGCAAACCAAGTAATTATTCTGTGTCTATTTTCTGTTTTAATTAGTCTCTATCTTTTTAATTACAAGTTCTTTTAAATTAGTTGAATATCCGAGAAGGGTTTTTGGTTTTATTTTGTAGGGCAATTCACCCCTCCCCTCTTGCCGGCCTCCAAAGGGACCAACATAAAGGAGACGAGGGCATCTTCTGTGCTACTGCTTCTTCCTTCTCTCTTCTGCTACAGAGCTGCTGTTTTGGTGCTTGAGCTTTGTTGAGCTCTTCTTCGCAAGCTTCGCGTGAGCTTCTTCCTTCGGCTGGGACTCCGACTGAGCTGCTGAGAAGCTGTTGCTTCTTCAACAGTCGACAATAAGGCAATGGTTGTTTACATTTGCTGTGTATTTACTTCTTGCTTCTCTTGTATTTGTACTCCTTATCTTGCTGTTGCAAGAAGTAGTTGTGGCGAGGTTTCTCCACCCATAAGGAGCTCATATTTAGCCGGTTCTCCGGGGACTCATCCACCGACGGATTGGTAGGCTTCGTCCACCTTACGGACACGCCGAGGAGTAGGAGTTCATCTCCGAACCTCGTTACATCGGTTTGTTTTTCTTCTCCTTAGTTTTTTCCTTGTATTTCCGCTGCGACTAACCCTAACTGTAGGAAGAACGCGAGAATTTGGGGCGGCTATTCACACCCCCCCCCTCTCTAGCCGAGTACGAACGATCCCAACAATGATAAGGAACCTTGTAAATGGATCGCCTTGAAATTCAGTTTGGGGAAGAGTATTGACGCCACACTCAAGCAAGATGAGAAAGTGAGTGATAAGTCATGGGGTTTGATCGCCACAAGTTGCCTTGATAAGATCGGAATTAGTTCTTTGCCTAAGAACTAGAAGGAAGCTCTCACCAAAGAGAAACTAAAATTTTCATTCAAACTTACTTGATTTTCCATACAAGAGTTCTCCTATTTAACATACCTTAAGATCCACTATGCACTAATTATGCAATAAATATCATGCTTGCATGCATGGTATTTATTATCCACTAATGCAACCACTAATATCTAATATTAGCTTAATGCAACCATGCATGCATGGTATTTATTATACTAGCTTAGGAACTCTCAAAAATACATTAAAAACCCACAAAGGACATCAAAAGTCACTTTAGAAAAAAAAACCCCCAAAATGCATACGAAAATGGTCCTCATGTTGGTCCAATTTCACTTTCAATTTGAAGGAATGTGATCCATTTAGTTGTTGCCTCCCTTGTGCATTGATCCTCTTTTTCCTTGAGCCCCATTATTAAGTTTTCCAAAGCTTGCTTCATTCTCTTAGTCTTGGACCTCGTCATGGGTCCCCCAATTTCCTTCAATGTCTCTTCTTGGCTCACATCATTTTATATACAAGCTAATAATGAATTATAAATATTCAAATATCTTTAAATAGTATTTAGTAATTAATAATTGTGGGTGTTTTTATTTTACTTTCTTCTAAATAAGATTTGACATGAAGAATAATATATATATATATATATATATATTTTTTTTTTTTGAATTTAATTTCCCTTTGTTAGGAGATTTGAATTTATCCTCTTGGTTCCTCTAAGGGAATGAGAATAAAAATAATATCAGTTGTAAATGGGAATAGAGGAAAGCATTCACACAAATTTTTCTATCTAAAATATATAATTTAGGATAAAAAAAAATTTACATTATTAAATTTGAATATCCACTTTTCAATACACCATATATCAACTTTCTTATTTCTTTTCTCTTCTCTATAATGTTTAGAGAATGAAATCTATTTCCTAAATTTAGAGTATTTACATTAGTTTCTCTATCACTATATCTAAAATTTAAGGTAAATAACTCACTTTATAAAATTTAGACAATTACTTTTCACTACATACTATATCAACTATTCTAAAAATTTCCATCGTCCTTAATTTTTTATTATTTTATTGTATTTCTTTTTTTTATTATTATATTCATGAAATGAGTGGAAGGAGAGGGATTGAAAAAAATGAGTAGAATGAGATAGGTTAAAAAAAATATTATTTTATTTTTAGGGTCTATGTTTCATTCTCTAAATTTAGAAAATCATTATCCATCAAATCTAAATTTAGATAATAGATAGGTAGCTAATACAAATATTTTTTAGTTACCCTATCTAAAATTTAAGATAAAATCTTTAGATAGGATAGTTGATGTGGATGCTCTTAGAGAAGTATTGTCCATAAATACATAATTTAGGAAACGAATAGGGTAACTGATGTAAAGATTTTTTAACTATCCTATCTAAAATTTAAGATAAACTATTTAAATAAGTATCTCTTAAAAAATTTAATCTATGGAATTCACCAAAATTCTCGGTTTGGTCCCAAATCATTTGATTATTTTCCGGTTCAGTCCTAACTCTTATTTGTGACCTTATTTACTCTCATTTCTTTTTAATTTTTTATCCATTTGATCTTTCCGTCAACTAGTAATTAAAATTAACGGAACAATCGAATCAATCCAAAGAAAAACTCAAAATAAAAGCCCTAATGCCTCTTCGGAGGAATTGATTCTCCTCTTCAAGTCGTCATCTTCGGAACTGCCTCTCACCGTCCAAGAGTTTGCTCATGCCGCCATTCAATTCATCACCTCAATCCAGCAATCCTCCTCCACAAGCTCAAGGTAAGACTTTTATTCGCTACTCGATTTCTTTCAATTTGATTTTTCAGTCTAACTATCTCCAGGAATCTTATTCTTCTCATTCTTGTCACATGTTTCTTTCTTCTTGAGTTATGGACTAAAAAAAATTAAACTTTGCTGAATAAGAAATTATTGTAGGCAGAGCAATGAAAATTAATATTGTTTCCATCAATTGGTGCATGTTTCTTTCTTCTTGAGTTATGGACTCGTTTGTTACAATTATTTGGGTGTTCCATTGAATAGGCAGAGCAACGAAAATATCAGAACTTTCATGACATGAGATGGCTGAAAAGTTGGATACGAATTTGGGGTGCAATTGCAAGTTTGGTTTCATTTGATGGTGAAATATCCTTTTTTAGTCCAATTATAGTGTCATTAAGATGCAAAAGCCAATAAGTTAGCTAGGTGTACGAGTGAAAGTGTGAAACTACTTTAATTCCAAGAGCATATTCCTTGATTAGATCAATATTTATTCATTTGCGAGAGCAAAAGATACAACCCTTTGTGAACCAAATTAAATTACATGAGTGCTTGATTTGTACAAACTTCAAATCAGAATAAAAGAGCCTGTACATTTACTTCCTATTAGAACATATTTTGGTATCAAAATGATGTGAAAATTTATCTTGCACATCCAAAATTTTTAGGCTAATGGCATATATCGGTCACATTGATTGATTATTATTAACATTCATTTTTTTTATTATAGTAAAGTAGGATTTCGATATAGCTATATTTAGTGGGGCTTCTCATAAATCATTCTAGAGCAGGCATGAAGCATCAAAAGCTTTTCGCACATTTATAGAGAAATTACATACATCTACTTCATTTAAATGATAAAGAAAGTCTGTGTGCAACTTCAAACAGAACTACTCAAGTTGAAAAAATAGTTGAATTGAAAGATTACTTTTAGATTTAGAAAATGAGAACTGCAAATATGTATTGAAAGTTGCAGGGATAATAGAAAATATTAAACAAATAGTAAACTCTCTAGAAATTGATGGTGAGGATTAGATATCATTGTGTATCTTTGTATCTTTGTATGCTTTTAGTATATTGGTGTGCAAATATGATTTTTTTTTTAATATTTTGGAAACCTGATATTTTTTAATTTGTCTTTTGGAATTATTCAAGTGTATGTGGAATGCAAATGTGAAATGTGGATGTTGAAGAAAGGGAAAATATTGTGAAAAGAAATGTGGAATGCATACAAGTACAGTAGAAGTATCAACATTCACACAAATTCATCAAATTTTGTCGATGAAGAAAATAAATATATTGATGAAGAAAATACATGAAGTATCACATTTCAAACCTCTCTCCCACAGAACACATCAAGCTTAGCTCTCACACT
The DNA here is from genome assembly GCF_018446385.1 of Zingiber officinale. Classification (NCBI taxonomy): domain Eukaryota; kingdom Viridiplantae; phylum Streptophyta; class Magnoliopsida; order Zingiberales; family Zingiberaceae; genus Zingiber; species Zingiber officinale. The sequence goes on along the minus strand of NC_056001.1, from coordinate 12,658,968 downwards.
TGTTTTTACAAGTAGGCACAATGCCACTAAAATCTCCAAAAAAACTAACATAAACCAATATGAAAATTGAAACCGGATACATAAAGAAAATCACATCTTCTTGATGGAATATCACTTCCAACAAAATCACTTCTTCTTAAAAGATTCCTGAGAAGAGTTAGACTTGACCATGGGATTTGCTGGGGAAGATGATGACTGACCAACTCTACCTCGAACACTAGCAAAAGCTTGCAGTCGTGAGACTGTTGTAAAGCTAACACCACTTTTAAAAAAAGTAGATGTGTGAATCTTCAATGATCGGTTAACCTATAATAATATAAACAAAACAATTATATTATGTCAACCATATCATTTAAGAATACATTTGACTAGTATGAATAATATTAAATTAATTTGTTTAAAAACTTACATTTATCGAAGATATTGAAAATGAATTCCCTTCAATATTAACTCCAACTTGCCGTGCTCTTTTCACCTATATATAAGTACATACAACCAAAGATTTCTTAAAGAAGGCAAAATAAAAATACAATAAAATAAGTTTTCATTTTCGGTATTGGTAGTTTTTCTTTTCTAGTTGGATCCAAATTATTATTTGGTAAAATAACACTTTAATTTGTTGTGTCATGGGCTCTTATTGTACCGCTTCTTGGTGTTGGACATCTTCAGTCCGGTTACAAGTCCTTTTGTTGTGTCCTGGTCCACCGCATAATTTGCATTTGGTAAATTTTTTTTACACCTTTCGACTTATTTTCAGAAGGGAGTGGTTCATTTGGTTCTCTTCTTCGTAATTTTATAGGCCTTCCAACTTTTTCTTTGTAAACTGGGGGTAGTGAGGCCGCCAAATCACATTGAGGTCACAAGTCTGGCCCATTGATAGGCATTATTCATGTTGCATAACATCTTTTATGTCTCTACCAAGTAATAAGGATGGACATATGCCTTTGGATCATCTTTTTTGCACCAAATGGTGCATATAGCGTGCTTGCAAGGAATGCCCGTCAAATCATATTTCTACAACTACAAGACCTGCTGGACAGATCAACCGAATGCTGATCACATCTATCATCTGACCTTGTTATCTGGTAGTACATTTCATCTGATTTCATGGGGGAATACATAATAGCCTCCACATAGATCTTTGCTAGCACATCTCTGATCTTTGAACAAATTCGACCTTTCCATTTCTCAGCCCTCTCTCTATTTTTTTGAAATCTGCCCATCAAAAGATTTCGTATTATCTCAAACATCTCAATTATTGGCTTCTCCCTAGCATCTAATATAAAACTATTAAAACTTTCGCACATGTTGTTCAACAAGAATCTGATTTAGAAGTGGTGATGAAATATGCCTTAGACCACTGGCTTTCAGGTTTGTTCATTAGCCATCCATACGCTTTTGCATCAATGTCTTTTAACTCAACCATGGGCACTCGAAACTCTTCAATTCTTGTCGCCTTTGTCGCAACCCAAAAGGCAATCTTAACCGCTATACTCTTGAATCCATCACATTTCATATTGATCTCTAAATGTCTTACACAAAATCTATGTTCAACATCAGGAAACAAAGATTCAAGTGCAAGAATCAAACCTTTTTGCTTATCTGACATAAATGCCCAGGTATGTGGATCATTGCAAACACCAATGTCTTCATCTAAGAGGTGAAGAAACCATGTCCAACTATCTTTTGTTCCACGCTCAACCATTGCGTAACATATTGGAAATATGTTATTATTCGGATCTAGCCCTACGACCGATAACAATTGCCCACCATGTTCTACCTTTAAGAAGCATCCATCAACACCAATGATACGCTGACAAGAATTTTTAAATCCTTGCTTACACACTAAAAAACAAACATATAATCTCTGAAACCTTGGACCTTCATCGTCCTCCGTCAACTTCAAAACTATAGTAGCCCCGGCGTCAGATCTTTTCAATTCAGCACAATACTTCCTTATTTGCTGAAATTGTTGCTCGACAGAACCTTGCACTAATTTCAGCACCTTTCTCTTAGCCATGTAGGTGGTCTTCCTTGAAAAATCTGATTGCGGGTTGGTAAAGATCTCTTCCCTAAACTCCAAGTGTCCCAATTTAGGATTTGTGCTGAATTCTTTAGCAAAAGTCTTTCCCAACAACGTTGAGTTGACACACTTGTTTTTAAAATCCCGAACACAATGACTGTGACATCCATTAAAATTTATTACTTGCTAACAGTTATCATTAGTCATCTTTGCAAAATGGATCATCTAGCAGCAATTATCATCATTGTAATTAGCCCAAAGCTGGATATTATCATTTTTTTACAAACTTCACAGGTCTTCCTTGTCTAATACAATGACTTTCAATTGTGAATTTTGCTTCTTTTTTTGAGTTAAAAACTAAACCAAGCTTCAACTCTAGGTTTTCAAAATCCTTCTTTGGATCAAACAATGGATAATTTTTAACTTCATCCTCATCAGAATCATGAAGACTGTTCAAACCATCATTGTCTGCATAAATATCCGCCTCACTATCATCCTCACGGACAACCATTTTTCCTTTCATGGATTCTATAGAGACCTGCTTTTCCCCCCTTCTCTGACACCCTCACCTCCTGGCCCCACCCATATTTTGACCTTTATACCCCCTTATTCACTCCACGTTTTTTTTCTTCAAATTTTTATTTCTTTTTAATCAGTTTTTTTATCAAATTTTTTTTAACGATTTTATTTTTTAATCAATTTTTTTTTTATCAATTTTATTCTTTTAAATAATTTTTTATTATATATTTACCATGGTAAATAATATTTATTTAATATTAAAAAAAATAGTATAATTTTTAAATATTTTATTTATTTTTTAATTATATATTTTCACATTCCACACACTCTCTTCCAGCTCCATCATATTATTTACCTTTATACTATTTTTTTATTCCATTTTTTTTGTTTTTTATTAAATATTTTCTCGGTAAGAATATCATATTTGTAATTTGAGATCGGATTCTATGTCCCTAATTTTCTCTGTCTCCGTGTTCTACTCGTCGCCTCCAGTCCACTACCGGTGACCTCTGGTCGTCGTCTCGACCAGAACTATACCCTAGGGGGAAAGTGAACCCAGGGGGATCGCCATCGACACGATCAACATCGGTATTCGACCGAATCTGAGCAGAGACTCAGATCGACGGTGAAGGAAAGTCTGCTCAGATTCGACCAAATTTTGGCGCTGATCGCGCCGAAGCGACCTTACTACGTTCACCTTCTCCCTAGGATATAATTTTAATCAAGGCGGCAACCGAGGGCCTCCGACGGTGCCACCGATAGTGGGCTGAGGCGACGAGTGGGAACAAGAACAGGTGATATTGGAATACAGGATTCGATCTCTTGTAATTTTTTATTTTTTTGATAGTAGATTTTAGGGGTTATTATTTATAAAAAATTTAAAAGTAAAATATGGATAAAAAATAAAAAAATTTGATGAAAAATAATAAACAAAATTTATTAAAAAAATAAAACTAAAGAAGTAAATAAAATTGAAAGAAAATTAAAGAAGTAAATAAAATTAGAAGAAAAAAAATTTGTTATTTAAAGAAGGAGGGGTGAAAAGGTCATTTAATAGAGGAGAGAGAGGGGGGTGAGCTGTCAGAGAGGGTGAGAAAAGCAATTTACCTTCTATATCATTGCTAGGAAATGCATCAAAATTATTGATATTTTCATCTTCAGCTTCATCATTTCGACCATCTAAGTGTTCAATATATACTTCAACCTCATAGTTTATCATAATATACTTTCTAAGATTTAACACATCCGAATCATTTTCCAAATATCTACGTTCATTATTAGTACTTCCGACTTTATGCCAAAATCTAAAAGATTTTTTTGTCTTTGAATCCAAGCTCCTCCATAAATCCCCACATTTCAATCATTCCTAGTTTATCAAGATTAACATAATCAAAATATTCAAAACTCCCACCAATGTATTCATTGTGTTTTTCAAGAGATTTGAATCTTTCATTGTAATAAATTTTAATTGTAAAGAGATCTGGTTCTCCAATTAATCCTAAAAACAAAAAAATGACATTAGAATATCAAAAAGAATGCATCATAATTTTTTTTGGCACGATAGTTAATAATAATAATAAATTACCATAATTTAGAATATCTTTTATTGAGAAATTACTTCTGGCCATTAGATATCGACTCAGTCACAATAATCACCTATGAAAAGATAGTTGAGAATTTAACAATTAATAGATTATTAGACAGATAGTTGAGAATTTAATAATTAATAGATTATTAGACTATTTAAAATCATTTCCCTAAGAAGGGAAATAAAATTGACAAAATACATACAAACAATTAGCTGCATAATAAAGTAAAGACATTGAAGTTAACAAACCAATTAGTCAATTGCGAAGAATGTTGGCATCGAAATATAAGGATTTCATCGTACCCAGGGCACTGTACAAATTGTGAAGAATGAGATATTGAAAAGTCATTCATATAAAAATAAATAAATAAACAAAAAAACTAACATAAATAGAAAAGTCACTTAGTTGCTTTTGAAATTTTCCAATTCTCATTCTCCCACTTGGAATTTTCAAATAACTAATGAATATAAATCCTAAAGATTGAAAAATCGAATTGAAAACAAACGAGTAGCAAATAAAAGTCTTACCTTGAGTTTGTGGAGGAGTGTGGAGGAGGATTGCTGGATTGAGGTGATAAATTGTATGGCGGCGTGAGCAGACTCTTGGACGGTGAGAGGCAGCTCTGAAGATGACGATTTGAAGAGGAGAATCAATTCCTCTGAAGAGCCGTTACGACTTTTATTTTGGGCTTTTCTTTGGATTGATTCGATTATTCCGTTAATTTTAACTACTAGTTGACGGAAAGATCAAATGAGTATAAAATTCAAAAAAAATGGGACTAAATCAGGTCACAAATAAAATTTAGGACTGAATCAGGAAACAATCAAATGATTTGAAACCAAATCGAGAATTTTCCCCTAATTCTCCAAAACAAACATTATTTTTTTATCCTTTTTCATTTCCCCCTCTCATATCATATCTAACCAAGCACCTCATAAAAATTGGTTATTGAAATTTAAGGGTATATATTTATATTCTCAAAGTCCATGGCTTACGCAAAAGAAAAGTTTGCTCTGCTCAAACCCTTTGCCTCCGAGGTTCCCTCGGCAACAAATGGCTCCCGTCCCAGAGCAGGAAGGACTAGGACTAGGAGATACGGCAAGACGAAGTGAAGATGATGCAGAGGAAGCAGAAGATGATGCGGACGAAGAGAAGGAGGAGGCGGTTGAAGCCGACGCTAATGCCCCCTCGCATCTTCCCCTTGCTCCTCACCCCGACTCTGAGGTAATTAGTCAGCAAAGGGATGAAGTTGTTTCGCCTTATCTTTGTTTTACGTTTTCAATCAAGATTATCATTGTTTGGGTAACCTCGTGCCGTAGCTTGGCCTTGGGACAGGCTGATATGGGCAGGAAAAGGGCGTTTTTTTTTTCACGCATAGTGGCGGCCAGTATAATAATTTTCATATAGCAACGATGATAATGCTAAGATGAATACATGTGATTATTAGGAAAGTTATTCCCCTCCAAAATTTAGAGCACTTGGTTGTAGCTCAAATGATGAAAAAAATGAGATAAATAAGTTAAGATAGGATAATATGTTCATAGGCGAGTTATAAAATTTATAGTTACACAAGTGGAATGAATTATAGTTGAAATTACAATGGCTTGAGAGACCAAAGATTGCTCTATTGGAGCAAAAGTTGATATTGCTCACCCCAAGCGGCCCATCCCACGGCAAGATACATGCAGGTAAATCAGGAGGAGGTCAGGCACCCCACGAGGGACCAAAGATTGTTCTAGATCTTAGACTGGAATGCTTGATACATCTGGATTTTAAAGTGTGACAATCTGACAACCACCATTACTGGAGAGCACTCCATTTCCACACAATGACACATTCTAATAACTTTTTTTGGGCCTGATATAGATTGGCATGATGCAATACGCCAGTGCCATATCCTCATGCAACATTTTTTTTTATTTTTAAAAATGAAGTCCATGATCTAAAACATGAGAGTTTGTCTATCTGGAATCTGAACTTTCTAGTTAGAGTTGTTTTCCATTATCTGCATTTGAAAACTCTAACACTAATTGAAAATGATTTAAAACATCCGAATGAAGAGGTATAACCTTCCATAAAGTTCAATGCAGGAATAAGATGCATGTATCTAACCCTAAATAGTTGGGACTAACACAACATAATAGTGATGATGATTCTTTGCATCTGAAGCTTTTTACTATGATAGCATCTTATTGAAAGTTTAAACCTCAATGGTTGTTTCACCTTTTTCTTTTGCAGATATTAGACGCAACAACAACAGTTGATCCTAGCTATATCATCTTTCTTATAAGACAACTTCTACCATATGACTCGAATGTAGAAAAGCAATCTAAGGTGGCAGGTATTTGGTTCAATGGCTGAAAAATATGTTTGGGGATTTTTTTTAGAAATATAATTCATCATAGAAAGAATCTAGGAATGATAATCATTCTTTGAAAATCTTCTTTATGGCATCTCAAATAAAAACCATCAAAACTGTATGAAGGTTCATGAACATATCATTGATGAGACTACATCTGGCTCAGACTCTGATATGCAAAAAAATCTTGGTAAAGGAGAAAGCAATGTTGAGTTAGATGATAGGAAACCCTCAACCGAAGATACAAGAGAACCACAGGAAGACTGTGGCTGTATCCTATGGGATCTTGCAGCTACCGAATCACATGCTGAACTAATGGTATGTATTATTTGGAAGTTTAAATCCCTTTCTTTAAACTCAAGCTATTAGCTGCGACATAAGCAGAGTAAAAGTTGAAAACTTACTCAGGAATTGATACTCTGGTCCTGAAGGTTGTCACAGTTTGGTTCTATTTGTCGACACTGTTTGGTTGTTTTCTAGTACTAAACTATCTATACCATATTAGAGCTGCTTGGTCTGCTTTTTGTCTTCCGTACATCTTTACAGTTCTAATTCAAATGTGCAGCATATTTTGATAGTTTAGACATTATTAATTAGTGAAGGGGAGCCTTGGCGCAATGGTAACGTTTTTGCGATGTGACCAAAAGGTCACGGATTCGAATCCTGGAAATAACCTCTTGCAAAAAGCAGGGTAAGGCTGCGTACAATGGATCCTTAGCCGGGACCCCGCATGGCGGAAGCTTCATGCACCGTGCTGTCCTTTTTTTTAGACATTATTAATTAGTGAAAAAGACTATCATTGTTGATCTGGTTGTGAAACAAAATTCAGGTGCAAAATCTAATACTTGAAGTGCTTGTTACCAGTCTGCATGCATCACGTTCTTTCCGGCTGAAGGTAATATGCTGCTGCTGTTAAACTTTACATGTTACATCTTTAAATGATGTTTCAGAAGCATCAGTTAATTCATTATTGTGTATTCATCAAATTTTACAAAGTTTTTTTTTTTTGTGAAAATCTGGGCTTCTGAAGATGCATGTTTCTTTATCCTATCATGCATACTAAGCTGACACACCACAGAAATTTATAAGCGCAGCAAGACATGTCTTGGTCTATTATGGTCAATGTATCCTACATGGACCTTTGTGATATTAACACTTGAAAAAAATGCTTCCATAAACTTTTGCCGGAAACCTTCCTATTCCTAGAAACAGATAAGTCATCATTTTAATCAGATAGAATTTTATATATCTTAATAACACTGCAAATTTATCTAGCAAAGTTAAGCATCTACTGTGTTGAAACTCATAGTTCAAATGCTTCATGCTAGCTCAGAAAGTGAATAATTAGTTTTATTTTTGCTGCTTGATGAATTCCATCATCATGGTTTGAGCCAAATATTTGTTGGCACTCCCTAGGCCCCAAATTAGCCAGACTTATGAGCTATGAGGCTTTCTCTTTTATTAATTCAAGATAACATACTTTTATTTTTTATTAAAACAGGAAAGAATTTGAGGGATTCTATGATAAATGGCTTGTAACTTTTAAATAACCTTGCTAACCTACATTAGAAACATGCTGTAGTGGAGAACTCGAAAAATTGAAGGTGAGAAGACTAAGAGATGGCTACAGAAGCTACATATTCTATCGGCAAAATATGACATCTTATTATGTTTATCATATGTTTAATCCTAGACTTGGATATCTTCAGTTATTATTTTTATTGAACTATTAGAAGGTCCTTAGGGATGACAATTGATGACAATGTCACCCCTCCCCACTCCTCTCTCCCATCTACATTTTGTGATAGGGATAAGTTGGGGAATTCAAAAGCAGAAACCTACAAATAGGCTGGGGGATAGGATTTTGTGCTCCACCTCATCTCATATGCTGTGCTCTTCCCACATCTTTTTATATTATAAAATTATTTGCTTAAATATATTTCTCACTTATAGTTTAATATTTTTACCTTTTAGTTTTTTTCCTTGTGCTTCCCTAGTTGACTCATCATCACTCTTGAGTTAGGTATGCTAAAATGATTCTTCAGCGATAATCTCCAAGATAATTTTGATGACCTAAATATGCAAGGGCTAATAAACCAGAGTGATTTTCATTTAGGCTTTTTGTTTGCATATTGACATGCGATGTATGTGACAATTTTTGAAAAATAGATTTGCCCATTGTAATTATACTTTGCCTTTAAAAAATAACCTTCAATTTCAAGGCATAAAGCTATGGAGGATAATTCATTCAAAAAAAATTAGGTATACTTGTGAATTTGAATCCAATTAATCACATTTGCCATTATTTATATTAAAAGTAAGGCAAATGATAATTATCTATCACTTAATGATGTATGAATATGACTATGGCATTTGTGCCAAACAGTCACTATTCTATGCTGTTGGAATTCTTATCTAAGGCATTACTGTATCTACACCACTTGTTAGTTTATTCATAGATTATAAAGTATCAATGCTCTAAAAATGACACTGAGCTTAAGACATTTCTGCTTTTTAAGAGAAATGGGCCCTTCGTGTTGGAAGTCTTCTGATGCAACTGGTACAATGTTTTATACAGGAATTTCGGTTCATAAAGTTGTTATAAAATGGTTCTCATGAAGATCATGTTGGTAATAAAAGAATAATAAAGGTAGAAAATGGGGCTTTGCGTTTGATGCTCAATTGACAAAATTTCCTGAATAATTGACAACTAATAAATTCTGTTGTTAGATAAGATGAATCAATAAAGAATATAGGTGAAAGAGGTTACGGGAGACCAGTGAAAACTCTACTTAACATAATTAAAAATTATATGAAAGATCTATAACTTAGTATCAGTTTGCTTGATGTAGAGTTCTGGCTAGACAGGCATGGATAATGAAAACACTCCAAGTGGAACTGGTGGATTAAATTCATATAGTTAACCCTAGATTGTTGGGATTCTCATTCTATTTGTTTGAATTTTTGTTCATTATGCTATTCGACAAGATCTGAAATAAAATGCTGCACATGTATAATTTTCTCCAGGAAATTTGCTTGGGAATCATTGGGAACTTAGCCTGCCACAAAAATCTAAGCTCTACAATAGTATCTACAAATGGTTTGATCCAAATAATTGTTGATCAGTTGTTTCAAGATGATTCTGTCTGCCTTTCAGAGACATTCAGGTGTTGCCTTAATTTGCCATACATATATTTGGAAGTTGTTATCTGTAGTCTTATTTTAGGTCGATGCACACTTAACATGGAGATTAGGGGTCTCTGAAAGATCATTTACCATTGTAGTTCAAAAATTTGTATGCATGTTACAAAAATTGTGGTGAAAATATATTAGTGCTAATAATGATCCACTCTTATAATGGTCTTGACCACAACATGACTATAAGCTAATCCCGTTATTTACCTTCCTTCACATAATCTCGCGGGGAGGTTTGAGCATAATCACCTTTTGCTACAATTGATCACATCATTACTAGAGCATAATCACCTTTTGCTACAATTGATCACATCATTACTAGCTACTACAAGTAGTGTTAAATCTTTACAATTTTGTTCAACTATATGGGTCTTTCTTGGAGATTTAGCTTTGTGCGAAGTCTTTACTAATAACATGGTTATGGTTAATACCTTATATGTCGATAGTTTTTTATTGCAGTAATCTTGATTCAACTTTGACTATCTATATTTGTTTGTCTATTTTCTCTGCATATCTATGGTGGTCACCTATTCTTAAAAAAGTAATATCATTATGTTCTCCTTCCTGACAACTCCACATATCTATCTAATTAGATGGATCTCAGCATTAATTTTTGCATATTTTTCTTAATTATCCAACTGTTATATTTATCAAGAGCAGCTCATACTAAAAATGTTTGTGAATTGCTTCTTTCACTCTAATACACAAAGGAAGTCAATCTTTCATTAGAAACACCAGACACTCTATTTGTGTCGTCCAGCTTCTCTGTTACAATCCAATATATCTAAAATTATTAAATAAACATGAATTTACTTTACATTAATCCTAACTAGTCTCAATTTTCCTCTTAGTACTGCGAAACTGAACCTATTAAGTCTTGCTTATGCTACGAGGTCTCTACTTTCTAAGTAAAGAAAGAAATAATTAGTCATAAACCTAAAACATTTTTAAATTACTATTTTTTTTCACATTGGTGTCTGTGCAGGCTATTGTCAGTGAGTCTCCAGAGTAGTAGTTCTGTCACCTGGGCTGAAGCTTTGCTACACGATCAAATTCTTCTAAGGATACTGTGGATTATTGGGAATACACTGAACATGACTCTTCTGGAAAAGGTCTAATATGCCATAATGCCAATGTATAGATCACCAACAGAATGCCACTAGATTTGGCTAATCTTTGGCTTGAAATTTTAAGTACTTATACTCTTTCATATGAATTAATTGTGCCTCCGGTCACTATAATATGTGATTAGTGTGGGCGATTGTTGTATTTTTTGAGAATGATAAAAATTCTTTTTTTTTCATCAAATCTGGGTATATTAGACGGTCAATTTACCCAGATAATGTTTTGTTTTTTAAAAAAATTCTTTCTGAGTCGAAATGGAATGGGAAAATTGTTTAGTTGGGTCTATGGCTTTTGCTTAACATTACAAATCATGGCAGGCCGTTAGAATTGATACAAAATACTTACCAATTGCTTTTACAAGATCATAGTATTTTTGGAAGACATCTTATTTCTAGATTCGGTATACCCCATGTGTAGATGGGGCATTATGCTGATATAAGAATTCTCTTTCATTTGGATCATGATCTCAGCAATTAATAGAGATGCATATATGTACTGTAGTCCACGCCTTACTCTGTCAGCAGATCTATGTTGTTATTTGTTGTGCTTATTCTGTTTCATCTCTTTGCCATCAGTTAAATTAACCAAACTAGTATTTCATTAAACTTTTCTGGTGATATATTTCCTCTTGTTACTTGCCCTTTTAATGCCCTGATTCACTGATGACAGAGCATTGAGTTTTTGCTGACCATAATTCAACATGAAGAAGTGGAGGCTGTTCTTCTTCAGCCTTTGGTGAAGTTTGGTTTACCAAATCTTGTTTTGAGTCTATTAGAATCTGAGTTCAACCAGTTAAAGGAGAACAAATTGGAAAGGTACGTTGAACTGCCTTTTATGTTTGCCAATTGCTTTGTTTTCAAATCCTTCAAAGAAATTGTGCATGATTTGCTTTTGTCTGTCGCAGTTTCTGAAGCTACGATATTCTTTTACTACAAATGTGAAAATGCATATTTTTCTGTAACTATCTCAGGTTGGCTGTTTTTGATCTAGTTCTTCAAGTAGTTGAAGCACTTTCAACAGCAGATAATTGTTTTGATTTGATAACTTCCAATAATCACATTTTCCACCTTGCTTGTGAAGTGGTTAAGCTGTCTCATAAGATTGAGGTATGCATGATGCTTGAAGACATTATTCTGTTGTATCTTATAATTCAGTTGATATTGCTCATCGTGCATCTTCTTTCTTTGTATACCTTACTTTACATGTCCATTCTGTGGCGTGTGATGGGTATCATTAAAAATGAAAATTACGTTACACTTAAACTAAATACAGGTTGATAGCCTATGTGCTTCGGCTGTTGTCATACTTGCAAATATCTTGGTTGATCAACGTAATTTGGTCCTATCCATCGCTAATGGTATGCTGCTCTTTGGTGGTATTGTTTGAGAAGCATTATTATTATATCAGATCAACTTACGCTGAATGTTTCCTGCCAGACTTTCAATTTCTTCAGGGTCTACTTGATGCTTTACCCTTTGTTTCTATTGATTCTACCGCTCGAAGTGCATTATGGTCTATCTTGCAAAGGGTGTTGTGCCTAACTGAGGGAAATGACGATGGCTCACTGGACCTGCATAGGTTAACACTGCTTCTATTGGACAAACATTTTCTAATCGTGAATGACATTGATAGTCACGCCAGCGATGATTTTGGTGGTGATGAAGGAAAGGAATTTGTCATCGCTAGTGTATCCTTTTCGGCAAAATAACACCAAAGAGAAAAATGACTAGATAGTATTTATCTTAGTAAGAATATTCGAAATAACAAGATTTCTTTTCATCATTGATTGTTTTAATTTATGCTTCTTGTCATTTTGCTATATCCATAATTTCACGTTTGTATCATGTTGTCCTTAACCTTCTCTCAGGGAAAGAGAATTGCCAGTATTCTAGAGAAATGGAAAGAGAGAGATCCATCTTCGACTGAGAATTATGACGGTAAAGCCCAGAAGTTGCTTGACTGCTGTCGTAAGTCTTGTTTCTAGGCTCGCATGGCATTCCAGGGAAGATGCAACACACCATGAAGTCCCTATTTTTCTTGTAGGACAGCGACATGTGCTGTTCTATAACTGAATGTTATTTATGTAAACTTGCATTGTTGAAGCTGTTTAATCACAGAGAACTTCGTTACTTTTATATTTGCCATGCCCCATTACCAATGGGTAAAAATCGATCTTTTTTGCACAAAAGCGGAGTTGCGTTCAAAACTGCAGTAGAAAAAGATGCGTTTTTCACACTTGCAAAATGAAGAAAAACATTTTTATTTTGGGGTAGATAATAAAACTGGGGAAGGCTTTGTTTTATTTTTTAAAAAACAGTGTCTTATCGTTTAATGGTGTTAAAAAATTGCTGATTTTTTTTCTTTACGTTTGGTTTCTTCTAGAAAACTGAGATTAAAAAATTTCTAAAAAACTTTTTATTGATATTATTGAATTATGCAACAAAACAAGGACAAACATAGAGTCAGGTTGAGAATTCGAGAATAGTTTACTTTATCGTGAACTTTGCAGCAAAAGGTGAAATCTTCGTGCTAGGGCTTTCATCGATTGGACCTACGGTCATTATAAGAGAAATAAATCGTAGCACCCGAGTTAACATGGACCTGAGCTAATATGAGACGGACCGGGTGACATACAAGGATAAGAAATTTATTCACCCGTTGTCACTGAGTTTCGATCCGACGATCTCCTAGTAGCAACTTCCGCCCCATGTTATTTGGGATGACCCACGGCTCTACTTTATCGTGAACCGATTCTATTGCAAGTTGTCCAGCCGCTTGGAATTATTTTATACCGTACGATACATGACACGTGGTAGGATCGTTTATGGTTGATCAATTCCTCCGGCACTACCCACCCATAAGTTACCCTCGAATCTCGATTAATGTGAAAGGGTAATAAAACGGAGCAGCAGCACACGGCGGTGATCATTTTCTATCTCTTCGTCCCAGACATAGGGTCATGGCTCTCAAAAGGAAGGGAAAGCAGGTCGCCGGAAAAGCTCCGGCCACGGTGGCTGACGGTTCTTCTTCTGGAAAGAGGAAAATGACCGCTTCCGAGAGCTCAAACGGAGGATCCAGCAAGAGGAAACGGAAGCGCTCCGGGGTCCTCCAGTTCGTTGACGACGTGGCTGCCGAAGCCGACTCAGACTATGAGAGCGATGGGGATCTTGAGATGGAAGAAGAAGATGAGGACGAAGGTATAATATCGCAACCCTTTTCTTGTACATTTCTCTTCTAGGGTTTCTGATCTGTTGGTTATACATGGTCTCTGAGGTTTTTGGAGTTTTGGTAGTTTTGTCTTGTGGTTCTGGAAGTCAAATGATGGGTTTTGCGTTGGTGGTAAAGCGGTGTAAAATCATCATCAAATGACACTAAAGTTTTTCCAATTTCTTGCTTATGGTCTCTTGAGTTAAGTATATTTGTAAGATGCCTTGAACCTGTTTTTCTGAGCTACTTTGTTTAAATGCGTTTTGTATCTTTATTTTAGTGCATTTTAGCAAAATCCTTGTCCATGTTCGACTGATATCACATATTGTCGCTATTATGTTTTGATATTTGTTTCTCAATGCGGCGTTTGATGGTGTCTTAGTTGAGTTAGTTGCGTTTTTCTTGTATGGACATTATGTTATTGTTTACTACAAGGCTTTTTGTTCAGTTTAACACGCTAATCTCTTTTGAAATTCTATTGTGGTCTTGAATCCACTATTATCTGTATGAAGGTTGTCTGGCTAAGGAGGTAGTGACCATTTTGCACTTCTCCATTCCCAAAACGATGGAAGCATGCTCATTTCTTTGAAGAGTATGTGTTTAAGGATTCAGACAGAGATCAAGCTCAACATTTGTTGCACTGCCATAGTACACTAAGAAAATGAATAAAAATAAGCGTTGATATCCATTGAGACTGTACCAAGCAGTGTACTGCTCCTACCATCTGTTATCCCAACTGTGCTAATCATGCTTCCTGTGGGCAATTCCTAACTAACAACGCAAAACTAGTGTCTTTCTTTTAGTCATCTCTCAAGACCATGAATGTTGTTTGCACAGAGTGGCAAGGACGGGTTTTAAATGCTATGAAGAACATAATCACATTTGACCAGCTACTTTTTTTTAGCTTCATGAGAATATCTGATTGTCTGTTGGTACCCTATCCTAGTATTGCACATTAAATCCAAGTTCCTTTTCTAGCTGCCTGTAAATTGTCCTAGTCTGTTATTATTGAACATGTGTTGGCTAGATTTAGTGAAACCCTATGTTGCATGGATACGGATATGGGTATCGTATCGGATACGACACAGATACAGCGATACGATTTTTTTTTAAAATATAAGACACGATACGGCTAGGATACAACGATTATAAAAAAAAAAATTATATATATATATATATATATATATATATATATATATAGTATTAAAAATTAGAAATCCTAAAATAGAAAATCATGTTTATATTACATCAACCATACTATCCATTACAAACAAAGAGTAAACATAACAAAATGCAACACACCAAATACATCTTAAACAAGTAAAAAAAATCAAACATCCATATCAGTCTCATCACGAACACCACCTTCGTTAGTAAATATGACTGATTCCAATTCATGTTCATCAAGAGACAAATTGGCAATTTCAAGGATAGCAGCACCCACCATGTCCATGGAATCAAATCCATATACTCCAACATCCCACATCTTACTTTCTCCTTCATTATAGTGTGAGTATCTCCTAGATAAAAGACGAAGATTATAATGAACACATACCAAATCTTTCTCTCTTTGTGGTGTTACCTTGTTCCTCTTCAATGAGTGTATGAAATTGTAGGTGCTCCAATTTCTCTCACAAAAAGAGGAGCAATTTCTCTCACAAGTAGAAGAAGAAGAAGAAGATGGATGACCAAGTAACTTTAAAGCTAAACTATGAAGAGTTGATGTAGAAGCACAATGAATAACCCACCACTTAGTTGGAGACATCAAACCTCGATCACGCATTGAATCATTATCAGAAAAATCATCAATGGCCTATGAAAAAGAGGCAAACTCTTCATTAACACTTCTTCGTTCAGATGAATTGGAGTAATATCTTTCAATGCACTTTTTTCCTTTTCCTTGAAACTTTGATGTCCCTATGAGGAGGAAGACGATTTGGAGATTCTTGGAGCCACTCATGGCCTTAATACCTATATAAAAAGATTGATAGTTTAACATCATTCATGAACTAATATTTCTAATTTGCTAAAATTTAAAAAGTTAAAATTTTTTAGAGCTTTACTTTGGATTCAAAGATTGCGCCAAACAATGTAGAGGCGCATTGCTTTTATTCCATCGCTCCACTAGAATATTATGAACAACCTCATAAAACTTTGAATCTTCATTATGGGGCCCCTTTGAGATAGCAACTTTCATTTTCTCTATCATTTCATCCCGCCATTCATAGACTAAATGAAGACAAGGTTGATCAATATCTACTTTCCTTAGCATAGCATAAATTGGACTTGTGAAAGCAAGTATATAATCAATCTTTTCTCAAAATTGATCATCCAATATCTTGTACTTCACTACTCTAGCCTTCACTACATCATCCTCCTTGTACAAATCCCATCTTTCACTAGTCGTCATGTTTTCAAGACATTTTTTTGATTTGTTTTAACCTTTTAAGCATAATGATCGTGGAAGCAAATCTAGTATCCACAAGTGATAGTATCTTCAAGTTTGAGTTATCGTTGAACATCGATAATCTCATATTGTGATTCATGATAAAATTCTTGATCATTGAAGCATCATTTGCTACTTCTGCTATCCACTTGCACTCATCAAAGGCTTCTTTGTTTTGTAGAGAGTCAGTCGGTGCACAAATATTCTTCAAAGAAAGATTCAATGTGTGCACAACGCAAGTAGTCTAAAATATGTGTGGGTACTTTGCCTCAACGAGTAACCTGGCTCCTTTGCAAACAGGAGCATTATCGGTGACCACTTGGACAACATTTGATGTCCCACTTCTTTTATGACATTAATGAGCAATTTAGAGATGAAAGCTTTATCCTTGTACTCACCTTCACAATTTATCGCCTTCAAAAACATAGGATCACCTTCACGCACGACCATGATATTAATTAGCAGTCTTTGCACATCCGATCACTCATCACTACAAATACTAACTCCCTTTTGTTTCCAAGCAGCTTTTGTTGGCTCCAAAAGCTTTCCAATATGAGCTTTTTCTTTTTGAAGAAGTGAAGTTCTCAATAAATTGTATTCATGTGGAAGATAACCTGGAATTGTTCGTTGAGTAGCCAAATTGAAAACCCGAACATAATGAGGATTCCTAGCAATATTGAAAGATAATCCCCTGGTGTTAAACAACCTTGTAATTTCAGAGTGGAGCTCATCTTTGGCATTCAAGTGAAAAGCTTTTTCAAGCGGGCCAAGTGGTCCTTTCCTCTTCTTTGTTGGATCATCATTTTGTAAAATACCACTAGAACAAAATGAGGATTTTGAAGCCATATTTGATGATCCAGATGATGAAGGCAACGAAACTTCTTTCTGTTTAGAATTCTTCTTTTTGAATTCTGCATCGTCAATAAGCTGTTGCATACGTTTCATTTGATCCATTGTAACAACCGTACAACCAGCAATTCCAACACTTTTTTGTTTTAACAGGTGTGCTTTCACCCTTGAATATGATCCTTTGCACACTTTACTACATATATTGCACGACCAAGTGACATTTCCTCCTCCAACTACCTTTTCCACCTTGGTTACAAATTTTCACAAAGGAGGATAATCATCAACATCCTCCGTACAACCAGCAATTCCAGCACTTTTTTGTTTTAACAGGTGTGCTTTCACCCTTGAATATGATCCTTTGCACACTTTACTACATATATTGCACGACCAAGTGACATTTCCTCCTCCAACTACCTTTTCCACCTTGGTTACAAATTTTCACAAAGGAGAATAATCATCAACATCCTCCTGTGCACTTTCATTTTGAAAATTTTCCATAGCAAATAGGCTGAAAATAACAATTAAGAAGCAGCAGAGAGGGGCCTATTGTTAAATTTACCAGAAACTTACCAAAAGCAAAAACAAATTCGTGATCTCAGAAGAAAAAAAAAAGTAAATTTACCAAAAAGAGGACAGCAACGGGGGGCGACGGCGGGCTGCTGCTGGGCTGCTGCTGCTGCGAAGCGGTGGGCGGCTGCTGTGAAGCGGCTGGCGGCTGCTGCAAGCAGCAGTGGGCGACGGAGAGAGGCGTAGACGTCGCGATGAAGAAAGGTTGCATCACAATGAAGAAAGAATTGGGAGCAGGGAGTAAATTAGTGTTTTTTTCATTTTAGTAAGTAGTCCTTAGAATTTTATTGTTTTTCAATTTTACCCTCGAAATAATTAATTTTTTTGCAATTGAGCCAAAACGTATCCGGAAACGTGTCCCATCCATGCCCTAGCCTTATCTGACTGGTCAAACTTTAAAAAGTCAACAACACATTTTTTTAGTGTCCGGCACGCGAATTTCCGTGTCGTGTATGTGTCCGACACTTCCAAAAAAAAATATTTTTTGGAGTGTCTGTGCTACACAGGTGAAATCTATTTATGTGATATTTATTGGCCCTTCTGATACTGAACACAAACAAATCAAATGTGAGTTTTTTTTTTAAAAAGAATTTGGTGTTGACCTCGAGATGTCTGCACACCACATTCTATGCGATATCATTCCCGTTTTGTGGCTGTAGCAACAAAGTTAAACCCTTCAAATAGTGCAGTTACATTGATTTGGATCTCTGCAAATTGACACAAAATCCTTTGGATTTAACTTGCTCACTCCTAGACCAAACAACTGGCCACAATATGAGAATTTTAAGGTGGGTGAAATATTATAAAGAGATTGAAGAATAAAAAAATAGAGGAATTTATGTCGATGGTTTTTGCATATACTAATTGTTGAGAGAGGAAGATACAGAGAATAATGATTAGAAACTAGTTAGATGTAATGGATGTTACAGTAGAACCAATCCTTTATTTTTATGGCTAAATTTTCATCTTTAATCTTGTAGTTTATCTAATTGTGCAAGTTGGTAATTTTTCTGGTCAATCATAATCTCTGGGCAATGATTTACTTTTTTTTTGTCATGTACTTTAACCTTGAGTTGTTACTTATAATCATGGTTTGAAATTTTATGTTGTTTTGGGCGACACGAAGAAATATACCATTTGGGTAAGTTACTAGAACTAGATAATGATTGGCATTGACAATCTCTCTTGTGCTATCTATGTTGATAAGTATCCTGCCGTGCCTACACTTGGTATGTTTCAGCATATTTAAGTAATATTTTTTTTTGTTTTTTTAAATTTTAATTTGATTGATTCTTTAATGTAAGATTTTTTTTTAAAAGTAAACAAATTAAATGGAATAAGAATATAGGGGAAATATTTGCGTAAATTTATCTTGACATACATTAAAGTAAAATTAAATAAAAATCATTTTCAATCTAACTATTTAACTGATATAATTTTACTAACTGATGTGGTTCTGTAAAGTGAAAAGTTGAGTGAAAGAGGGTTAAGTGACTAAATAATTTATCTCAACATGCTTTAGTACATGTCAAAGTGTGCCGAGCATTGGTATGGATCTTCTTTTCTTTCTTGCCAAAAGATTAGAGTCGTACCTAGTGCAATAAAATTTTAAATTGGCCATAGATAATATTTATACTTTAGATTTTAGTAGTAAATAAAGTGAAAACATAATAAAGAGGTAAGATTCATCTAGTTTCATGTTGGTATTTTTGGACGCCAGACAATTGTTGGCACATCAAAATGCTGTATTGGACTATTCATAGATCAAAAGTCCAATATGGAGCGATGCTTTAAACCTTGCTCCCATCAAATGCATGACATTGACACTGATTTTACTATTTGGTATTAGCAAAATGTAATAGTTGAGATGCTTAGAATATTTTATAATTTATTGCTCTAAAATTTTAATTTAAATATTTTTAAAATGTAATCTCTCTCTCTCTCTCTCTCTCTCTCTCTATATATATATATATATAATGTTGAAGGGGAGCTTTGGCGTAATGGTAAAGTTGTTATTGTGTGATCTAGAAGTCATGGATTCAAGTCTCGGAAACAATCTCTAGTAAAATAGTATAAGATTGAATACAATAGACCATTCCCAGGATTGTGCACTGGCCGGAGCTTCGTGCACTAGCTTGCCCTTTATCTTTTCTAAATGTGTAGATTTATTCTGAAGTAAACAAGTCAAGTGAATGGGAATGAGGATCATAGATGTAAAATATATTTAAATTCACCAAGGCACACTTATGAGTGTCTATATATGGAAACTGTATCATTTTTGTTGGAGACCAAAATTTTGGCATGACACAAGATTTTAAACCTTTCATATAATATATAAATTTTGTAAATTCTATTATTCATTATTGTGGTTAGTTAAAGGAATCACTGGTCTTTTAGAAGAGTTTGCTGTATCTTTTATTTTCTCAGCTTGCAATCCATTTCACAGATAATTTCAAGTTGGAGAATGAAAAACTTGGAGTTGGAAAGTCTCATCACCTTCCATTTTTAGTAAAAGAGGAGGAATTGAGTGGTGATGAACTTGAAGAGCTTATCAAAGAACGGTATGGACCTGGTTCGGAGCATGTCATACACAATGATAATCCTATTGAATGTGAGGACAAGGAAGTTGGAGAATTAGGTATGCCCATCTGGAAAGTGAAATGCATGGTAAGTTAGAATATCTTCTGATTATACCAGTATTGCTAAAAATGTTTGCCCTCCCAAGTGCACTTTGCAATTGATTACTTTCAGGTTGGGCGCGAACAGCAGATGGCTTTCTGTCTGATGCAAAAATATGTTGAATTGGACTTCTTGGAAGCCAAACTGCAGATTGTATCTGCATTTGCTCTTGAACATGTAAAAGGCCATGTTTTTTTTGAAGCTGACAAATTATCTGATGTTATGGAGGTACTTTTTTTTCTGAAGCTGAAAATTTTATTAGCACATTGATCACTTGCATATGGTTTGGCTTGGTATTATATGCTATTTCTATCTGGTAACTCTACATTTGAATTTTTGATCTGCCTGGATCGTTTAATCAACCTAGGCTGCAGACAGTCAACTTCCCTAGGCTCCGGTATCTTGGCTCTCTTTCTAAAAGGGGCGCCTAATGGTGACTGCCTAGTAACTAGGTGGCTGTCGAGGCTGCGTTTTAGAACAACAGTGAAGATGTAGGGACCTTGCTATAAATCATATTGCTTGAGACTAAGGATTGCAAATCTGACTATTTCTCAGTCGTGACATAGTTCAGGTTGTTGATTGCAGGATTTGAGTTGGAGACATTTTTGGACACAAGCAAAGAATGCTGTTGGTAGTGGAACTGGAGAAGTGGATGAGGGACATCATTTCTGGGTATCAGGTTAACTGAAAAGAATTGTCAACTTGTGAATGTGGCGGATGCAAATGTGGCAGTGACAGTTGGCGTTGTGAAAGAAATCAAGAATGAACAATTTCGTATTAAACATATTGTAGAAGGTGGTGCAGAGATATTTAACGTAGTAGATGTCATTCTTAGAGTTCGTCTTCTTGAAGAGAAAAGATGGGGAGTGAGGGATAAGCCTAAGAATCAAATCTCTCTCTTATTTTCTTTGGCGATTTACCAAAAGGAACACATGTTTTTGAATTGATCAAAAGGCACACTATACTTTGGTAATTACCAAAGGGCACACCTTTTCCGGTTTTACCCTTATGCCAAATCTGATTATTTTTTTTTTTTTCCTTTCCTCTCTCTTATACATGCAACCTCTCTTCTCTTTCTTTTCCTCTCCTCTCTTTCCCCTCTCTTTGCATGCATGCATAACTATTGTGGTGTGCTTTTTAAAAATAGCACAACTTAATTACATTATCTTTCGACGCCACCACATGCCTAATTTCTCGGAGATTAGGACCACGTTGGGGTTTAGAGGTATTCTTCTAATAACATTTAAACGCCTGGATAAGCCGAAATAAGTAATGAAGGGCACTGTTGGATTTTTTGTAGCTTCATAAATCCATAGGACTTACTATCGAGGTCCATCAGTGTATTTCAATCAAAATTCAGATGGACCTAGATAGGTGATTGGACCCATTTCAGATCATGTGGATTTCTGAGGTTACAAAGAGTCCAACGGTGTCCTCCATTACTTATTTTAGCTTTTTCGGAGGTGTTAAAATGTTATTGGAAGATTCGGTTTTAAATTCCAACGTGGATCCGTTGGGCCTCATATTAGGCCTAACCTCCGAAGAAGCCAAAATAAACAATGGAGGGCACCGTTGGACTCCTTGCAGCCTCAGAAATCAACATGACCTGAAATGAGTCCAATCGGACCTATCTAGGTCCATTAGTGGGGTTCGACCTAGTGAATTTTAAACCTGTGGGTTTCAATCGAAACCCATGGACCTGGGCAGGTCTGATTGCACCCATTTCATGGATTTATGAGGTTGCAAGGAGTCTAACGGTACCCTCTATTGCTTATTTTGGCTTTTCTGGAGTTGCTAAAATGTTATTGGAAGAATCAGCTCTAAACCCCAATGTGGTCTTGGTCTCCGAGAAATCAGGCTCGTGTTAGTGCCGAAAGATAATGTCATTAAGCTGTTGAATTGATTTTCAAAAACCAACACCATAATAGTTATGCATGCATGCAAAAAAAACGAGAGGAGAGAAGAGAGGTTGCATGCATAGGAGAGGAAAGAGAAGAGAAAAAGCCAAATTTGGCATAAAAGTAAAATTGGAAAAAGGTGTGCCCTTTTGTAATTACCAAAGTATAGTACACTTTTTGGTCAATTTTCTGCGTGTGCCCTTTGGTAAAATGAAGATGTATATTTGGAGAGATAAATTTAAGAATTTGTCTGCCAAAAATTAGATGGAAAATTAATTAACACTTGTGGATTAGAAAAAAGTGACCATCTTCATTTACATCCTTTTAGGGCGGCAACTCAAATGATAAATTTCTTTTGATCCCTCCCTTGCACTCTCTGTCTTTTTATATATTCGTCATATGTGAATTAGAAAAAAGTGAGCATCCCCTCATGTACATCCTTTTAAGGAGGCAACTCAAAGGATAAATTTCTTTTGATCCTTCCCCTCAACTTTGACTCTTTAGATATTCGTCCTTTTAATTTGCCATCACTTCATGGGAAACAAGGCCTTGGAGGGAAATTCATATGTGGATGATGGGGATTTGATGTGAGATTGAAGAAGGCTTTGGTGCCAAATTGATGCAGATTTATAGCATATGATGCCAAACTAGGAAGGGGAGAGAGAGGGGGCAGTGGAGGATTAGATATTATATCAAGGCAACATTAGGATTAGATATTCTAATGGTCTCTGTGAGAAAACTGCATGGTGAGAAAGAACTACATGTTAAAAGGACGTGAATTGAAGGTCATTGCCTTCATGCTAGTGGTTGGCCTAGGCAATCAATCACCAACCCAACATTAGATATTATATCGAATAGTATTATCAGGGCATACGAAGAAGAGCCTTGGCATAATAGTAAAGTTGCTACCATGTGATCTTGAGGTCATGGTTCGAGTCACGGAAACAGCTTCTCTGCATACAATATGTCCAATGTGTTCCGATCCTTCCTCGGGACTTGCATTGGTGGGAGTTTATGCATCGGGCTGCCCTTCCGTATTATCAAGGCATACAGGACTGCTAAAGCCTTTAAAGATGCAAAAACAAATAAGAAGTGCTGCTACAATAACCCCATAGATTTTGCACTGAAAAAAAATAGCCTTTGCACTCCAAATAGAAAAAATCAAAACAACTTAATGGGTATCATGGGGATTCGCTAATTGACTCATTCTTCAGTCTATTACATAAAATTTAAAAAAATAAGGAAATTTTTAGATTGTGAAGATGCCTTTGTATCAGTTGCTATTGGAATATGAGGCAATATTTGAAAGAAACGGCATCTTTGTTATGAGTCATCTCTTTCATGAGATTTGTTCTTGTTGAAACATGACGACTAGAAGATTAGATTATGGAATGCACTTGTTAGCTTTTACTTTGTGTTAGCTACATATATAACAGTTGAAATTGAATTTGGTATATTAATCCAAATACACTTATTTAACTTGTTATCTCATTGAAGTGGTAACTAGCCTCTGTATATATTTTCCGCTAATCTCCGCTTTAAGAATTGTTTTGGTGCAATTGGGTGTGAATTTATAGGTATTATATGTATAAATTTTATCTACAAGTTTTTTATATTCTTGTTAAAATTGGTCAATATTATTTAAGTATAAGAAGTTTTATATTATTAATCTAGCCAAGTTATTGGTTTTAATTTTCATAGAACTTGAAGCAATGTTATTGAAAATACCAATGTTATTGAAAATACCAATGTTATTGAAAATACCACTAAAAACATCCTAAAGAATCTAAAAGTTATTTATAGTATTTTGCAAGACATTTTGTTGCAATTTTGATGTTTGGATGGTTTTTATATATTATGATGTTTTGATTTGTTCTAAAAGTAAAATGAACTATTTTTAAAATAATTTAATAATTTTAGTGTTACCGGTTCTCTCATAATTTTTTTGTTTGCATTGCAGTTTTTAGCCTAGAAATAGCCAAAATTTGGTTAAATATCTTGTAATATATTTTAATCGTATCAAATTGAACATATGCAAAATGAATGTGGCACCTTTCCTGATCCAACATGCCTTATTTTGTCATTCATTTAATCCATGATTATTAATCTTCTTTAGGGCCTACAATATTTCTCCTTTTTCTAAGTTTTACTCTAGTTATATGCTGTATGTGCTCAGAATGTTTTATATGCAGGCATGCAAAGGGTTTTGTAATATCTATCCAAGTAGAATCAATCTTGTCCCAAGAAATGAAGTTCCTAACTTGCTTACTAGCTCGAATAAATTATCTGAAGTATCTGAAGGTGCATGGGTTCGATTGAAGAGTGGAAAATATAAAGGGGATTTAGCAAAGGTTATATGAGGTTCTTTTTGCTTTTTTTACCTTTGAAACTCATGAAGATTTTCATCACTTCTTGGTACTGATAGTTTGTCTCATGATTTTTTGTAGGTTATGGACGTTGATGATAAACTTAAACAAGTAACCATAAAACTGATCCCAAGAATTGACTTACAAGCTATTGCGAAAAAATTTGTAAGTGAAAAATAGTTTAATCTGTTTCACTTGAAACTTTAGTGGTCATTCCTGTCTTTATATATATATATATATATGGATAAATTTGAATATTATACTTAATTTATAACAAATCTTTTCCGTATGACATTTTTTGTCCTTGAAAGATTTAGATGTGCTTGGTTTTGAGGCATTGAGTGGTTAATGCATCCTAGATGTTTACAATATTTGATTCTGATATGCATGCACCTTAAGATTGACTCCTTACTAATAGTCTTAATCTGGCTGACCTAGTGCTATTATGCTATGTTTCCTATCTTTTATTCTTCAAAGGATCTTTGTCAAATAATTGGTCTAGGTAAATGTCAATGCAATAGAGTTGTCACCTGATAGATGGTCTGTTATAGTGGAATGGAATACTCCAAAGAGAGAAGATATTCAGCCTTTCAGATGTCTTTATTATTATTGAGATACTATTTAATGATTTATGATAAGGGTAGCCCTCCCAATCTGTAGGATCCATTTGTATTTACAAATTCAGATTAGGCTTGCTAGACTGGTAACTAGTTTATTAAAACTATTGCCTTGTGGCAATGGCTGTGTCCATTATAAAGCCTGAAAGATTTCTACATTTCTTCTACATGAGCTATCCCTTTGATTAAGTAAGTTCAGTAACTTGGTATTGATTGATGACTAATATGAGAGTCCATAATGTTGCTGTAATCCAATAATACTTGTGCACAGGCCATAGCCTTGGCTGTTGGATGTTGCAATCTTGCTTACTATTGTCTTGCTTTTATCGATTTTATCTATTTCTATGAGTATCAACTGGCTAAAATATTGGATGGGGAGAACAAGAAATAATTGCATCATACCTTCACACCATCCATGCTTGTTGACAGATTATTCCCAAGTTGAACATTTGGAAATGATGTTATCATTGGTTTCTCATATTACGTTGTCTTTAGTTACTTGGTTAGAGTTATTGATTTAACTAGGGCTTCAACAATAAAATTTCCATCTGAATGGAAATGCACTTGTGTCTGAATTTTGTATCCGTTATTGAGCCATTGCCAAATAATTCAACATTTGAAACATGAATGGGTGAAAATAGTTAATTAATATGTTTCCTAGTTTTAGCTTGCTGGATTATTGAAGTAAACCTTCTAATGCCTTTCTTAGTTCTGTAAGAAAATTTCTTTCTTGATTTTGTGCCTCTTTCTTGTTTGTAGGGTTTTATCATATTTGCATAAGTCAAACATACAATCATGTTTATTTTCAAAGAGTTGAAAAAAAATCTGTATTTTCTATTAACATTTGAACCATGTATTTCAACATTTGAAACGTGAACGAGCAAATAGTTAATTAATATGTTTCCAAGTTTTAGCTTGCTGGATTATTGAAGTAAACCTTCTAATGTCTTTATTGATTGTGTAAGAAAATTTCTTTCTTGATTTTGTGCCTCTTGTTTGATTGTAGTTCTTTGTCATATTTGCATTAAGTCAAATGTACAAACATGTTTATTTTCAAAGTTGAAAAAATCTATATAATCCAAGGTTTAAAATCTCGACCCATGTTTCGATCCAGACCGGAACGATATGATTTTAGTATCGTATCGTGCCATGCTAATACAGTTTCGGTATATATATATATAGTAATTATTTGATAAATATATTTATTGTGTATAATTTTAAAATAAGTTGTATATTGATTTTATATAAGTTCTTCATTATTAAATAACTTAATATTATTAGAAAAAATAATTAAATATATATATTTTAAAAAAAATTGATCTATCAATAACTCGAATTAAAATTAATATATCATAGTATGTTACACTAATATTAAAAGAAGTGACATGAATCAGATGGAAGCATTCTTGTAATATTTTACTTAGATAACCTTTATAGTTCTCGGTCTAAATTAAATAATCATAATTTTATAAATTAATATAAAATATTATTTTATATATAATAATTATATAAATTAACTAATTAATACTTTAAATAATACATATTTAAAATAGTAAAAAAAATAGAATATCAATTAAACATTAAAATAGTAAACAAATACAAAATAATTTTAAAAAATCAGAATATAAATTTGATTTATTAGAATTTTATAATTTTTTTTAGAATTTTTAAATAAAATTTGAAACATTAAAAACAATTTAAGAATATTATTTAATGAAATTTATTATTTGTTTCAATTAAAAATATTTTTTTTTATATTTTATTGAGATAATTTAATTGAGGTTACTGAAAGTCTTTTTTAAATATCACATTTAAGTAGGACTTGTTTAATTTATTTAAATTAAAATATTAATTTTGCATAGTAAAGCCCCAACACCCGCGCGCGTGCCCGTGCCTACGTCGCCCCCGACTCCTCGCGAACGGCGCCGGAGGCGTCCGGCGATGCCTATGGCAACACCGGAAGCATTCGGCGGCGATGCTTCTGGCGGCGCCGGAAGCGTCTCGCATCGCTTTTGGTGGTGCCGGAAACACCCCGCGACGCTTCTAGTGGCGCCAGAAATGTCGAGTTGCAATGCCTCCGGTGCCCGCGACGCTTCAGGCGCCCACGACGCCTCCGGCAACACCGGAAGCGTCTAGCGACGCATCCTTGCCGCTTGAGACGATTGTCCGTAATGTGCCGATTTCGCCTCCCTAGTAGAACGGTAAAAACCGTCCGTGCCGGGCAGCATGGAAATCTGGAAAAATGTTTCAATTTTATATGCAAAATAATCATTAACTTCCCTAGACCAGTCCTCACATGGTTCATGATTGCTCCTCATTTGCACGCTCTTGGCTGTCAGCATAGACAGTTGTTTTTTGAAATTTACTCTTGTTCTTTAAATTTAAAATATCTTATGAGTAGATAATACCAACTGTTCTATGCTGCCTGCTGTCTACCACTGTGCACTAGGACTCATGTGCAGATAGTATCAAATATCAATGTAATTTTGCACTTGTTTATTTGTTGCTCCACTGGACAATTTTCTGGGATGTGAAATTGTGTATGCTTTCTGAAGATGTTAAATTGTTAAATATTTTCTTTTAGTTGATTGTTACAATTATCTCAGTTCTTCAGGTCTAAATAATTGGTGAAATGATCATTTTAACAGCATTTTGCTAATATCCTTCTTCTGTGTGCTCTGATAGCACGCTAACAATTGTCACTGATCTCTCAGGGTGGTGGCATCTCGTTAAGGCTGGCTGCAGTCCCTGCACCTCGGTTGATTAGTTCCCATGAACTGGAGTAATTACTTTCCCATTTTTGATATCTTTGAGAATTATTTCATAATTCCTTCAACTGATATTCTAAAGCCAAACCTATCTATCTATCTATCTATCAGGGCCTTCAGACCCCATATCGTCGACAAACGTGATCGTCAAACTGGAGAATGTTATGAGGTGCTTGATGGTATGATGCTGAAAGATGGTTACCTGTACAAAAAGGTTTCAATTGGATCATTAATCTCGTGGGGAGTTCAACCTACAAGTAGTGAATTATTGATGTTCACTGAGGTAACTAAGCATACAGATGTGGACTTAAATTGGTTTTCAAGCATTTATGGTACACACAAGAAAAAACCAGTAACTGAATCATCAGAGGATAAAACAACCAATGTCATGGAGAATGGGTACAATCTCCATGATCTTGTTTTGTTTGGGTGAGCCATGTCAGATTTTTTTTTAGTTTTTCAACTTTGAACTTTACAATATTGAGCTGTAAAAGCTTTCTTGTTCTGCCAGGCGAAATAATTTTGGTGTTATTGTTGCTTTTGAGAAAGATTGCCTCAAGGTAACATGCTGGTGTGTATAAACCTTTGCCCTTCTGCATTACTAGTATTTACGTACTTACCTTCATAATTTCAGATACTAAGAGGAGATGCTGAGGGATCAGAAGTGATGTCTGTTAAAAGTGAGGACATAAAGAAATCATGTGATGATAAAATGTTTACAGCTTCAGATTCGACTGGAAAAACTATATTCATCAAAGACATCGTCAAAACCTCTGTTGGGCCTTCAGAGGTAGTACATTTTTATTGCTTGAATTTTCATATTACCATCTAACATTAAATGTTGTTGATAAATTGATTGTTCTGGGGCTTTGTTGATAATGAAGAAAGATTGTTTCGTCGATGAAATGTAAGTTTAATAGTAAATGTTAATCATTACTGTTAACATAGATTGTTAATGAAGTGGTTATCATGGAAATGTTCTACAGTTCTACACTATGCTTTGTTGTGTTGATTGTTGTATGTGTGGTCATTTTATGGCGTATATCATGGTGTGGTGTTTATTTGAACGGGAGTTTCTAGTTTCATTGTAGTAATGGTAGATTATGCAACAATATTTATTCATATGAACCAGCAATGTCCATATTTTATGGAGTGCCTATAATCTTGATAGGCTAAACTGGATGAGTATGCTTTCATTAGCCCACTCACTGTATCTTTAAGGTTCAGTTGAGGGACCATTGAGCTTAATATAATGCTCTTTGATTTTTTTCTGTTTTCTTTCTTAGTTCTGGTGTTATTTGATTTTCTTTGGCAGGGTAGAGAAGGAATAGTGAGACATATGTACAGAGGCAAACTTTTTATTCAAGTTGAAAATGAATTAGAGAATGATGGATTTTTTTGTGCAAAATCCAATGCGTGTCAGAAAACTAATGAGGGAAAGGTGTGTTATGTTATATTAGGTTTGTGTATTATATGTGGATTCTTCATCTGTGTTTTTTTTTTCCACTTACAGGTAAAGGAAAATTTGAAATTTTCCTCCCTTGAATCACCTACAATGCCACAGGATGAAGAAAATATTACTCATGGTTGTATGAAAAATATACTTCCATTTATCTTATAGATGAAAATGCCATTTTTATAATCTTATCTCCCACATGCAGTCAACCGAGGTCGTCGCAGAGAATATGACCATGTGTTCTCTATTGGTCAAAGCTTGAGGATCAGGGAAGGCCCGCTAAAGGGATACCTTTGCCGTGTGGTAGGCATTTATCGCTCAGATGTCACAGTTAAGCTTGATTCTCTAGGGAAGCTTATTACAGGTTTGTAGAAAGTATGAGTTCAGTGCATTTGAAGCTTCTATGCATCTATTCTCTGACATTGTCTAATGATGTTAATGCAGTCAAGGATACATCTCTAGCAGTACCACGAGCACTGGGGTATATGCTATTTGTATAGATTTTTTTTTTTTCACCATTTTGTTTACATGAGTCATTCTTCTTCTCATGTTATGGCTCTTTGGATGAATAGGGTTAATTCATCTGCACATACGACTCAGGAACTTGATAATTTTGGGCCTCAAGCAATTATTTCTGCAGGTGTTACTCTATATAATACTTTTTTTTCCTGATTATGCCCCAAGTTGAAATGAGTTTTGGTTTTTCCGTTACTTCAACTCATTAGCTTGTGTTGAAAAGTTGAAGTCAGTGCAGCTATTTGTTTTACTTGTTTCTTAATTCTCCTTTCTAACTGTTTATGCCTTTTAGATTACAAGAATTATTTACTTTATCATATTGCATAAGTACAAATGCTGAAATGCTTGTTGATTTTATAGCCGGTACATCTGGAGAAACATCAAGGCAAGCAGAGAAAAGTTCATGGGAATCTATGGTGCCTTCATTTGATAGGTTAGTGTGGATATCCTTTTATAATGTTTCCTTTTCTGAATATTAGTGATATAGCCTCAGCAGTTAGCATATTGCTTAATGGAGTGCTAAAATTTATGTAGCCAACCCCAATTGCTTGGGACAAATATGGATGCTGATTAGCGTTGTAGATGGCGGTAGGCTGTGGCAGAGCAGTTAGCGACCGCGTGTGAAATTTTTTTTAACTCTAAAAAAACTTAATCTAAATATAATAACTAAAAATAAAAATTTTAATCTAAATATATTTTTTAATATAAAAATAATAATTTTTAATATATATATTAAATTAATAGAATAATTTTATTAGTCTACAATTAAATCTATTTAAATTATTCCAATTATAATTGGGAGTTGATTAAAATTATTAATCGATTAAACCCTAAGTTAAAAAAGAAAAACCTAAGTTTTGTTTGGCGTTTTGGTTTCTGCTCGTGTTGAGCGACGGGTCCGGATGCGTCGCCGGACTCGGGCGATGTGTCCGGATGTGTTCCCATGCGATGCCTTTGGACTTGCGTCGTGGAGGATCGAAACGATTGTATTTAGTGAGATTTCAATCCAAAATATACAAAAGCCTAATCTAATCACGGTTTACAATCTTGACCCACGTCGAGGTTTCGATCCAAGATCGAAAACTATATTTAATTATTTTTCTAACCATATTAAATTGTCCAATAATTGAGAATTTATATAAAATCAATATACAATTTATTTTTAAATTATATACAATAAATATATTTATATATAGTAATTATTAGATAAATATATTTATTGTGTATAATTTAAAAATAAGTCGTATATTGATTTTATATAAATTCTCAATTATTGGACAATTTAATATGGTTAGAAAAATAATTAAATATAGTTATTCGTTTAATTAATTATTAATTTAAATAATATATATTTAAAATAGTAAAAATATCAATTAAACAGTAAAATAATAAAAAAATAAACTATAAAAAAATTATCATAATATAAATCTAATTTGTTAAGAAAAATTAGATTTTTTTTTAAGTTTTAATGAAATTTAAAATAATAAAAAAATATTAGAATATATTTCATTTAAAATATTAAAAAATAAAATTTCAGAATATTAATTAATTAAGTAAAAAATAATTTTAAATATATTTTATTGGGATAATTTAATTAGAGTTTATAAAAGTCTGTTTAAAATATCACACACCTTGGGAATTGTTTAAATTAATTAAATAAAAAAAATTTAATTTAACACTGTAAAAACATCTCTGCCTGTGGGGGATCCTGTGACGCTTCCGGTGGTACCGAAGGCATCTTGCGGCGCCGAAGGCGTTGCGGAACACTTTCGGCACAGTCAGAGGCGTCCCGAGATCCCCCCTCCCCACGCAGTCGTCCACGCCAAGCGAAGCTTTGGGGCACGAGGTGCCGGTTTCACCCATTCGAAGGAACGGTAAATATTGTCTGTGTTGCTCGGCATGGAACGACATTTCACTCCATGAATCTAATGACAATAGCAGGCGAAGGCGATGGCGATGGCGATGGCGGTGGCGGTTGGAGGCGGAAGGAGGTCAGTTTAACCTATGTTGACTTTGACCGCCTAAAATGCCGCCTTTGACAAAAGTGGTACGGTTGATGTCCGTCTCTTGCCTAGGCCTGCCTTAGCCACCATTTAGATGAGGAATTAGTATCCTCAAATATGCTTTGCTTGAGGGATTGCATCACTTATGTCTGCCTCATTGAAATGGAGGATTGTGATTAACTGCAAAATTAACTTGGAGAAGCTTGATAACTGTGGGAAGTTAAATCATCATATGATTATACCTTCCTAAATTTTTAAGTGTCCCATGGATGCGAGTTAGTGTCAATGTAGTTGGAAAACCCCTTTGCAGTTCACTTGAAATGTTTCATGTATATGTCGATAAGCGTTGGCTTTGTGCATACTAAGCAAAATCAGCCTATTTGATATGAATTGCCTGAGTTGCATTGGTATGAGCAAAATGACTGACTTGATATTTTTGAAAAATTAATATATTATAAAAATTGAAGAGAAGTTCAGAAAAAGTATATATTCAAAAAAATTTAGCTAGAAACTAATTAAATTACATTAGAAAATTAATGAAATCTATTAAAATTTGATAAATTTTGAGATGACTTTGAAGAATTGGCTGATTTACATTAGAATATTAAAAGTATAAATTTATTATTGGCTATAATCTATTTTATTATTTATTATTTTTATATTTATATAACATTATTTGTATACTGTATTATTAGATTTTACTTTTCTGGTTGAATGAAATAATTTTCAGTTGATTGGAAGCATTGGAAAGATGATCATTGAACTGGAAGTTTTTTCTAGTTGATTGAAACATATAACTGTTGGAGTTCCATGTTCATATTGGAGAACAATTTTTAGAACTTGGGACTAAGGTGGGGACTATATAAGCTTTTGGAGAGCTTTTGTGCACTAAAAACTTCCAAAAAATGCTCAGAAATAGTTCTGTGCTTAAGCTAATTAAGTGGTTAAAAGATCCAAGAGCTTGAGTGAAACTTGAGTTGAAGGCTTCTTCAACATCTCAAGCTCTTGTTAGTTTACTTTATTTTATTTTTATCTTTATTGTATGTGGGATTCATTGATAATTGGACACTGTTTGTACACCCATTTAGCTGGCCATACGAGGTCTGACACAAACTATGCAGTGCACTGTAATCTTCTGAAGTAACTTGTAAAGGGAAAGTTTACTATGCAAGTCCATATTTAGCAATATATTGGTTCTCTAGTTGCAAATGCACATCTGTGTCATTTTGTGCATCGTAAACTTTTGTTTCTCCTTACAGTAACAAGAGGCAAATGGTTACTTTGAATGTTTAACATGCATTCTTAATATGTGGAGATTAGTTTTACTAATGGAACATTTATCAAGGGTGATGATAAGTAGGCGTGTTTTTTTGCCAAATTTTCCATTATTAAATAATCTGTTTTCAGTCCCTTTTAAATTTTCTTTAAAGCATTCTTGGTTTTTGCATGCTGTTTTCCCTCTGTATCATGCATGTTTTTATTTTGCCCACAAAAATTCATGCGAAACAGAAGAATACACGTATGTGTTGTGCCATTAGATTTCCTTTAAGCATCTAATTTTTGTATGCTTTTCATCTATATGGCATGGATGATTTTTATTTAGCCAACTAGGCATGCGAAACAGCAGAAGACAGCCTCGTTTCATTTTTATGCTGTATTTTTCTCAGGGATTCTTGGCAGACCTTTTCTACCCCCACTCACACAGGCATGGCAGATAATAAGAAAGGTACATTGATTAACTAGCTTGTGCTTATATAAGTCACATTTCACTACACTTATTTTAGTTTTCTTTGATGGGTTATGAATTTTGGAAGTACCATGCAATTGACTATAATGAAACCATGTGCAGATACATTTGAGCTTGAATAGTTAGTTGTTCATTATAATTAAGTTTTTCCTCACACTTAATTTAAGCCTTATTCTACTTTTTCATCTCCTTTAGATGAGATTTAGAAGCTGTGTAACACAGATTTTCATGCTTTGCATATGGCCGAGGTTGTGCCTATCATCAAAAATATTTGATCAGTGAGTAGGAGCCGGTAGATATTATGCAAACCTTGAAGTTGCATAATATTTACTCAAATCAGATCTACCTCAGCCTAACTAGAGGTGTTAATTTGTTGAGCATGTTCGTTAGGTGCCTTGGATGGACCAATGGTCCAATGAATAGCCTGGCCAGAGCATGCTGCTCATGAGTGTTGTCCTGGGCTTGCCGGTCCAACTATTTCAAAATATTTTAAATTTATTTTAAAAATACTAAAAGATTAATAAAAATATTTTTTAAATATTGTTAAAAATGATATTTATTGTTAAATATTATTAAAAATATTTAATTTACTGTGCTGTGTAGGACTGCCCCACAGGTGGCCCACCCCAATAGTCACCTCTATGCCTAATCTTAATTTGTTACAAATTGTTTGACTAAAATGAAACTTGTAATCATTATCTCTGGGTTTTTTACTCCTATTTTTACAAAATTATGTCAATATGTGATGATTTTGTCCACCACAAATTTGACGAATGATGTTTCAATTTGGCAAGCTCAGTTGTATGTTAAAAAGTTTGTGAAGATTGATGGTTATGCTTTTTTACATATATAGGTAAACTTTGATGTTTAAAATTTAATCCCAGATGAGATTCAAATGTTTGGTTATTTTGAAGGATTTGAAGCTGAATTTCATACTGTAAATTGCACGTTTAGAGTTTGTTTATAATGAAATTGTTCCTGAATCTTTAACTAGACATGTTTATTTCTGGAATTATTTACTCACAGAAGAGTATCTGTATTTTTCTGATTACATTATACTAGTACTTAATATTTTGTCAATGTCAATTATCTTTCTGAAGCTATTAATTTAGTTTCTGGTTAATTAAGCGGACAAATTAATCCTGGTACAAGAGCCTGGCTGCCTTTTATTTTTAATGACATAAATGCTGATTCATATAAGTCCCAGAAAGTGGTCAGGCGTTGCTGGAATAGGCAATGTATTGGCCTGAATCTAGGTCAACTGGACCTGCAACAACTGCATCCATAGTTAAAAATGCAGTGCTATTTTTACTCCGATGGAAAGGTAACTAGGATTAATGTTTAACGACAAATCTGAAACAATCAACAAATGTGTTATCTTTTATATGTACTTGTTTTAACAAAAGTATTCCATCACTATTATTGATTTTCTCATCTTGCATATATTGTTGTGCAACATATGTTTCTAGTTGTGTATGACCTTTTTGGCATACACTGTATCTTTAGTGAATGGAATAAATGTAAGTTTAAATTTTGTTATGATTTGTAGATATAAGTTGTTTTTCTGAATTTCCTTTTTTGCTCTAATATTCATCTGCATTAACATGAACTAATTGTTCTTGTTTCTGCATGTCATAAGCAGGAGTGGAAGAGGATCCTTGGGGAAGTAAACTGGGAACTATGATTAAAAATGATACAGATGAATTTGGTAACACAACGGACAACTGGGGTAAACAACCTATTCCTAATAGGGGTAGGCTTGAACCAATTCTCTCCCTATTTTAACTTTATTTATTTTTACTTGATGTTTATTGGCCAATATTGAACAGATGAAGGACAGAAATCTGATCCTTGGGCTAGTACGATGCACACGACTAAACAGATAGCATGTGACTCTAGTGAAGCTCTAGATGGATGGGGTAAAGCAACAAACTCATTCACTGGTGAGAAAGAACAAACAATCCTTTCTATTTGTGTCTGTTTAGTTCTTTAAAATTTAAATATTTATACCCATGTATTTCTAATTTGGTCAAGAACTTGGAGCTGATTCTTGGAGTAGTAAAGTGACATGTGCTGACAAAACAGAAGATGATTGGGGAAAGTCATCTAGTTCTCGTGTTCATGAAAAAAGCCAAACTTGTGATAACAGTATTGTAACAGATGATCTGATGAAATCAAAAATTTCCAATAGTAATGCTGGTGGAAGCTGGGATATGGAAGGTGGTAAAAAGGACAATGCATTTTCTTGGTGTAGCAAAGGAAAAGAAAAACTGAATAGCGAGGAAGATACCTGGAGCAAACCTGCAACATCTCAAGAAAAAATCAACCACAGCTTTGATAATAGGACTACAGTAGAAGACGGATGGGAAACTGCAAAATTTTCTAGCAGTAATGCAGATGGAAGCTGGGATATAGAAGGTCCTAAAAAAGACAATGCATGCTCTTTGGACAGCAAAGGAAAAGAAAGTTTGAATTACAATGATACTGGGAGCCAACCTGCAAAATTTTCTATCAGTAATGCGGGTGGAAGCTGGGATATGGAAGGTGCTAAAAAGGAAAATGCATGCTCTTTGGACAGCAAAGGCAAGGAAAGTTTGAATAACAATAATGCTTGGAGCCAACCTGCAAAATCTCAAGAAAAAATCAATCAGATCTGCAATGACAAGAACAATGTAACAGCTGGATGGGAGATGTCAAAACTTTCTACCAATAATGCTGGAGGAAGCTGGAATATGGAAGGTGCTAAAAAGGATAGTGCGTGTTCCTGGGACAGTAAAGAGAAAGGAAATAGTGACAATGATTGCTTGATTCAAGCTGCAAAACCTCAAAGAAATAATGAAAGTTGTCATGATCAGGCTAATGATACTGATGGATGGGAGAAGTCAAAACATCCCATCGATTATGCTGGAGGAAAAAGTAATGCATGTTCCTGGGACAGCAAAGGGAAAGTGAATAGTGAAGATGTGTGGAGCAACCCCGCAAATTCTCAAGCAAAAGTGGACCAAATATGTGATGCTTCTGCTGGCTGTTGGACACAATCTGATAAAAGTTTACATGAAAAACAGAAGGTGAGGTCTGAAGAGGATTCTTGGGGCAAAAGTGTAAAACCACAGGTGGAAGTCAGTGATGTTTGGGGCTCTGCTAAAGCTGAAAAAGTGAATTGGGATAGTGGAAATGGATCTCAGGTTGGTGGATCGAACAAGAACACTAATTGGGTTCAAACATCTACATTAGAAATAGATAGGGAGAAAAATGATGAAGATGGTGAACAGAATAACTATGGGAAGAATTTTAACCAACAAAGAGATATTGATGGGACTACTCAAACTAATTGGGGAAGAGGAAGAGGTCGAGATGGCTCGAAGGGAAGTGGTGGTTTTAATGAAGTTGATAATGAGCAAACATGGTCTTCTGGTATTGAAGAAGGTAGATCTAGAGGAAGAGGACACTATGGACAGTCTGGAAATAGTAGGGATGATTTTCATGGGGCACATACTAGTGCTCAGGTTCATAGTTGGCGAAGAGATAATGGTGATTCTCAGACTACAGCCTGGAAGAATTTGCAGAGTCGTGGCAATGAATCCATTGCAAAGGATCAAACGTCTACTTGGGCAAATGAGAAAAGTGCAGGAAAAGATAAATGGCCTGATGGAGGAGATGGTAAGAATGATGATGAGCCTGGATGGAACACAGTAAAAGCTTCGGATACCAAGCAAATTTCTGGATGCATCAACGTCGCCACAACAAAAACAGAAGGTTGAGTAGAAACATTCAAAGGTTTATGAATGATATGGATTTTCAATTGTTTTTAATGCTTAAGTTTTTTTTTTCCCAGGAAATTGGGATAAAGCAAGGTCTGATGAGGCCTTTGATAATTTAAGAAAGAGTTCTGGTATACCTAACTGGGATTTAGCTGAAAGTAGCACTGAAAACCCAAAAGATGTCAGTTTGGATAAAGTCAGTAACTGGAATAACTCAGAATATGGCCCTGATAAATCAAATTCTTGGGACATTAAGGGCAAAAGTAAAATTGCAGGAGATTGCTGGGGTGAAACTAATTATCAAGAGAGGATAGATGATGTTGATAATTGGGTAAGCAATTCAAGACAAATTAAGGAATCATCAACATTTCCTAGCAAGGATCAAACTAGCAGTTGGGCTGCTCTACCTTTGGCAGGCATGGCCAAAGATTCTACTGTCCAAGTTAGCAACTGGGAAAAAGTAAAAGATTCTTCAAGTGCCACTGAAACAAGAGGTTGGGACCAAGCAAGATCTTCTGAACATAGTGAACATGGTAACTGGAATAGAGGGAATTCTTTTGGTGAAGAAACTGGTAGCGATTGCCAGAAAAAATCTGGCGACGGTGGTTATGGCTTTGGTAGGGGAAGAGGGAGAGGCCAAAACAATTGGGACAGTGAAAATAATCAAAATAATAGTAGCATGGTGAATCCAATGGGTCAGGGTGGATATCAAAGATCTAGTTGGGGAAGAGGAAGGGGAGGAAATGTTGATGCTGGTGGTGATCAACAAAGACCATGGAAGCCCTGGAATGACTCTGATGCTGGCAGGGGATCTGGTCGAGGAAGAGGAAGGGGAGGAAACGATGATGCTGGTGGTGATAACCAAAGACAATGGAAGCCCAGAAATGAGTATGATGGTGGTAGGGGATCTGGTTGGGGAAGAGGAAGGGGTAGAAATGATGCTGCTGATGGTGATCAACATAAGCAATGGAATCGCCGGTGTGATTCTGATGCGGGTTGGGGAAGAGGTAGGGGACAAAACAATGATGCTGGTGGAAATCAACAGAGACAATGGAATCACATGAATGATTCTGATGAGAGCAGGGGGTTTGGTCGTGGAAGATTTGGAAGTCATGACAATTTAGATGGCGGTCGACATGGTAGAGGTAGAGGTCGGGGAAACAACTTTGGAAACAATAATGGTGCTGGTGGTCGGGGTCCTCAAGCTGGGTTTTTCTCTTCTGGCAGGAACAATGACCAAAGAAACTTTGGTGACGGATCCTTTATGGGAAATTCTGGATCAAAGTGGGGTCCAGATGAGAACAAAGGTTGTTCCACTAACTGGAGCAAGGATCAAGTAGGCAACTCAGATAACAGTAAGAAAGAAGAGAAATGGGGTAATGCTAATGAATTCAGCAGCAGTCAGTTTTCTGCTTGGAGTAACCAGCCTGGACAAGCCGATCTCAAAGTGGAGGGAACATGGGAAAATTCGCAAGATGCACCAGTTGCGGGTGATGAAGGAAACGGTTGGGGAAAAGCTGCTGGATCTTGGCGCAAAAACGAGGGAAGTGGAAGCAAGGGAGGATGGTAAGTTGATGTTTTTCTGAGTCTTTGTTCATAAATCTGGTGTATGCTGGTAGATTGTCTGTTTCAATGCCAGTGCAACTGTTTTAAAACTCATGTAGCACTTGTTAACTTCGTCTGCATCAAATCTTCGTAACACCTCTACATTCACGGTGGCATGCATAGATTCTATTGCTCGTAGAGCTTAATTTTTTATTTTATTTATTTTGTTTTGTGGTTGAAAATGATGGCAAATGTATCTTACCATTCAAATTCCTCGCAAGCCCTGATCGTTGCATCTTCCTCGAGGACTCTCATGGTTTGTTCCCAGCCACCTTGATCTCAACAGTCTGCATGCTTGTCCTTAGCCATGGCTGAAAGATTAGAGAGGCTACTGAGTTCATCGAAAAGATGCCATTTGAGCCAAATTGCAAGGCGTGGGGTGCGAAGCTCAATGGAGCATTGGTATACGGTGATGTTGCACTTGGGCGGCTTGCCTTTGAACCTCTGCTGGAGATTGAGCCTGTGTGCACAGGGAACTACATTCTCATTTTGGATTTGTACTCCCAGGTTGGGAGATGGGAAGAAGCTAAGAAGGTGAGGGGGCGGATGAAGGAGATAGGATTGGAACATGTTCCAGCTTGCAGTTGGATTGAGACCTGCGATGGTCCGGAGTCATCTGTAGCTGGCAATACGTTGAACACGAGATCTGCAGAAATATTACAAGGATTGCTGGGATTGATGAGGAAGGTAGGTTATACTTCCTTTGAAGAGTTAGAGGAGGATTACTACTACATTATATTTGTTCCAATATTGTTTTGAGGATTAAAAAAAAAAGTGTACCATGCTTCATCCTGAGGATGCCCCCAAAGAGGTAGAAGCGTATTGTCACGCCTTGACAGGATGCTAGAGCTCTATTCCTTGTGGTCGGACCAAAACAAACTTAGGCAATTGTGGAGGTATGCAATTCTTCCCTCGGAGTTATCTCTAAGTAATTGGCCATATTCTCCCTTTCCCTCATGAACTCTCTCTCCTGGAGAAAAATAATTAAGCTAACAACACCTAAGGCGATTTTATCAGTTAAGTGCGCTATTCTTTGTGATCCCTCCCAAAAAAGTTTTCTATCATTGACATTCTCCTCGTTGAAGGTAGAATTACCAAATTGATTGCAATAAAATTGAAACATATTCTTCATTTGATCCAAATAGTTGGAACCCAACAAAACAATCGGTCTATAAGAAATTCGAAAAGGAATTAAATTCTAAATAGAGGATGGAAGAATTAACCAAGTCGATCTATTTATTGTTAGATCAATGTTTTAAAATTCAAGCTAAGCCTCAATAAAGTGGCGCATTCGGATTAGTTTATTTAAATACGTTTTCAAAAAAATATATATTAATCTAATTGTAAAAATACTTACCTGAACTAAATAAACCTTTTACATTCGGTCAAACAATTCCACCGACACTTTGGTTATTGATCATGGACTGGAAGTAGATTCTGGTGTTAAGTTTACAAATTGAACCTAAGATAAAAAATTATAAATTAGAGAAAAATCACTCATCGTAATTTTAACTTTGTATGTAGTTTTTATATCTAAAAAATTTTATTTCCACTCCCTGCATATAAAATTTTATTTGCTTCAACTCCCTTATACAAATATTGTTACTTAATTATCCTTTAGATTTTTTTAGATACAAAAAGTCTAAAATTGATTATAATTTTTCTTAAATTCAGCACTTTAAATTAGAATCCAGTATGATCCGGTGGTAAGAATCGGAGGCCCACATAGGGAGGGGTCAATGACACGAGGGAGTCAAGGTCCTGGCTGAGCGGGGGAAAGCCACCTGCCGACCAGCCGGAGTAAATCCCAGGTCGGCGTGTAGATAGCTCGATCTCAGGTCGAGCTTCCGACACACACGCGCCCTTATAGAGGAACCATCGTGCCGAGCGATCGATCCGCTCAGCCGAACCGCAAGCCAACCAGATCGCACTCCCGTCCGAGTATGTGACCGAGCGGCCTTCTCGCCCGGTCCGATGCACATGCACACCCGAGCACTCTGGAAGCCGAGCGGACATCCCGTCCGGCCCAATAAGAGACAAAAGACTTAGAAGAGTACAAAGAGGGCAGCTAGTGATATCATTCTCGAGACACCTGCTAACGACAATCAGCATGGTTGACGGTCGGGTCGTACTGAGGATCATACGGTGGAAGTTTCCACTGTCGTAGCAGAGATATGCTCGGACAGTTGCGGTATGGCGTCAGACACGTTTTTCTGACACAATCATTCTGAGGTATGCTTTGAGGAGCGTGCAAGTTTCAGGAAGTGTGCACGCGCCTCTCCGGGGTCCTATATAAAGATCTCCGGACTTCGACGGAGGTATGGTTTTTCTCCTCATCTACTGTAGCCACAGTCTCGCCATTTGACCTCTGTTTCACCTTATCGTTGCCTGACTTGAGCGTCGGAGGATCGTCGCCGGGAACCCATTCCCGGCCCGACTTTGTTGCAGGTTCACCGGAGGCCCACGTCACCGCGGAGATCACCCGGAGGCAGCAGAGAGCGCCACGTCCCCAGTTTTCATCGACTCAGCGCTTGGACAAGATCACAGTATATTTCTAACAAAATTGTCCTCTCATATTTTTTAGGTATAAAAATCTAAAAATAAGTATAATTTTTCTTAAATTCAACACTTTAAACTAGAATCCAGTATATTTTATATCAAATTGAATATGACTTTTTTCCTACTTAATATAATTTTTCTAAATTCAATACCATTCAAAGAAAATCTAGTATATTTTCTATCCAATTGAGTATCATTTAAAGAAAATCTAGTATATTTTTCATCTAATTGAAGTGGTAAAATAGTCATGCTCAATTTGATAGAAAATTTATTGAATTTTAATTTAATGTGCTGAATTTAAGAAAAATTATACTCCTTTTTAAACTTTTTATACTTGAAAATATCATAGACAATTAGATAAATTAATGTCTATTATATTTAACTAGGAAATGGAAATAAAGATTTTGATTAATGAAGATAATATAAATTTACCTATATAAAAAAATATTTGTTAGACATAAAATAAAGATTTTACTTAGCTTCTTTTTTAATTTTTTATTAAATAAGTCAATTCTTAATCATCAATCATTTTTCGTAATAGTAATAATAATATGCCCACAAGTGTGATGGAGCATTCAGAATCCTCGACCTTTTAAAAATAATAATAATAATAAATAAATATTTCTTCCCCGCACCCCCAACAAACCACCGGATCCAACCACCATCTTCATCCTGAAACTTCATCCTGAAAAAAGGAAAAAATCCCTTTGTCTCTGTCTCTCCAATTTTCATTTATCCTCCAGTCTTTGCATTCCTCATTTCCTCTATCCCATTGAATAAAATTTCTTCTCATTCTCCCTTGTTCCCTTTTAGCATTCTTCCTCATGTGCTAAATTGCTGAGCCTAGGGTTTCCAGGTCGCCCCTTCGGATTGGGGGACACTAGCGGAGGCCAATCTAGGGTTAAGCTTAGTGGTTCGTCAATATTCAACGGGATCAAAAAGCGGGGCTGCCGCAAGGCCTCCAAGGCGGAGTCCGTTGCCTCCTTAACCCCCGCCGGCGGCCATCCCACCGTCACCATCAACCTCGCCTCCCGCCCCGTCGTATCCGCTCCCGTCTCCCCCTCCCCCGCCTCTGGTGTCGTCCTGCAGGTCGAGTCCCTCCCGCTCTTCCAGGACGTGCCCATCCCCGAGCGCCGGGCGCTCTTCATCCGTAAGCTTCAGATCCGCGCTGTGGTTTTCGACTTCTCCAACACGCTCAAGGCCAGGCGGGGTCAAGGTAGCTGTCAACATCTTCCGCATTCTCTCTTTGGCCTCCCGCCAGAACACCGACGCGGATCCCGCCGACCCAGAGGAGGATATCTACCTTCACCCCGCCTGGCCTCATCTCCATCCCGTCTATGAGATCCTTCTCCGCTAAATTATCTCGTCCGACACTGGAGATGAGATCCTCTGTCCCCAAAATGCTGTGTCCCCATGTCCCAGTGCCGATCGGACGGCTATGATATTTTCATGATGTACACTGCATTCTTAAGATGTGATTTAGTCCGTCCGATCGGCGCTGGGACATGGGGACACAGCATTTTGGGGACAGAGGATCTCATCTCCCGACACTGACACCAAGATTGTGAAGCGGTACATTTACCACTCCTTCGTACTCCGCCCCCTCGACCTCTTCGACTCGAGGGACCCTTGCTAGAGTTGAGATCCTCTGTCCCCTCGCCGATCGGACGATCATGATGACCTCGTGATGTGCACTGCATCTTTGAGATATGATTTAACCCGTCCGATCGGCGAGGGGACATGGGGACACCCCATTTTGGGGACAGAGGATCTCAACTCCTCGAGTTGAGATCCTCTGTCCCCAAAATGGGACAGAGGATCTCAACTCCCCTTGCTAACGTGAGTATCTTAAGACAATCCTCCATCGCATATACGACAAGTTCATGGTCCACCGCCCTTTTATTCGCAAATCCATCAATAACATCTTCTACCAGTTTATCTTCGAGACCGAGAGGCACAGCGACATCGTTGAACTGTTGGAGATCCTTGGCAGTATAATTAATGGATTCACCTTGCTGATGAAGGAGGAGCACAAGTTGTTCCTTGTACGTGCTCTCATCCCATTGCATCAGCCGAAATCTATTGCATTACTATTGGGGTGTACCATCAGCAACTCTCCTACTGCATTGTACAATTTGTCGAGAAAGATTATAAGTTGGTTGATACAGTCATTAGGTGGATGTTGAAGTATTGACCCATTGCTAATTGTTAGAAGGAAGTGATATTCCTTGGGAAGTTGGAAAAAATGCTGGAGGGAACCCAACCGGCAGAGTTCCAACGGTGCATTATTGGTGCAACGTGAATTCATGTTGACTCGGGCTCGGAATCAGACTCTGTTTGTCGTCACACGTGCAGAATTTGAAAACCTATGTTTATTACCGGTGTAACCATAACTATCAAATTTTCAGCCCCAAATCTTTTTTTGCTGTTTTTGTTAATTTTTTTTTTTTTGGATATTTAGGGTAATTTTTATATTCCTAGTATTTTTTAGAAAGAATTTATCTTGATCCATGTCTTGGTTGAGTTAAGATCGTTAAGTTAATTACTTTTCTTTTTGGATAAAAATCTATTTCCTTTCTTTACCATATTGAAATTAAGATTTGTTAATTGTAATTTATTTCCTTTGAGT
The DNA here is from genome assembly GCF_018446385.1 of Zingiber officinale. Classification (NCBI taxonomy): domain Eukaryota; kingdom Viridiplantae; phylum Streptophyta; class Magnoliopsida; order Zingiberales; family Zingiberaceae; genus Zingiber; species Zingiber officinale. Next base: position 12,614,485 of record NC_056001.1, on the reverse strand, counting down.
CTTAGGTTATGGTCTATATAAGAGTCATGTTTATATGTTGAGGGATTAACCCTCTAATTTTAATAAAAAGTTTCTTTCTTAGAGGTTCCTCTTCTTGTCTTCTCCTCAATTTTTCGTCTTTTCGTTAGTTCTCAAGATAATCGCTATCTTGTCCGGCGTCAGTTGGTATCAGAGCATGAGAAGGTCATCCATTGATCCAATGGCAGGTCGTCGTGGTCATTGTCGCGATCGCAACAATAGGCAGGCTTCATCGGAAGAAGCTGAGCACCGTTGTCGGAGCGTTCAGGACATAATGATGATTGCCGATTGAGGATTTACGGAGGCAAGTTGTAGATTTAACTTAGCATATGATGGCGCGAGATTTCGAAGACCGTGAGATTTCATTTCATGGATTTGAGTGTTCCTTTGAGAACCCATATCACCGGTGAGACTCACCTCGTGAACGTCTTGAACGAGAGGAATCGACTGGAGACTTCGGATTTTGGGATCTGCCTGAATTTTCTGGTTCGTTGCGAGTATAGGTCTTCATCAACTGATCAACAAAGTAGAGCAGATCTTCGACTATAAGCGAGTTCCAGATCGGATGAAAGTGAAGTTAATTGTCATCAGACTCAAAGGGTGAGCATCAGCATGGTGGGAACAAATGCGACGCTCTCTGGACAAACAAGGTAAATCCCAAATAACTATCTGGGAAGATATGAGGGAAAACATGAAGGAATACTTTCTTCCCTTCACCTATACCTAAACTCTGTTCTAGCGACTTCACTCATTAAGATAGGGTGCGAGATCGGTCGACGAATATACAAAAGAGTATTTCCAGCTAGTGGTCTGAAATGATCTATCTGAGACGGAGGAGCAGCAAGTGACACGTTACTTAGGGGGTCTGTGCTTAGCCTTAAAAGATGCTCTCAGTCTTTATTCACTCTCGACGGTGTCAAAGGCCTTTCAACGTGCAATGGCGGATGAAATGCAACAAAAAAGGAAACTAGCGGGGAGAGACAACCAGAACAATCAGCTAGCTCGCCCTCAAAATTCTCGTCTTTCACATTAGCAGCCACTACAACAACCATCGCAGCGACCACCGCAACGATCACCACAGGTTTACACTAAGGTCGTCAGATATTATCAATGTGGTGGCTTATAAGGATATATGGCACACCAATGTAGGAATCCCTCTTCTATTGATCCGAGGGCAAAAGCTTATTGATCGAGGAAGAAGTGATAGAAGATACAACAACAATTGGCGATCCGATGTATGAAGTATCTGACGAAGTGATTTATGGTGATGATCATGAGACTTTGGTCATTCGTAAGAGTCTGCTGACTCCCAAGGGTAATTCGGGGGATGATTGATTGAGAACCAATATTTTTCATACTACCTGCACCATCGCGGATAAAGTCTGCAAGATGATTATCAACAACGGAGTTGTGAGAATGTAATTAATATCTGTAGAGGTTGTCCAGAAATTACAACTGAAGATAGACCGCCATCCTAAACCCTACAAGTTATCTTGGTTAAATAAAGAAAATGAGGTAACAGTAGACCGGTGATGTCTCGTTTCCTTTTCGATTGGCACGTATTTTGATAGTGTTTGGTGTGATGTGGTGGTCATGGATGCATGTCATGTATTGTTGGGCCGACCTTGGCAGTATGATCGCAATGCTGTTTATGATGGGTGGAAGAATACCTATACCCTTAACATTAAGGGGGAAAAAATTGTGTTGGAGCCACGGCGGGAAGGAACTACTCCAATTTCGGTAGCTAAAAATACTAATCTGCTTTCTATATTCAGGTTTTTAGATAAAGTAGAGCATGGAGTTGTATATGCTTTGCTACCATGACAAAACATTGCTTCGACCATGGATGCTGAGTTACTAGCCAAAGTACAACAGCTGCTACCACCTATGCGAGATATCCAACATCAAATTGACCTTGTTCCAGGGTCGAGTTTACCTACTCGGCCAGCTTATTATCTTAGCCCTAAGGAAGAAGAAGAATTGCAACATCAGGTGGTGGAATTGCTCGAAACGGGATACATCCGAAAGAGCACGAGCCCCTGCGCTATTTCTGCTACTAGTATCGAAGAAGGATGACTTCATGACATATATGTGTCGATAATAGAGCCATCAACAAGATTACAATGAAGTACATATTTCCAATTGCCCGCTTGGATGACATGTTAGACTAGCTATCCTGTTCTAAGGTCTTCTAAAAAATTGACCTTAAGGTTTGGTGATGTATGGAAGACGACATTCAAGACGCAACATGGGCTATATGAGTGGATGATCATGCCTTTTGGATTGTCCAATGCACCCGACACCTTCATGAGTTTATGCATCAGATCTTGTGCCCCTTTATGAGAAAGTTTATAATGGTATACTTTGATGACATCCTTGTTTACAGTCCGACATAGACATCACACTTCGATCATCTTCGTGCTATATTTGAAAAGTTGAAAACGGAGTGCTTATTTGTAAGCAAGAAGAAGTGTTCTTTCTTTACTACATTGGTAACTCTCCTTGGCTTTATTGTGTATACTGATGGTGTACATGCAGATCAAACAATGATAGATGCAATCCTGGAGTGGCCTCAACCGAGTACCTTACACGATGTCAAAAGTTTCCATGGCTTAGCTTCTTTCTACAACTGGTTCATCAGAAATGTTAGCACTCTGATTGCTCCTATCAACGAGTGTCTCAAGGGAAGGGAGTTCAAGTAGTCTGAAGAAGCAGAGGCTAGCTTTCAACTGGTCAAACAAAGGATGATCGAAACACCAGTTCTACTCTTCTTGATTTTGATAGTTTATTTGAGATCAACTGTGATGCATCCGGCATAGGTATCAGGGTTGTTTTGAGTCAATCTGGGTGACCAATTACTTTCTTCAATGAGAACCTCTCTGAGTCCAAGAAAAATTATTTTACCTATGACTTGGAGTTCTATGCTATAGTGCAGTCTTTGAAACATTGGTGACACTCCCTTCTAGAAGGAATTCATCCTGTTCATTGATTATGAAACATTAAAGTATATCAATGGTCAACACAAACAGAGCAGGTGGCATGCTAAGTGGGTGACTTACTTGCAAGAGTTCACCTTTACACTAAGGCACCAAGCTGGAAGTTTGAACCGTGTCGCAGATGCCCTGAGTCAGCGTTTTTCATTATTCACCACCATGAGTACTAGCATCGTGGGCTTTGAGGTTTTTCCAGATATGTATGCAACTGACCTATCATTCGGAAGGATATTCGAAGAGGTACATGATGATTATCGACATGATTTTATTTTGCATAATAGTTACCTATTTCGCGGGTTGCAATTGTACATTCCAGACTGCTCTCTAAGGCAGCAAATTATGAGCGAGCTTCATAATGAGGAGCACTTTGGACGTGATAAGACACCGACCCTCATCTCTACCAATTTCTATTAGCCCAAGTTGACCAGCGATGTGGCTCACTTTGTTGATCGATGTTTTGCATGCCACCGGTGTAAGGAGATTCTAACCAATGCAGGCTTGTACACTCCCATACTTGTTCCTGAAGCTCCTTGTCTCGATGTCAACATGGATTTCATATTGGGATTATCCTGCACCCAACGAGCTTCAAACTCAGTTCTTGTTGTTGTTGACCGATTCTCAAAGATGGCGCATTTCGTAGTTTGCAAGAAGACTATGGATGTTGCGCGGATTGCCCATCTTTACTTTAAGGAGATCGTACGTTTACATGGTGTTACTCGGTTCATGACTTCAGATCGAGATACCAAATTCATCAGTCACTTCTGGAAGAGCTTATAGGGGAAATTGGGAACACAGTTAAACTTTAGCAGTGTTTACCACCCTCAAACGGATGGACAAACTGAGGTGGCGAATCAGAGTCTAGATAATCTTCTGAGATGTCTTACAGGAATTAAGTCAAAGCAGTGGGACTTGACATTACCTCAAGAGCCTATGACACATTGAAAAATAGAACTACGGGATTGAGTTCTTTTGAGATTGTCTATGGTCGGAATCCATTAAGAGTTCTAGACTTAGCCCCTGTTCCACGTGTAGAGCAATTAGTTCTAAAGCAGATGAGATGACAGAAGATCTTCAAAGTCTTCATGAGTAGGTGAAACTGATAATTATGGAAAGCAATACTAAATATAAGGCTTAGGTCGATTGTCATCGTCGACAGATACTTTTTGAGATTAGAAATTTTGTATAGGCTGTATTAACTCATGATCGCTTCGTTGTTGGAAAATAAAATAAGCTAAAGGATCAAAAAATCGAACCATGCGAGATACTACAGAAGATTAACGACAATGCCTACAAATTGCGTCTTCCTAGTCATTTGAAGGCTTTTGATGTCTTCAATGTGAAGCATCTAACTCCTTATTCGACGGTTACTAATGAAGTTAATATGAACTTGAGAGCGAGTTCTTTTCAAGCCGGGGAGACTGATGCAGGCTCGACCCATGTTGAAACCCAATATGAGCCTTCAAATTTCAAACAGACATAACTTTTGAATTGAGACTCGGAATCGGGCTCCGTCTGTCGTCACACGTGCAGAATTTGAAAACCTACGTTTGTAACCACTGTAACCTTAACCGTCAAATTTTCATCTCCAAATTCTACCGTCTAAACCCTTTTCAGGGTCTTTTTGCTATTTTTGGTAATTTATATTTTTGGAGGTATTTAGGGTAATATTTATTTTTTTGGTATGTTTTAGAGAGGATTTGTCTTGATCCATGTCTTAAGATCGTTAAGTTAATTACTTTTCTTTTTCTTTTTGGATAAAAATCTATTTCCTTTCTTTATCATATTGGAATTAAGATTTATTAATTGTAATTTCTTTCCTTATTTGAGTCTTAGGTTGTGGTCTATATAAGAGTCATGTTTAGATGCTGAGGGATTAACCCTCTAATTTTAATAAAAAAATTTCTTCTTGGAGGTTCCTCTTTTTGTCTTCTCCTCAATTTTTCGTCTTCTCATTATCCCGCAAGATAATTGCTATCCTACCCAGCGTCAATTGTTCCTTTCTTCAAGAAGATTGCTTGCTGCCTCTGTAGTTCTCACTTTCAGGTTTGTTTCTTTGTCCATCTCTCTTTTATGTTGCTCGTTGAACTTATTTTAAGACTTCTTTTTCGTCAAACCATCATCATAGATATCAGTTTCTTGGACCAAGGTGTAAATTCCTGATAAGCTATGTGATTCCGCCAGTGCCTTTAACATTTAACTAGTGAGATTATAACAACGACCACATTATTTAGTCGTGATTTTCTCCTGTACTGCTTTTGCCGATGTTGCATATTTCCATAGTTGTACAAAATTTTCAACACTAACATGAAAGGAAAAAATTTGCTAAAAAAAAAAATTGATTGGTGAATCTTTTGTTTCTCTGTTTGAAAAATGATCACATTGTGAGCTTAGTCGCCCAAAACTGCAGTGTGATACTGCCCATCATATTTGAGGCACTAGAGAAGAACATGCAAAGCCATTGGAACCAATCTGTTTATGGTCTAACAGCTAATATTCGTAAGATGTTCCTCGACATGTATAGTGAGTTGTTTGAAATGTGTCAACAGCAATACCTAGACAACGAGGAACAAGCTAAATATTCCGAAGAGCAAAGGGAGTTGGCATGGAGAAGTATAGAAGCTGTTGAGCTGCTGTTCAGTCCAAGGCTTCAGGAGAAGACATATTTCTAGTCAAGTAGCCAAAATTTGGTTTCTTCTAATACCTTCCACCATTATTATTATAAGTACAACAATGCCTCATTGATATAATCTAAGATTTCATTTATTCTTTTAGATTGATAAAAAATGTTCTAAAACCTAATTTTAGTTTAATCACAGGAATGATTTGCTTGATATAAATGTATATATATTAGTCTTGAATAATCATCTCCTAAGATACCTGTTGCTGGTTCAATTTATGATACAAGGAGGAAGCACAGTGGAATCCTGGAACTTTAGACTCGACAACTGCATCTGATATCTCTTCTAATGATTAGGGAGATCCGCGAAATTGTGCTATCTCAGCAAATGGAGGCTTTTTGTCATCAGCAAGGATATCAAATTTGGCAGAGGCTTTACTTCATCTTCATGCATTGAATTGATATTGAAGCGGTGTAAGTAGTATGTACCAATTAGAATACATCGGTGTCATTTATTAACACGGAAGAGTCTTGAGACACTGCAGAATTAGAGCATTTCCAATTTCTTTCTGCATTTTTACCCACTTTTTTTTTGTTTTTGTTTTTATGCGCTTTATTTGACACTAGAGAAGTAGTAGACGGCATGTTCTTGGGGGAAAGAAAATGGAAAACGAAATATCATCCATAGTTTCCATGACAAAAATTCAGTAAAAAAAACTATGTGCATTTGGATTGAGTAGCTATTCTATTCTCTATATGATTTTTTAAGAAACAAATATTAAGTAGTAGATACTCATTTTATTAAAATATTATAAGGATCATAAATTTCAAACAAGAGGATATAATATTGTTACAAGGAAACATTAGCAAAGCTACAAAAGTACCTGACTTTGTCTCATAAATTAGTTCAGTGATCGAACTGGTTTGACCTTCGCTCTGGTTCAAGTATATATATATATATATATATATATATATATATAATAGATAAAAAAAAATCAAATTTTTTTATCGGTCAAAATTATGAAGCCCTTAGGTTAATCATTTATTAAAAAATAATTATTCATTAATTTAACGAAACTGAAACTTAATCTTTTATAAGATACTGAGAAAGCGTTGTATTACTGTATTATTATCCTGGGCAAGTAATGGTGTCTTTAGAAAAATATATAATAAGAGTCCTGCATTATTTATGCATAGCTAACTAGGTACAATTTAGGGATTAAAATCTTTTTCACCTAGAAAAACCGCAAAAATAGCATGATTTACTTTCTTCATTAAACTAAAGCCCATGATGAATACCTTTTACCACATAGTTATCCAGTGCAAAGTCAAAATTTCGTCCAATTTCAACGTTTGGTCGTATTATTAATATACATTATGCTAACGGAGCAAAACGCAAAGATCGCTTTGGCCCCACCACGGAATCAGCACCAAATGGGGACATGAGAGAGAGAGAGAGAGAGAGAGAGAGAGAGAGGATAAGGGTTTGCGTGGAATCTGAAGCCAAAGGCTTTCAACGATCGATTGCCAGAGTCGATGAACACGTGGGTTTCCCGGCGACGATCGTGCGGTGGTTGGTGGTTCTGAGGGCGGAAGCTAGATGCTACTTTGCCGATCCGTCTCTGTTGGGCCGTCCTCCTCCTCTCCGCCTCCATGGGGTACGGGTAAAGTTTGTAGCGTACAACTCCCAAGGCACTGGAACTTTTTTCCATTCAGTTAGATGTTTTTTTCTCGCGAGGTCTGATGGTGGCAGAGTAAGCACGAGGTTGATTGTTTTGTTTTTAAATAAGCGAGAGTTGATGCACGTAGCTATTGATTTGTTGGTCTTTGTCTTTCACTTTGTATATTCATCCGCAAGAATTGATTTTTGTGAAAAGGGGGATCACTATCACAGGAATGCTTTTCAGGGGGGAAAAAAATACTAACTTCCTGCTGATGATTTGAGCAGCTTCTAAATTGGGTGCGAATGCTTTAGATTGTCATACTAATGCTAAGCAAAGTAGCAAGAGAAGTCAACCATTTTAGAAAGGGAAAGTGAATCTTGTTTAGGATCGAATATATAAATTAAGAAATCAAAGCTGTATACTTCAATTCTCGTGTGCGGGTTCGGTCAAATTTGAAGAATTAGCCATATGTATAGATAGAAGTAATCTAGCATCATTTATTGGCGGGACTTAGAAACTTATTGTTTGAAAAATAAGAAGTCAAAAAAGGGTAAAGTATAATTTCAATTTCTGAATTACATCTTCAATTTCACTCTAATCCACTTGTCTAACTATGAAACTATTACTCTTCTCAGAATATATTTGTACCATCCTAACCATTTTTTCTTATTTTATCATCTATTTGATCTAATCCTCTTTGTTCTAGTATGTAGTATTGTTATTAATCTTTTCTAGTAACTCTGGAACTTTATCTTTGCATTTTCATCTCTATTTCAATTGGCATTTCTGCATGTTGTTTCCTAACTATCAATAGTTTCATAAGCTTTTTCTTTAGCAGAAGTGGCACACAACTAAATAAGACTCCAAAATCTTCTCTCCTGTTCAACTACTCCAATTTATCCTAGTAATGATATCTTTTTCAAGTTGTTGACTCATATTATTAAATCTAATATATCTAAAACTCTTTGTTGCAGGAAACTACCTTGATTATTTTCTTACTTAAGGAAACTCTATTTAACATAATTTAATGTAATGCAAATGATCTAATTAAGGATGAAGTCATACATGAAGTTACAAGAGCAGGATAAAATTCACATCGTGGATCTTGTATTCTTGTTCTTGTTGTATGTGATTTTTATGCAGTCTAGTACGTTACAAGACACTAGTCCATGTGGGACTGTTACTATAGCAATGGCTTTAACACACTGTAAGAAGTTTCATCAGACCTCACATGGTTGTTGTTATCATATTTGGTTTAGTCATGTGTATGATCTAATGCAAAACCTGATGATTCTAAATTTAGTCCATAGGGGACTGTTACTCTAGCAATGGCTTTAACCCAGTGTACGAAGCTGTATCATTGTATGGGGGCCTTGGAGATTCTCCATCACTTAGCTAATTGTGGCCTTGTGATTCTGGCAGCAATTCATGACCCTGTGGATTGCAGTCATTGGTGTATTTGATACACAAGAATAACTATTATATATCCTGTGGATTGCCATGGAATTAATATTTCTAGCTTTGGTTATAAGAAGTTACTCAAAATATCAATTCTAATGGAATTGTGATTCAATATTAATAAAAAATAGTTATTCCATGTTCTATTTTAGTAGTTGCTACTCATCTATTCTAATTCTCCAAAGAAAACACATTCTTATTATTTTTAATTGTCCCAAAAAAATTATAATGAATGAGCAAAGTGAACACCCACCAAACAGGCTGAACGAGCTATATGGGATTAATTTGGTATGTGGTGGGATGCTTGCCACATGAGGTCGCGGGGTCGAAACTCAGGGTAGTCGGGCGTAAATCCCCGGTCCCTGTGCAACTCACCCCACCTGCCACATGCTCGCTCAGGATGCTGTGATTTACCTCCCTCGTGATGGCCTTGGGTCGGGTGCGGCGGGGGCGCTGGGGGCGAGCGACTTCGCCTTTTGCCACATGAACGAGCTATATGGGCTATGGAGCTGATCACCCCTGCTGGGCCAATTGGGTCGCTAGCTTGGTAGGTCGGCCCTAGTTGAGCCGTTATCCTTGGTTGAGTTAGATGGACTGGTTTGGCCAGTCAGCTTCATCACACTGGATGAGTCTGTCAGACCTAGCGGACTGATCAGGTTGAATGGACAGACTGGACAAATAATTTAAAGTAAGGATATTTATCATTGTCAAAAGTATTTCTTGTCTATTCTTTATAAAATTTCCACAAACCAAACATAAAAAAAATGTTATTTCAATATTATTCTATTCCATGAATTGAACTAAGGAATATTTGTTCCTCTGTATCCTTTGTCTATTCCATTATCTAAGAAAAGCTATTCTATTCCTTGCCTCCTTTGTTCTGTGAATCAAATGCACCATCATAGTTTTGAAGGTAGATTCTGGTCAGGAAAATTTATTCCAAATATCCATTGTCTGGTCTGTGAAAGTTATCATATTATTTGATGGCGCTCTATTTCCTAATGTGATGTTTACCTTTTTTGTATTGTTACTGTTTTCCTTTTTTCTTCATAATGGAGCTTGTATATTTTATAAACCTATTTTAGTATGTGATACTTCCAACAAGTTCTATCTGTTTTGTTGCAGTGCAGAGGTTGTCTTGAATGTTGTACCAAGCCTGCTCCAACTATTACTGTTGATGAGCCTTCTAGGGGTTTGAAAATCCAAGGTCAAACGATGAAAAAATCTAGTGTGACTGAGGAAATTTTGAGTACAAGCACACATGATATGGAAAACAGCAGAGCTCAATCACAAAGGAGCATGTCGTCAATTAGTACCTTGGCACCAGCCTCCCTTGATCACCATGGAATGGGAAGTACAAGCAATGCTCTGGAATTTGTAAATCATGGTTTGTGAAAAAAAAAACTCATCTAACAATCCTTTAAATTTCTTGGGAAAAAGTAGCAATTATTGATGGTTTATCCTTTCAATTATTTCCGCTTGAAAATATCTGCAACTAAGACTACATAATGGACTGTCTGATTAGTTAATGCGCTGTCTTTCACTCATATACATACTAGACAATGGCATTGCTATGACTATTAAGATACATTTGCCTTTAAGATATCTATAATTGTAGATCTTACACCAAAAGGCCAAAAAAAGTAGATAATGGTTTCATTATCAACAGAGTTTCACTTGAATGTTGTTGAGATATCCAATACGCTGCATTAAACACTATGAACATCTCACAGGTCTTGTTCTATGGAATCAAACAAGACAACAATGGATTGGAGACAAAAAGCCCATTGTCCAACCACGGCGTGTTCAAGAATCTAGGTTAAGGTATATTGTCGACTAAATTCCTTCCACACTGTAAGAGCAAGGATACTGCATAAAAATCCTTGTACTAATTTTTTATTATTGTGTCATATAAGTCTACAAATCCATTAGCCTCTATCTATTCCAACATTATGCCATGTGGAGGGACTGTTTGGCAGATCTCCCAATCTTAATGGATATATATATTCTTCAGAACAGGATGTTTAAGATCAGATCATAATCTACGGCCCAATAAATTTCAAGCATGAAATATGAAAAGGAATTGGATTATCTCTCAATCTTTAACACAAAAATTGGAATTGACATAATTCTTACTTTTGTGAATGCAGATGGAATGCAACATATGATAATTTGCTTGTGAGTAACAAACCATTTCCACGGCCTGTTCCTCTATGGGTAAAAGCTAGATCTGTAACATAATAAGTAGCCTGCATGATGAAATTAGTTCCAGTGTTAGATTTTTTTTTTTTTCAAACTGTTTCTTTTGATGACAGGAAATGATACATTTTCTTGCAGACGTGTGGGAGCAGGAGGGTTTGTATGACTAATGAACCACAAGAAGGTTTGCTCTCGAACTTATTCAAAATGTGATGGTTGATTATTGTTCAGCTGATCTTATCAGTGTAAAAGTCGTTTACCCAGAGAACAAGGGTGTTAGCAATCAGAAATCTTAATAGTGGCGTTGAGCTCAGATGTTTATGAGTAATGCTCAGTTGATTACTATTAAGTGTTTTTGCAGATGGTACATTCTTTCTGTCATTAATATAATTGTACGTAGGTAAAACTCAAACCTTGGAGGGTTTCGTAAATAAATTCATAATGTTGGAAGCTCATTTGATTATAATTTCTTGCATTAAATTAATGAATCAAAAGGCAAGTTTGGATCATGCCTTTGGAGTGTTTTGAGGGATAAAAGAGCTTTGTCTACATTGACATGATGAAAAAGAGAATAGAGAATTTTCAGTTGAATCAGTTTTTTTTTCCGACAAAAGAATTGGCACCTATTCAAAAAAAAAAAAAAAAAAAATCCGCTACTTAGCGGTCCCTTAGTATCGACTCCACATATATGGAGGGAAGTACATACAGATATACAGGTCATAAACACATGGTGGTGTAAATTTCAGGTCGTCAGTTCTTGAAAATCGATCGCTGATTATTACGTCAAAGATGTCATGCGTTCACCGTTTGTATTACACCTTGGGTGCACCTACTTAAAAGATCATGGTTTCATTGTTGTGAATGTTCGACATAATTTCATTATTTGGTGCATTTATTTAAAAATAATTGAGTTCTAATCGAAGTCAGAAATTAGGAATATAACAATTTTCTTCTCAACTAGATGGAGAATTTGACATTCAATCGAATAGAGAAAGATATGGAAGGAAGTTTTATCTGATAATAGTAATCAAGTAATTGAGTTGGATCTGAATATTTTCATGTATGAATATGAAGATGAATTTGATAAAATTTTATTCATATCCTATTATCTATATATATATATATATATATATCCTTATTTTTTTTATTGGAAAAGAACAAATTTTAGCTCATTTCTTTTCTTAAAAAAGAAATTTAATTTGATCATCAATATATATTTCATCTTCTTTTTCACAATAAATATATTAAAATAATTTATTTATTTATTTTTTTTAAAAAAAGAGAATGATAGATAGTAATAAGATGAAGAATAGAATAAGGATGGTATTCCATAATAAATATATTGAAATAATTTATTTTTAAAAAAAAGAGAATTATAGTAATAAGATGAAGAATAGAATAAGGATGGTATAGTAATGAATATGAAAATTAATTACCTAATGAATATAGGAATAAGTATAGATATAATAAATAGAGATGGATACAGAAGGAGAAGAAAGATGAAATCTTATCTAAATTTTATCTCTTGCTATCCCTACCCGAAACTGAAATCTGACCATAATTTTATAATAATAAAAATTCGACGGGTAGAACAGAAATGCTGGTTAAAAGGGGCTGATTGATTTAAATTATTTATCAAAGCCTAGTTTAGTTACATGATTATTACAATAATCATAATTTCAGTAGTGAAATTTATATTTATACTAATACAAATATAGTCATCAAGATCTAAAGATAAGTATTCTAAATGACAAAGTATTCTAATATCGTTGATACTCCCCAGGGTGTAGTACGATGGACGTATGTCATCTCTAGCGTAATAGCCAGAGGTCAATTCATTATTCTAAATTTGTCACAATAATATTTCGCTTATCAGTCACAACAAAAAAAAGATAGCTATTGCTAACAAAATAAAACTCTAAAATCATACCTAAGAAGGCCACGACTGAAGAATTAAGATTTTTAAATTTATTATTTAGGTTGTATTAAATTAAAGTTATAAGATCTATTTGCTCATCTAATATTTGAATAGATAAGCAAGAATTTTATGAATTTATAAAATCCACCAATTCTGTCCAACATCAAATGAAAAAAAATATGTACCTGGGGCAATGGAGATCAATAGTCAAATTTTTATAACTAGACGATATATGATTCAATGAACAATAACCTGGGGACAAAGAGTAGTAGTTATAAAACACCAAACAGTGAAATCAACCGAAGATTCAAATACTCAAATCCAATGGGGTTGCAATATTTATAGGCAATTGGTAGATTTTAGATTGATGCAATTGAAACAACTAGGAATAACAACCGAGTAGTTCGACACCCTAGCCAGGTTTTTCAAACACGCACCAATCTCATATGACAATTAAACTAGCCAATGAACCAAATCGGTGTCAATCATAAGACCATTGCAAAACAAAAGGATCATTCAGCAATACTACTACTCACAAAACTCTATAACAGCAAAACCAAAAGAGTAAGAAATTAGTGGGACAATCTAATCTTGCTCTGTAACATTAGTTGTGGTATCAACATTTATTCTCCCATGCTCTTTCTGAATCAATGTTGTAGTGACAAACACAAGTCTAGTCTCCATTTATTCAGTTAGTCTATTGGTAATTAAGATGGCTGATTGACTCCACAAGGAGTCGAGATGCTGCTGAAAATGTTAAAGCCTGAGAATTTAAGTCAAAACAGTTTGATGTCTAATAATACAATTATTGATGTTAAATAAGTTCTGAAATGCTCCTTGGACCATGCTCTCTAAGAAAGATGTACTTGCACTGCAATGCAACAAGATACCAATAATAAGTAGCAATTACTAAAAAAATACAATAATGTGATGCACATATCAGCTTAAACAACAAGATTGATGGAAAAGGTATAAACATGGATAAGACCTAATTGATGTAGAAGTTTTTTTTTAAAATAATTGCTACCATTATAGGGCCTTTAACATAGTTTCTCAGCTGGTACCTCAAATTGAGGAATAAGAAACATTATAGCATCATCTAACAAATGGAATAGGCACTGTAGCACTTGATGAGAAAGTTTAATGTGATGAAATAGATAAAGAGGGAGAGAAGCTTCAATTCTTGAGAATACTCTCCAATATCTTTAAGACAACATCAAATTTATCAGCTTAGAAATCAATGATCGGCCGATCACACTGCAATCTGATGAACATTATTGACCACCAGTTTCAATTTTCAAGTTACTTGGAAAAATTGATGTTGAGAATTCTCTGGTGACGAGTTCTTGGTATTGAAAAATCAAGATGCCAGGAAATCAAAAGGAACAAATAATGGAATGACTGAATACTTGGTTCTCATTAACAACACCCTAAATGCAGAACAATTATGCTGGAGCTACTTGAAGAACTAAAGTTATAGCAGTATGGATACTAATTAAAGGTCACAATTAGCAACTGCTTCCAACAAGAACAACAAATTCACTGAAAGTTAGGGTTCTGAAGACTGTAATTCTTCATATGTCAAGCAGTTGAAAGCATGGAGTTCATCAGATGAGAGATAAAGCCGTTCAGAATCATCACACACAACTCTCTCCCTTGCTTTAGTGGCCTAGAGCATTAAAAAAACATACATGGTAATGGCTTCATTTTGGTCCCTATTGTTTTTATGTTCTTTGCTTTTCTGCGATAGTACATAACTTTTGGCAACAGGAAATTCATTTCTAGACTGCAAAATACTTCTGGTAATCACATTGGCATTAATGCCTTGGAATGAGGATAAGTCATTATACATGCATGTTTGGTTCTTTGATTTTGTTACAGCAGGAATTATCAGGTTAGAGCCATGGATTAACTAGGATGGATTGGGGATCTATCTGTGGAGGTTATCCTTATTGACCGTATGGGAATATTTATACATTCGTGTGCGTGTGAGAGAGACAAAGAGCTGTTTATGCATATGAAGAGCATCACTGCATCACATGCCACATATCCTATATGTTGGAATTATAGAATTGGATTAGATACACTGCCAGGTTGGAGATTATGCAAACTGCATTGTGCATACCAGCTATATGTTCTTTTAATCTTCAATTGACTGACATCTAGAACAAGCCAGATTAAAGTCTAGCAAAATCAACTAGCAAGGACTCAATCACAAGCTTGTAAAACCTTACTTCAAACCTCCCATTGGGCTGTCACCATATGACAATTAATTGCCCTACTATCAGGGGAACATTTTTGTGGTTCTGTGCACAAAAGTCTAGTCAGGATAAACAATGTTGTTTGCTTCTATTATATTTCATAAGGTCAAGAGTTTTGGGAATAAAGATCTTCATAGGCAACAAGAAAAAACATGTGGCATGCATGCATTTATTATTATAATAAGAAAAGAAGATTATAAGAATGTTCATGGATCAAGAAGATAATCAAAGACTGTCAAATCATGCAGTGGAATGGCAAACTCCTTCTGGCCATGGCACAATGCCTTAGCCCCCACAGGTGTGGTGCAATTATAAAACACTCGGAGGAACAAATAAGAGAACTAGAGTTCGAATTCCAATAAGAACAAATATCCTGAAGGTCGGCTTCTAAGTGTGCATAAGCTGTGCTTTGGATTTACTTGGTACGTGAACCAGGGGGAAGGTCGTCTACCTACAATATTAGTCAGCTGAAGCCTTCGCCTAGACGCACACCTCGATTAGCAAAAAAAGCTCCATAGCTTCCATGAGAGTGAATGACAAATTATGCCTACTACATATAGAGTTTTAACTAAAATGCTACTTGCATCTCTCTATGCCAGCAATTGTTCCAAGGACTTGTGATGGATAGCATTTACTTATCATTTGTTCCTTTGTATTTTTGCAAAATTTTCTTTTTCCATATGACAAACTTTGCATGGAATGAACTTGCATGAGATCCATTAAACGTGGCCATTTTCAATATCCTGGACCAAGCAATCTGTGCAGGCAAATATACACTATATGCAGAATGAAACATGCAAAAATGGGATAAATGAGGATCGGATTCATGCATAATTAGTATCGTATTTATTTAGTACATCCTAGTGAATTAAAATGAGTAAAAGGATAGCAATAATTACCATGTTCTTTAGAAATCTTTTCGCATTCACCCATAATTAGTTTCAGATTTATTTAGTATTTCCAAGAAGATTGAAACAGGCAAAGCGCATTAGCATCTTCTTCCTACAAAGACTACTCATGAATTACTTAATTATTTTTCTCCTTAGCACAAACATTACAAACTATTTTCCTCCAAAATCCAATCTTAAAGCTAATTTACAAAATCTCAATTATTATGTTGCTCAAAGGCAACTCAGAACCAAGATTAAAAAATCAAATAAAAAATAACACTTCAGATAAGTAACATGTCACAAGGATGATAATAATCAGCTGTGTCCAAGATAAAGCTGCGTACAAAGACAGAAACTGTACCTGACTCATGAAGCTATAAAGCTTGGCCATGCTTACAAAATCCAAATATCATTGGAAAAGGAGCTCTTCAGACCTCAGATAATCTTTACTTCATGTGTAGAAAAATACAATTATACAACGGAAACAATCAATGCACCTACTCTAACTGTAATCTTCTCTTCGTTATCATAATACTTATAGTCAGCCATGTCAATTATGGTGGATTTGGAAAAAAATCTGAATACCTCCTTAATCAAGGGAAAGAGACTTTTTCATTGATTCGTAAACTAGATAAGTAATACTAGCAGATGGCACTACTTTGAGAAGGTTCGGGAATAGCCCCTTGTAGAACCCTGAAAATCCTTCATTCCTAAAGGTTTTCCGGAACACATCAGACATCCCACTATAAGCAGTAGAGGAGTTGGTGCGCTGGGCCTGCATTCTGAAAATAAAATTAATGAGTCAGCTGCAGAAGACAACACCAAAATGTTGAAAATACAATCTAAAGCAATTTAATGATTAACTACCTCGTTCTAATAACCTGCAAAGGGTAAACACATGTTGCTCCTAGAGCACCAGAGATAGTCCCACAACCCAGTTGCACAAGAGGACCCGGTTCTACATGTTAGTTGGGCTATCAAGTCAGACTACATACAAAAACAATCGTACAACATGAAAATGTGAAAATTTTAAAACTTACCACTATTGTTGAGAATATATGTTCTAGACATATCCTTTAGGGTCTCATATGCAGTAAGATCTATGCCTGCATAAGGAATAATTCCAAGAAGGGATGGTACAACCCCTCTATAAAAAGCTCGAGGTCCTTCATGGGCCCAAATGTCTTTTGTCAAATTAACTAGACTAGGAACTCTACCACCTTCACATGCATAAGTCTGTAGTCGAGTTTTCACAAGATCCAGGGGATAGATAGCAGTTTGTGCCACTGCACCTGCTAGACCACCAGCAATCAAACGGCCAGAAGCACCAATATTACTCTTATCAGTGCCTTTGGCTTTAACTATATAGTCTTTCAGCAATTCAAATGTGAAAAATCTTATTGCACTCTCAGGTGCAACCTTCATAACATTTAAACCATTACCTCTAAAAAACCCCAAGAAACCACCCTCTCTCCATATCTTCTTTGTTGCTGGAAGAATCCGTGCTTGAGTTGTCTGTACTTGCAAAATCACTTTAAGCCTGTCAAGAGGAGCAGTCGCAGTTCGAGAAGCTGCTCCAGCTACCCCACCTGCAATGAGGTATTTGGATGCATTTGAATGTTTACTTATCCCTTCTGGGATAACAGCCTGTTCACCAATATCAACGTGACAAACTTTTTCCCAGTACTGATAGATGTTCTCCATAGTTATTTCATGAGGGC
This sequence comes from Zingiber officinale, assembly GCF_018446385.1. Lineage (NCBI taxonomy): Eukaryota > Viridiplantae > Streptophyta > Magnoliopsida > Zingiberales > Zingiberaceae > Zingiber > Zingiber officinale. The sequence goes on along the minus strand of NC_056001.1, from coordinate 12,596,746 downwards.
AAAGTAGAAGAAAATCTCTCCATTCCTCAAAAGTTATAATCCCATTGTTATCCTTATCCACATGATCCACAAAACTAGCAAGCTCTTCATCATCGATTTCAATTCCTGCAATGCAGACACTAGCAGTTCTTATGATAAACTCTTTAGTAGAAGATGGTGAAGATATTGGTGAACAAGTGAAGCAAACTATAAGGTCCTTTGGAAACATGCTTTGAGATCCTATAAAGCTCTGACATTCAACTGCTAAAACATGCAGATCTTCAATAATTCACTTGTAATTACAATAATTCTGACCAAATGATGAAGAACCTGAAGCTACTGCTTCAGGGACCCAGAAATTCATTATGCAAAGTTTTCAAACACCCGGTAATTATGAAGGTGTCTAGTGGCAGTAATTCAAAGTTTACACATGAAGTGGAGACAATGCAGTTGTTAATTCAACCAATAAATAGAGAGGATCATGTGTGTTTCTAACAAACAAAGAATATTTGGTGCATAAACTTTCCATATAAAGCTGGGTCTTCTACATATTTTTACTTGACAACTAAACTTTCCATATAAAGCTGGGTCTTCTACATATTTTTACTAGACAACTAAACTTTCCATATAGTCTTTTTAACTAGACAATTTTTTTTTATATTTGACCCACTCTTGGAAGGTAAAAAGCTTTATGAAAACGTCTCTTCAACCAATGAATAAGTTTCTTTAAATCTTTTCTCATTAGTTACAGAAATTTTGGCATGAACGGAAGCATCCAACAAATTAGAAGATTAAAGTCAATTTGAATATTGAAACGTGAGCACCACTAGGACAAGAGATATTTCACCAGAAAAGCTTTAGATGATGCTCATCTAAGCATCAGGGGGCTTTTACATCTAAGAGACATTAAGGAAGATGGTGGCCCCTAGGGCATAGCTGAGATAGTAACCATGGGGTAGACTTGCTGCATTAAGCAAGGGTCGAATCCCAGCAAAAGCCATGGATACACCTTCGCCCATAGGGACCATCTATGGTTTCCTGATTTACCCTCTTTACAGATGGTCGTGGGGCCAACCATGTGGGGTGCTCGGGATGTCAGCGTATGACCTTTTGCCGCATAACGCATTAAGGAAGATGGTGATAACCAAACTAAGATCCTGGACACAAATCTATATTTTGCAGAGAGGTAAGTTGTTCTTGCATCTTTTAGCAGTGCAACATGGCATGCATGGCTCTTATCATGTGAAGTTTTTTTTTTTTTAAAAAATGTCCCTCTAAAACTGGTCAATAGTTTCTAAAGCGAAATGGTTGGACATCACGTATTAAATAGTAAAAACAATGACAAAAAACGGAAGGAAAAGTGTCATTGCCTCTTTGAAATTTCATACCTAAAATAATTATACAAAATGCACCTAGGGAAGCAAGGATAATGATCATCGAACATGATTATAAAACTGTATGATAATTATTACATTCAGGATCCTAGTACTCACTGTGTCTTCTATAGATGTTAGGGATGAAATTAACATATTTCCAGAAAATTATTGGATCATCGGACCAATATTTGTCAATGGTTCCTATCTACAACGTTATATTGCTGCTTGACATGCAGATGAGAGTGTTCCATATTGAATGGATTTTACCTGCCTTGACGAGCGCATCCCATAGTTCTTCAGGCAAGATGCAACCGTTGTGCTCGACATCGATGGCCTGAAAGATGCGGTAGAGCTCGAGCTCCTTGTCGTCCATGTACCTGCGGAATTCCTGGTACTCCACGCGCCCATCGCGATCGGAGTCGCAAACCTTTAGGAGATCCCTGGCGTACTTGTACTCAGCAGGGATGTTAAGGGCGGACAGACCAGCCTCGATCTGGGCGTAATCGAGGTAGCCAAGCCCAGCCTTATCGAAGAAGCCGAAGAGGCTCCGGATCCGGGTCTCCCGCTCCTCCTTGGTCTCGCGCAGCGCGAGCAGGACGTGGTCCATGGACACTGGTCCGGGCTTCTTCACCGGGTTGCAACCGCCAGGATTCCTCTTCTGCTGCTTCTCGTCGGCCTTCCTCGTCGTCGGTTCCATCTTGGCGGGTAGGTCGATCCGTTGCTCCACTGCCTTGGCCGCGCCGGACATCTTCCGCCGCGGCGATGGCTCACAGTACCGATCAACAGGGGAGAAATTGCATCCTCTAATTCAATAAAATTCGACCAAACCACAAATTGCAATTCCAAATCCCAACCGGAGGAGGAAGTAGAATGCCGATGAATCGAAGGGAGAAGCGGAGGAGGGGTTCGCTGTCTACGAGATGCCTCTCTCTCTCTCTGCCACTCTCGAAATTACTGCTACTATTTATATTTATTATATGTACAATAATAACAAATTTCCAAATTTTAATTTTTAAATTGAAATGTCGTCCTATATATTAAATATTACGGATTGCTAATTTCATTCGAAATTTATTTGTTTCCAAATTTTATTTGGTCAATAATTAAATTTGACTAACTCATTCCATATTTCTTTATAAATCGAACTCTAACCATTTCAAGAAAGAACTCTACATGTTTGTTTTTTACAATCCTAACTATTGGCTTGATGAATAATTATCAATGAATATGTCAAACCGAACCAATGTGATAAAAAGGTGTCTTTCTCATCATCAGTTTTACAGTAAAATAGAAAGTAAATCACAAATGAAGATTTTTAAATGAAAGAGATTTTATTCCTAACTGTTGTCAAACTGAACCAATGATGTCATTGTAGAAGACAATCAATTAGCGACTTCTTTTAAATTTCTTTTGTCGGATTGAATTTTTGTCCAAATCCCAAAAAGGAAAAAAAAATAAAATTATTTCCCATTGTTTTAAGCATGAAGAGATTTATTGGATTGATTCCCACGCAATGTGTGTATACACTTCCTATAAAAAAACAAAACAAAACAAAACAAAACAAAAAAATCAGGCATTGCGCTCGCGAATGTTCCATCCAAGTGCATTCCTTAATTCCCCCCTTCAATTATTAATAATTAAATCTCCAACAATAATGGCCAACTATAACTTCAAAATTTTAGCATGGACTTAGAAGTTAGATCGGATGATTGGATACATTGAGTCCAGTTGTTGGATTCATAACTAAAAGAGAATGCGACAATAAAAATGCCTAAGTTATACTTGGTAGTAGAATTCATCAACTATTTAGTTAATTGACAAAGGAAAAAATTATTTTGCGCCATACCAAATACTTTTGAGAAGTGGCCAACTAATAATTGAATAGAATTGTTATGTTCATCATTGCTAGGCTATTGATTTATTCTCTACTTAGAATTTCTGCTAATAAATAAGAAAATCACTAAAACTTATTAGAATAAAATTAAGATGAAATTATTGGATTCATTTCAACAAGGATTTAGAAATATGAACATATTGATGGTAAAATTATAGAGATGTTTTAAAAAAAGCAATTAAAGTGTTACCAAAAAAAACAAACATAGTATCCTTAGCAACCAACTCATGATTGTTCTACTTGGAGTTTAGTCAAAATCCAAATTAATGTGTATGGACATGTAAAATTAATAACTTTAAAATTCATAAGATCTAAAAATCTAGTCATAATACTTACGTCTATATATATATATAGATGGGTGGAAATTCATAGAGGAGTTTAAACTACCTACCACTATAATCATTATCTCTATATTTACCAACTAAATCAGCCACAAAACCACAATAAATAAAATGTTGTCAAATCCAAATCCAATAAACCTTCGCGGCAATTGCTCATGCGACGCTTTTCTTTTTCTCCAAATCTTGGTGCTCCACCTCTTCTTCCGTCTCTCTCTCATCGACGCCACCTGTTCGACGAAATCTCAAACCTAAATTCCGCTCCGACATGCCCGGACAAAGTCGCCGCCGCACTATTCAACCCCATCCAAGCCATCAGGGACCGACTTCGGTCGGAGGCCTCCCTCGACCCCGGCGCCGTCGCCGCCTCACTCAAGCACTGCCGAGGCCGGGAGGGTCTCCAGCTTCACGGCCTCGTTCTTTCCTCTGGCCTCGACGCTCACACCATCGTCTCCAACTCTATCATGAACTTGTACTCTAAGTCCGGCGCCCCCGACCTCGCGCGCAAGGTGTTCGACGGAATGCTCCGTCCCGATGTTGTCTCCTGGAACACTTACCTCTCCGGCATAGCTTCCAGCACCGAAGCCCTCGACTTCTTTGCTCTCATGCGTCGAACAGGCGTGCATCCCGATGGTGTCACCTTCACTGTGGCCCTCGCCGCATCGGCAAACCTGTTGGATCCGGAACCTGCCCGGCAGTTGCACTCCCTCGTCCTTAAATCTGGCTTCGGTTCCGACCTCATCGTCAAGAACGCGGTCATCACTTCTTATGCCAGGGCAGGCCATTCCGTGGAAGCCCACATGGTGTTCGACGAAATGCCATTTAGAGATTCGGTCACCTGGAATTCGCTGCTTTGTGGCCTCACTCAAGACGGCAGAGGCGGAGCTGAAGCCATTGAGTTGTTCATAGAAATGGTGAGGGATGAAGGCGTTCGACCTGATCGTATCTCAGTTGCCACTGTGATCTCTGCGTGTGGCCAAGAGGGAAAAATTGGCTTCGGATGTCAAGTCCATGGCTTTGCAACTAAGGTTGGCGTTGCGGCCCATGTATCAGTCTCCAATCTGCTCATGTCAATGTACTACAAGCATGGGGATGTTAGCTCTGCGAAGAAGGTGTTCGATAATATGATGCAAAGGGATGCCATTTCATGGACGACCATGATCTCTATTGAGCCAGACAATGCAATTCATCTCTTTAATGTTATGAGGCTTCAAGATATGCAACCAAATGATGTTACTTTTGTTGCACTAATTTTTGCTGTTAACGATCAATTGTTGAGAGAAGGGCAAATGATTCATGGAGTCGGCTTTAAGCTTGGAATTGCTGAAGAGTTGAATGTTTCCAACAGTCTCATAACTATGTACGCCAAGCTGAAGATGATGGTTGATGCAAGGAAGGTGTTTGATGCAATACATTGTAAGGAGATAGTGTCTTGGAATGCTTTAGTTTCTGGATATGCTCAAAATGGGCAGTTGGAAGATGCTCTAGCGGTGTTTTCCTCCTTGATCTTACATTGCATGCCAAATCAGTACACATTCGGGAGCATCTTGAGTGCAATAACTACAACTGAAATAGTTTCCTTGGCATATGGCCAGAGCTTCCATGCCCACATTCTCAAGTTGGGTCTTAACGCAAATGCCTATGTTTCTGTTGCTCTCATTGACTTGTATGCCAAGCGTGGAAGCATTGATGAGTCTCGGAGAGCTTTCGAAGAGGCTCCTCTCAAGAGTCTGATAACTTGGACATCGATCATCTCTGCACACTCAAAACATGGAAACTATGAAGAGGTGATGAGCCTCTTTGAAAGCCTGAAGCGAACTGGTATTCATCCTGATCACATCACATTCCTTGCAGTTCTTGTTGCATGTTGCTGCAAAGGGAAGGTTGATATGGGGCGCAAGGTGTTCGACTCAATGGTGGATGAATTTGAGATTGAACCATGGCAAGAGCACTATGCTTGCATGGTGGACATGTTGGGGAAGGCTGGGAGGCTAGAAGAGGCAGAAGAGTTCCTGCAGCTAGCACCAATGCCACTTGGGATATCAGCATTACAGAGCCTGTTAGGGGCATGCCGTGTGCACAGAAATGCTGAGATGGGGAGCAGGATGGCGGAGGCACTGATGAAAGTTGAACCGACCGAATCAGGTGCCTATGTGCTGATGTCGAACATTTACGCAGAAAAGGGAGAGTGGGAGAATGTAGCTAAGTTAAGAAGGGGAATGAGGCAGAGAGGAGTGAGGAAAGAAATCGGATTCAGCTGGGTGGATGTTGGCTCTGGAGAATCCCTCCACATGCATAGATTTTCCTCAGGAGATAAGACTCATCCTCTTGCTGAAGAAATACACTCAATGGCTGAGAGTTTGGGCATGGAGATTAGTTATAAAAAAGAGGATTCAGACATGGGCTTCTATTTTGCAGCCACAAACTGAGTGAATGAGGGTCAACAAAAGATGAAATTTTGAACCTTGAACTCCATTTCTGAGTTGCCAAATTAAGCGCACAGTTTGAGATATTGAAAACCCTAGCAAATGTTGGTCCTGGGCAGGGTTCAGTAGTGCAGCTAAAGAAGCTAACAAAAAAAGATTACAGTATATTTCAGACTGATTTAAGGGAACCTATTAATTCATTTGTTTACAGCACAACAAAATAGAACTTGACAAGGAAGACTAGAAAGAGCTGCAAGAATGAAATTCAACGTCCAAAAGCTTGAAGACAGGTTTACTAGTGATAATTAACGTACCAACGGTGTTCTGTAAATAAACAAACAAAAGGTTAAAGTCCAAATTAAAAACAAAAGATCATCAACTCAGTAAAGTATTGCCTGCAGTGAACCACATGTATTAGTGTACTATCACCTAAGTTAAAGAAATTTGCTCAACATTCAATCCCATCCGGTAGGAATGATTTGCAAATTACCAAGATCAGCTTGAGGCAATTCATAATTGACACCGATAATACTGTCATCTTTGTCTGCATTAGCACCATAATTTTGCAACTCAACAGCAACGCCACCAGCAGGATATCAACTGTAACTTTGTGATTCATAATTCTCTCTTGCAGCATCACTACCACCCAAAGTACCACCATATCTTTGATAATTATGTGAATTACCTGCTGGATTATTACTGTAACTTTGGTAATCATAATTGTCACGACACGAATTCTTAACTCCATATGGTGCAGAATACTGACTTCCACTTGTTGAACCCGTACGATAGTCTATGCTGCCAAACCTCGAAATCTCCACACCTTAGCATTGGTGGTTGCGGTGAACTGAGAAATACCTAAATGCTATCACCAAGGTTCTGTCGAGAGGAAGAACGAAACGACAGAGAAGAAGAAGAGGGAAAAGAAGATGGATGGAAAGATTATTTAATCTTTCTTTTCCTTATCTCTTTTCCTCTCATGCTCAAGGCCTTTTATAGGATGCCTTGCATGAGGTTACTTTTCCATTTGCTAAAGAAACGTCATATGCATTATATTAATATGCGTTTCTTATTTAAGCGTTAATGAAAAAAGAATAATCCAAGTGGCAAAATGTCGGTTAATTTATTTGGGTGTGCATAGGTCGTGCTCGCACACAAGCAAACTTGGTTCAATGCAATCCGGGCCCTAGATTTGCACCCTCCCTATGCAGCCACACACAAGAGCAAGCTTCCACTCATTTATTTGTTCACAACACACATGTTTGTGAAACAATATAAACCAACCATCAAGCCTTGAAACTTCCAATATGGGACTAAAATCTTCTTCACAATGGAGCTTCTTTCTTCTTCACTCTCTTCTCCATTCACTCATTTTCAACAATCCCCCACATGAATGGAGATAGAGTAAGTGATAACATCCAGCAGTTGAGTCAAGTATAGGATAGGTAGATTTTACCCTTTGAACCTTCTCTTGTGAAGATTTGGTTATTTACTGGTTAGTAGACACGATGTCTTTGAACTATACTGTTGTCTGTGTAAGAAGTGACAAATCTCACTCAAGACTCTCCCTAATACAACTCAGTTCTTATGAGTATGTTCGTTCTTGGCCATGAACACGCTTGATTTTGTAAGAAACTCTAAGAATTGTGCCTCTAATTCTCTTCGAAGCGGTCCCACTTCTTTCTCACATAGGTGATCCCTCAAGAGTTGTCATATACTCTTCTTGATCATTAAAAGCCCATCGGCTTACCCTGGCCTAGTCACTGTTTCATTGGACTATCCCCTACAGTGTGTCTAGTCAGTGTAGATTAGTTGTTCCTTTGAACCTAGTTCTTGGAATCTCCAGTCAGCATAGGTTGGGTGTCCTCTACACTGATCGCTGACAACGGTATCAAACCCATTCCTTGTGATGAGCTTACAACTAACTCTCGATTTAACCATTTGGTTAGCGGATCTGCTAGGTTATCCTTTGACTTCACATAGTCAACAGTGATAACTCCCGTTGAGAGTAGTTGTCTAATGGTATTATGTCTACGATGTATATACCTAGACTTATCATTGTACAGATGGCTCTGTGCCCGGCCAATTGTTGATTGACTATCACAATGTATGCAAATTATCGGCACAGGTTTCGACCATCTCGGAATATCTTCTAAGAATTGTCGTAGTCATTCAGCCTCTTCAGTACATTTGTCAAGAGGTACAAACTCAGATTCCATCGTGGATCTGGTTATTACGGTTTGCTTAGAAGATTTCCAGGAAATGGCTGCACCTGCTAGAGTGAAGACATATCCACTCGTAGACTTAGAGTCTTTTATATCAGATATCCAACTTGCATCATTGTATCCTTTGATCACAGCGGAATATCTCGAATAGTGTAGTCCATATTCACGAGTATACCTCAAGTACCTCAATACTCTTGTTATCCCTTTCTAGTTCTTAACACTGGGATTACTCGTGTATCTACTCAGTTTGCTTACTGCGTAGGCTAAGTCTGGTCGTGTACAACTCATTAAGTACATCAGACTTCCAATCACTCGAGAGTATTCTAGCTTAGAGATACTTTCACCTCGATTTTTCGATAGATATTGGCTCGTATCTATTGGCGTTCGTGCCAACGCAGTATCACCTTTGGTGAATTTCTCAAGAATCTTGTCCACGTAATGGGATTGACTAAGAACAAGTCCTTCTGTTGTTCTAAGAATTTTGATCCCTAGAATCACATCAACTAGGCTCATGTCTTTTATGTCGAATCTTGAGTTCAACATCCCTTTTGTAGATTTGATTATCTTACCATTACTCCCAATGATAAGTATGTCGTCTACATAGAGGCACAAAATGATATAGTCACTCTCTGTGGCTTTCATGTAGACACATTTGTCACATTCATTGATTTTGAATCCACATTCCTTCATGACATTATCAAATTTCTCATGTCACTGCTTTGGTGCTTGTTTCAAGCCATATAATGACTTCACCAATTTACAAACCTTGTTTTCCTGTCCTGGCATAGAAAACCCCTCAGGTTAGTCTATATAGATTTCCTCTTCTAAATCCCTGTCTGGAAAGGTTGTCTTTACATCCATTTGATGTATTTCGAGATTCCATAGAGCGGCGATAGCCAACAATACTCTGATGGAAGTTATTCTCGACACCGGAGAATACATATCAATGTAATCAAGGCCTTCTCGTTGTTGGTATCCTTTCATTACCAATCTGGTCTTGTACTTATCGATTGTGTCATCTGATTTCATTTTCTTCTTGAAGATCCACTTGCAGCCTAGTGGTTTACTTCCCGGAGGAAGATCCACAAGTTCCCAAGTGTGATTTTGCAAGATAGATTTTATCTCAGATGCAATTGTCTCTCTCCAGTGAGGTCCATCAGACGAGCTTACTGCTTCTGAGTAACTCTGAGGCTCACTTTCCAGCATGAAAGTGATAAAATCTTATCCGTAGGATTTTTCTACCCGAGCTCTTTTACTCCGTCTAAGCTCAACCTCAACTGGTTCATTATCTTTTTCGCCTTGTGTTTCATATGCTCGGTTTGAGGAGCTAGCATCCTCTCGGGTTTTATATGGAAACACATGCTCGAAGAACGAGGCATTTCTCGATTCGATTATCGAGTTCTTGTGTACCTCCGGTATGTGTGACTCATACACACAAAATCGATACGCACTGCTGTTATGTGCATATCCAATAAATATGCAATCAACAGTTTTTGGTCCTATCTTAATCCTTTTCGAATCAGGTACCAAAACTCTGGCAAGACACCCCCACATTCGTAAATATTTGTAGGATGGTTGTCTTCCATTCCACAACTCATAAGGACTCTTATCTATTTTCTTTCGGGGCTCCTTATTTAAAAGGTAATTAGCTGTTAACACAGCTTCCCCTCACATGAACTCTGGCAGTCCAAAGTTCAATAGAAGAGCATTCATCATCTCCTTTAGAGTTCGATTTTTCCGCTCAGCAACTCCATTTTGCTGAGGAGTATAAGGAGCTATTGTTTCGTGTCTGATCTCATGTTCAGCACACAACTCAGCAAACGGTGACACATATTCACCACCTCGGTCACTTCGAACCACCTTAATATTTCTATTAAGTTGGTTTTCAACCTCATTCTTATAGAGAGCAAATTTCTCTATAGCTTCATCCTTACTTTTGAGAAGATACACATAACAGTATTTTGTGTTATCATCTACAAAAGTGATGAAGTATTTATTATCACCACGTGTTGGCGTACCTTTTAGGTCGCACACATCAGTGTGGATTAGGTCAAGTGGTTCATTACTTCTTTCAATATGTTGAAAGGATGACCTTGTCATTTTCGCTTCAACACAAATCTCACACTTGTGTTTTGGGTTAAGGTGGAATGAAGGTATGCTTTACATGTTTATTAATCTACGCAACACATCGTAGTTAACATGTCCTAGTCTACCATGCCACAAACATGAAGACTCAAGCATATAAGTGGAAGAGCTTTCACTTTTATTTATCTTAGGCTTAATCGCCACTACATTGAGCTTAAACAGCCCATCAGATACATAGCCTCTCCCTACAAACACTCCATTTTTGGACAATACAACTCTGTCCGACTTAAAAATAATGCGAAAGTCGTGCTTGCTTACAGTGATCCGGACACTAGATTCTTCCGAATCTCTGGAACATACAGCACATTGTTCAGAGTGAGGTCCTTGCCCGAGGTCATCTTCAGTACCACCTTTCCTTGGCCCATGATATCCGAGGTTGCTGACTTCCCCATGAACAGCTTGTCTCCAGTGACTTCTTCAAAGTTGTGGAGCAGCTCCTTATTGCAGCAGACATGTCTGGTGGCTCCAGTATCGATCCACCATTGTCAAGGGTTTGAACCAATCAAGTTTAGCTCGGAGACCACAGCGCAGAGGTCGTCCATTTCTGGTCCCTCGTTCAGGTTGGCCTCTTGCTTCTTCTTCGACTTTCTGCACTCCGAAGATTTGTGACCCACTTTGTCACAGTTGAAGCACTTCCCAGAGAACTTCTTCTTGCTGATGCCTCATCTGGGTCCTAGCTTGGAAGACTTGGGATTCTTCCGTTTCGAGCTTTGTCCGTGCTCGACCACGTTGGCTTTCACAGTAGCCTGAGAGAACAGCTTCCTCTCTGAACTCTTGTTGTCTTCTTCGATGCGAAGTCTAACTATGAGTTCCTCCACATTCATCTCCTTCCGCTTGTGCTTCAAGTAGTTCTTGAACTCCTTCCAGCCGAGAGGCAGCTTCTCAATGATAGCTGCCACCTGGAAGGTTTCACTCAGAACTATCCCTTCCGAGTGGATCTCGTGCAAGATCACCTGAAGCTCCTGAACTTGGCTGATCACTATCTTGAAGTCAACCATCTTGTAGTCCAGGAATCGGCCCACGATGAACTTCTTGGCCCCTGCATCCTCCGTCTTGTATTTCTTATCCAGGGACTCCCACAGCTCCTTAGTCGTTCTCTTCATGCTATACACAGCGTATAGCGAGTCGACAAGGCAGTTGAGGATGTAGTTTCGGCAAAGGAACTCAGAATGAGTCCATGCCTCCACTGCATTGATGGTCTGAGCATCAGCATCCTCAGCATGCTTGGGAGGGTCCTCGGTCAAGAACCGAGCCAGATTGAGCGTGGTCAGGTAGAAAAACATCTTCTGCGGCCACCTCTTGAAATTCAACCCACTGAATTTATCTGATTTTTCCCCATGATTGATTGGTACAGTTCCAATCGGGGCGGAGGGGGCCTTTATTTGTTGAGTCTGTTGCACCTCAACATTCTGTTCTGTGGCCATCTCAACAGAAATGAGTCTGTTTCAAGATTGTCGGACACAAACAATCTGTAGCCAGAGATTTTACGGGGTATTAGCTGAATTTAAATATACCAAATTTAAATTCACTTATCTATTAAACTGACCTGAGCTGATAATCTCAAGCTGCCAGCAGGGGCTGATTTTCTGACCACGGAGTGGCTGAATGAGCAGAGTGTCAGAGCAGCAAAGTCCGAGCGGACTGAAGGCAGCCGGGCGGCGGTGGTCGTGGGCGAGCAACAAAACAGACTGATAGTGCGAGTAGTGAGACCGACCGAGAGTATAGAGGGCGGACGACCGAACGAGCGAAGATGCTGTCTGGTCGAACGACGGGGCCGACCGAGCAGCGAGGTTGGGTAAGCAGAATGGCCGGTCGAGCGAACAGCGAGACAAGTCGAACAGGCGAAGAGGTTGACCGAGGCCTGCGAATGGCGCAGTTTCCTTGAAACAGATTCGTCCACCTCCGGCTGTGCTTCGAGGCTTACTCGGGTCGTCTGTTTCCCGGGATCTGGCGAGCACATAGTCTCCGCTACTTGGTGGTTGCGGTGAAAATGCAAGATACTGTCGAGTGGAAGAAAGAAACGACAGAGAAGAAGAAGAGGGAAAAGAAGGTGGATGGAAAGATTATTTAATCTTTCTTTTCCTTATCTCTTTTCCTCTCCTGCTCAAGGCCTTTTATAGGATGCCTTGCATGAGGTTACTTTTCCATTTGCTAAAGAAACGTCATATGCATTATATTAATATGCGTTTCTTATTTAAGCGTTAATGAAAAAAGAATAATCCAAGTGACAAAATGTCGGTTAATTTATTTGGGTGTGCATAGGTCGTGCTCGCACACAAGCAAACTTGGTTCAGTGCAATCCGGGCCCTAGATTTGCACCCTCCCTATGTAGCCACACACAAGAGCAAGTTTCCACTCATTTATTTGTTCACAACACACATGCTTGTGAAACAATATAAACCAACCATCAAACCTTGAAATTTTCAATATGAAACTAAAATCTTCTTCACAATAGAGCTTCTTTCTTCTTCACTCTCTTCTCCATTCACTCATTTCAACAATCCTAACTATAGGCTTCATGAATAATTATCAATGAATATGTCAAACCGAACCAATGTGATAAAAAGATGTCTTTCTCATCATCGGTTTTACAGTAAAATAAAAAAAAGTAAATCACAAATGAAGATTTTTAGATGAAAGAGATTTTATTCCTAACTGTTGTCAAACTGAACCAATGATATCATTGTAGAAGACAATCAATTAGCGACTTCTTTTAAATTTCTTTTGTCGGATTGAATTTTTGTCCAAATCTCAAAAAGGAAAAAAAAATGTAAAATTATTTCCCATTGTTTTAAGCAGGAAGAGATTTATTGAATTGATTCCCACGCAATGTGTGTGTGCACTTCCTATAAAAAAACAAAACAAAATTTAAAAAAAAAAAAAAAACCAAGCATTGCGCTCGCGAATGTTCCAAGCGCATTCCTTAATTCCCCCCTTCAATTATTAATAATTAAATCTCCAACAATAATGGCCAACTATAACTTCAAAATTTTAGCGTGGACTTAGAAGTTAGATCGGATGATTGGATACATTGAGTCCAGTTGTTGGATTCATAACTAAAAGAGATTGCGACTATAAAAATACCTAAGTTATACTTGGTAGTAGAATTCATCAACTATTTAGTTAATTGACAAAGGAAAAAATTATTTTGCTCCATACCAAATACTTTTGAGAAGTGGCCATCTAATAATTGAATAGAATTGTTATGTTCATCATTGCTAGGCTATTGATTTATTCTCTACTTAGAATTTCTGCTAATAAATAAGAAAATCACTAAAACTTATTAGAATAAAATTAAGATGAAATTATTGGATTCATTTCAACAACGATTTAGAAATATGAACATACTGATGGTAAAATTATAGAGATGTTTTTAAAAAAAAGCAATTAAAGTGTTACCAAAAAACAAACATAGTATCCTTAGCAACCAACTCATGATTGTTCTACTTGGAGTTTAGTCAAAATCCAAATTAATGTGTATGGACATGTAAAATTATAATCATTATCTCATATATTTACCAACCAAATCAGCCACAAAACCACAATTGAAGTGTTACGACCAAATAAAATGTTGTAAAATCCAAATCCACTACACCTTCGCGGCAATTGCTCATGCGACGCTTTTCTTTTTCTCCAAAACTTGGTGCTCCACCTCTTCTTCCGTCGTCTCTCTCTCATCGACGCCACCTGCTCGACGAAATCTCAAACCTAAATTCCGCTCCGACATGCCCAGACAAAGTCGCCGCCGCACTATTCAACCCCATCCAAGCCATCAGGGACCGACTCCGGTCGGAGGCCTCCCTCGACCCCGGCGCCGTCGCCGCCTCACTCAAGCACTGCCGAGGCCGGGAGGGCCTCCAGCTTCACGGCCTCGTTCTTTCCTCTGGCCTCGACGCCTACACCATCGTCTCCAACTCTATCATGAACTTGTACTCTAAGTCCGGCGCCCCCGACCTCGCGCTAAAAGTGTTCGACGGAATGCCCCGTCCCGATGTCGTCTCCTGGAACACTTGCCTCTCCGGCATAGCTTCCAGCACCGAAGCCCTCGACTTCTTTGCTCTCATGCGTCGAACTGGCGTGCATCCCGATGGTGTCACCTTCACTGTGGCCCTCGCCGCATCGGCGAACCTGTTGGATCCGGAACCTGCCCGGAAGCTGCACTCCCTCGTCCTTAAATCTGGTTTCGGCTCCGATATCATCCTCACGAACGCGGTCATCACTTCTTATGCCAGGGCAGGCCAGTCCGTGGAAGCCCACATGGTGTTCAACGAAACGCCATTTAGAGATTCGGTCACCTGGAATTCGCTGCTTTGTGGCCTCACTCAAGACAGCAGAGGCGGAGCTGAAGCCATTGAGTTGTTCCTAGAAATGGTGAGGGATGAAGGCGTTCGACCTGATCGTATCTCAGTTGCCACTGTGATCTCTGCGTGTGGCCAAGAGGGACAAATTGGCTTCGGATGTCAAGTCCATGTCTTTGCAACCAAGGTTGGCGTTGAGGCCCATGTATCAGTCTCCAATCTGCTCATGTCAATGTACTACAAACATAGGGATGTTAGCTCTGCGAAGAAGGTGTTCGATAATATGATGCAAAGGGATGCCATTTCGTGGACGACCATGATCTCTATTGAGCCAGACAATGCAATTCATCTCTTTAATGTTATGAGGCTTCAAGATGTGCAACCAAATGATGTTACTTTTGTTGCACTAATTTTTGCTGTTAACGATCAATTGTTGAGAGAAGGGCAAATGGTTCATGGAGTCGGCTTTAAGCTTGGAATTGCTGAAGAGTTGAATGTTTCCATCAGTCTCATAACTATGTACGCCAAGCTGAAGTTGATGGTCGATGCAAGGAAGGTGTTTGACGCAATACATTGTAAGGAGATAGTGTCTTGGAATGCTTTAGTTTCTGGATATGCTCAAAATGGGCAATTGGAAGATGCTCTAGCGGTGTTTTCCTCCTTGATCTTACATTGCATGCCAAATCAGTACACATTCGGGAGCATCTTGAGTGCAATAACTACAACTGATATAGTTTCCTTGGCTTATGGCCAGAGCTTCCATGCCCACATTCTCAAGTTGGGTCTTAACGCAAATGCCTATGTTTCTGTTGCTCTCATTGACTTGTATGCCAAGCGTGGAAGCATTGATGAGTCTCGGAGAGCTTTCGAAGAGGCTCCTCTCAAGAGTCTGATAACTTGGACATCGATCATCTCCGCACACTCAAAACATGGAAACTATGAAGAGGTGATGAGCCTCTTTGAAAGCCTGAAGCGAACTGGTATTCATCCTGATCACATCACATTCCTTGCAGTTCTTGTTGCATGTTGCTGCAAAGGGAAGGTTGATATGGGGCGCAAGGTGTTCGAGTCAATGGTGGATGAATTTGAGATTGAACCATGGCAAGAGCACTATGCTTGCATGGTGGACATGTTGGGGAAGGCTGGGAGGCTAGAAGAGGCAGAAGAGTTCCTGCAGCTAGCACCAATGCCACTTGGGATATCAGCATTACAGAGTCTGTTAGGGGCATGCCGTGTGCACAGAAATGCTGAGATGGGGAGCAGGATGGCAGAGGCACTGATGAAAGTTGAACCGACCGAATCAGGTGCCTATGTGCTGATGTCGAACATTTATGCAGAAAAGGGAGAGTGGGACAATGTAGCTAAGTTAAGAAGGGGAATGAGGCAGAGAGGAGTGAGGAAAGAAATCGGATTCAGCTGGGTGGATGTTGGCTCTGGAGAATCCCTCCACATGCATAGATTTTCCTCAGGAGATAATACTCATCCTCTTGCTGAAGAAATACACTCAATGGCTGAGAGTTTGGGAATGGAGATTAGTTATAAAAAAGAGGATTCAGACATGGGCTTCTATTTGGCAGCCACAAACTAAGTGAATGAGTGTCAACAAAAGATGAAATTTTGAACCTTGACCTCCATTTCTGAGTTGTCAAATTAAGCGCACAGTTTCAGATATTGAAAACCCTAGCAAATGTTGGTCCTGGGCAGGGTTCAGTAGTGCAGCTAAAGATGCTAACCAAAAAAGATTACAGTATATTTCAGACTGATTTAAGGGAACCTATTAATTCATTTGTTTATAGCACAACAAAATAGAACTTGACAAGGAAGACTAAAAAGAGCTGCAAGAATGAAATTCAACGTCCAAAAGCTTGAAGACAGGTTTACTAGTGATAATTAACGTACCAACGGTGTTCTGTAAATAAACAAACAAAAGGTTACGCTCCGAATTAAAAACAAAAGATCATCAACTCAGTAAACTATTGCCTTGCAGTGAACCACATGTATTAGTGTACTATCACCTAAGTTAAAGAAATTTGCTCAACATTCAATCCCATCCGGTTGGAATGATTTGCAAATTACCAAGATTAGCTTGAGGCAATTCATAATTGACACCGATAATACTATCATCTTTGTCTGCATTAGCACCATAATTTCGCAACTCAACAGCAACGCCACCAGCAGGATTTGCACTGTAACTTTGTGATTCATAATTCTCTCCAGCAGCATCACTACCACCCAAAGTACCACCATATCTTTGATAATTATATGAATTACCTGCTGGATTATTACTGTAACTTTGGTAATCATAATTGTCACGACACGAATTCTTAACTCCATATGGTGCAGAATACTGACTTCCACTTGTTGAACCCGTACGATAGTCTATGCTGCCAAACCTCGAAATGCCAGAATATGCGGATGCCATATTAGCATAGTTGCGGAGCCAATCGGGGACCTCTTGCTTGGCTTCATCCATGCATTCAGCCAGTGCCTTTGCCAAAGGCTGGTTTGCATCGCTGAAGAATGCAGTAGCCAACCCAGCCTTCCCAGCACGCCCAGTCCTCCCGATTCGATGGACATAAGAATCAATGCTCTTGGGTAAATCATAGTTTATTACATGTGAAACATGAGGAACATCAAGTCCTCGTGCCGCTACATCAGTTGCCACCATGATGGGCGTTCCGCGTTCTACCACTTCTGAACGCTGTCAAAGCTCTCTCTCTTTCCTTGTGCATACCAAAATACACATATGACAGCTTGGTAAGTATGGAGTAAGTCAAAATACACATATGACAGCTTGGTAAGTATGGAGTAAGTCCTATCTTAAGAGGAAAAATAGAAAAGACAAGGATATGACGTACAAGGATAAATTTGAATTCGTAACACAGTTTTATAATTTCCATAACGTATTTAACAGATTAATATATAATTACTTCCATTAAATAAGGATAATTTAGAAATAAACAAAGTCTTAGAGGACCCTTTTAATAAAAATCAAGAAGAGTACCATTATCTTTGGTTTTAGTAATTAATATTTGCATTTCCAATAAAAAAAATACCATTTGATAAAAATATTCATGTGATTAGAAGTACAATGTTAAATTTGAATTCAAAAAACATAATTTTATAATTTCAATATAGTATTTCGCAGGAAAAAAAATTACTTGAATTTAACAAGGGAAATTAAGAAAAGAAAGATCAAGAGCACCCTTTTATTAAATGTCAACAAGTGACATTTTGATAAAAATATATATATTCGTGTAAATAGAAGTACAAGGTTAAATTTAAATTCATAAAACATAATTTTATAATTTTCATAAAGTATTTCACAGAAATAAATAATAATAATTACTCCAGTTTAATAAGGGTAATTTAGAAAATACAAAGATTTAGAAAAGCCTTCCAATAAAAATCGAGAGGGATAACCTTTTCATAAAAAAATTTTAAAAAAGACACCTTTGATTTAAAAAATAATAAAAAAAGGAACATCATTTTCATTTTCGCCAAAAAATTGTAGAGAAATTAGCTTAGCCATCCTATCGGGCTAATAAATTATAGTAAAAAATTAACCAATATATTTTCATTCGTTCGTTAATCAAGCAGCGTATGCAACAAACTAACGATTCCAAAGCAAGAGAATAAAAGAACATGATCCTGGCAACCAAAATCTGGAATTTCACAATAGAAAAGAATCTCCAACTTACTAGTTGAGTTTTATCACCATGAATAGATGTTGCATGAAAACCATTTCTAGAAAGCCAGCTCTCCAAGTTATCAGCTCCTCTTTTAGTTTCCACAAATACTAAGGTCAAACCATGCTACAAGAAATAAAGGAAATGTTACACAAAAATGTTTTTTATATGCACAGCAACAATTTATAGGATATGATCACCTTGGAGAAAGATTTCTTGAAGGAAATATAAAATCTCTTAAACTATGCTAAAAAAGCAGATGACTATGCAATATTATTTGTCTTTTAAAAAAAACAAAGCCAAGACAAATACGACAATTGTTAGAACTCGATCAATATACCTTTTCATAACTTCCACAATTTCTTTGTGCACGGAGAAGATTCATTAAGTAATTTCTTTTCTCCATATCAGGTACATATTCAACTCTTTGAGAGATTAAACCTGTGCTAGATCCAACCTTTCCCACAGACAAAAAAATGTAGTTGGACAGGAAGTCTGAAGCCAATCGCTGTAGCAACCACAATATAAAACCAATAAGTCACGTTCAAAATTAAAAAAAAAAACATGATTTTGTCATTCATGCTTCTCAAAGTGTTTCATCAATGGAAACTGTTTCATTTTAAGTCACTCATTCTGGCCATGTAGAAGTAAAGTGAATGCTCCATTCCAAGCATCTACCAATACTTTGAAAATGCAGCGCTAGTTTAATACTATGACCTACACAACATAATATTCATGTCGTGGATTACTGAGTGATTCAAACACAAACCTGAATCTCCTGGGGGAAGGTCGCGCTAAAGAGCATTGTTTGTCTTTTACCTGGAGTGGGCATGCCCATCTGCTCCACTATTCTCCTAATCTGTGGCTCAAAACCCATATCCAGCATTCTATCTGCTTCATCAAGTGCTAAATATCTGATGCCTCGAAGAGAAATTCTTGCTCTCTCTAATAGATCCATCAAACGACCAGGTGTTGCGACTAAAATTTCAACACCTCGCTCTAAAGAACGCAGCTGTTAGTGTCACACAAACACCAAAAATAAAAGAGCGATTAAACAACACACATTTTCTGTTAAAAGAAAAAAAAAAAGAAGAGAGAAATCCGTTTTGTGCTGAAGTTTAGTGTTTGCGAGATACAGATAATAACAGATAAAGATATTTCCGACAACAAACCTGTTGCGAAATTGGAGCTCCACCATAGGCAACGACTACTCTGACACCTGTTTGATATGCAAACTTCTTGGCTTCTTCATAAATCTACAGCGTGAAGGAAACAACATGTCCAAGGGGCAAACGTTGGAATATAAAACTAAAGAAAAATAGTTGTTCAAGTGAGACTAAGCAGAGAATCAGACCTGATTTGCTAACTCCCTGGTTGGGGAAAGAAGAAGTGCATAAGGAAAAGCACTGCTACAGTAGGGTGGATCAGTAGGCGGCAGCGGTGGTTGCTTCATTATGCCACAGATGATCGGGAAGCAAAATGCAGCTGTCTTCCCCGACCCCGTCTGCGCACAGGCCATCAGGTCCCTCCCTGCGATCAAGATGGGCATGGCGTGTCGCTGCACCGGAGTAGGCTTCGTGTACCTACACCGCTCGATGTTTCTCTGCAAGACACCACCCAAATGGATCTCCGCGAAGCTTGCAGCAGAAGGCGGCACATCGACCCCACTGGCCTCCACAGGAACGTTATCGTAGGCGTCAAAGTTAATCCCGCCGCTGTCAGCTGAAGCGTCGGCGATATCAAAGGGGATGGGCTCCTCGCGGCGTCCGAAACCACGGCGGTAGGTTCGTCCACCAGGTTCAGAATTGAAGGAGCCGCGGCGCGTTGCGTTGTATTCGGATGGAAAGGTGGTCGGACCACTAGGGCGATCGTCATGGTTGCGGAGATGAAGAGGGCGGTAGGTCGAGCGGGTCGGTCGAGGCCCAGACATCGCCGGTGACAATGGCGGAGAAGGTTCAAGTTCTCGGCACCGCCGCTGCTGAACCTTGCGAAAACCGCTACTCGTGTTGGAGATCGAGGCGAGCAAAAGGGATCGGCCGGCGATGTGACGGAGGGAGAGAGAGAGAGAGTAGTAATGAAGCAGTGGGCAACCAATACGCCAACCGATCGAGGCTTTCCTTAAAAAGAGTGGGATGGCAAACGGCGAGGGAGAGAAGAGGCACTTTACTCTGGGCGTTTGCACTGCATGTGCTTTGCGCGTGCCGTCTTGGGAATGACCGAATGAGACAAAAAAAAAAAAAAAAAAAAAAAAAAAGGTACTCGACGGAACAAAGGAATGCGATTCGATTAGCAAAATGTAAACAGAACAATTTGTATTATGAGAAAAAAAAAAAAAGCAGCTTCCCAGCTGAGGAAAAAAAACATAGATAAATAAAACCGGCACAGACATTTATCTTTTTCTCGATCTATTTTTGCCATGAGCCTAATAAGTTGATAATTTTGTTCAATTAACTCAAAACGAGTTAACAAGTGCACTGTGCAAGAGAGAAGGGATCGGGAGCCAACAAAATTTTAGGGAAGTGTAAACGATAAAAATTAATAATAGTTAGTTTTGATTTATAATAACTTCTTATTCCATGTTCACAAATGAATTTATTCTTCTAAATCCGTGAAAATTATTCATTACATTCTCATTCTGTTTTTTACCAGATTAATTTTTAGCTTACAATGGACCATTATCATTAATGCTCTATTTATATGGAAGAACAGAAAGTAAAATTAACAAAAAAAATTTCATAATAAAATTTTTTTAATTATTTATTTCATTAAAATTTTCAGATAAAAAATAAATATAATCCATCAACGGATAATTTTAGAATCAAAATTAATCATCTCAAAATAAGACTAAAAACATGGATAGAAAAAAAAAATGACACATATATCTCTTTTTATTTATAAAATGAAATCATATATCAAAAAATAATGATGTATATATCTTTTATAATTTATAAAATTACAGCATGTAGCCAAAAAATGAACACTATATAAAAAAAAATGACGCATATACTTTTGTTTTTTTTCAAAATTATGTATATGTATCTACCTTACTCAATCAAGATAAACAAAGATGTAAAAAAAAAGAAATTTTTTTACCCTTTCCCTTCTCTTCCTCCAGGAATAAATTTTCGTCATAGATTTCTTTCCTTTCCTTATCCACACCTTAGAGTATGCAGACCATAATTAGTTTACTGTCATACATTTGCTGACCACCACCACAAGTAAGCAGTCGTTCAACATAAAATGGATTGATACGAGTCACAGATACACATTGTGCAGTGTCCTTGTTCATAATATATGTATATATAATTTTGCCATCTACACAAAAAGGAGAAATAAAGGAGGGAGGAAGTGAAACCTTAAAGATTACTGCAACATCAGCATTGAACAATCCACTAACCAAGCAATCTATACCATGAGAATAAATAGAAATAAATAACTAAAACATGTGTAGATCCTTGATCTCCGAATGGGAAGAAACAATATCTGAGCCCGAGAGGAAAGGATCATCAGCAATTAACACCACACTGTCCCATTTGAACAGCCTTTTGGGTGGGAGAAGTGAACGGATCAATATGAACCCATAGCAATGAGAAGATGGAAGCAAGCAGAATGGACCAGACAATAACAATGGTAGGGGTTCTGTTTTGCCGCCCCATGAGACCCTTGAGGAAAGGATACAGATGTGCAATCACCCAGAATGCAAAGAAAAGCCTTCCAAACAAAGGGCCCCATGACTGGTACCCGCTGTTGACTGCATAGGATACGCCGGCGACAATCCCTACCATGTTGATGACCAAGACAGTGGTTGGAGGGACGAGGAGACTTGTCCACTTGAAGACGTAGAGCTCCGCAAAATCTCCATCATCATCAGAGGCCTTTGATGTGACAGTAAAACTTGTGTCTATCCCCGCCAACACCTTGAGTAAACCCTGGAAGACGGCAAAAAGATGGGCGGATGTGCCACCGATAACCCAGAACTGCTCATTTCTCCACCAGTCCTCGATCCCAACACCACTCCACCTGAGCTCAAGAATACCAGTGGCAAAAATAGATATGAAGAGCAGAATGAACCACATTCCTGCATAATTGCTTATCTGCAAAAGCCATGACGGATCAAAACACAAAGAGCTCAAAAATCCAAAAGAGGAAGACTGAAATTAAGAAAATATCTGACAATTTTTAGCAATAGATTCAGGGAAATGTCACTTAAAGGTCAAAAAGGCACACAGCAGCTAACTCTGCTAAAATTAGACAGACTAAAATCACACACAAGGTTTCAAACAAGAAGAAACACTTCTTCGTTAATCATAATGCACAAAATATTTGCTAAGAGAATATACATCACGGAGGAAATACTTGCAGGCAATAATTCACTTTTTTCATAGGTCTAAATAAAAATTCCAAAATAAAATAAAAGAAACCAAAACAACAATGTGCGTGCATGAAATCAAAAGAGAATATGAGGCTTAAAGCAAAGAGCTAACCTCTGGAATAATGAATTTTCCTGTTAGAAGGCAAATGGCAGGAAGAACACAGTAGGCAATCAGTGGGATAGAAGTGATTGGATAAACTATGGTATTGATGTATGCCAGCCTTTCCAAAAGCTTCAATCTTCCACTGTAACCATACCATATAGGACAATGCCTACTGAGCAGAATTTCCACAGATCCCAAGGCCCACCGAAGCACTTGATTAAGACGATCAGAAAGATTGATTGGAGCAGAACCCTTAAATGCAGGACGAGGCGGCATGCAATATATGGAAATCCATCCACGAGCATGCATCTTAAACCCAGTAAGAATATCCTCAGTAACTGAGCCATATATCCAGCCAATCTGGATGCACATGCACAAATGAAAATTAAGCAATTTCTTTTTAACATAGAACTAAATAATACCAGAAGGTGAGATGCCATAGACTAACCTCTTTTCCCCATTCAGTTTTGTCTTCAAAACCACAGCTAATAACATGTATGGCTTCCTTCAGAAGAGACGCCGGATCTGTGGATGGTGGTAGGCCTCCCTGCTCCATGGAAGTTGAGGCAATGAAAATTGGTGACTGACCAAATCGCTTTTCCAAACTCCTCTGGGACATAAGCAGTGACCTCTCATCCTCATATCCTTAAAGATGCAAACAAAGAAGACAGCTCAAGTTTCATAGTGTAGTAGGTGATGGAGACAATGAAAAAAGTCTGTAACAAGCAAGGATTAAATAGTAGAAACAGGATCTCTTGGATTAGCAGTGTCATGCAAATTAAAGTTCGTATATTGTGTCCCTCTGGAACACAATAATCATGATTATGCCTAGCAAACAAAACTATGCATACTAGATGTAATGCAATATCCCAATATCATATTGAGAAAGGGAGAAAAAATAATTAATAAAAAAAAAGCCTACATTCAATTTACACTAATTTTAAAAAGAACAAAGAAGCAATATTCACCCCAGACAGTCAAAACTTGATCAAAGTCAGTTTTATTTTGGCAAAAATGAACGCATAGAGGGATGTGCTCAGTAATAATTTGCAAATACACAAAATCACAGGATCTCCAATGTAAAGGTAGTGTTATCATAAAATAATGTGCTCTTAATGAATTTATAAGAAATAAAAAACATATAACTATAATAACAAAAACTACTACAATAAAGAAGGGAAGGTGGGTTGTGACAGATGGAAAGGAGAGAAAAGGGGGACATAAAAGTAGGCAAAATGTCTGATGCAGAATGGAAAAGGTTGCAACTACATCTCCATATTTGATTGTGGTGAAGTGCTTGTTTTGTGATAAGGAAAAAATAAAAGCCAAAACATATGCTATGACAAACTTGTATAAAAAAATATGCCCTATTCCAAGATCAAGAAGTAGAATTATTGCTATTCAAACAATGTTCTCATCCACGTTCTATACTTAATGATTGGCAATTCTCTCAATCTAACAATCTTCTGAAAAATGGATTTTATTGCTAGCATATAGTTCCTCATCTATGACGTAAAACACAGAAATAAAAGGATAAATAATTTACTACCTTCTATGCCTTCTTCCACATCTTCCATATTGAAGATGGGAACTGAAGATTCAGTTCTCTTCATAGCTCTTTTCTTGCTATCAATATAGCTCTTATCCCCACCCTTTCGTTTCTTTCTTGAACCACAACAACTCTTGAACACAATATTCGGCTCGAGATCAGCCTCGGTCAATACAGGATCATAGCCATACAAAGCCTGCCTGTTGAAACAACACCCTGTCCCCACATAGACAGGACCTTGGATGCCATCCAAACCTTTCAAGTTGATCTGTGAAACATTATGATAGTAAGGTTTTTTTTTCTTTTTTTGTTATGCAAGTGCATTTGGAAATTGATATATTTCTTACATCAAAAAACACAATATTGCGATTGGCATATCGATCGTGCAAATCAATGCCATCGAACCGCTGAGGGAACTGCACGTAGCATGTCTTCCTTCCAAATGCAGGATCCATCATAAAGCACATTGCTTCCCGAAGAGCTTTGCTATTGTTGAAGTAGTGATCACAATCCACATTCAGAAGGTAGGCACCATTGGTTAAGACAGCAGATACCCGAATCTAAACAGAAAACAAAAACAGAGGTTACCCAAGAATCAACATCATGTAGGTGATAAATGCAGAAAACATATGATAAATATACAAGCATAGGATGAAGGATACAAACCAAGGCATTCATTGCACCGGCCTTTTTATGATGCTGGAAACCTGGTCTCTTCTCACGGGAAACATATACAAGCCGAGGTAACTCATTGCCATCAGTATCAAGCCCTCCACTATGTCCTAGAAAGACCTACATTCGACCAAAAAGTGATATAAAGAAGCAGATGTAAAACAATAGAACGTACAGTGAAAAAATATGAACCTGTATCATGCCAGGATGATCTCTTGGATTATTTCCAGGCCACTGAGTTCCATCTTGCATTGTCCAACCTTCCTCTGGAGTTTTCTGTGCTTTTGCAACAAGAGCATTTATGCGAACCTTATATTCCTCATATTCTCTCTGAAATGAAATGGTACATATATTAGCACATCTGATAGACACAAGCCCAAAGGATATGAGCAATTATTTCACATTCTTACCTTCATTGCTCTCCGTTCTTTCACAAAAGAAGGTTGGATTTTGTCTTTCAGATAATCTATCTTTTGGGCAAAATAAAACTCTGGGGCCCTAGGTTCAATATTATGCTTCTTGCAAAAAGGTACCCACTTCCTTGCAAATTCAGCTGTCTCCGATAGGGCTTCAAAAGTAAGCATTGCTGAACCATCATCAGAAACATAGCACGAAACTTTGTCAACAGGGTAATCCACAGCGAGAATAGACAAAACTGTGTTGGCAGTAACTAAAGGAGGTTCTTTCAGAGGATCGACTGTACTGACAAACACATCAATAGGGGCTAACTGTGACGGTTCACCTTCTCTATCATATCTACAAGTGTGTATTTCAAAAATAAGTTATAGAACAAGTGAGTAGAATATCATGCTTAGTAAATGAGAACATTGTACTAATACCCGACCTCAATGCAAGCCTCTCAAGATAAGTCTCACGGTTGATTGGATACCATTTCGGAAATTGATCAAGAAGCCATGACAAAGCAAACCAAATCTCACAAATAACCGAGGTTAGCCACAGAGGATAAGCATCATGTACTGGATGAGTTACACGATATTGGAAGAAGAAACATAAAATGATAAGCCGAAGTATGATAACCACGCGATAGAGGTTTAGTTGGTTAGAAGGAATTGGGACTATGCGGCTCAGAGGTAGACGAGCATCATCAGCCCTACAAAAATGCAACCCCTTTTGTGTTTAGTTCTATGAGAATTTAAAGCTTTAGGGAATTGTAAATTGAAAAAAAAAACATGAAGCATATTAGGAAAATGCAAATCCATGTGAGTTCAAGTCCATTGGAAGGAAAATAATACAAACACTAAGATGAAGCTCATATAAAAATATCTCATTTAGGAACTGAGAATAAAAAAAATAGAACAAACGCAAGTCCATACATTTGTAGATCTTCACCATTTGAACCGGTTCCTTCCATATCTCCTTTTCCTTCATTGTATTTGTTAGTCATTTGCACCATGTTTTTGTCCTGCTTAAGCTTCCAACCTTCAACTCTTTCTTTCCAATCAATACTTCCAAGTCCATAAGAATTCAAGTCTTTCGAAGGATCCACAATCCTTACAGGAACTGCAAAGTAACCCGATAAGAATCAAGCCACTGAAGAGCTAAAACAAACCAGTCTTTTAACAGCATTGCATATAATAATAGGATTATATATTACCTGGCATGCTGGGATCCACATATCCTGACGATGGACTTCGAATAGAATGACGATCAGGTGTTGCATCAGGTAGTTCACCAGAAATCTAGAAAATTGGTAATGATGGTAAGCCTAAGCAGAAGGTTGGCCAACAATGGGTTATCGTCTTATTATCAGGATTTGCAGATCAAATTTCCAGTTATGAAGAATATGTACAGTATAAATATATTTCTGTTAAACAAGCCAAGTGAAACATATTCTGCATGTAATAAAATGAGTTAATTTTTCCAAGCAAAATAAACTAACTAATGTAAATCCAAATTATCTGATTTTGGTGGATTAGAAAGGTCATAGAAGGATGTACACTAGGAAATAATTGAAAAACAGATTATAGTGCATTCTGAAGCCATGAACATCAGTGCACAATGAAGGAAAGGGAAGAAGAGACAAACAGGTTATTCTTCCTAATAGCATTTTCCCTTAATGAAGGCTAAACACTCTTACAAGTTGTATTGCTGGAGTCCTCATCTTATGTAGCCTAAAAGATATTCCAAGGAGTACTAATGATGTTTGTATTTACAGAATAATACTTAGTTTAAGTGTGTAACTACAAAGGGGAAAATGATCAACATGTCGTAAAGGATAGATGGCATCTTTTAACATAGATCTCTCTATAGTTCTGTTTCATGGTTCTCATCTTGCTTACCATGGCAGCATTCGTTGTTATCTACCCATAGAATTTAGGTAAACAACTTATTTGTTGTTCAACAACATTGAAGTATACATTCTAAGTTTGCAATGCTATATCTGTCCATCAACTGTCTGTCAACCTAAGACACTAAAGAATTATCATTGTTCTACCTGTGGCCCACTAGTCAAACGCGGAATACGGTGTTGAGGTTCGTGTCTAGAAGATGAAGATAAATCAACATCTTCTCCCTGCCATTTGCTTCCCAACTTGACATTGCCATGCCTGTAATTGAACTCGTTGTCCAGATCATCAACACCTTCCTCTTCCTCATCTCCCTCAACCCGAGGACTACCTGATATCATGAAACACATTAGAACTATAATCCAGTGCCAGTGATAAATATTACAAGTAAAACAATAAAGCAGATTGATAAAATTTCAACAAAAGAAAAGGCTATTGAGAAGTCATGTTTACCTTTAAGCATGCATATCTAACAAAAGCTTTAAAAGAAAATTATCACAACTATCAAGGTTACCTTTGTGTCTCTTGTACCGAGTCTTGCATTGGGGGCACGACTTATTTCCTTCTTTCCTTTCATATTCATAACAAGCTCGGCAAACTGGGAAGGCACACTCATTACAGGCAACAAATAGATCCCCTGTGGCTGAGAGCCCAACTGTATCACCACAAATCTGACATTCTTGACCATTGAAGTTCTTCACCATCTTTGGCTGCATTGATGACAAACACAAGGAGTAAAGAACAAGGCACTGGAAATATGAAAAAGTTTGATCTGGTTGGACTGAGCAATTGTGAGTAGACAGTGATCAGAAATAATGTGCAAGGATTCATCGTTGTGAACATGGTGAGAGATGAAGCAAAAAAAGAGGAGAATTAGAAGCTACTTCAAAATTCTAGGTAGGCTTTCCCTCCAACTAAAAAAATGGAAGCTATCTCAAAATATGGTCATGGTTTAAAGTTCAGACAGCTAATATTTCAGTAAAATGATAAATAAAAACACTCTAAATGTAGCTCACAAACCAAAACTCATATACAGTCCAAGTTCCCATATTAATACTCCCTGATGAAAGATCTTATGAAATATTGCCCATGAGCATAGAGGGCAAGCAGAAATCAATATAAGCAGAATACAGTTCTATGCAAGAGAAAAAGGAGAGAGAAGCATTTTTGCAATTTCAAGATGTAAACATCTTGGCACAATGAGCAAAGGAGACTATGAGGCCTAAACTATCAGAAGATGGAAGACTACTACAATATCTAATTTAATAGGCAAATAGGAGGAAGAACCAGTGCAAGTGTTATCTCAATCATGAATATTGAAAAACGTAACACGAACTAAGATTATTTAGAAGGACTATTAGATAATTTCAACAGGAATAAGCCAATAGCATAGATAAATGTCTCGAGTTTAATAAGAGTTGCCGGCAGGCAGTAACGTTGGTAGAGAACTCAAACTGTAACATAATTTTCTCGACGCCTACATTTGGTGATAACATTAGATGATCAATGATGTTACAGGCTGAATTCTTTCAAGTACTGTAGTGAAACACTTAAGGTAGTCAACATCAGCCTAAGTTCATAGTGAAATTCGACAGCATGAAACCCAGATTTGACAGTGACAAAAAAAGGGACCAGAGTCTAATTTTTTCCTAAAATTAACAATCAAAGTGGAGCAATAAGACCGATTTCACCAGCACATGTGGAACCTTTTATCAATCCACGAATTGGAACAGTCGATCATGAACTTGAACTGAAGTCAACCCACTAACGACTTCAGTCTACCGCTAGATCCGGGACATCAAACGATTAAAATGCCACTTATTCCAATAAAAGCCGGAAGAAAACAAGTAAATTATCGTATCTGGGAGACCAAGAATCAGAATCAAGAGGGACAGATGAGGGACACCCACCCCAGAATCGCCTTCGTGGCGGATCATCACGAACTCGTTCCGCTTGTGCGACCCCGCGACCATTCCGGCATTGGCTTCCATTGCTCCCGCAAATCTCTCTAAAGATCCAACTTTTCTCCCGGCTTCCTCGCTCAAATCTCTACCAAAACATGAGGGAAAGAGAGGGAGACAAAGGAAGCGAGATCGGGGCAGCCTCCGCTTCCGATCGGAGCCGAAGAAGCACCACCGACGAAGGCTGAGGACTCGATCACCACCAGATGCTATCTCCCATACAATGAACCCAGTGTTACCCCTTCTTCTCTTTCCTATCTCTTTTAATACAACGCGCAAGGAAGCTCTAAAGTTAATTTAATTACTAAATTATTACCTCCAAAATTGATTTAAATAAAAATTTATTTAGACCCTAATATTTACCTTGTATTCAAAAATCCGCTCTGAAAGTTTAGAATTTTAAACTTTTTTTGTCCCTTAATCATTAACGTAGTATGATATTAATGTACCAAGATATGCCAAAATATCAGGGGATATTTAAAAAAAACTAAACTCTTGGGCATAGATAAAAAATCCAAAAATAATTAAAAACACTAATATTTAATTAATTCGGCCATGGAATAAGAGCGACGAGCTACCGGTCGTCCAACAGCGACTTCTCAGTTACGGCGTGGAGAAAAGATCAACGTCGAACGAAGACCGTCCGATGGATAGGGCGACGGAATTTGAAAACGTCAGATTAAGAGGAGACGTTGCGGGGTCGACATCGGTGGGGCCGTTCACAGGCTGCCAGTGTCGCGGAGATCTCGGGTGACCGGCTACTGCCCGTGGTTGAGCGGTGCGGTTGTTGGGGTGTGGTGCGCTTTGTGTCGGTGCTGCATGAGCGTAGGATGAGCTGTCCCTGTCCTGAGCCCGAGCTAATAATTGGTTGTTTTTTTTTATTAGCGTATTTAGGATTTTCTTTTTTTGGTATTCCTTTTATTTATAGGTTAGGGTTGTATATATCAGTGTCGTGTCCTATTTTATTAATTTTTTAGAATTTTTATTAAGAAATTTCCTTTTGTAAGAAAGATTTTTTCTTTTTTTTCCATATTTTATGATTTTATTCTTTTTCTAGAATCTACATGTTTATGAATTTGAAGATTGATTATCTATTCTTAATAAAGATTATTTTTTTATTTTTGGTAAAACTTAGAGAGATTTTTTTTTCCCCTTTATTTTTGATATTTTTTATTCTTTCCTTCTCCTCAATTGTGTCTTTTCATCAACTCTTATGGTACGGTCATTATCCTATTCAACGTCACTTTTTAATAAAAATATTTTAAATTAATTTTTAGAAACAAAATTATTAATTTGAATCCCTGAAAATTTGCATTTCAATTGAGACATAAAGCAACTATGGCAAAAAGTTGACACCCATAGTATGCAGGGATAATTAAGGTAATTTGTGAGACTTCTATATTCGCTTGGAATTAACTCAGATTTATATGTGGCAATATGACTACATGAACTATCTACTCCAACCATAGAGGCGCAAGAGATAACACAAATGTTTATTAAGGAGGAAAATTAAATCATATTTCTAATGATTAAAAACTTGTTTATTTGTCCCATAGCAATATGTATCGCATTTTCAGACATCTAAGAATTGAGTTCATTTTCAGTGAATTAACTGATGATTTAATTTATTTTCAATGAATTAACGGATGATTTTTTTTTAATGAATGATTGAGATATGAAACTGAATTAATGATCATTCATTACGAGTATGTCTTAAATTTATTTATTTTGATCAAACAAGAATAATTAATGTTGTTGCTATTAGGTGATTTTGTAACAATATTCTTTATAATAACCAAACCATTGTAATCCCAATTAATCGAGACTAACACCAAATAATATTCAAAAGAATAAAAATAGGTTATTTTGATAATTAAAATTTTAAGTACCTGATAATCTAATTGGAGCTCTTTTTTCAGGGAAATTCTGGTTCGCATTTATCTGAAATATACGCACATATTCACACAACTATAATTACAAAATATGTCATAATATTTTTCGTTCTGTTATAATCAAATACTATTTCATTTATGGCATAATTACATTCGAAATTAATTGATTAATCGATCATTTACTGAGTAATAATGATTTTATTATTAATCTGTCGAGGCGTCAGGATCGATGCTGCTGGCGCCCGTGGACGATGCCTTCCTGCTGCTAGTAGTGGTCTTTAGTATCTGCATAAAATCTATTCATTAGCTTAATGTGGACTGTCAATCAAATACAGAGCATGGATTATATACAAATTACTCTGGAATTGTTTAAAAAAAGTGAATGACACGAGCTAAAAGCTAATTAATTGTGAAATCAAATTTCATGTACAGTTAGTTAATTATTGTACGAAGCAAATCATCTTATATTTTTAATTAAACGTAGTTAAAATCGAGGTTATATTTTCGCAAGCTTTATAAAAAAATAATGGATTAGATTTGAAAATTTTATAACATAAGGATAATTCAAATTTCTATTTCCATGCACGAGTCAAGTATTTTAACACGAGTTTTCAAAGTAATGTTAAATATTTTTTTTATTTATATGTAGTTCATAAATATATATTCAAATTTATGTAATAGTCAAAATATATCAACTCAGTATAATATGATATTATTATTGAAAAAAATGATATATCCTTGTACTTAGGTTGTACTATTATTTTAATAATTTGATAATACATTTTAAGTAAGATGTATATTTAATATTGGTGTATCAAAGTGTAAATGTAATTGTGCTAAAAGGATCAAATTGGAGTAAAAACCTCAAACAATGTGGAGCTCTAAAGCATTTAATTCAGCCTGAGACTATAATGCAGTGAAAGGATATTAGGTTGTCATCTAAATGCCTATGATTTTATCCCAGGTATGATGTATTTATAAAGATTTTTCATCAAATAAGGCATGCAACTGCGGGATACTAATCTTCTAGATCGTCAGCTACAAGAACTTTCTAAATTATCACGATAGTCGATGAAAAAATTTTATGAAATAGGACCGGATACTCTAGATTCAATAGGGTAAATTTCATATTGTGATTGCCTTAGAACTTAATTATTAAAGCCTTGTGACTTTAGAAGGTATCAAAGTCGTATGTGTTAATTAATTTAAGTTTTGGATTATGGAGTGAGTTAAGATAAATTAAGTACAAGAGTATAATACTTTGAGACACTTCGGTCAACTAGAACAAGATTTGTAATGAATGAGAAGTCAATTGTTATAAATGGATGCAAGATTTTAATTTAAGATCAACTAATGAATACATATTAAGTTAATTATATAATTGATTGCAAGCCAACTAAATAGTATATCATTGGAGTCTAAATTTAAATCATGTTTAGTAAATATTTTACACCGTTTGAAATTCACCTCAAGACTTATTAAAATAAATATTTATGCATATACTAATTGCGACAACATGTGGAGTATTAAAATCAAAGGTATATTGAAGTAAAATATGAAATCGTCACTTTAGCGGCCACTCTAGGACAGACGCATACTCTCTCGAAAGGACTAAATCATAAGAGTATTTGTCCTAGTGTAGCGACCTTTTGTATGGAGGGAGATCGGACACTCAGTAAAATATTTTGCATCCGTTGAGAATTCACCCAAAGATTTATTGGAGTAACCACTCATACAGTACTAACTGCGTTAATTTGTGAGTGCTAAAATCAAAGGTATATTGTCGCAAAAACATAATTAATCTCATCCTAGGTGTCCCTCACATTCTGTTCTTAGATTATGCGAAGCGAGTTAAATGATGGGGTCAGTTTATAGCCGACTATTAAGTGATTAGGAGGTGGAAGGACTTTTTCTCCAAGGATACGTGCCCGTCGAGAATTGATCCCTATTTCATTATAAGAAATCTGTCATAACTGATACTCCACGAGAACTAAAATCAAAGTTATATTGTAGCAAAATGTGGAATCCGCCATTTCAGCGGCCCCACATGATTTACCCCACGACTATCTGTGAGTAAGTAAATTGGAAAACTGTAGTTGACTAGTGCGGGGAGAGCTTTTTCCTCAGTTTTGTCGAGATTCGAACTCTTACTTTATTATAGTAACTCTACTCCGTACTAGGCAACTCAACTTTACCCCGGGGGCTAAAATCCTTGTGCTTGGGGCAATGTGGCAGCTAGTACAGTGAGGTTATACAATCAAAGTTATATGAACTATATATATAGGAGAACTTTAAAATAAAAAACAGAAGCCAACGTCCCATTTTCTTATGCTCTTCAACATCAATGTCCAAAAGAATAGGGAAGTTGAAAGGCTTTAAATCCTCAACCCTCGAATTTTTATTAATTATCTCTTCCCTTGTTTCAATTTTTTTTATTAAATATGTAATTATCGAATCTAGTTTTTATTTTTATCTGATTACTATATTCATATCATAATCAATTGTTCGACCATTAATTAGCACAGCATTTTTTATTCGAATACTATCTGAAAGTGAATTAATTATTATAAATCTGATTATCTTCAACTCCCCAAGTCTAAAAGCACTAAAGAGAATGCAAATTTACATTTGTATGGATGAATTATTAGTTTGATCTTACAATTATATGCATAATTCAGAATATATTAAAAGAAGACAAACCTCTATGATGCTTTAAAACTTACAGCTTAATGCATGATAACATCACTTTGAATATTTTTCTCTGGACACTTTTTTGAGGAGAATAAAAAAATTCTTTGAATTGTATTTCTTTTTCGAGTTCTTGATCGAGCATCAACTTAATTTGTTTAGATTGTGAGTTGTTTTATGGATCAGAAGAAAGCATGAGCAAACTAAATGGTAAGTTATAACAACTCGACATTTAAATAGCTAGCTAGCGTGTTATATATAACAAGGCAACTTTAAAAAAACAATGACGTACTTGTCGTAGCATCTTGTTCTCATTCTGCAACGTGGACAGCCTCTCCTCCAGCTCCGAGTTCCTGCTCTCCAGGTCATTCGCCTTCGCCTCCAACTCGCTCAAGTGCGCCTTCTTCCTCTCCCTCGCTTGCTGAGCCGACACTCGATTTCTCAACAATCTTTCAGTAAAATGATTTTCATCAAAATAAATATCGAACGACGATTTATTCTGTTGCTAATTTTTGATGATTGGTGATTAGTTATAAAACCTTTTGAGGCGTTTGTGCTCTTTTTCAGCGGCGTTTCTCCCCTTCCTCTTCACCAGCTGCTGTCCGGCATGGCCGGCAGACGACTGAGCGCGGTCCGCAATATTGACTTCGGCCGAACCTGATCCTTGCCCGGAATTCGATAAGCCGGCCAGGTCGAACTGCCCGAACTCTGGCACCCGTCTTATGTCCTCATCGCTCTCCATTCCTTCCCATGATTAGTAATTACTCGATCGATACATCAAGACGGAGATAAAATATAATATTCATAAATTAAATCACCTTCTTTGATGTCCGTCTGAGGAGCAGAGCTGGAGGATCTCTCGCTGCTCGAAGGGAGGGAGCTCGTCGCTTGTTCTTGAAACATTTTAATTTGTTCGAATATTGATGAGCGTTCCCCGAGAGCTAATTAATGGGTCGAAGAAGAATCGAGCAGATCGAGATCAGCTGCCGCCGCCGCCGCTTCTAGGATCTCCATCGCACGTAAAGGAATGAGAGAGGTTTAGGTTCTCGAGACGCGGTGGTGGATCGCCGTTGGATGGGGAGGGATCGGTTGGCCATCGGCCGCCGAGCGTGGACGTGGGCGGAGCCATGCAGGGTGGGGGGAATCCGAAGGCGAAGAGGGAGGGAACGTGGGGAGTGGTGGAGCATCGGATCGGATGATGATCGTGTGGTGGAGGCGGAGCCGACGCTGACGCGTAATTGAGACGATGCGGATTTGGATGGGAATGGATTCGGTAGCGAACGTAGTCTTTCGGTTATCGTGACGATGCGGACCGTTCGATGTGGACGAAAATTTAACGTTTGTAAATCTGAATATATGAATTATCAAATTAATAATAATAATAATAATACTAATAATAAGTTTTTTTTTTATGCCCAACTCTTATGATCCAATTAATTTTATAGGTGAACAATCAGGTAATATAAAAAATCTCCATCGATTTCGAAGAGTAAATCACGAATCCGAAGATGATCAATCTAATATCATAAAAAATCTCCATGAATCTCAAAGAGTAAATCACGAAAGCAGGACATCTAACTCTCATAGTCTTTGTCGTCCTTATAAATCACGTCCAACGTTGAATCGATATTTCATCTTCGCTCGTGAAAATAAACTCGTAAACTTCTTCCTTCCATGAATACTTTAACTTATGCATACCCCAAAGGGTCTTGGTGTTTAGGGTTTAACTGATTCATTTGATAACATTTTAATACCTTCGAGTAAGACAAAACAACTAATGAAGGACATCGTTAGATTCCTTGCAACCTACCTCAAAAATTCATAGGACTTAAAATGATTACAATCTAAGGTCTTTAGATTGATAGTAAGTTTTTACCTAAACCTATTAATTAATATAAACAAGTCTAATTGGGCTCATTTCACGTCCTTTGAATTTTTAGGGTTGCAAAGAATCCAACAAGGTCTTCCATTATTTATTTCAATTTTTCCAGAGGCATTAAAATGCAATAAAGAAGAATCGACAATAAATTCCACGTTGAGCATGATATGGAATTATATCAAGTCTAACATGAAATTTCTTGCCAATTCTTCCTTATCACATTTTAACATTCCGAAAAAATCAAAATAAGTAATGGAAGACACCGTTGGACTCTTTTTAATCTCAAAAATTCACAGAACTAAAAATGATTACAATCTAAAATCTATAAATCGATCTGTAAAAGTTTGAATGAAATTTATTGATTGACATAGACATGTCCAATTAGACTAATTTTAAGTCTTGTGAATTTCTAAAATTATATGGAGTTTAATGGTTCCTTTCATTGTTTTTTTTTCAACTTCTATAGAGGTGTTAAAATGTAATTAAAAAATCAATAAGAAATCCCACATTAGATCTAATATCTGGTAAGATTAATATTAGGCCCAATGTAAGTTTTTTTTTAATTTTTCTTATTATATTTTAGCATCTCTGGACAAGCTAAAAAAAAATAATATAAGATATCATTAAACTTCTTGCAACCTTAGAAATGCACACGACCTAAAATGAGTTCAAACTTGAGTAATCATTTTAGACCTCCAGAGAATTTGAAATAAGCAATAGGGAACATTATTAGACTACTTACCAGCTTAGAAATACATAAAATCTGAAATACATTCAATCGAACTTATTTAGAGCAATGGATAAATTTCTATTAAAACTCACTAATCAACCTGGAAATTTCAAATTATAACAATTTCGTAGATCATGCAAATTTATAAAATTACAAAGAATCCAACAATATTTTTCATTACTTATTTATCTTATCCAAAAATATTAAAAATATTATCAAATAAATCAACTAAATACTAAACACCCCAGGCCTGATATGATTTTCATATCAGCCCATATTATGCATGTAAAAAAAAAAAAGTTTATTTGCATAGGAGAGCATAGCAAAAGAAACGAAAAGACTGAGAAAAAGTCAATTTTGATGGGAGGGATAAAATAGAAAAATCATACAACTAAATGTGTCCTTTGATAAATGACAAAGGAACGTGCACTTTTGATCAATTTAAAAATCTGTATGCGCCTTCGATAAATTGTAGAAGAATCAGAGCTCAAAAAAACTAATTAAATAGGTACAACAACCGACAAAGGTCTGTGCAGAACCAATTCATGATTATTACTTTTCAACGAAACAAATGAATGACTAGTTATTTACAATAGGTTGACGTGGAAGATTCAGTCATGGCTTATTAGCCACTCAGAACTAGTTAGCAATTAATGCCATGGAATCACTCAGTCTCTTATGCTGCAAAGAAGAGTCACACGAGGATATAGCGCATCCATGAGCTGCTCCAGAATTCGTCATCTCCACGGAATATTCACTAGCGGTAGCAGCTTCAACTGCCCCAAAAGTAACACAACAAAATTAGAGTTGTCACTTCAAATCATGAACCAAGAAATTCCTTTCTTTACAAAACTATGCCATGGCCATTTAAAAGAATTTAAAAATATGTAACAGACAGACAATTTCATTCATCATGTTTCCTACGAGAAAGAACAAATGGATGGATTTCTGTTTGAAATTTCAATGATTCTCTCCTCCTGCCCATCCCCATATAGTCATGGACTTGAATACAAACTTCAATACCAAAGTCACTATCTCAGAAATAATCAGTTTCCATATAGAGATGATATAAATGTTGCCTAAATTTGTAGACAAAATCATCTGGATACTACGGTGTATTTCAACCCTCTAGTCCTTTAGTGATCAAGTCAAATATTGATTAATAAATTTTCAAATAATCAAATGTAGATCATTAACATCATTGTCGTTGTTGCTAGCTATTGCATATAGCCAAAGAAGGAAAGGACTTTTCTCAAGTTTGTAAGCAAACTTCAACAATGGGCATTAACTTAAATTTCATTGTAAAAGCTAACTTCAACAATGGGCATAACTTACCATTGGAACTCCCACTTCTTCAACCACTCAATTTTCAGATTCTGCATACATGCTTTTCCATGCTCCTTTCAATAGTTGTTCAGCCATTCTGTCATGTGATAGAGGCAATGACTCCATGGTATTTACTAAAGGTGCCCATCCACACTTAAAATTACTTAAATAAATGCAACAAGAATGAGATAGAGGAGAAAATTTCATTGGAAAAAAAAAAACAGAATTATGCGACCTATTATTCAATTATTAATTGGCAACAGCTCCTCCCTTACATACCACCATGTCTGATGCAGGTTTAGAAAAATACACCAATGTAACCTAAAAAACTCTACCAGCAACTACTGTATATGCATTGTAGTCGTTCAATTTTGAAAATTTGATTTTCTACATGTTTAAAGGGAAACATAGAAGGGGAGCCTTGGCGCAACGATAAAGTTGTTGCTTTGTGACCAAAAGGTCACGGGTTCGAATCCTGGAAACAACCTCTTGCAAAAAGCAAGGTAAAGCTGCGTACAATGGATCGTGCACCAGATTGCCCTTTTTTAAAGGGAAATATAGTGCACAAAGCTCCTTTCTACATGTTTATTGACTTTAAATTATACAACCATTTAAGAAAAGATAAACAAATGGTAGGGTGAATACACAACATGACATAGTAAGCGCAAGCAGTTCATCAAATTGTAACTAGTCAAAATATAGCTGAACGAGTAAGAAAATAAGCAAGAAAAAAAAGGAATGTGACATGACTTCTCTCCTATTCATATAGGAATAATATCTTGTGGTTAAAATACCCATTGGAGAAGATGAGAAGAGCTAAAGAAGGTTAGAGTGATATAACGAAGAAAGATAAGTATTTGTTACCATTTGGTGAAGATGATATAACAATATAAGGAAGAAATCTAAGTACTCGCTGTCTCTTGATGAAGATGAATGGTCTAGAGGCCATTATAGAACATTGGAGTCAATACAGCCATCTTTGTTGCCTGGCACTGGTGACAAATAAGGAAGCAAGTGCCTGCTAACACATTCACTGTAAGATTTTCAAATCTCTCGGTTCAAGTGGGATAAAAGTTAGGGATTTGAACGTGAAATCATTTAAAAATAACATAGGCATGGATGAGTAAATGCTCAAGAAATTACTCATTTGGCTTTGTGTATCTGCCTCTTCCTCCCTTGTTGCCAAGTTGAAACATGATGGGCGTTTTCCTCAAACGGTTAAATCTTCATTCTACAAGGCTGACTACTTGTACTTCCTATGCATTTTCTTGATTCTGCTCTTTCCTTCATTCTTTCGCAATTCAGATTGTTAGGTTTATGAGCACAAGACAATGATCCCCAGAAACATACTAACAAAGACAATGTTGTTCCACTCAAAAAGAAAGATGCCCTAGAAACAAACTAACAAAGAAAATGTTATTCTACTCAAAAAGAAAGAAACCCTAGAAACAAACCAACAACGACAATGTCATTCTTCTTAAAAAAAGAAACGAAGAGTAACAGATAGCAAAAAACAAAGAATCAGGAAATCTATTCATTGATTAAGGAAACATAGATTAAGAAAATGTAAATCTCTCTTATTCACCATCTAAGCAAGTCATAACATAGCACGCAAAGTGATGGACGAAAACCCTAAGATAGAAGGTCAGACAAAAGCTTACCGTGAGTGAAGCGACCCTAGTTCCCCTCCACCCTGAGCGTCGAATCCTGCCAATGCTCCATGGCGACGGCACCAAATCTGCCAGAGTTCTTCGAGCAACGGAATCCATCGTCTCTCCCGTGCGCGTTGATGCAAGCGTCACCATAGGGGCAGCAGCCGGTGGAGATAAACTCGAGGCACAACCGTGCCTTGTAGAAGGAAGGAGGGTGAACATCGGAGACTCTACGCTTCTTAGGCAGCGGAGGTTCCATGGAAAAGGAAGGCAACCGTGTCTTGTAGAAGGAAGGAGGGGGAGCATCGGAAACTCTTCGCTTCTTAGACGGCGTATCCTCCATGAAGGACGAAGAACAAGGAGACGAAGACGAAGAAGCGAGAGATCGGCTGCGGGCGAGTCGAAGGCAGGAAGGGTAGGGTTGGGGAGGGAAGGCGATGAAAGGGCGACAATATATAGAAATAGCAGCGGCAAATCCGGCAATTGAGAGGAATCCATCTTTTGCGGAATTATAACGGGTTTGTAATTGTTTCATCTCAGGCTCGATCCAATACCCAGTAATGGGCCAATTCTAGCTTAATCCTGCCTATCAATTTGGAATTTATCGATTTCTATTTTTTTTTCCTAATTTGACCTATTTACTTAATACTTTTGGTTTTAATCCAAGACCCTTTCCCACATATCAACATTTTTCCAATTAAAAAAAATCAATTTATTCACTAATAAAACTTTGTGAACATCTAGTTAATAATTCTTTTAAAGCTTGGAAGTTGGAACAAGTAATTAAGCTAGTTTTCCATTACATATGTAACTTACCAAGAAGGAAAAAAAACTTCTATTCGAATGTTCTTTGGAAGTTGGAGATAACTTGATTTGAAACGAATTGTGAGAGACGAATTATCAGGGATGACGGGTGAGCGTAATCCTTATGCTACAATTAACATGCAATTTACCAACATGACAAAAGCCTACCATTGCGTGCATGTCCATTGTAATAGGAATCAGGATTAGCTACATTTACGAGTGACTACATCTCAAGTGTGGATGTTGAACCAAAGGAGTAAATGAACTAACAAACATACGATTGAACTGATGCAGATCAACCAGCACGAGAAAGAAATATTAATTGTAAATTAACTATATATCCTTCTATTTATCTCTAGAGTAAATTAACAAAAACAAAAACAAGAAGAAAAAAAACGCACGCATACTAGTCTGATCATCCATTAAATTACATGATGAAGCATTGCAAGTGACCATCGGAACAATGGTATCAAACTCTATCATATCAGAGGCGTATCACTTCCACAAAAATCATTGTTGGGCTAGTCCACTGCACTGAACTGCAAAGCCTCATCTTAAACCTGGACAAGCATGAAGTTTCCAAGAAGCATTAAATAGTTGATAAGTTGACACTTACATGTAATACCAAATATGCAGGAGATTTAGTCTTGAATTATAACTTAAAAATGTGATTGTGGCTGTGTAATCCAGGAGTATAAAGACGAGTATTAAAGCGCAAACATAATCACCTTTCATTGCAAGCTAATTGTCAATTTTGGTGGATCATCTGACACACTAAACACAGTATTTGGTCCCGTGTGGCATCATTGCATAATCCCTTGCTATGCACATGAACTATCCACTAAACTGTCATTTTTTGCAATAT
Organism: Zingiber officinale; assembly: GCF_018446385.1. NCBI lineage: Eukaryota > Viridiplantae > Streptophyta > Magnoliopsida > Zingiberales > Zingiberaceae > Zingiber > Zingiber officinale. The sequence continues at coordinate 12,555,577 of NC_056001.1, read as the reverse complement.
GAAGACTCATCAGCAGTGGACAGTTCTTGGCTCATCTGACGATGGAAGAGATTTTGAAACAAGAACTAAACAACATAATAGGTGAAGATGACTGTCCATGCCCCTTGCTGTGGCATTATCAAAGAGTAGCATCTAACCTTGTAAACAAGTTACACATCAAAATGAGGTTCCCACCTAAACGTTGATGTTTGGAAACTATTCACATTCTTGGACTCCTTTTGAATGATTCAGTTTGTCATTCATAGGACCTAGGTCCAACCCATAACCTTGCTCCTCAATGACTCCTAAAGATCCCTACTATGCCTCTCTTTAATGGCCTGTCAACATCCTAATTTACTACAAAACATATCTCACCACAAACTCCGTCAACCATTCATACTATCATAAAAAGTGGCTATATAGGCTGCTTATATAGCCACATAGGCATCTGCACTTTGGTTCATTAGGAAATTGCTCAGACTAAAGTAAGATCTCATAAAAAAAAAATTTAGGTTGGCCGAGGAAAATAGGAACTAATCAACCCATTGTTGATCAAACTAACCTTCTCAATTTGTCACTCATCCAAACCAGGGAATTGTCTCATGTCCAATGTGTTGAAGGGATACCTTGTGGCTGAAGACAAAAATAAATAAATATTATGGAATTGTGGTTGCTTGGGTTGGTTAATTTGTTAAGTCATGTGCATATCTTTATATGCATTGCTTAGATTGATTAGTTTGCTATGTTATACAGTAACCATCTATATTTTGTTTATTCATCATGCTATGTATTTTTGTATATAGAAATAATGTTAAATCATATATGTATCATACTGCACTTGCATAATGGGTGGCTCCAACGTATATATAGTGCATGCTTAATAAATTTAATAAAATTTGCATAATCTATCAAGCCATCCATTTATCCTAAACATTTGACAAACTCAAGCACTAGAAGAACATTATGGAAGGCATGCATGAATTCTTATGAAAGTGTCCCTTGGCCATCATCCAACTGTTGGCAACAAATAATATCCAGTGAAGATAATTTCCAGAAAAAGCAATAGATCTGTGGTAGGATTAAATGGTACAGACAGTTCCAACTGAAAATTTATTAGATTTGCGTATGATTTAGGTCTGCTAGTGCCTTTATCCCACACTTCAGACAGAAACAATACAATCTAAAAAAAAGGCAGCCTTGTGCATGAAGCTCCCGTCATGCGGGGTCCTGGGGAAGGATCTATTGTATGCAACCTTACTCTGCTTTTTGGATGAGGTTGCTTTCAGGATTCGAACCACAAAGCAACAACTTTACCGTTGTGCAAAGAAACAATACAATCTAGAAAAAGGAAAAATGTTATAGACGTGTGTGTGTGTGACTAAGAAAATTGGCGTTTAATGAGCTATCGGAAAGTAGAAACTCTTCACACTATTAGTATTACAATATTGGCAGCCACTGGGACTGCTCAGTAGTGTGGCTGAACACTGAAGCAATACTTTTAGGTTTAAAACACCATGAGAATCGCATGTTATACAATCCAATGTAATGTGCTGACAGAACAGCAATTTATGAGAGGAATTGACTAGGCTTATCAATATATGTTTAGTAGATTCTCAGAGAATAATAGTAGAGTCATTGCTTGGCATCCTCACGTAATGTGACCATAAGCCAGGATACTGCAGCATGTAACTAGGGGGGCTTAGCTGGTTTAAAACAGATTCAGTAAAATAAATTAAAGCTCACTGCTTCAAATGAATTGTTTCCCACTTTCAGTATCTTGTAAGCGGATCTGAGAAAGTGATGTACTGATGTATCTTCAGATGCATCAGCAAATCAAAAGAAAAGGCTGTATCTTTTTTCTACAAGTACAACAAATTTCATGGGAGCATGCAAGATTTAGAGCCAACGTGCCTCAATGTCGAAAAAGGATATGCTTTATTAAGGTGATTGAAACTTCTATGTTGGTTTAACAATCCAACATGGTGGCATCTCACAAGAACTCATATCAAAAGTAACTACAAAAACCTCAAGCTTAATGTAAGAATCTAAAAGCAAGAAGAATCAGTTTACTCTAGTGATTTTGAATGAGCAAAGTTCTGTTTCCACAGCTGCTTAACTTTTCCTAGGCATTTTCTCATTTTTTATGGCCATAGTCATGTTTTCAATCTCAGCATGACAAAAGTACCACTAAGTTAGATAGCTAAAGCAGAAAATCTGGCATCCATCTAAAAATCTGTAACTTCAGAGATCCATAACGTATATAAGGTCTCTCTCAATGGAAGAGAAAAAAAACCACTTTTGCAAATTTGAACCTTAAGCCTAGGTCTGAAAAGCTAAGTGAAGTTTAGTAATGGAAATACAACTTCCAAAATGAAACAAACTTCATCAACAGTATGAGCATCAGTTTTAGATCCTTGAAGAAACCATGTTTCTAAATTCAAATAAGCTCTCTATTGATCTGGAAGGATAGGGGGAAAATCCTCATTAATCTTTCAAATTTTCCTTTTCCTCCTACTTTCCCATGACTTGAACAAAAAAAAATCTTGGATTCGTATAAATTGTAAAACTAGCAAATACGTCAGTATATTTAATTTTAAGCATACACTTCAATCAATGCCAATATATTAGCAATATATATATATAATTTAATATTCATGAAAAACATAGATATCATATGTATTTGATACTTTATCATACATTGCTAAAATAATGAACTATACACATAAAAAAACAATTGAGGTTAGTTTTCCATCTTTGCACTAGAATTGAATGTTAATTCAGCAAGAAAAATTGCAATTTTTTTGTTCATAGAAGAAGCTGCAAAAAATATTCCCAGACGTTCCTTGATTTGTATGACAAAGATGTGCAGGAACGGTAGATGCACATTTTCTTAACAGTTACAAGTTTTGAGGCAACTAATCACAGAGAGAAACAGTATAAAGATACACTGGTGAAAAGCACAGAAATATAGGTCTGAATGGAATTTCAGGTTACCTGAGTGAGTGATATCTATCAAGACCCAACTTTAGCGGAGGACATCTTACGGAGTGCCTCATTGGCAATGATCAGTGACTCGTCAATCCCGATCGCAGTCTCGTAAGCTCTTCTCGCCTCATCCGGTAAACCCTTTTCCTCGTAGCACTCGCCCAGGAGGCAAAAGGCTTTGGCATTCTCGGAGTTGAACCGAACCGCCTCGAGGAGGTCGGCGATGGCCTGATCGAGGCGGCGACGACGATTGAGGGAAAGGTGGAGCTCGGCACGCTTCAAGTGGGCGTCGGCGCGCTCACGGGGTTCCAGAGACTTGCAAACCGGAGGCGCAAGGGCAGTGTCAAGAGATCGTAGGGCAGGGTGGTGGCGGCCGAGGAGATCTAGGGCGAGGGCCTTGAGGATGTGAGGAGCGGCGTCGCGGGGGTCGAGGGCGATAGCACGGTCGGCCTCGTCACAGGCGGAGCGCGCGAGGGCAGAGGTGGATCGGCTCCCGCTGCTTTTGTTGCTAGAGGCGCGAGCGCGGGCGAGTAGCTGGGCGCCGTTGAAGAAGTGGCGGCGGGACTGGAGGGAGAGAGAGGGACGGCGGAGACGGGACATGACATGCTTAGGGAAGGATCGGAGACCGAAGAAGCCAGCCAAGGCGAGGAGGAGGACCAAAGCTTGCACCCATACCGACGAATCCGCCACCATCGTCGTCTTCCTCGAGCTCACCGCTGTGGGCTGCGAGCGAGATCGCCAAAAGATCTGAACTGGTCGAATAGAATCGGATCGGGTCTGATAGAAACGGGTCGGAAAAGACCCAAGTCATTGTGATACCAACTACCAAGTCATTGATTTTTTTTTTTTGTGTGGTTCTATCGTTCGACGCGTGTTAATTTCCTAGCTAATTTATTATTATTATTTTTATTTAGTTGAGCTTACTAGTATTAATCCGAAGATGCCCGGTTAAACCTATAAAAATTTTTTATTTGCCACTAAAATAAATAAAAAATCATTTGTAACAGACCTAATTTTTATATCAATCATCTATTGAAACTTCTAGAATTACATTAATAATTGAAGGATTAATGCCAACGTAGATATTTTTAATAGTACTATAGCATTAACGATTCAATTCTTTGAATACATTAATATTTATATATTAAAATAAAAAAAAAATCAACATATTGTCATTAAGAGCGTCCGTAACGTCACGTTAAAGTCGCGTTATAATGATACTGTAATTTTAACGTGGCGTTGTAGATGACCGCGTTAATGTTCATCTCTTGAACGCGTTAAGAACATTGAATGCATTCAAGTCTGTATAGGATGGAGGCCCACCCCATGTTATATATATATATATAATTTTTAAATTTTATTTATTAAAAATTTTAAAATTAAAAAGGTAATAAAACGGTTAGTTTTTTAACGGCTATTTTTTAACGGTTAGTTCAAAATTTCATCTATAAATATCCATCAATATGTACACATATTTTCTTTCAAACTTACTACTCTTTCAATTCTATTCTCTAAATTCTCTCCCCATCTATTTTTTCAAGTTCCTACCATCTTATTTTCTATCCGAAATGGATGAAAATAATAGCGCATTTTTTACAAATTTCTTGAATTCTACAAACAACTCGCAAGAATATTCATCTTCCCAAAATCCATAAATTCCACCAAATTATCAATACTCACATCCATTTCCCAATATGTCGTTTCCTCCACAAAATTTCCAAGGTTTTGGAAATTTTATGAATCATCTGAATTATGCCCCTCGAGGTTCATATCAACCGCTTCCAGCAGAATATTGGCAAAACATGAGCCATCTGTATTTCACGCCGTCGGTTGTTCATGAATATGGTACCCCCACTCATAACTGGTATGTCTTTCACTCATTCAATGTCGAATGAACCTGCAACTCCGACTTTTGTTCCGGAGACTCAACTTTCCGACCGTGAATCCCCAATTATGGTGGTCAATTTAGAAAAGGCGGTTTCAAATGCCGAGGGTATAAGAAAGCGTTCAAGTTGGACAAAGGTTGAAGACGAGGTCTTAACGAGAAGTTTTGTCACTATCAGTGATGATCTAATAATCGACAATGATCAAAAGACGGATGCTTTTTGGGGACGGGTTGCAAGCTACTACAATGAGAATCTTCCCCTAGGTTCAAACACCAGAAGTGCAAATGTTATACGGTCACATTGGCACAATACAATCCAAAAGAAGGTATATCGATTCAACGTAAATTACAATAGTGTTTATAATTCAAATCGAAGTGGTCACAGTGATGAAGATATATTGAGGTTTGCATACGAAAAATATCGATCTGAAAACAATTGCGTTGCATTCAATCTCGAACATGTGTGGAGAATTGTCAAAGATCGTCCAATGTTTACTCCACAGTTTGCTGATCACTTTGTGGCCACAAAGAAGACGAGGACCTCAGAGTCGGGAGCAAGCAACACCTCCTCCAACCAAGATGTGAGTATATACCTGGATTATGAAGATACTCGTCCAATGAGACAAAAAGCAGCAAAAAGAAAGGGAAAAGACAAAGTAAAATTGACCATGGAGGATCTGACAGTAAACTACAATAATATTATCACAAAGTTCACTGAGTACACAAGCGTGAAGAAGTCCGAAGTCGATTTGAAATAAAAGCAACTCGAAGTAGAGGAGATTAAGGCAAAAGTTACATTGTCCAAATCTGAAGCTAAGAATCATCGCTTGAAGTTGAAGGAGTATGAAATATTGAACAAAGACGTCTCGCAGATGACAAAGAAGCAGCTTATCATACATGAATGCCTATGCCAGGATATTAGGTCGAGATGGAATATCTAAATTGTTTACTCAATGTTTATTTTCTAGTATTATTATATTTTCGAGTGATTGTAATTTTTAATTATTGTATTTCTCATTTCGATTAATGTGATTTTTAATTATCATAATTTTGTAAAATAGTCGTTATAAACAAGCCTTGGAAACTAGCTGTTACAACTAGCCGTTGGCAATTAGCCGTTGCAAACTAGGCGTTACAAACTAACCGTTGCAAATTAATCGTTGCAAACTAGCCGTTGCAAACTTACCATTGCAAACTTACTGTTGCAAACTAGTCGTTGCAAACTAGCCGTTGCATGAGAAAAACAATATATATAGACACATTGTCCTACAAGATTTTCATTCGACTATCATACCATTTCTCAAACACATATACTAAAACGTGTTTCCTCCAAAAATATCTCATTCTACATGCAGCTCTAGCTCAAGTTCCAGCTCGACAAGCGAAGACGAAGTCCATGTTGAAATCGATTAGCAAGCTTATGATCCGGGTGAAGAATTGATGTTATTGGTTCTTCAACAACACCAACAACTTATGGAAGCATATTAGAGGAGGGACACGCGCAGAAGAAGGTTCGTCCAAAGAAATCGTGAAGACGGGCATGAGAGGCAAGTCAATGATTATTTCTCTATAACCCCGGTGTATCATGATGAAATATTTCGAAGACGATTTCGAATACGATTTCGAATACGAAGAGAATTATTCCTTCGCATGGTGAATGAATTAGAGAATCATTCAGCATTTTTTCAACATAGGGACGATGTTGTATGAAGAAAAGGGTTGTCACCACTACAAAAATGCACCGCCACGATTCCTCAACTGGCTTACGGAGTCCCTGCCGATCATCTTGACGAGTACCTACGTATGGGTGAATCAACTGCCATCAGGTGCCTTTTCAAGTTCTGTGAATACGTGGTTGAAATATTTGGTGATATGTACTTGAGAAGGCCAAATGCTGATGATGTTCAACATCTTCTTCAAATGCATGATGAGAGACATGGCTTCCTTGGCATGTTACGTAGCCTTGATTGTATGCACTGGAAATGGAAAAATTGTCCAGTTGCTTGGAAAGGTCAATTTACAAGGGGACATGGGTCACCAACAATCGTACTTGAAGCGGTCGCGTCTCATGACTTGTGAATATGTCATGCATTTTTTGGGGTCGTCGGTTCACGTAACGATATTAACGTGTTATATGAATCTCCCATATTCAACAACATCTTGCAAGGAAATATACCGGAGATTAATTTCATAGTGAACGACACTGCATATACGAAGGGTTATTATCTAACAGATGGAATATATCTCGAGTGAGCTACTTTTGTTAAGGCTTTTCCTTGTCCGGAGGATCCCAAGAGAAAGTTGTTTAAGGAAAGATAGGAGTCTGCAAGAAAAGATGTTGAACGGGCATTTGTGGTGCTCAAATCTCGATGGGCAATTGTCAAAGGTCCAACTCGTTATTGGTATAGGAAAAAGTTTAAACAAATCATGTTAGCATGCATTATTTTGCATAATATGATTATTGAAGATGAGGGAGGTCACGTGACAAATTAGTACAACGATGAAGGTGACGAACCCGCACAACCTATCCATGGCTCAAACCGAGGATTTCAGGATTATCTACGAACAAATTCTGAGCTACATGACACTCAAGTTCATCACCAACTTCGCGCTGACTTAGTTGAGCATATCTGGGGGCAATACAACAATAATCCATGAATTAGTATTTCATATATTATTTTTTAATTTCATAATTGTATGGTTTATTTAAGCAATTGTTACATTTCAATTTCATAATTACATGGTAATTTAAAATAAATTTTATTTTCCTAGCTTTGTAATTTTAGCCGCTCAGTTATAATTTCGTTTTCCCAACTTTATAATTTCGTTTTCCTAACATTGTAATTTCGTTTCCTCACAACCATCTATTTTATTAATAAATATATTTAAAAAATTAATATTATTTTTGAAAAGTAATAAAATTATATTTTTAAAAGTAATATTATTATTAAAAATAATAATAATAATTTAAATATTTTAAAACATATTTAAAATATATTTATTTAATATGATATAATTTTAAGATGGTTGAGTGGATTGTGGGACCCATAAATAATGAGTGTTAATGTTAAAAGGATGTGGGTGAAAGAAGGATGTTGTTATAATGAGTATGTGGCAGTGAGCCGATGTTTTTTGATGAGGCGGTGAGTGTTATTGTTGGAATGTATACTAAAAGCCTAACTTTTTGTATAAACGTTTATTTAGAAATAAAAATCACATTGGTCAAACGTCTACATTTATATGCTAAGTGTAGTTGTTCAATTAATTTATATTGTAAATAACATAGTGTGTGGTGTCACACATAGAAAATCATGTTATCAGTTCCTTATAAATTATAAACAGTTGCTCATGACTAAGATGGATAGGAACAAACCATTGGAATAGTTGTAGTGTAATTTGGTATTAGTTTATCTTGACTATAAAATTACACTAGTACACTATGAGTGTATTGAGTAGGAACATTTAAGATAAGTTCTTTTTATACTGACTAAATAAAAGAACATGACCTTTGTTATTATGTAAGTATGTTCTCTTAATCATGATATAATAACAAGCACATATACTTAATATTCATTTCTTTAATTTATCAAAGGGTGCGATTTAGTTCGATAAATCAATAGGCCCGATAAGTTGAGAAATGATATTATTTATATGGTGTGTTGTTGATTATAGAATGAAACTGTGTCCTAGTAATCTAGGTTGATAATGTCCCCAAGAGGAGCTCATAAGGATTGTCATGTAAACCCTGCAGGTGGATTTAGTCCAATATGACGATAAGGTTGAGTGGTACTACTCTTGGACTAAGATATTAATTAAAGTGAGTTGTCAGTAACTCATTTAACTAGTGGACATTCGACATCTTAAACACAGGGAGATTAACACAGTCATGATAAGAAGGAACCCAAAATATAATTTGGGATTGGTGCGGTAGTTCAATAATAATTCTTTAGTGGTATGAATTATTATTGATGAAATTAAGTTGGGTGTTCGGGGCAAACACGGGAAGCTAAGTTTCATCGGGAGACCAAAACCAATTCCTCCTCTCAGTCCCTATCGTAGCCACTTATTTATAAAGTATTATACCCACCTTCTTACCCACCTTAAGGTGGCCGGCCAAGCCTAGCTTGGAGCTCAAGCTAGGGCCGGCCAAACCAAGGTGAGTTGGTTTGCTTAGGTGGTCGGCCCTAGCTTGAACCCAAGCTAAGGTGGTGGCCGACCACAATAAAAAATAAAAGGATTTTATTTTTAAAATCTTTTCTTATGTGGAAGCATGTTTTTAAAAGAGAGTTTAAAATTTAAATCTTTCCTTTTATAGTTTTCTACAAAGGATTAAGAGAAATGTTTGATATCTTTCCTTATTTGTAGTTAAAAGAGATATTTTAATTTTTTTATAAAACTTTCCTTTTTTGTAACTATGCTCATGATTTAAAAGAGAGTTTTACAAATTATAAATATTTCCTTTTATAGTTTTCTACAAAAGATTAAGAGAAAGATTTGATATCTTTCCTTATTTGTAGCTAAAATAAAGATTTTAATTTTAGAGAAAACTTTCATTTTTGTAAATCATCCACATGTTTTAATAGAGAGATTTTAATTTATAAAAGTTTCCTTTTATAACCAACCACGAAGCGAATTTTTAAAAGAGAAATTTTTATTTTAAAATTTCTGGAAACAAATTAGGAAGTTTTAATTTTGTAATTAAAACTTTTCTTGTTTGGAGGGATTAAGGCGGTCGACCCTATATAGTTTTAAAAGGAAATTTTTATTAAACTTTTCTTTCATTGGAAAGGAGAATAAGGAAGTTTTTATTAAAACTTTTCTTATTTGTCAAGACCAAGGAATATAAAAGAGAGGGTAGAGGTGTCTCACCTCACACAACAATATCTCTTCTATTCCTTGGTTGGTGGCCATCCCTCTCTCCCTTCTCTTCTCCTATTCTTCTTCCTTGTGTGGCCGGCGACATCTTCATCTCAAGGAGCTTGGTGGTGGCCAGATTTCGCTAGAGGAAGAAGAAGAGATAGGAGGCTTTATTTATATGCATCCCTTGGAGCTTGGTTGGTGGCCGAAAGTTCTTCATCTCTTGAAGATTGGTGGTGGTCAAAACTTGCTTAGAGAAGAAGGAAGCTCGGGTGGATTCTCATCTCGATAGATCGTCGCCCACACGACGTCCGAGATAAGAAGAGGAATACGATAGAAGATCAAGAGGTTGTTGCTTACAAAGAAAGGTATAACTAGTAATTCTATTCTGCATCATACTAGTTTTCTTTGTATTGATTTTAAAATACCAAACACAAGAGGCTAGTGATTCTAGATTTTCAGATTTGTGATTTGAAGTTGTGTTTGTTTTGTTTTTTCGATCTTGTGATTCGATTGTTCTTTTTGGTTAAACCTAGGGTTACTATAAGGAAATTAAATATTGAATTTTATTGAGAGGCTTTGTTGAGACAGTGGTGGATGTTCTCATACCCAAGAAGGCCAAGTGCCTCGCCATGTTTGACCTGGGAGCCGATCTCTGAAATAAATATTTAATTGAGTTTGTAACATGGGTGGATTTGGATCTATAATGTTAAGTATTGTTTACGATCCAAATCTAAACCTTTAAGAACAGATAAGTTAAATTTAGAATCAATAATGTTAAGTTCTGTTTGTGATTCCGAATTTAATTTCTAAAAAACACAATAGGTTGTTAAGAAAGGTTCAGGACTTGTACAAAATTTTTGTACAGGGGAACCAGTACGATATTCCTAGTAGCAACCAATAGTTACAACATTATAGCATTGTGGATGCCCTAATATCTGAGCGCGTTAATGGTAATGTGGATACTCTTAATCATTAAATTACTTTCGAGCCTGGACATAAAGTGAAGCCCAAGAGATGCTTGCCTTAGGCCCACTTCTTAGAGGGACCCAAAAATTAATAATTTTTTAGATTTAGAATTCCTATTTGACAAACTTTTACCCAATCCTCTCATCTTCATTACCCTGATTTTGCCATGAGCTCCTCCTCTTCAAAGGTTCTTGTCTCCTACACAGCCGATGATACCTGCCTCTTCAATCCATCTTTTATTTTGGTAAATTTTTGTTTGATCTGTCCAACTTTTGCATTGGTATCACTTCCTTCCGGTTTCACCAGGAAACCAGTGTTGGTGGAATCAACCTCTAATATTTTGATGTTTGTTTATCAATATGTTTAATGGAGTTTGGTCAAGGTTGACCCAGCCAGAGAGAAGTCTAGTCAGGTCAAAAGTTGACTAGATGACTAGTAAGAGAGAAGTCTAGCTAGGTCAAAAGTTGACCCTAATGAGTGATGCTAAGTGGTGGAAGTCTTGGTGAGTGAAGTCAATTGATCAAAGTCTTAGTATGTGAAGATAGACCCCAAGTGAATGAAGTTAGATAGTGAAAGTCCTAGCGAGTGAAGTTAGATAGTAGAAAGTGTTGGTGCGGTTAGCACTAACGGTCTAACTCAAGTTTTGATGAATGACAAAATAGGTTAAGTTAGTTTTGTTGTTTTTTAACACTCTAACCGAGTGTGCAGGAGAAGCCCAGACAGGTCGACAGGCTTACCTGATGTCTGGCATGAAGCTCAGCTAGGTCAACAGGCCGACCGGATAGCTGGCACGAAGTCCAAACGGGTCGACGGGCAGACCGGACGTTTGGCACGAAGACCAGCTAAGTCGACCGGCTGACCGGATAGCTGGCGCGAAGTCCAGACGGGTCGAAGGACTGCTAAGTCACTTGAGGGGAGTGACTGTGAGGACGTATTCCTGGGAAGGGAACTTAGGCGCCGATCCGACTTAGAACCATTTCGGAACTTTAAGTCGAGATCTTGACTAGATTCCGGTCTCGGAAAGACGGAATCTAAGTCATACTCTACTTGTTAAACTTAACTGTGCTAACACTTTGTTTTGCAGGACATATGTATTATATATTTTCCTCTGGACTAATGTTTTTCTTACAAGAAGGAAGATGCTGGAAAACTAGGGTCTAGGCGCCCGGGATGGTTCCGGGCGCCCGGGAGGTACCCGGGCGCCCTGAGGCAAAAATATATTCCCAACTTCATTTCGCCGCGTGGAGTTCACTGATTGACTCGGCTACATCACAACCAGGGCGCCCTGAAGGTTCCAAGCGCCCCGAACCTCCTTTATAAGGAGGGTCAAGGCTGAAGCTCTACATCAACTCACAATCTGATCTCTTATGCTCCTGTGACGCTGCAAAGCTCCGACAACGCGCTGTTCCTCTAGTTTCTTTCTTTGTCGGTATTGTTTTATTTTTATCATTAGCATTCTTGTACCTAATTTGTAATCAAACCTTCAAATTGCTAGTGAATTGCCCATCGAAAACACCCTTATGTGCGGGCCTTGGAGTAGGAGTCGACATAGGCTCCGAACCAAGTAAATCGAACTATGTTAGCGTTGCGCTTTTCTTTTTGCTTATATATTTTCCGCTGCATAATCTCTCGATAAAGTTTAAAATCGATATTCACCCCCCTCTATCAACTTTCACGATTCAACAGAAAGTTCTAGTGAGTGAAGCTAAGCAGTGGAAAATTTTAGGGGGAGATAACCCTAGATAATGAGAAGTTTTGGAGGAGTGAACTACAAGCATGTGTGACCGAATAGTTTCCGATCGACCATGTGCAGTCAATCAGATCAGCGAATCTTGAAAGCTGCTAACACTACTTTACTTTGATATTTTATATCTATTGTGCTAACTTGGTGTTGTAGGAAAATCTTAATTGATCAGGTTGATCAAACACTACGCATGACCAGAGAAAGTTCAAATATGTCTAGAGGAACAAATATTTGACAGGTAAGGTCAAGTAAACAACTGGATAAGAGAGATCCAGTGAGGATGAGTCTCAATGGGACGTTGGGAGTGACTGCAGGCGTCCTCGCAGTTCCGAAATGGAGTGACTAGATTCCGGTCGCAGTTGTTAAAAATTGTGAGTTGATGTAGATTGCGACCGACTCATCCGAAATGGAGTGACTAGATTCCGAAATGGAGTGACTAGATTCCGGTCTCGGAATCTAGTCAAGATCTCAACAACTGGAGTGACTTAGAACCTTCCCGGGAACGCGTCCTCGCAGTCACTCCCCTCCAGTGACTTACCTTCACTTACCTGCCAGACGTTCGGTCAACCCTTCGACCTGTCTGGACTTCGCGCTAGCTATCTGGTCGGCCCGTTGACCTAGCTGGACTTCATGCCAAACGGTCGGTCAGCCCGTCGATCCGGTTGGACTTCGTGCCAGCTATCCGGTCGGCCCGTCGACCTAGTTGGGTTTCGTACCAGACATCAGGTCAGCCCGTCGACCTGTCTGGACTTCTCCTGCACACTCGGTCAGAGTGTTAGATAATAACAAAACTAACTTAACCTATTTTGTCATTCATCAAAACTTGAGTTAGACCGTTAGTGCTAACCGCACCAACAATCTCCCCTTTTTTGATGTAATGACAACCTAGTTAAGTTAGTGATAAATATGCATGTAAGAAACAAGCATATGGTTGTTAAGTTAGCTTTTAAGTTTTGTTCTGTTTGTGTTTGTTTAACTAATTTAACCACCTATCCCTCCCCCTTTGACATTCATCAAAAAAGTAACATAGAACAATAAAGTAATTTAAAAAGTGGAAGGTAAACAAATTTTAGAAATGTAGGTCAAATATTTTTGGGAGAGTTTAAAAATAGACAATTTTCCATTTAAAAATAGCCGATTTAGCAAAATAACTTAGTAATAAGTTTGCAGATTTATTTTCAAAAAATAATTTTTGCAACCATAAATTTATAAGAGCTAATTTTCAAATATAAGTTTATTAAAGCTAACTTTATAAAAGTCAAGTTCAGAAATTCTAATTTTCAAACATAAGTGTAAATTAATTTAATTTTCAAAATAAGTTTGAAAAAAAAAATCTAATTTTCAAAACTAAATAACATCAAATTTTCAAAATCAATTTTCAAAACTAGGTAAGATCGAATTTTCAAAATCAATTTTCAGAAACCAAGTTTAGAAGGTGTCATTTTCAAGATTAAATTTGAAACGTTTAAAATTTGAACAATAAAGCATATTTTTTTTTAAAAAAAATAATTTTAACTTTCAAAACTAATTTTGAAAACTAATTTTAAAATTTTTAAACACTTAGTTTTGACTTGTTTTTTAAAAAGAGGTATTTTGTAAAAGTAATTTAAAATAAATAGAAAAATAATTAACCTCCCCCTGTACCTGACATTACAAAATCTGTCTAACCAGTTAGCTACTTACTGACTATCCAGAGGATAGCAGCTTTCACTTGGTTAGTCAAGTTAAGTCAAAACATCAGTTAGTGTTTGACTAAACTGAATGACTTAACTTGATTATTATTTGTTTGATATTTAACGCCCAGACTTATATCGATGCACTGACATAAGCATTTTAAGTCCAGGCAATTGGCCTATGCATCTCACCCCTTTCTATGTTTGGCAATCACAAACAAAAGAATCCTAAGATGTTGGTGAGATGCTCAAGTACTATCCCTAGGGGAACATGCTTTCTAAGGGATTATTCTAGTCTAAGGTTAAAACTGATTTTGAAATACTAAAAATAGGGAATTTTGAAACATAAAAGCATTTTACCTTAGAATTTGAAAATAGCCATTTTTGAAAATAATTTTAAAATTCCTAATCTATTGGACACATTCCTAATTTTCTACGTAGATTGCTAAACTCACTTTCAGGGAGGGATTTAGTAAATATGTCAGCTAAATTAGATTTTGACTCAATGTACTTGAGTTCAATGTCTCCTTTAGTGACATTGTCCCTGATAAAGTGATACCTAATTTCAATGTGTTTGGTTCTGGAATGATGCACTGGATTTTTTGTTAAATTAATTGAACTAATATTGTCAATTAATACTTTTACATTTGTGAGGTTTAAGTTAAAATTTTTTAATGTGTGCCTCATCCATAATAGTTGGGCAACGCATTCTCCTATGATATATTCTGACCCAGTTATAGATAGAGCAACGCAGTGTTGTTTTCTACTAAACCAGCTAACAAGTGATGGACCTAGTAGTTGACATCCACCACTTGTGCTTTTGCGGTGTAATTTGCATCCAGCATAATCTGAGTCAGAATATCCTATTAATTCAAAATTATTAGTTCTGGGATACCAAATACCTACATTTGTTGTTCCTTTAAGGTATCTAAAGATTCTTTTGACTTGAGTCAAATGTGATTCTTTAGCACAGGTTTGATATCTAGCACATATACTAACTGCAAATAAGATATCGGGTCGACTTGCAGTTAAGTACAGTAGGCTACCTATGACACTCCTATAGTGTTTTAAGTCAACTGGTTTTCCATTTGCATCTTCATCTAGGATTGTGTTTACTACCATAGGTGTTTTTATTTCCTTAGCATTTCCATTCCAAATTTTTTAAGTAATTCTTTAGTGTATTTTTGTTGATAAATATAATTACCTTCATTTGTTTGTTTGATTTGTAATCCTAAAAAGTAAGTTAATTTGCCAACTAGACTCATTTCAAATTCTTGTTCCATTAAGTTTGTGAATTCTTCTAAAAATTCTGAATTAGTTGATCCAAAAATTATATCATCTACATAAATTTGGGCTATAAATATGTCCTCTTTTATTAATTTAACGAATAGGTTCAGGTCAATTTGACTCTGGTTAAACCCTTTGGATATAAGGTAAGAGGTTAACCTTTCATACCATGCCCTAGGTGCTTGTTTAAGTCCATATAAGACTTTCTTTAATTTAAATGCATACTCAAGGTGTTCTAGACTTTCAAACCCAGGTGGTTGTCTCACATAGACTTCTTCTTTTATTAATCCGTTTAGGAAGGCTGATTTGACATCCATTTGATATAGTCTAAACCCTTTATGGGTTGAATAGCTGAGTAACATTCTAATAGACTCTAGTCTAGCTACTGGGGCATAAGTTTTATCATAGTCAAGTCCTTCAACTTGACTAAACCCCTTGACGACTAGACTAGCCTTATTTCTAGTAATTTCCTTAGTTTCACTAAGTTTATTTCTAAAAACCCATTTTGTTTCTATTACCTTTTTATTTTTAGGTGGTGGTACTAAGTCTCAGACTTCATTCCACTCAAATTGAGCTAGTTCCTCTTGCATAGCTATGACCTAGTCTGGATCAAGCAAGGATTCAGCTATGGTTTTAGGTTCAGTTTTTGAAATTAAAGAAATTTGATTTAGGTTCCTAAAGGATGACCTAGTCTAAACCTGTAGATCTGGATCACCGATTATCTGGTCAGTTGGATGATTTGGGTTGACTCTTATGGTTCTAGGAGGTTGATTTTCTTGAGTTCTTTCTTCTTCTTCATGATTTAAGTCTTGATTGTTTCCTTCTTGATTACTATTGCTTTGAATGAACTTAATTGGCCGAAGTTGGGTTTGATCTAAGTTTGGTTTGAATTTCTCAAATTTTACATTGGTGGTTTCTTCAATTCTTAATGTAACCTTATTATATAATCTGTATCCCCTACTGTTGAGTGAGTATCCCACAAAAATCTCATTTTCTACTTTAGAGGTAAATTTTTCTAAATATTCCCTTGTGTTTAAGATGAAAGCTGGGCACCCAAATACTTTAAAATATTTTATATTGGGTTGTTTGTTATAATAAACTTCGAAAAAAGTTTTATTATGTACTTTATTTAGAGTTGTTCTATTTTGCATGTAGCAGGCTGTACTAACAGCTTCTGCCCAGAAATATTTGGGAAGATTATATTCATTTAACATAGTTCTAGATGCTTCAAGTAAAGTTCTATTTTTTCTTTCTACAATCCCATTTTGTTGAGGGGTTTTAGGGTATGCAAATTCATGATAATAACCATTTTCAGGACATAATTTATTAAAGTTATGATTTTTAAATTCTCCCTCATTATCACTTCTAATTCTTTTAATTTTAAGATCTTTTTTGTTTTCAACTTGTTTACAAAAGTTTATAAAAATTTCAAAGGTTTCATCCTTATTTTTTAAGAATTTTACCCAAGTGAACCTAGAGTAGTCATCTATTATTACTAGACAATATAAACTACCGTTTATAGACTTGACCCCATGGGAGTCAAACAGGTCTAGATGTAAAAGTTCTAGTATTGAATTAGTCTGAGATTGATTAATTGGTTTGTGGGTAGATTTTGTTTGTTTGCCTTGTTGACAAACATTACATATGGTTGAGTCTAAGTTAGGTAATTTTGGTAAGCTTCTAACTAATCCATTTATTTTACTTATATTTCTGAAATTGGTGTGTGACATTCTTCTATGCCATAACTATGCTTCTTCTTTTTGTGTTAAATAACACTTAATTGAAGAAGTGGTTAGGTTAATTGCATAGATGTTGTCTTTTCTAAATCCTTTTAGACTTATTTTAGGATTATCTAGGTGCTTGATTAGACATTCTGAAAATAAGAACCTAACCCTATACCTAGTGTCACACAATTGACTGATACTTAGGAGATTATACTTGAAATTTTTGATAAGTAAGACATTTGTAATAATGAAGTCAGATTTTAGTTCAATGTTACCTATACCAATTACCTTGAATTTGCCATTGTTTCCGAAGGCAATTGTCCCTAAGCTTTTGTAAGTAAGTTGAGTGAATTTGGTGTGATCTCCAGTCATATGTTTGGAGCAACCACTGTCCAAAATCCACTTGGTTTCCTCTAATAGAGTTAGTCTAAGCTTAGGCTGATAAAATTTTAAGATTAGTTTTGACATAAACCTTATGTTAATTAAAAATCTAGGTTAATTTTAAAATGAATTTAATAAAGTTTTAAAATTAATTTTAAGTTAATTTTTAAAATAATTTTTAAAAGGATTTTTAAAATTTTCAAAAGAGTTTTTAAAATATTTTTTTTAAAAAAAAGATTTTTAAAGTTTTCAAAAGAGTTTTTAAAAGGATTTTTAAAGTTTTTGAAAGAGTTTTTAAAAGAAAAGATTTTTAAAGTTTTTAGAGAGTTTTTAAAATAATTTGTAAAGTTTTCAAAAGAGTTTTTAAAAGATATTTTTAAAAGGATTTTTAAAGTTTTTGAAAGAGTTTTTAAAATAATTTTTAAAGTTTTCAAAAGAGTTTTTGAAATAATTTTTAAAAAGATTTTTAAAGTTTTTTAAAGAGTTTTTTAAAATATTTTTTTTATTTTTTTTAAACATATTTTTTTAAAAAAATAATTTAATTTAATTTAATTAATTTTATTTTATTTAATTATAATTTAATTTAATTTAATTTATTTTAATTGAATTGAATTGAATTTATTTTATTTTAATTGAATTGAATTTATTTTATTTTATTTTAATTGAGTCCTTAGTCATCTCGCCCGATCTACGTTTTCAATCAGGTAATCCTATAATTTTGTGAGATGAATTAGGTTCAATTTTAGGGTTTGGTTTAACTTTGTGTTAGATTCAGGTTTAACTTTGGGTCTACCAAATAGGCATTCTCTGGATAAACTTCTGGGCTATGATGAGTCACTTGAACATCATTAGAGTAACTATGCCTTCGAGGTTTTCCAAATAATCCTATCTGTTGGGACCGAAATGTAGCTAGAGGGGGGGGGGGGGGGGGGGTGAATAGCTCGTCGCGTTCTCGTGGTCGGCGTTGCTTGTTTCTTCAAAGATGTGCAGCGGAAATATACAAGAAACAACACACACAACGCTAACAAGTAGATTTACTTGGTATCCACCTCCAAAGGAGGTGACTAGTCCAAAGATCCACACACTCACACACACCTCCACTAATAAACACTCCTTTTCGGTAACTACCGAAGGCGGAGAAGCCCTACAAGTTCACACTACAAGAAGAAAGGGAAAGGGAAACAAAATACAGCACAAGCTTACAAGGAAACCCTAACCCTAGCTTTCTTCTTCAGCTGTAGATCCACCTCTTGACTTGGAAAACCTCCAAGAACCTTCAAGAACTGGCGATCTGAACTTTGTGGAGAAGTTGTGGAATTGCTGAGATGATCTGAGATGAACAGTGTGAACTCTAACGAAGGAATCGAGCGCCTGCAGCTAAATACGATGCCAACGGTCGGATCTCGATCGATTGGATTGCTCCCAATCTATCGGGGAGGCTTTGGATCGATCGATTGATCGATCCAGAGTGCCTCTGTGCTCTATGGAATATCTTGGATCGATCGGCTGATCGATCCAGCCTTTATCGCGTAAAAACGCGCCACCCCAATCGATCCACTGATGGATTGGGGTCTTTGGATCGATCGACCGATTGATCCAGAGACGTTCTGTGCACTCTGCGACTTGCCCACTCAAGGCTTGTCACGGGGACCTTCCCAATCGATCGGCTGATCGATTGGGCATCAGCCAATCGATCGGCTGATCGATCCAGACATTTGTTTTTGCCCAAAACCAAGTCACAAGCCCTCTTAAACCAACATCCGGTCAACCATGACCTGTTGGTACATAATGCCTAGCATCCGGTCACCCTTGATCTGCTAGGACTCGCTCACCAAGTGTCCGGTCAACCCTTTGACCCACTTGGATTTCCTCCTCGTGCCAAGTATCCGGTCAATCCCTTTGACCTACTTGGACTTTCCTCCTCGTGCCAAGTATCCGATCAATCACTTTGACCTACTCGGGCTTCCCTCCACCAGATGTCTGATCAACCTTGATCCATTTGGATTTCCTGTGCCTGACTTCACTCACCAGGACTTCAAACTACCTAGCTTCACTCACTAGGACTTCCAACTGCCTAGCTTCACTCACTAGGACTTCTCTTCTGCCTGACTTCACTCACTAGGTCTTTCACCTAGCTTCACTCACTAGAACTTCCCATCTGCCTGGCTTCACTCACCAGGACTTTCCATCTGCCTGGCTTCACTCACCAGGACTTTCACCTAGCTTCACTCACTAGGATTTCCACGTCAAGTATCCAGTCAATTTTGATCTACTTGACTCTCCTTCACACATGAACAATTGCACCTGCAATCTTCATGTATTGTCAACATGTATTGTCAAACCATCAAAACACAAACATTAAGACTCGAGCTTGAACCAATTCAAGCTTAGTCAAACTAGGTCAACCTTGACCTGGGGAATATTGCACCAACAATCTCCCAACACTATCCATTGGACTTAGTACAAAACCTTGGTCTAATTGGTTAGGATCCATAAAGGATGGATCCATAAAGGATAGCTTCGGTCAGTTCCACTTAGCCCAATGCACCAGGTCGAAGTCATATCTTCTTAGACATGCATAGACTAAGTTTCCTTAACGTACTATCATCCAAAACTTCACCAGTACCATAGGTCAAGTTAAACTTGAACCTTTTCTAATTAGTCCTAATTACCCTGCCAGGTAGATTAGTTTGGGTTACCCTGTCGGGTAGGTTAGTTTTGGAGGTGACAGCTATTATGGAGCCTCCCCCTGAATTATTGGCCTTTATTTAATTTTTGGTTCTTGGTTTATGTCTGTTCTTTTTGTAATTATATTTAACTTCATGATATTCTAAGTTTTGGTGGGTTTTAAAATGTTTAGTTTTTGAATTTGTTGATTTAGATTTGTATTTAGGTTTTTTATTTGAATTATCTGATTTTATATAGTATATTTTTTCTTTAGGTATGTAGTATTGGTTAGGCCCTACTTGCGTGGTTAAATACGCTTTCAGAACCCAAACTTTACTTGTTGGTTTAGGTTGGGTTATGAATGATTTAAATATTTTATTTGAACTTGACTTATAGCCAAGTCTGATTTTTTTGTAAATTGCTTTTTGATTATTTAAGATTAAATCTAAATTTTTAGATCTTGTTGTAAATTTTTCTAACATTTCTTTTAATTTATTAATTTGTATTTTAAGTGATAAATTCTCCTCCTCAAGTGTTAGATCTTGTGTTGGATTATTTTTTGTAATTTGTTCCTTGAGGTTTTGGTTTTCCTCAAGGAGTAATTTGTTTTCATCTTCTAATTTAACTAATTTCCTATTTAAACAAGAAATAATTTTAAAGAACTTTCGATTTAAATTTTGGTATACCTCTTCGGAACCTTCGGGAACAAGTACAGACTCGTGGCTCGATTCGGGTTCGGACCCGTCTTCCGATTCATCCTCCGACTCTGCTTCGCGGGCCATCAGCGCGAGGTGACTCTGGTGTTTCTGATCTTCGTCCTCCGACTCGTCCGAGGAAGAGTCGCCCACGTCATTTTGAGGGCATTCTTTTTGGTCGTCTTCGGTTTGCCGTTCTTCAATCTTGGACACTCGTTCTTGTAGTGGCCCTTCTTGTTGCACCCGAAGCACGTCACATTCCTTGGTTCGGTTGGAGAGTTGATCTTCTACAGGTCCTTCTTGTTGAAGCTCTTCTTCCTCCTGGTGAACATTTTTCTTACTAGGTTCACCAGGTACTCCTCATCTTCAGAATCATGGTCAAAATCTTCATAGGGTTCAAACTTGTTCTTTGTTCTTTCCTTGGAGGAACCTGCAAACAAGGCAATACCTTTCTCGATTTGGGCGTTAGTCTGTTCGTGTAGTTTTAATTCACAAAATAGTTCGTATAATTTTAACTTAGATAGATTTTTAGAAATTTTGTAGGCATCCACGATAGATGCCCACAAATTATTGCGCGGAAATACGTTTAATGCGTACCTTATCAGATCTCGACTTTCCATCTGGTGGCCTATCGCGTGGAGTCCGTTGAGAATATCCTTGATCCTCGCGTGTAGCTGACTCGCCATTTCTCCTTCCTATATTTTTATATTAAACATTCTATTTAATAACAAATCTCGTTTCGTTACCTTAGCGTCGCTGTTTCCTTCGTGCAGCTCGATCAACTTGTCCCAATGTTCTTTCGCATTCTGGTGCGGTCCTACCCGGTTCAACTCTTCCCTAGTCAGTCCGCATTGTAGCATGTTGATTGCCTTATTCTCCGTCGATGCTTTCTTCTTCATGTCCGGAGTCCACTATTCCATATCAAGTGGACTTCCGGAGTTGTCAACTGGTGCTCTATAGGCTTTTGTGACGCTGAACCATTGGTCGAAGTCCATCTTCAGGTAGACTTCCATTCTTTTCTTCCAGTACAGAAAATCGTCCCCGTTGAATAGGGGAGGACGTACCGTGCTGAAACCTTCAATCTGAGACATCCTGCACACAAGAAAGCAACTAGACAAGCAAGGTCCCAAGACTTGGTCTTGGATTAGTAGTGCGGGAAAAAATAGAAGTAATAGAGAGAACTAAATTGGTGTTGCACCAATTTAGATTAACTGCAACGAGAAAATATTTCCAAAAAGGTAATACTACCAGTTTGAAATTATGCGAAAAACTGAAAAGCCAAAAAAAATGGAAAAGAAATTTCATCCCCTTGTCTGATTGGTGGTTGCACAAAATCAGAGTGGTACCTGCTCTGATACCACTTGTTAGATCGTGAGTTTCGTTAGAGGGGGTGGGGGTGAATAGAGATTTAAAAAAAAAATACGAGAGAGTAAGCACAGCAGAAAAGTAAACAAGCCAAAGAGAACACAAGGATTTACTTGGTTCGGAGCCTTTGGCGATTCCTACTCCAAGGCCCGCACACAAGGGTGCTTTTGATGGACAATCACTAATAATTCGAAACTTATTACAAACTACGTACAGGAATTATGTAGTGAAAGAAAATCGATAATTAAGAAAATAAGACAGGAAAGAAAATAAAACTTCGTCGGAGATCTTTTCGCAGCGTTGCAGGAGCACACGAGAGTAGATTCTGAGTTGTTGTTCTGACTCCAGCCTTGACCCTCCTTATATATGAGGTTTGAGGCGCCTGGAACCTTCAGGGCGCCCTGGTTGTGACGTAGCCGGGCCAATCAGTGAACTCCACACGGCGAAATGACGTTGGGGATAAATTTTTGCCTCAGGACGCTCGGGTACCTCCCGGGCGCTCAGACCTCCGGGCGCTCGGACCTCCGGGCGCCCGGAACCATCCTGGGCGCCCAGATCCTAGTTTTCCAACATCTTCCTTCCTACAAGAAAACGTTAGTCCAGAGGCAAATATATATAATACATATGTCCTGCAAAACAAAGTGTTAGCATAATTTAAGTTCAACAAGTAGAGTATGACTTAGATTCCGTCTTTCCGAGACCGGAATCTAGTCAAGACCTCGACTTAGAGTTCCAAAATGGTTCTAAGTTGGATCAGCGCCTAAGTTTCCTTCCCGGGAACGCATCCTCGTAGTGACTCCCCTCTAGTGACGTACCTCCACTTACCTGCTAGACGTCCGGTCAGCCCTTCGACCTGTCTGGGCTTCGTGCCAGCTATTCGATCGGTCCGTCGACCTAGCTGGACTTCGTGCCAAACGTCCGGTCAGCCCGTCAACTCATTTGGACTTCGTGTCAGTTATCCGATCGGCCCGTCAACCTAGCTGGGCTTCGTGCCAGACATCATGTCAGCCCGTCGACCTGTCTGGACTTCTCCTGCACACTCGGTCAGAGTATTAGATAACAACAAAACTAACTTAACTTATTTTGTCATTCATCAAAACTTGAATTAGACCGTTAGTGCTAACCGCACCAACAGAAGGCACCCTGAGTATGGCATTGGAGATGCCCTGGATAGATGGAGGCACCTCCATGCAGAAAAGCTTCAAGGATGAGATTTCAGCTGTTGGAGGCTCCCTACATTGATTGGAGGCTCCTTAGATGGGATTGGAGGTGGCCTCAGACATTTGAAGGCACCCTCAAGTGGATAAACAACGAAGTTTTGAATTGGATTGGCACCATTGGAGGCACTCTGTGTCATTGGAGGCACCCCCAATGCAATATAAAATAACCATTCGGTCAGCTCTTTCCACATCACTTTTGAACAAGCTTTCAAACTCTTTCAACTGCATCGTCTCTTTGCTATTGCTCATTGCAACTCTGATACTCCCAACTACTACAGTCAAAGTGATACCGACCTCAAGCTGCGATCTTTATCTACTACAAGTGTTAGTAAAATTTAAGTTTGTTTTCAATTATTAGTATACATTCATAAGAAAGTGTACACTTTCCACATTTGTGTATTCGACTTCTTTGTCTGAAGATTTTTCGGAGGAGAAATTAGTGGATTGCCCAATCAATATAGTTCAAGGGAACAGGAGCTTTGGTTAGAAGTCGTTGAAGCCTTCAAATCAAGTAAAACTAACTCACATACTTATTTTTTATTGTGTTTTTCTTACTTAATTTTTTCACTGCGTACTTAGTTTTTCGACCAGTTTTTTAAATCAAAAAGAAAAGTTTTAAAATGAGATCCCCCCCTCTCGTTTATTTCGATCCTACAACTAGGGCTTCCCTTTATTCCCTCTTTAATGGATTGAATGGCTGCCTGCGAGTGTTTCTTTACTTCTAATTAGATATGCTTTTGATAGATTAAATCGCTCGTAAAATTGCATCTACCTCATAATACAAATTGACCTTTTTCGATTTGGATGCATTCTTTTATAAACACTTATTGTCCTTATTGTTGGTGCGGGTAGCATCAGACTATCAAACCTGTGTGTTGATAATGGCAAAGGGTTCAAAGTTAAGTTATCTTGTGATCTAACAAGTGTGATTGAACTTGCAGGAAAGTACTAGTGGATTCTAGGTAGGTGGAAAATCCTAGAGGGTGGTAACCCTAGGTGGAAAGTTTTGGCGGGTTGAGCGCCTTCCTAGAGTGGGGGACTCTAGGTAAAAATCTGGGTGGTCGCGAACCACATGGAAGATTGGATAGGTCGGGGATCGAACGTCCAGCGGAAAAGTCCTGAAGACTCATATATTTAGCAAAAGTCCAGTTGGTATGGAGG
Source organism: Zingiber officinale (assembly GCF_018446385.1). Lineage (NCBI taxonomy): Eukaryota > Viridiplantae > Streptophyta > Magnoliopsida > Zingiberales > Zingiberaceae > Zingiber > Zingiber officinale. Next base: position 12,530,985 of record NC_056001.1, on the reverse strand, counting down.
ACCAATCTGGCAAAAGGTCTCCTGAGAGAAGTAGGTGAGGATGCGTTCCCCGACGAGGGAACAGTAGGCGTCGGTTTGACCTAGAGTTTCAACGAAACTCAAAGTCAAAATCGGACAGTCCGGAGACTGTCAAAATAATTTATTATTTCATATTTTATTGTGCTAACTCTATTTTGTAGGGTATGTTTAGTATTTTGGACTAATGTATCTTGCAGGGAGCGAAAAGGATTTAAAAGGCTCGGATGAACAGTGTCAGAGGCGCCTCTAGGGATGTTGGAGGCGCCTCGAGTGCTTTAGGTGAAGGCTCCGCGCAACAAGGTGCGAAGGCGTCTTCAAGGAGCTTGAAGGCGCCTTAGATGCTGGATGGAAGTCGCCTTCCATAGAGCTTGAAGGCGCCTTCAGATGGATAAACAGCGCAGGCCACGGAAGCTATCGACTCCGACGCGGAAGGGATAAGTATCCCTACTGGAGGTGCCTTCCATGGAGGTTGAATGCGCCTTCCATATAAGGCACCGTGCTGAAGATCTTTATTTCCGAATCGTTGGTATTCTTTAAGTCTTATAATTACTTGTAATCAATCATTGTACTTGTACTTCTTTCGATTGATTAGTGATTTTCCATCGAAAGCACTCTCACGTGCGGGCCTTGGAGTAAGAGTCACCACAGGTTCCGAACCAAATAACTCTTGGTGTTTGCGATTGTTTTCTTGTGTCTTTATTCGGCTGTCTATCTCCGAGTTTAGTTTTAAAATGAGCGTTATTCATCCCTCCCCCCTCTAGCACAATGATCTTACACTTATATCGTCTAGAACTAGTTAACATGTATATGTCATGTTCCCTACCCGATTCTCATTCTCTTGCTTGCACTAGTTTGTTGCCCTTCACACCGATTGCAATATATTGGCGGTGTATAGGTGCTTTCTTCTCTTCTCTCGTATGAGCCTGCAATCATATTACACTTTATGAAGCTTAGTTTCCACCTATGTTTAAATTTTTTTTTTGCTTTTTCATGAATCACTTTAAAGATCATAACAATTGTTGTTTTGCATTGACCTTAACATATTGTGTTTCTCTAGGCACAATGTTGTCCCCTCTTTATCTGCAATAGAGCATTAAGAAAGACAATTTGCAAGCTTTCCAATTGAATCTTCAACTAGGTTAAAAATCAAAGCTTTTTTCGAGGAATAAACAAATTGAAGAGGAAAGATCAAATCTTCGATGTGATCGAGGAGATACCTAGAAGGAAAGTGAAGTGGACCAATTCAGCATAGTTGAGGACGTAGAGTTCTTCCCAAATTACACACGATGATGAAAATCTTAAGTAAAGTTCCCTTCTTTTATAAGTTGAACATGTTTTTTTGTTTGTCTTTCTTTAGCTCTCTTTACTTTTGTTTTTTATCCCTTAAACTTTTTCTATTTTCCCCTCTTATTATTTATTTATTTCTTATAATATATTCTTATTTCTTAGTTCTTACACGTTATTTTATTTAATATTTTTTTAGATATAATATATAATAATACCTCCAAAATATTTATCTAGATCACAAAAAAAAAAAAAAAAAAAAGTACTTATTCAAAGTCAGATAGAAGATATTAATAAATATTTTAATATTAATAAAAAATGGCTAGTGAAAAAATGTTGAAAACATGATGAGTGTTGAACCAGAAATTGTAAATGACTTGTATAAAGAAGATAATGATAATATTTTTGATATTCAACCTCAAACTATAGACCAAGAGATTCATTCACATTTGAATATTGATTATCTTGGAAAATAAGAAAACATTGATAAAAACGTAGTCTTTTTTAACCATTCTATTATTATTTTCATCAAGAAAACTACCCTTAAATATTCATAAATGAGTTTCATAGGGTTAAGAATAGTTAATAGGACTAAATGCGACTTAATGAACTAAAATCAGACTACTTTAGCCAAATTCAATTTTTCGATACAATTGATTGACTTTTGGACTTATTCAATCAAAGTCATTCAATCAGTCAACTGATCGATTCCGCGAGTTTCTGTTTGTGAAAAAAGTACTTGAATCGATCAACTGATCAATCTAGTTAGAGTCAATCGATCAACTAATTGATTTCGTGAGCTTTTGTTCACAGAAAATCTAGTTCAATCGATTAATTGAACATCCTCAATTGATCGGTGGTGATCCTGTCCGAAAGCTGAATCAACGGACGCTGGGCACGTGGCGCTCTCCTGGCAGCTGACGTAGATCCTCGGCCGGTCGGACGACGCTCCGGCGAACCTGCACAGAAGTCGAGCCGGGAAGGGGTTCCCGACGACGACCCTCCGACGCTCAAGTCAGGCAAGCAAGCAACAGAAAAAAGTGGCTCCAAAGGTGTTGAACGCATACCTCCGGCAAAGGATGAGGGCCTTTATATAGGGCAACGGAGAAGCGAGTGTACACATACCGAGGTGTACACGTGTCCATGGCCCATACCCAGTAAGGGCTTGTCAGTGAGCTTACTTGACCCATACTGCTACAGTCCAAGCATGTCCTCGATGGGACAGCGGAACCCCCTGTCACAAGATTCGGAGTATGGCCTACATGTGGAACATACCCGCTGTCAGGAAAAGATGTCCTTTGTGCTTTTCCCCTTTGCTTCCTATCTGGCGTCCGGCCGGCCAGCTTCCGCGACATCCGGCCGGACGTATACGGTGGTTTACTTGGGGAGATTCACAATCACGCGCTTTGTGGAGACTATTAGCAGTATGCTTATGGCTTTGGCCAAGCGTGCAGTCCGCTCGGCCCTGTGATCTTGTCCGCTGAGCGCCGGAACCCTGGCTTTCGACAGGGCGCCTTTAACCATCAACCAGACACCGGGCGGCCGGCCGGCCGATCGGACCCGCCCCTCGTCGCCCGGCCACCTGCCACTTTGACTTACACGTGGCGTTGACCCCACCGGACGGGGGGCCCCTGTTCTTACAACCGGATCACTTGCCTCCCCTTCAAGTCTAGTCGAAGGAGGCGATTAGTCCGACTGACTGGACTACTAGCCTAGCCGGTCGGCACCTTCAGGCACTCCTTCTCCGCTCGGCTTCCCGCAGGGATGGCCGTAAGGTAAGTCAATCCACAACCTTCCTCGGATCTCCTCGTAACCTGCGCCAATCCTCGACATTAAGGCTGAGCATGCGCTCATTAAATGCATCGAATGACCAAACGCCACGTGGCCAACTGTCGTCATCGTACGGCGGCGGCGGTGTGGTGCTTTGATGGGATCGAGGCGGTTCGAAATGGACGGCGTGATGTGCACTTTGACTCCCGTGACCTGGATCCAACGGCGGAGGCCGCCCGGCCTCCGCCATATAAACTCTTCGCTCTCTCCCATTCCCCTCACTTGCCTCCGCGATTTCAACCCCTGTCCCCAGCGCTCGGAGCTCCGGCGATACCGTCTCTGTTCTCCGACGCTCTCCGGCGCCCCTTCCTTGATCCCTTTCCTCTCTGTAAGGCTCTATAACTTTTCTTCCTCATTTCCGGTGTCTCATCCGCATTTCTTTCCCTAGTTCCAATCCTTGAAACTTCTTTTCGTTGTCTGTTGTTTTTCTCCTGCCTTTTTGCCTTTTTGTCTTTTTGACTCCTCCCGATCGACTCATGGCTAGTTCTTCCCATCCCGAAGAACAGCCCCTCGGTCCATGGTACACTACCATGCAGTCCCGATTCGAACAGCGAGACTTCGATATTCTGACAGACAATTTTGAAATCCAAGATGATTTCGAAATTCGTTTAGCCGGTCCTTCCGCTCGGCCGCATAGGCCGCCGCGCGGAGCTTTCTGTGTCTTTCGCGACCAGTTTACCGCCGGTCTGCGTTTCCCTGTACATCCGTTCATCATAGATGTTTGTAATTTTTTCGGTGTGCCGCTCGGCAGTCTGGTACCCAACACCTTTCGTCTCCTTTGCGGTGTTGTTTTTTTGTTCAAGATTCACAACATCCCCCTCCGACCGGAGGTCTTCTTTTATTTTTATTACCCCAAACAAGCTGAGCCGGGCACCTTCATGTTCCAAGCTCAGCCCGGCTTAGTCTTCTTCAACAAACTACCCTCTTCCAATAAACATTGGAAGAATTATTTTTTCTACATCCGAATGCCCGATCGGGCCAACTTCCCGACCCAGTGGCAGGTCAGCCTACCCCCCACTCTCGAGCTGAAGAAATTCAAGACTCGACCGAACTACCTCCATGCTGCAAATATGCTAGCCGGTCTGCGCCTTGACATCAATAAGCTCCTTCACGAAGGAGTGATGTATATCTTCAGCCTGAGTCCCATACGGACTCCTCTTCCGACCGGCTTCGGTAAGAATTTTACTTTGGCATTTGCTTTGATTGTTAACTGATTTCTTTTCTTTCCTTTGCAGCGGACATCGTCATGGATTCGGTGATGGCCAGCGTTTTGAAAAGAAAGGCGGTAGCTCTGGAGGCCGCGGCGGCCAAAGAAATGGAAGCGCTCGATATCCATCCGGTCGGATCCCATGAAGGAGAAAGCGGGACTCAGGCTGAGTCAACCGCTCCGGCTTCTCAACAGAACGTGGCCAGTGTAGCCACTCCCGGCCCCCTAGGGAACCAACTGTCCCCGAGGAAGGTTCCGCTCGGGAGGAGGAGCAACCTCTACAAAAGAGACGCCGAGTGGAGACTCCCCTTCGGTCGGCTACCTCCGCGGTCCAACCATTCGAGCGGGTCACCGCGACTGCTCGAGGCAAGGCGCCAGAGGTCGAAGCCATTTCGTCCGACCGGACGCCTTCTGAATGGGACGAGCCGGCTGCTCCAATTGAGTCTACTCCGGTGAGCACCCTTCCGCCCGCTCGTCATTCCGTCCAACGTTCAACCATTCATTCCCAGTTTTCTGCGCCGGCTTCTGATCCCCTTCCAACCGCCGGTCGGATGATCCCCGGCCACGGCCGCACTATACGAGTCTCTCTTCATCTCCCGACTGAAGAGTTGCTGCCCGAGGCCGACCGCCCGACCGTGCCCGAGCACACCATCACTTTGAAGGGGCCCCTAGCCGAGATGTGGGTCGACGCTCGGGAGTGCGTCGCACTGATCCCCCTCCGCAACCTGGCCAATAGCCACATGCAGGAGGCCACGGGGGTAAGATCGTTTTCTCTGAAGTTCTGCCTGCATTTTTCCGATCGGCTGCTAACAATTTTCTTTTGCCAGAGATGGGTGGAGGAGATCGCAGTCTCCAACCGCTTAGCCATGGTGGACGAGGAGTAAAGGCAGCTGAAGGCGGCTAGCGGTCCGTCCGGCTCTCAGGGCCCTTCGTATGCTGAGCTGCAAAAGGAGCTGAAGAAAGCTCAAGCTTTGTTGGCTGCCGAGCAAAAAAGATGGCCGATCAGGCCCATGCCTTGGCCGAGTCCGAGCGACAAGTCAAGTCGCTCGACACAAAAATAACTTTGGCCACCACTCGGAAAAATATGGCTATCTCCGATCTGGAGAAAAAGAACGTGGAGGCTCGGGGCCTGGAGCTGAAGATAAAGGAGTTGACAGAGCAGCTCGACAGGGAGAAGGCGGGCCGCTCGACCGACGCGTCCAAGATTAAGAATCTGAATGAGGCCCTTACTGGCTCCCAGGCGGCTTTCAAAGAATATCAAGATGCCGAGCCGAGTCGCCTCGCTGCCTTAAGACAGAGCTACATCCGCTCGCCTGAATTCTAGGAGAAAATATGCGAGCGGATGTACACAGCCTTCGACTTGGCTATGACCGCCACCACCACTTATCTGAAGTCTAAGGGTCTTCTTCCGGAGTCTACTAATATTCCGGCCGGCGATCAAGTGGCGCTTCTGAGCAACATTCCCAGGGACCTCTATGATTTCATTGAGTAAACGTCTGTAGGTGTAGTTGGGTCGCTAGGACAAAAAATGACCTTTTTTGTACTTAGGCCGCTCGGCCTTGAGTTCTAATCTTAATGCAATGTTTTTCTTTCACGTATTGTCTCTTTGCTAGTGAATATGTATGTTGTCTTCTCGCCCTTCCGCTCGGCTAAATATGTAACATTTCGACTGCTTAATATTCAGCTCTGATCGCAGAAATTGCTCGCTAGATCCCGGCAAGTACCCTTGAGTGCTGGGCCGAGCGGACCATAGAGACGCGCTAACAATATTGAAGGCGAGTTTCGGGGGCAACTGCATCCCTTTTATTGGCATCTTCTGCTCGGGAGTGTATAGACGCCGGCTCGTCTATCGATATTTAACGTCGGAGCTCGACGGTCTTCCGCTCGGAGGGTTTATAGACGCCGGCTCGTCTCTCGATATTTAACGTCGGGGCTCGACGGTCTTCCGCTCAGAAGGTTTATAGACGCCGGCTCGTCTCTCGATATTTAACGTCGGAGCTCGACGGTCTTCCGCTTCGGAAAGGTTAACCGCTCGTCTCTCGATTTTTAACGTCGGAGCTCGGCGGTCTTCCTCTCGGAGGTTTATAGACGCCAGCTCGTCTCTCGATTTTTAACGTCGAGCTCGGCGGTCTTCCGCTCGGAAGGTTTATAGACAAACTCGTCTCTCGATATTTAACGTCGAAGCTCGGCGGTATTCCGCTTCGGAAGGTTTATAGGCCCGGCTCGTCTCGATTTTAACGTCGAAGCTTGGCGGTCTTCCGCTCGGAAGGTTTATAGAGCCGGCTCGTCTCTCGATTTTAACGTCGGAGCTCGACGGTCTTCCGCTCGGAAGGTTTATAGGCGCCGACTGTCTCTCGATATTTAACGTCGGAGCTCGGCGGTCTTCCGCTCGGAAGGTTTATGACGCCGGCTCGTCTCGATTTTTAATGTCGAGCTCGACGGTCTTCCGCTCGAGGGTTTATAGGCCGGCTCGTCTCGATATTTAACGTCGGAGCTCGGCGGTCTTCCGCCCGGAGTTTATCGCCTCGTCTCTCGATATTTAACATCGAGCTCGACGGTCTTCCGCTCGGAAGGTTTATAGGCCGACTCATCTCTTGATTTTAACGCCGGGCTGGGCGGTCTTCCGCTCGGAAGTTTTATAGACGCCGGCTCGTCTCGATTAACGCCGGAGCTCGACGGTCTTGCACTCGGAAGGTTTATAGCCGGCTCGTCTCGATATTTAACGTCGAGCTCGGCGGGCTTCCGCTCGGAAGGTTTATAGACGCCGGCTCGTCTCGATTTTTAACGTCGGAGCTCGGCGGTCTTCCGCTCGGAAGGTTTATAGACGCCGGCTCGATTTTAACGTAGGGGCTCGGCGGTCTTCCGCTCGGATTGTTTATAGGCGCCGGCTCGTCTCGATTTTTAACGTCGGAGCTCGGCGGTCTTCCTTCGGAGGGTTTATAGATGCCACTCGTCTCTCGATATTTAACGCCGGAGCTCGATGGTCTTCCGCTCGGAGTTTATAGACGGCTCGTCTCGATATTTAACGTCGAGCTCGATGGTCTTCCGCTCGGAAGGTTTATAGGCGGCTCGTCTCGATTTTTAACGTCGGAGCTCGGCGGTCTTCCGCTCGGAAGGTTTATAGGCCGGCTCGTCTCTCGATTTTTAACGTCGGAGCTCGACGGTCTTCCGCTTCGGAAGGTTTATAGACGCCGGCTCGTCTCGATTTTTAACGTCGGGCTCGGCGGTCTTCCGCTCGGAAGGTTTATAGGCCGGCTCGTCTCTCGATTTTAACGTCGGGCTCGGCGGTCTTCCGCTCGGAAGGTTTATAGACGCCGGCTCGTCTCTCGACTTTTAACGTCTGAGCTCGACGGTCTTCCGCTTGGAAGGTTTATAGACGCGGCTCGTCTCTCGATTTTAACGTCGGGCTCGGCGGTCTTCCGCTCGGAAGGTTTATAGGCGCCTCGTCTCTCGATATTTAACGTCGGGCTCGACGGTCTTCCGCTCGAGGAGTTTATAGCTCCTCTCTCGATATTTAACGTCGGAGCTCGGCGGTCTTCCGCTGGAGGGTTTATAGGCGTCGGCTCGTCTCTCGATATTTAACGTCGAGCTCGGCTCGTCTCTCGAAGGTTTATAGACGCCGCTCGTCTCTCAATATTTAACGCCGGAGCTCGGCGGTCTTCCGCTCGGAAGGTTATAGGCGCTCATCTCGATATTTAACGCCGGAGCTCGGCGGTCTTCCGCTTGGAAGGTTTAGACGCCGCTCGTCTCTCGATTTTTAACGTCGAGGCTCGGCGGTCTTCCGCTCGGAAGGTTTATAGGCCACTCGTCTCTCGATATTTAACGTCGAGCACGACGGTCTTATAGACGCCGGCTCGTCTCTCATATTTAACGTCCGGAGCTCGGCGGTCTTCCGCTCGGAAGGTTTATAGGCGCCGGCTCGTCTCGATTTTTAATGTCTGAGCTCGGCGATCTTCCGCTCGGAAGGTTTATAGACGCCGGCTTGTCTCTCGATTTTAACGTCGGAGCTCGGCGGTCTTCCGCTCGGAAGGTTTATAGGCCAACTCGTCTCTCGATTTTTAACGTCGAGCTCGGCGGTCTTCCGCTCGGAAGGTTTATAGGCCTCGTCTCTCGATTTTTAACGTCGAGCTCGGCGGTCTTCCGCTCGGAAGGTTTATAGACGCTTGTCTCGATATTTAACGTCGGAGCTCGATGGTCTTCCGCCGGAAGGTTTATAGGCGCTCTCTCGATTTTTAACGTCGAGCTCGATGGTCTTCCGCTCGGAAGGTTTATAGACGCCGGCCCTGTCTCGATTTTTAACGTCGGAGCTCGATCTTTCGTCGGAAGGTTTATCCGGAGCGTCTCTCGATTTTTAACGTCGAGCTCGGCGGCCTTTGAAGGTTTATAGACGCCGGCTCGTCTCTAGATTTTTAACGTCGGAGCTCGACGGTCTTCCGCTCGGAAGGTTTATAGACGCCGGCTCGTCTCTCGATATTTAACGTCGGAGCTCGACGGTCTTCCGCTCGGAGGGTTTATAGACGCCGGCGCATCTCTCGATATTTAACGTCGGACCTCGACGGTCTTCCGCTCGAAAGGCTTATAGACGCCGGCTCGTCTCTCGATTTTTAACGTCGGAGCTCGACGGTCTTCCGCTCGGAAGGTTTATAGACGCCGGCTCGTCTCTCGATATTTAACGTCGGAGCTCGACGGTCTTCCGCTCGGGAGTTTATAGACGCCGGCTCATCTCTCGATATTTAATGTCGGAGCTCGACGGTCTTCCGCTCGGAAGGTTTATAGACGCCGGCTCGTCTCTCGATTTTTAACGTCGGAGCTCGACGGTCTTCCGCTCGGCAGGAGGAGCCCGTTCGGTTGGAGTTTCTTTTTTCCGGGCCGCTTGCGCTTCTTCCACGTTGATGTATTCGTTGGCCCGGTGTAGCATGTGATCGTAGTCTCAGGGCGGCTTCCGAATGAGCGATTGGAAGAAATCCCCATCCACGAGGCCTTGTGTGAAGGCATTCATCATGGTCTCCGAGGTGGCCGTTGGAATGTCCATGACCACTTTGTTGAACCCCTGGATGTAAGCTCGGAGCGATTCACGGGCTTCTTGTTTGATGGTGAACAGGCTCACGCTCATTTTCTGGTAGCGCCGACTGCTCGCAAAATGGTGGAGGAAGGCCGTTCGGAAGTCTTTGAAGCTTGTGATGGACCCGTCCGGCAGTCTCCGAAACCACCGTTGAGCCGACCCAGAGAGGGTGGTAAGGAAAACCCGACACTTCACCCCATCTGTGTATTGATGCAGGGTTGCCATGTTATCAAACTTACCCAAATGATCGTCCGGATCGGTGGTTCCATTATATTCGCCGATCGTCGGAGGCACGTAATGCTTGGGCAGAGGATTTCGTAGAATAGCCTCTGAAAATTGGCGATTAATCCGCTCGGGCGACGAGTCCGCTCGAGGGGCTTTTCCTTTTCTGTCTTGTCTAGGCATCTCATCCGAAGAAGATCCCCGATCTCTATTGGTTGTTGCAGCATCGGGGGTGCGGAATAGGGCCCGATGAAATGCAACGGTGGCCTGTGGTGCTTCCGCTCGGCCACCAGACGCGGACGTTGCTTGCTGCTCCGGCCGCTCGGCTGTTACTTTCTGTTTTTGCTCCACAAGTATGGCGGCCCTCAACTCGATCAGAGCGTCGAGTTCCTCCGAGGAAAGTGTCACCGTGTGTTGTCGTCCAGTCTCGTCCATTGTTTTCGTTCGGATGCAGGAGCGTTCCCACAGATGGCGCCAAATTGATCCTGTCCGAAAGCTGAATCAACGGACGCTGGGCACGTGGCGCTCTCCTGGCAGCTGACGTAGATCCTCGGCCGGTCGGACGGCGCTCCGGCGAACCTGCATAGAAGTCGAGCCGGGAAGGGGTTCCCGGCGACGACCCTCCGACGCTCAAGTCAGGCAAGCAAGCAACAGAAAAAAGTGGCTCCAAAGGTGTTGAACGCATACCTCCGGAAAAGGATGAGGGCCTTTATATAGGGCAGCGGAGAAGCGAGTGTACACATACCGAGGTGTACACGTGTCCATGGCCCATACCCAGTAAGGGCTTGTCAGTAAGCTTACCTGACTCATACTGCTACAGTCCAAGCATGTCCTCGATGGGACAGCGGAACCCTCTGTCACAATATTCGGAGTATGGCCTACATGTGGAACATACCCGCTGTCAGGAAAAGATGTCCTTTGTCCTTTTCCCCTTTGCTTCCGATCTGGCGTCCGGCCGGCCAGCTTCCGCGACATCCGGCCGGACGTATACGGTGGTTTACTTGGGGAGATTCACAATCACGCGCTTTGTGGAGACTATTAGCAGTATGCTTATGGCTTTGGCCAAGCGTGCAGTCCGCTCGGCCCTGTGATCTTGTCCGCTGAGCGCCAGAACCCTGGCTTTCGACAGGGCGCCCTTAACCATCAACCAGACACCGGGCGGCCGGCCGGCCGGTCGGACCCGCCCCTCGCCGCCCGGCCACCTGCCACTTTGACTTACACGTGGCGTTGACCCCACCGGACGGGGGGCCCCTGTTCTTACAACCGGATCAGGTGGGTTTTCTGATTTCCTAAAATTAAATTTTAGCCAAATTTCATGAATTGTTAAATAATTCTATGATTTTCTAAAAATCATGAAATTTTGCGTAGATATTATTTATATTATATATTATCATGAAAAAATAGTTTTCTAAGAAAATAATTCCTATTTTCAAATATTGACACAAAACTTGAAATCATTGAAAACTTTAATATTTTGCTCTAGTTTATGTCTAACTATACAATGGTGATTCCTATCAAAAGATAGCTTTCACCAAGATTTTTTAAAAATATTTTGAAATGATTTTCAAAATCAATTTTCAACCATGTTCCTTGGGCTAACTGCATATGACTTATATACTACCTTTTCCAATGATTGGATTACGCATAATTATGTGTTTTGATGAAATTAAAATTTAAAAAGATGTATTAAATCAACATCTTAAGTTTTGTTCATCCTTCTAATATTTCACTTGTATATAATATGCATCAAGACACATATCAGACAACTTATGGTCTTTGTGAGATATAGATATTGATTTCCCCTAATCTAAGGGTTCATGAACAGTTATTTAGGCATTTAAATTATGATTATCCACCTAGGATTTCAGTTGATAGCTAATGTCATTATCCTTAATTACCAAAAATTAAACTAATGTATGATGGATTATGACATACATCATAATGAATAATTTTTTTAAAAAAAACATGATATAACTATATGATATATGTATAACATAACATGTGAGATTTTTCATAATGATATGAATGCAAAAAATGATGTCATGACATATGATGGGTAAGCAAACATTACAATTTAGCTTAAAAAAATATACAGAGATTATCTATCTAAGTGTTTCTATCTTTAAACTCATTGCTAGGTCAAACTTAACTTTGCCCTTTTCTCAAGAAAATGCAAGAATCCCAAATTGACATTTCTTTGCTTCTATCCTAATTGTGCCAATTTTAGTTTAGTCCAAATCTTCAATTTTTGTACATTTTATTCTTCCAAAGAGTAAACAATTGAATCTTCTCTTTTTCAAGGAGTACATTACCTTAGAAATGCCCTAAAGTACCAACATCATCAAGGTTAGTTAACCGCCCTTCAAATTTGAGTTGACACTTTCTAAACTCATATAAGGTGTAGAGAATACACTCTTAGGAACCCAAAACCTATTGGTGCTCCTTGGGTGTGCTAGGTACTCACTAAGGATAGCTTCTTAGAAGCCTTGGTCATGCTAGACTACTCTAGGTCAACTTTAGGGATAACTTCCCTTGTGACCTTTTAAGTGACTATCTTAGACTTGACATCCCTTGTAATCTTGACTTGACCCCTAGACCTAAGGTTAGTTCCATAACTATATGGAACTCTATGGTATGAGAACACATTCTTATTGACTTTAGATTTGTATCCTAAACTCCTATGACGATTGAATGGTTTTTATCTATCTATTATGCTCATTTGATCCCTTAAAAATATTTTCTATTCTTTTTAGGGTCTTTTCTAATTTATCAAGTCTTGACCTCAAGGCTTGGTTCTTCATCCTTAAATCCTTAGATGTGGATTTTTCTAGATTGCCTTTGGTATTTTTATCTTTAGGCTTGTATTTAGAATCCTTAGAATTCTTGCTTAATTTGTTATCTATCTTCCTAGCCTTAGATATGGTAGTTTTGGCATAATATAATACATATGTTTCTTTAATTCTATCATCTTCTATTTTTATGATAAATAGTATTAAAATAATAAAGATTAGACCTAACATGATTTTTATCATGACTTAAAGGAATTACTTCAATAAATGATATTTTGAGTTTGCTCTTGAGAGCTCCCCCTTAAGTTGAGCTTCCTCCTTTAACCTTGATTGAATTTCTCCCCTTTGGACATTGACTCCGATAATGTCCCTTTTGATTGTAAGAAAAATATACAATATGCTCCTTGCCTTTTCGCACGAGGGGACCAACTTCCTTAGACTTCTCCTTGCTCTTTGGTGCCAATTGACCCTTCTTCTTGGTCAACTTCGAACACTTACTCTTGTAATATCCACTTTCCTTACACTCAAAGCAAATAATGTGACTTTTATTATTTATAATTAAAATTATTATACCTTCTTTATTTGTAGGAGTGGTATATGATCCTTCTTTTGATCCGAATATAGAGGCTTCTTCTTGATCTAGTGCCAAGGATTGATGCTCTCCCTCAATCCTTGAGATGGATGCCTTTTCATTTTCATCCTCGGATGTTGAGCATCTCTCAACCTCCGAATCCTCATCCATGTGAAACAAAGAGTATCGCCCTTTGCCTTTGTCCTGCTCTCTTGAGGATGTATCTTCTTCAATTTCTTCTTCTTTGGAAGATGGACATCTCTTAACTTCCAAATCTTCTTCGTGATCCAATAAGTCTCTCTCTTTGGATTCTTCTTGACTTAGTATAGTGAAGGAGATTTTATGAATCTTTGTCAATTTGTTCTAAAACTCCCTGACATCTTCATATTCTCCTATCTCGCTCAGGATGTTGATAAGTAATAAATTGACCCATAGATTGGTCATTTTGTCATTGGCCTCACATCTTTGAATTTGCTCCTTGCTCCATTTACTTCTATTGGTGATTTTGCCTCTACTATCCTTTGGAGCCTCAAATCCTTCCATTAGAGTAAATCATTGCTCTATCTCCATCATGAGGAAAATTTTGATCCTTGATCTCCAAAGATTGAAACTTCCAAATCTGTATGGTGGAGGTGCTCGTATATCAAATCCGAGTCCATCTCGGAAATCCATCTTGAAATTGAGCTTATTGATGACTGTCTGAATGCTGAATCAACGGACGTTGGGCACGGGGCGCTTTCCGACTGCTGACGTGGATCTTCGACTGATGGCACGAAGCTCCGGCGAACCTGCACAGAAGTCGGGCCGGGAAGGGGTTCCCGGCGGCGACCCTCTGACGCTCAAGTCAGGTAAGCAAGTGGTGGAAAAAGTAGCTCCAAAGGTGTTCAACGCGTACCTCCGGCGAAGTATGAGGCTCGTTATATAGAACGGTGGAAGGGTTCTTGTGCGTCCACCGAGGCACATACATGTCCGAAGCCCATACTTCGGTATGTGTCTGTCAGAAAGCTTACCTGACGTCATACTGCTACAGTCCAAGTATGCCCTTGATGTGACAATAGAACACCTCGTTGTCAGACTTGGAGTATGGCCTAGCCATAGGACTTGACGGTTGTCAGAAGAGGTTCCTGTCCTTCTTTACCCACCACCGGCCAGGACGTCCGTCCGGCCGGCTGGACGAAGAGCGTCGTCCGGACGACCCTCATCCCTTGCACCGTCCGGGCGGCACGCCCATCACGTCCCGCTTGTCGTTTGCATTGATATGCTGGGAAGACTTCCGGGCGGGTGCTACGTAAGGACTGTTAGCAGTATCACCTTCTCTTAAGCCTTCCGCTCGGCTCTTAGCTATTGTTTCAACTGAGCGTCGGAACCCCGAACCTTGTCAGGGCACCTTTTACTGTCGGATGCTCATCGATCGGCCGATCGGTCTATCCTTTTCTCCCAAGTCCGGTCGGCTCACACTTCTCCGGTGGACCCCCCGACCCTTTGATCTCCACGTGGCGCTGACCTCTTGCAATGGGGTCCCCTGCCTTGACCACCGGATCACTTGCCTTCCCCTCAAGTCTAGTCGAAGGAGGCGAAGTCCGACTGACTGGACTGCCGATCTGATCGAATGACGACCGATACCCTAGTCCGCTCGGACAGGCTGAGGGTTTCTCGGCCGTTCGGCGATATCTTGCCCGTGCCTTGGAAATTATGTCGAGGCGTCTGTCAACCACGTGCGTTAACCGGTAACTTTCTGACACGTGGCTACCTTTCTCTTGTCAGGGTATGGCGGTGGCGTCACTTCCGATGGGACAGCCGCCGTTTGAAATGAACGGCTGGATGATGACCTCGTTATCGACGACCTGGATCGGGCGGCTGAAATTGATAACGGCCGCCCTTATAAAGTTCCGACTTCCGCTTTCCGCCGCATTTCGGCCTCATCTCCTCCCGACGTCTCGCTGCTCCTTTCTTCTGCGACCTTGCGTTCCGGCTCTCCGGCGACCCTACAGCTTCTTCCGATCATCTCCCTTGCCCGTAAGGCTTCCTTTTCCTTGCTGCCTCTCCTTTCTTCTCTCTATTAGCTATTTCTTTTATCATCCCGCACTCTTTCCTAGTTTTATTTCTCCTTCCTTCCATCACGCGTCCATCCTTGGCCTTATACCATGACCAGTACCTCACAGCCGACCGGCGGTGCTCCTGGTCTTTGGTATTCGACCATGGAAAGTCGGTTCGACGAGGAGGACACCTTGCGCCTCACTCGAACCTATGATCTGCCGACCGACCACCACATCATAGTAGCTGACACCACCGACCGGCCACATGAACTGCCGTCCGGCACCGTTCTTTTCTTCCGAGACCAATTTTTGGCCGGGCTGCGTTTTCCACCCCACAAGTTCTTCTTACAAGTTTGCAATTATTTTCGCATTCCGCTCGGCCAGGTAGTCCCCAACTCCATTAGGTTGTTGAGCGGAGTGATAGTCCTTTTTAAACTGAACAACATCCCCCTCGACCCTAAGAATTTTCACTACTTTTTTTATCCCAAGTAAGCCGAGTGGGGTACCTTTATTTTCCAGTCTAGGATAGGTTTCGTCCTTTTTGATAATATGTCGAGCTCCAACAAACATTGGAAGGAGCACTTTTTCTATGTGCGTTTTCCCGAGCCGCCAACTTTCCGTACCAAGTGGCAGACGGCGATGCCGGCGCAACCGGAGCTCGGCAAGTTTAGAGGCGATGCGGCCTACCTTCATGCAGCCGAGCGGTTGGTGGGTCAGCGCTATCATATCGACAAGCTGCTCCTCCCGGGAGTAATGTATATATTCGGCCTGTCTTCTACCCCAGCCGATCTGACCTGCAGCATGAGTAAGCGATTCTCATCCCTCCTTTTTCTTTTGTTCTAATTGATTTAATCTTTATTTCTGCAGCTGAAGTTATGTGGCGTGCTAAGGCGACCGAGAAGCTCAAATTGAAGGCCGCTCAGATTGAGGCGGTGAAGAACAAAGAAGTCGCCGAGCGGGGCCTTGCTCCAGCTGGTCCGGCCAGCGAAGAAGGTGAGGGGACTCAAACTATCCCCGAAGCCTTGGCAGCTACTACCTCTCACGACAAGGCAGCGGGTGGCACAGAACCTTCTACCCAAGCCGAGGTGGAGGGCCGTTCGGCCGATGATGTTCCCCTGCTCACTCGGAAGCGCAGACGGCCAGAGCCGGCATCTGCATCAACTGCCTTTGATGAGCCACAGCCCGAGCGGGGCGCGGATGTTCCAATGTTATCGGGGACCATTTCTCTAGAGAGTACCCCGACCCCACATGGCTCTCCGAGGGCAAGCTATGAGGTGCCGCCGTCCATCCCTTCAAGAACTCTGCGCCGTATTAGGCGTTTGGGCGAGCTTCCTTCATCGTCCACCGGTGGGCTATCCGGTAAGGTCGATGCTTCTCAGAGCGAGCCGAGCGGCTCGAACTTAATTAAAATCGTCCTGCGCCTCCCCTCGGAAGAATACATGGCTGCTGCTGATCGGCCAGTGGTCCCCGAGCAGCAGATCACCTTGACGGGCCCTCTTGCAAAAGCTTGGGAGGATGCTCGGCGCCGAGTAGCCGCGTTGACTCCCGGGCAGCTAGGCGATAGCAACCTACAACAGGCCACCGGGGTATGCTCTTTTTCTTTGTTCGTGTATTTGAATTAAGTTTTTAACTTGTTCACGTTTGCTCACAGAACTGGGTGGAGCAGATTGTCATTAGCGATCGGTTGGCCGAACTGGAGGACGAACTGAAGAAGCTCAAGGCTGCGAGGGACAGCAGACAATCGACGGCCGCCCTGGAGAAGGCCAAAAGATTACTGGAAGCCGAACGGAAACGAGCTTCTGATCTGGCGAGCGAGGTCGCTCGGCTTGAAGCGATGGCCAAACAACGAGATAAGGAGATCAAGACGGCGACCACTCGGAAGCGCCAGGCCATCGATGACATGGACCGAATGAAGGTGGAGATCAGAGGGCTAGAGCAACGCATCAAGGATCTGGATGCCCTTCTGACCACCGAGAAGGAGAGCCGCTCGACCGATTTGCTGAAATTTGATGAAGACTTAAAGGCTCTCCATGCTGCCAACGATGCCTCCCAGGCCGCGCTCAAAGAGTATCAGGAGGGGGAGTCGGCTCGTTTTGAGGAAGTGAGGAAGGCATTCGTCCGCTCGGATGCCTTTGGGGAGAAATTTACTGACAAGATCTCCCTTACCTTTGAAGAGGCGATCAAGGCGGCTGTGGATCACTTGAAGACCAAGGGCCACCTTCCCGCCGAGCTGACCATCCCCCCAGAGGATCTGGCTACCGTGATGGGCGTCATTCCTGATGCACTTTTTGATTTTTGACGCGTGAGGAGTGTTTTTCATCAACTTTTTTGTTCCCCTGCCGTTCGGCCAAACTTGTTTTTTGCTGTAACTTTTTTGGTTTGCCCAGTGCTCGGCATAAATAGATTATCTTTTCCGTTCCTTCAACTTTTGTTTTGGCAAGAAATTTTTCTTTTGTCACATTAAGTGTTCTTTAAAACTCCTCCGCTCGGCTTCACGCTCTAACGTGGACTCAAGCCGCTTGCCTTCAATAACGTCTTTCGCCATGCAATCGGGCAGCCGCTCGGCGCGCGAACGTCACTCGTTCACGTGCTCACATTTTTAATTCTAATTAACCATCTTTTACTTTGCGCCTTACCTCAAAGGGGTTTTCGCTAGATTTTTGCAATGCGAGCCGCTCGGACGTTTATAGACGCCGGCTCGTCTCTGGATATTTAACGTCGGAGCTCGGCGGTCTTCCGCTCGGATGATTTATAGACGCCGGCTCGTCTCTCGATATTTAACGTCGGAGCTCGACGGTCTTCCGCTCGGACGTTTATAGACGCCGGCTCGTCTCTCGATATTTAACGTCAGAGCTCGACGGTCTTCCGCTCGGACGTTTATAGACGCCGGCTCGTCTCTCGATATTTAACGTCGGAGCTCGACGGTCTTCCGCTCGGACGTTTATAGACGCTGGCTCGTCTCTCGATATTTAACGTCGGAGCTCGACGGCCTTTTTTAAGGCTAACTTCAATACAGCCCCTCGGCAAACCCATTGGCCATCCTTTGAATTAATTTTGCTTCCTGCATTACAAGGGCACGGGCGACCAAAATATATGCAGAAATAAGTTACATTAGTGCACCTTTCACCCAGCCCGATAAGGCTGGAGATGATTCGCGCTCCATGGCCGGCCCAGTTGACGCCCATCTTCATCCTCCAGATAATAAGCGCCCGAGCGGAGCTTTTCAATAACCTTGAAGGGGCCCGCCCATGGTGCCTCCAGTTTGCCGACGTCGCCGACCGGCTTGACTTTTTTCCAGACAAGATCGCCAACCTGGAATGATCTGGGGATTACGCGGCGATTGTAGTTTTGCTTCATCCGCTGCCGATACACCATAAGCCGAACGGACGCCTTGGCCCGCTCCTCGTCAACCAAATCCAACTCCATGTTCCTCCGTTCGGCATTGCCATCATCATAGCTCTGGATCCGAGCGGATTCGACGCCGACTTCAACAGGAATGACTGCCTCGCCGCCATACACCAGGTGGAAAGGCGTGACGCCCGTCCCTTCCTTTGGAGTCGTTCGGATGTCCCATAAGACGCCCGACACTTCATCCACCCAACTTCCTCCCAAATGGTCGAGCCGAGCGCGCAGAATACGAAGAATTTCCCGATTGGCCACTTCGGCTTGACCATTGCTCTGGGGATATGCCACGGATGTGAAGTGTTGCTCGATGCCATAGCTTTTGCACCAATCTTCTAGCAACTTTCCCGTGAATTGCCGCCCATTATCGGAGATAAGTCGACGGGGGATGTCGAACCGACAGATGATGTTCTGCCAAATAAATTTCTTGACCATCTGCTCGGTGATCTTGGCTAGCGGCTCGGCCTCCACCCACTTGGAAAAATAATCAACCGCCACCAATAAGAATTTTCGCTGTCCGGTCGCCATAGGAAACGGACCCACGATATCTATTCCCCATTGGTCGAACGGGCAAGACACAATGGCGGCCTTCATTTCCTCTGCCGGTCGGTGGTAGAAGTTATGGTACTTTTGGCAAGAAAGGCATGTCGACACGATCCGAGCAGCGTCTGCTTGTAAAGTTGGCCAAAAGTATCCAGCTAGCAGGATCTTCTTAGCTAGTGATTATCCGCCTGGATGCCCTCCGCACGATCCTTGATGTACTTCTTGGAGGATGTAAGCCGAGTCCTCCGAGCTCACGCATTTCAACAGCGGGCATGAGAAAGCCTTTTTGTAAAGCTGATCGCCGATGAGTGTGAATCGACCGGCTCTCCTCCTTAGCAGCTGGGCTTCATTCTCATTGGATGGTGTGGCGCCCGAGCGGAGGAATTCTATGATGGGTGTCCGCCAATAGCTTGGAAACGTGTGCCACCAACAGTACTTTTTCAATTGGCTGCTGAATGGCGACCGGCATTATTGAGCTCGCGAGTTTGGCTAACTCATCGGCTGCTTGATTTTCTGCTCTGGGTATCTTCTGGACAATAACTTCTCTAAAATTGGCTTTAAGTTTCTCAAACGCTTCAGCGTAGAGCTTCCGGGCGCTGTTAATTTCAAAAGTGTCAGAGAGCTGTTGCGCGGCCAACTGCGAATCTGAATGAAGTGTTACCCGACTGGCGCCTACATGCCGAGCTGCCTGCAAGCCGGCTATGAGGGCCTCATACTCTGCCTCATTGTTTGTAGCTTTGTAGTCCAGCCGGACGGATAAGTGCATCTTTTCTTCTTGAGGGGAGAGCAACAATATTCCAATCCCGCTTCCGAGCCGAGTGGACGACCCATCCACATATATTCTCCACATAACTTCCGGCTCCGGCCTTTGCACCTCAGTCACAAAATCGGCCAAGGATTGCGCTTTGATCGCCGAGCAGGGCTGGTATTAGATGTCAAATTCACTTAACTCCGTCGTCCATTTGATGAGCCGCCCGGATGCTTCTGGATTCAATAACACACGCCCGATGATGGTATGCGCCAGGAAGTATGGGCGAAGGCGCCGAGCGGCGAGGACCAGAGCGAAAGCCAGCTTCTCAAGCCTAGTGTAGCGAGATTCAGCATCTTTTAAAATATGACTAAGAAAATACACGGGCTCTTCTCCGCTCGCCCTCACTAACGTTGAGCCGATTGCATGCTCGGTTGAAGACAGGTACATATAAAGTGGCTCACCCGTAGTCGGCTTGGCCAATACCGGGAGAGAGTTCAGATATGCCTTTAAGTCTTCGAACGCCCGATCGCATTCTTCATCCCAGTGAAACTTAGTGGCCTTGCGCAAAATTTTGAAAAAAGGGAGGCTCCAGTCGGCAGTTTTGGAGATGAATCGAGACAGAGCAGTTATCCGACCGGTCAAACGTTGCACTTCCCTTGTATTTTTTGGAGGCGACATGTCTTGTAGAGCTTTCACCTTGCTGGGATTTGCTTCGATTCCCCGCTCGGTCACTATGTATCCCAGAAAACGTCCTCCCTTTGCTCTGAACAGGCACTTCTGGGGATTTAGCTTGACTCCATATTTGCGCAGCGTTCGGAAGGTTTCCTCCATGTCTTTGAAGAGATCGGCCGCTCGGACGGTCTTGATGAGAATGTCGTCCACATACACTTCCAGATTTCGCCCGATCTGCTCTCTGAATACTTTATTCATCAAGCGCTGATAGGTGGCTCCCGCATTCTTCAATCCGAACAGCATCACATTATAGCAAAATGTGCCGTCGGCCGTCACGAAGCTGACTTTTTCTTGATCTTCACGGGCGAGCGGCACTTGGTGATAGCCTTGGTAAGCATCGAGCATACAAATTAATTCGCAGTCGGCCGTAAGTCCACTAGCTGATCTATCCTGGGCAGAGGATAAAAGTCTTTTGGCCAGGCTTTGTTGAGATCCCGAAAATCTATGCATACTCTCCACTTGTTGCTCGGCTTGGAGACTAATACTACGTTCGCCAGCCAGCTCGGGAACTGCACCTCGCGTATATGGCCGGCTTCCAGAAGCTTCTCCACCTCCGCCCGGATGATGACATTCTGCTCGGCGCTGAAATCTCTTTTTCTCTGCTTGACTGGCCGAGCGTCCGGTCGGACGTGGAGCTCATGCTGCGCAATACTTGGTGAAATTCCGGGCAGCTCATGTGTCGACCAGACGAAGACATCATGGTTTCTTCTGAGGCATTGGATCAGCTCCTCTTTCTGCTTCACCTCCAGATCGGACGCAATGAATGTCGTAGCCTCCAATCGGGTGGGGTGTATCTGTACTTCCTCTTTTTCTTCATAAACTAAAGAGGAAGGCTTTTCAGTTATAGCATTCACCTCAATTCGTGGCGATTTCCTAGAGGAGCTTGCTTTTGCTCGGACCATTTCAATGTAGCACCGCCGAGCTGCCAGTTGGTCTCCTGTACCTCTCCCACTTTGCCTTCGACGGGGAATTTGATCTTTTGGTGGAAGGTGGAGACGGCCGCCCGGAACTCGCTGAGCGCCGGTCGTCCCAAAATGACGTTGTATGATGAGGGAGAGTCGACCACCACGAAGTTTGCAGTCCGCGTCCTTCTCAGCGGCTCCTCTCCCAGCGAGATAGCTAGCCGGATTTGCCCGACCGGCAGGACTTCATTGTCCGTAAACCCATAGAGCGGGATTGTCATGGGCAGCAATTCGGCTCGATCGATTTGTAGTTGATCGAACGCCCTCTTGAATATGATGTTGACTGAGCTCCCTGTGTCAACAAATACGCGGTGAATAGTGTAATTGGCTATTACCGCTTTGATGAGCAGAGCGTCGTCGTGGGGCACTTCAACTCCTTCCAAGTCCCCGGGCCCGAAACTGATTTCCGGTCCGCTCGCCCGCTCTTGGCTGCAACCGACTGCATGAATTTGGAGCTGCCGGACACTCGCCTTTCTGGCTCGATTAGAGTCTCCTCCGGTCGGCCCGCCAGCAATAATGTTGATCTCGCCTCGGGAAGTATTGCTTCTATTCTCCTCTTCCCGTGCGGACGGCCGAGACCGTTCTCGTGACTTTCGGCGATCCTCCTGCCTTGGAGAGCGGTGCCGATCGGGCGTTTGTTGCTGTCGCCTATCAGTTCGAGTCCGGTCGGCTTCATGAGTTCTCTGCCTCCTGTCGACTGAGGGAGACCGTCGTCCGGCATTCCGGGGCACGGGATGAGCCACGAAGGGAAGACTTCGACAATCCCTTGTGTTGTGCGTATCCGTCCGGTGGAAGGAGCATAACATCGGGGTCCATTTCTTCTTTGGCTTGGGCCGAGCGGCAGCTACCTCTTGCACGTGGGATCTGGCATGGGGGGATCGGATTGCTTCGGCCCTTGGTCCTCTGGGCGGCTGATGAGCGGCGTGCTGTTTCCGCTCGGCAGGAGGAGCCCACTCGGTTGGAGTTTCTTTTTTCCTTGCCGCTTGCGCTTCTTCCACGTTGATGTATTCGTTAGCCCGGTATAGCATGTGATCATAATCTCGGGGCGGCTTTCGGATGAGCGATCGGAAAAAATCTCCATCCACTAGGCCTTGTGTGAAGGCATTCATCATGGTCTCCGAGGTGGCCGTTGGAATAGCCATGGCCACTTTGTTGAACCGCTGGATGTAAGTTCGGAGCGATTCACAGGCTTCTTGTTTGATGGCGAACAGACTAACGCTGGTTTTTTGATAGCGCCGACTGCTTGCAAAATGATGGAGGAAGGTCGTTCGGAAGTCCTTGAAGCTTGTGATGGATCCGTCTGGCAGCCTCCGAAACCACCGTTGAGCCGATCCCGAGAGAGTGGTAAGAAAAACTCGGCACTATACTCCATCTGTGTATTGATGGAGAGTAGCTGTGTTATCGAACTTACCCAGATGATCATCCGGGTCGGTTGTCCCATTGTACTCGCCAATCGTCAGAGGCACATAGTGCTTGGGCAGAGGATCTCGTAGAATAGCCTCTGAAAATTGGCGATTGATCCGCTTGGGAGATGCGTCCGCTCGAGGGGGTTTCCCTTTTCTATCGTCTCGTCTAGGCATTTCGTCCGAAGAAGATCCTCGATCTCTATGAGCTGCTGCGGCTTCAGGGGTGCGGAATAGGGCTCGATGAAATGCAACGGTGGCCGGCGGCGCTTCCGCTCGACCACCAGACGCTGACGTTGCTTGCTGCTTCGACCGCTCGGCTGTTGCTTTCTGTTTTTGCTCCACGAGCTTGGCGGCCCTTATCTCGATTAGAGCGTCGAGTTCCTCATTCGAAAGCGTCACCGCATGTTGTCGTCCAGCCTCGTCCATTGTTTCCGTTCGGATGCAGGAGCGTTCCCACAGACGGCGCCAAATTGATCCTGTCCGAATGCTGAATCAACGGACGCTGGGCATGGGGCACTTTCCGACTGCTGACGTGGATCTTCGACTGGTGGCACGAAGCTCCGGCGAACCTGCACAGAAGTCGGGCCGGGAAGGGGTTCCCGGCGGCGACCCTCCGACGCTCAAGTCAGGTAAGCAAGTGGTGGAAAAAGTAGCTCCAAAGGTGTTCAACGCGTACCTCCGGCGAAGTATGAGGCTCGTTATATAGAACGGTGGAAGGGTTCTTGTGCGTCCACCGAGGCACATACATGTCCGAAGCCCATACTTCGGTATGTGTCTGTCAGAAAGCTTACCTGACGCCATACTGCTACAGTCCAAGTATGCCCTTGATGTGACAATAGAACACCTCGTTGTCAGACTTGGAGTATGGCCTAGCCATAGGACTTGACGGTTGTCAGAAGAGGTTCCTGTCCTTCTTTACCCACCACCGGCCGGGACGTCCGTCCGGCCGGCTGGACGAAGAGCGTCGTCCGGACGACCCTCATCCCCTGCGCCGTCCGGGCGGCACGCCCATCACGTCCCTCCTGTCGTTTGCATTGATATGCTGGGAAGACTTCCGGACGGGTGCTACATAAGGACTGTTAGCAGTATCACCTTCTCTTAAGCCTTCCGCTCGGCTCTTAGCTATTGTTTCAACTGAGCGTCGGAACCCCGACCCTTGTCAGGGCACCTTTTACTGTCGGATGCTCATCGATCGGCCGATCGGTCTATCCTTTTCTCCCAAGTCCGGTCGGCTCACACTTCTCCGGTGGACCCCCCGACCCTTTGATCTCCACGTGGCGCTGACCTCTTGCAATGGGGTCCCCTGCCTTGACCACCGGATCATGTATGGTGGAGGTGCTCGTATATCAAATCCGAGTCCATCTCGGAAATCCATCTTGAAATTGAGCTTATTGATGACATCTTTGACTTTGTTGAAATTATGACTTCAACTTCTTCTTCCTCTAGCTTGTTGTCCTTTCCAGCGATGAGTCTGGAGAAGAGCGGTCTCGCTCTAATACCACTTGTTGGGACATTCCGGAGCTAGAGTGGGGTGAATAGCTCGTCTCTCTTCGTTAATGTTGATTTGTAACAGGAAATACAAAGCCAAGATCTTCAATACTAACACAAAGATTTACTTAGTATCTACCTCAAGATGAGGTGACTAATCCAAGGATTCACGCCGAGCACACTCTGTACTATAAAATACACTCTTTCTTGGAACAATCCAGAGGTGGAGATGTTAGAACCAAAAGAATTCAGATATCTCCACAATGATATGATGTTGTCCACTTTGGACCTGAGCTCTCATGATTTTATTTTTGGGCTCTACCTAAAAGGCTTCATACCAATATAAATATTTTTATTTTATAAACTCATGATCTTTTCCATGCATTTCCAATGTGAGACTTTGATTGTATTTCCAATAATCATTTCCTCAAATGAAGGACCATCATTATTCTCATGGTTCGGGTATCCCCTCAAGTATCGGGTCACTCTTGACTTGCTCAAGGGCTCCCCTCGAGTATCGAGTCACTCTTGACCTGCTCAGGGTCTCCCCTCAAGTATCGGGTCACTCTTGACCTAATCAAGGTCTCTCCTACTTTGTTTAAGGTTCCACCCACATGGTTCGATCTGGATCATGGCTCTGGCTCGTGCCTCTTTCAACGATTAGTCTGGTGAAGAGCGACCTCACTCTGATACCAATTGTTAAGATCGAAAGAATTCAAATATCTCCACAATGATATGATATTGTCCACTTTGGGCATAAACCCTCATGATTTTATTTTTGGGCTCTACCCAAAAGACCTCATACTAATAGAGATATCTTTATTTTATAAACTCATGATATTTTCCATGTATTTTCAATGTGAGGCTTTGATTGTATTTCTAACAACTCAAGAATAAGAAAATACAACTCGAAACAAGGAAGCAAATGTAAATACAAATCAAAACATGACTTAACACTTTGAGCCTTGAATCCCTTGAGCTTTTCTTGCTTTGAATGTCTCTTGAAGGTGGAAAATGCAGCAACACTTTTTCTCCCAAAACTTCCAAGAACTGGCAGAGAGGAGCGTATAAATGTTTGGTCAGTTCTACTGAGGAAAAAGCTTGCTAACGACTTTATTTTTGCCCTATCCCAATCAATTGGGTTTGTTCCTAATCAATTGACACATCAGATCCAAGTAATCCCAGCCATCCAAAGCTCGCAACCTACGCAACGATCATCTCTTAATCGATTGCTGATCGATTGGGAGCAGCTGGATCGATCAGCTGATCCAGAAGTCTTCTGTGCTCTCACAGAAGATCCTGAATCGATTGACTAGTTGATTCCGGCTGCCTCGCTATATCACGAGAACAGTGGCTCCAATCCATCAACCGATTAAATTGGAATAGCCCAATCGATCAGTTGATTGATTGGGAAGCTTTCTGTGCTCATGTGATTTCCTCTCAATCGATCACTTGATCGATTGAGCTCCTCGAGTCAAAAAACACTACCCAATCGATCCACTGATCGATTAAGCTCTTGCTCAATCGATTACCTAATCAATTGACCAACCCAAACTTGCTTAACTCAAGTCTAGGGTTCCCAATCCTAACATTCGGTCAATCATGACATGTTGGGACTTCCTCATGCTTAGCATGTGGTCAATTTTGATCTACTGGGACTTCGTCACCAAGTGTCTTGTCAACTTTGACCTACCTGGATTTTCACATGTCTAGCTTTACTTATCAGGGATTTTGACCACCTGACTTCACTCACCAAGTGCTTGTTGGGATTCAATTAAAGTCCTATATTGGAAAATTTTGGAAAAGATTATGAGTTTAAAAAGATGTAACATATCTCCATTGATATGAGACCTTTTGAGTAAAGTCCAAGAGCAAAGCTATGAGGGTCTAGGCCTAAAGTGGACAATATCATATTATTATGGAGATATGTGAATGTCCTTTGGACACAACAAATGGTATCAGAGTCATGGTCTAAACCAGATGTCATGTGGCGCAGCCTTAAATGAAGTTGAGGGTGGGCTTGTAGCATGTCAAGGTGATTAGATACTCATGGGGAGGTTGGGAGCAGGTCAAAGTGACCGGATACTTACGGGGAGGCTCAAAATACATCAGGATAACCAGATGAGCCGCGAGGAGGCTCGGAGTAGGTCAAGAGTGACCGGATGCTCGCGGGGACCTAGACCATGAGAGTAAGTATGGTCCTTTGTTTGAGGGGAGGATTATTGTAATTCAATGGAAGTCTCACAATGGAAAGATTTGGAAAAGATCATGGGTTTAAAAGAATATAAGATATTTTCATTGGCATGAGGTCTTTTAGGGAGAGCCCAAGAGCAAAGTCATGAGGGTCTAGGCATAAAATGGATGATATCATGCTATTGTGGAGATATGTGAATATCCTTTGGACACAACAGTACTTCCCTCTGTCTAGCTTCACTCACTGGTGTTTTTCACCTGTCTTCACTCACCAGGATTTTTCTCACTGCCTAACTTCACTCACTAGGACTTTCTAACTGCCTGACTTCACTCACCAAGACTTTTCAATTGTCTGGCTTCACTCACCAGGACTTTCCAACTGTCTGGCTTCATTTACCCAACTTTTCACACCAAGTGTCCTGTTAACATTGACTCACTTAGATTTTTTACTTCTTTCAACTTTCTTGTTGGTCTTGCCCTTGCCTAACTTTTAGTTAGGGCTTCTCAGTCAAGTATCCGGTCAACCTTAACCTACTTGACTTTTCTGGTCAACCTTTCACCGTTAATATCATATATGGACAATTGCACCTGCAATCTCCATATATTGTCAAACATCAAAACTCAAGCATTAGCCAACTCAAGCTTAGTCAATTTAGTCAACTTTGATCTAGGAGAAATTGCACCAATAATATCTTCGAGGAAGTCTAGTTAGGTTAGTATGACAACTGGCCGCAATTTAGATAGGACATTTAGTAGGAAGATATAGTGGGTCAGACGTCAAGTAAGTCTCTAAGTGATAAGTAGAGATAAACAATTTATATTTTATATAGACTTTTCATCATAGTTTTATGTACATTTTGTCCTGTTTATGTATTAATTTCGCATATTAAATTTTTATATTTATTATGATATATTTCTTTTTGACAAACTGCTCTCACGTATATTTTATGATAGGGTGCGAAAAATAATAAAAACAGAGAATTGAATCTAAGTATTTGAAGCCCCAAGCTTATCACAATGTTCATGCTAGTTGGCACAAGCCATGTTTCATTCATCTAAGTTCCTTTATAATCATCGAACTGGTGCCCGTAAGAGTAATCGAGCATCCATAGAAAAACAGTTCATCTTAAATTAGACGGCTCTGTAATAGTCAGTCGTCCAAATCAAAGTCCAAAGGATTGAAAAAGTTATCTCGTTATGGTGTAACAGTAAAATATTTAAGTTGTCATTCAGAAATTTATGATTCGAATTTTAATTATGATGAATTTGTAAAAAAAAAATTTATAAATAAAACATGTAATTAAAGAATATTGGGCTCCTGAATTACGAATACTTCCTAATTTATCTTAATATCGATAAATTTTTTTTATAAAATCGAATCCATCATTTCAAATTTAATGTTACCTAACTTAATTAATTATTTTTTTCCAAAGATTGAAAAAGTCAATCAATCGCTCACCATCACTGATAAATGATTCCTAGAGATTTATTTAGAAATCGAAAGGAAAGAAGGACGTCCGACTATTCTAATAAAAAGGCGGCCTTTTGATTTTTCGTAGCAGTCGTAATGGAATTGACATTGACTACCTCAATTTTTAAACATTTTTTTCAATCGGCTTGCTGTGATGGAGACTAGCCCACTGCCCTTTTGCAGCAAAAATATAACCCCTCACCAACCTGAGGACAGATGATGTGGTCTGTAATTTTACGGATGAAAAGATGATTTATTATTATAGATTTTTAATTTAGATGGACCTATTAATTTAAAGATGAACTTCATTTAGATCAATAGTCGGGCTGGATTTTCTGATCCATAATTTACGGATCAGGGAATGGTCTACTGAGGACCATTAATCTGGATGGAGCCCACCTTAAGTTGATAGGGTTCATTTAGATCAAGAGTCTACAATAATGAATCATCCCTGATCGATAAATTATGGACCAGATGATCTATCCACCTCTAGAACTGTCCTTATATTTATTTATTTTTTAAAGTAAAAAGAAGTTATTTTCATCCGGACATTTCTCAGAAACCATCCTTAATTACGTGAAATAATATAAATTATGATATTAATTTATAAGGCTGGTATGATTTTTGTTTTTTGTTTTTTCAAACACATGCGCCACCGGTAATTGTTCGCTGGCATCTCTGCTTCACCAGATGAACCGGTGGTTGTATTAATAAATGAATGTGTTCGCATGATTTAGATTTTTTTGTTCTTCGTTTTCTCTTGATCTATTCAAGTTTTTACGCTAGTGGAGATCATGGCGGACGTCAAGCTGAGGCTCATCGCCGCTGCCGTGATCATCTTCCAGCTCTTTCTTCTCCTCCTCCTGTGGCTCATCCTCCACCGCTCCACCGCCTTCTTCCTCACTGGGAGCATCGACGCCGCTGTGCTCTTCGTGGTCCTCGGCTGGTCCTGCGCCCGTCTGCTCTTCCTGAGCCACCGAGTCATCGGCGTCGCTGAAGTGACCCTCGTCGTCCTCGCCGCCGTGGCCCTCCTGGCCATCGTCGCGGTTTCGTGCATGAACCGCTGTCCGGTGGTCTTCTATACTACCTCGTCGGTCGACCTCGCTTTGACCCTCGCCCTCGCCTCTTGGGCGGTCTCTGAGGGTGCGAAAGCTGTGAGAATTCGACGCGAGCGAGATCTGTTATCTTCCGATGAGGAGGAAGGAGAAGATGTGGCTTTATTGGATTCTACCTTTTATAAAGAAGTCATCGGTCTACCGCGACGATTCCGGTACCGCGAGCTCAAGGCCGCCACGCAGGACTTCCGGACTCCTATCGGCCGAGGTGGCTCTGGCTCGGTCTTCAAGGGGTTCCTTGGGGGCGGCGCCGACATGCCCGTCGCCGTGAAGCGAATCGAGGGAGGCGAAGCGCGCGGAGACAAGGAATTCCGCAGTGAGATCACCAGCATCTTGAGCGCGCAGCACGTCAATCTTGTCACGGTCGTCGGATACTGCTTTGCCCCAAAGCGCTGCCGCCGTTTTCTCGTCTACAAGTTCTACGAGAATGGATCGCTCGAGTCGTGGATCTTCCCAGGGAGCGGGCGCTGCCTTCCCTGGTCTCGCAGGTACCGAGTCGCCGTCGACGTTGCCAAGGCGCTCGCATACCTCCACCACGACTGCCGCGTCAGAGTCCTGCACCTCGACGTCAAACCGGAAAACATCCTCCTCGACGAAGGGTTCCGGGCGCACGTCACCGACTTCGGCATATCGAGGCTGATGGACGCCGACGTGAGCAAGGTGGTGACGACGCTGCGGGGCACTAGTGGGTACTTGGCGCCTGAGTGGTTCGCCGGCGCCGGCATCTCCGAGAAATGCGACGTGTACAGCTACGGAATGGTGCTGCTGGAGCTGGTGGGTGGGAGGCGTAACGCGCGGTTCAGCGAGCACGACGGCGACGCCGAGGGCAGGCGGTGGTCTTACTTCCCCAAGAACGCGAGCGAGAAGGTGCGGGAGGGGAAGGTGATGGAGGCGGTGGACGAGAGGCTGCGCGCGGGGGAGCAGGTGGAGGAGGAGGAGGTGAGGAGGTTGGTGTACGTAGCCCTGTGGTGCATACAGGACAAACCGGAGCTAAGGCCGAGCATGGCGACTGTGGTGGCCATGCTCCAGGAGTACGTCGCGGTGGTCGAGCCGCCGGAAACGCAAATGTTCCTGGTGGACCGCACGTTGCCCTCTGAGTCAACATGGGCTCCTTCAGTTTCCAATGCAAACTCGACAACGCAGTCTTTCTCGATCTCAATTGACCCACCATAATTTTTTTTTTTTTAATAATCCAGAAGAGGAGCTGCCTTTCCTGTTCGCCCATTCGATTCCAAAGCGTTTTCCATATGAGCAAACATTTCCATATGAATTTTGAGCCATAATACTAGACTTTGATATGTTCTAAAGATGAATAAAATAATTCTATTCAACTTGTTTTTCTCTGAGTTCTATTTGTAACCAACATTTCCATATGAATTTTTTTTTTTTTTTTTTGTCCCCAGGATGTAGCACAGATGGGGAGTGCATGGTTCTGTGGCTTAAAGGTCGAGAGGTCGATCCCCGGAGTGTTACTGCCTGGGGTTAACGTCTCCGCTATGCACTTTTCACCTGTGTACCTGTATTTACCTCCTTCCATATCCGTGAGACCGGCTCTAGGAGGCCGCTGATATGACGGTTTCATATTTTTTTTTTTTTGTTTGATGTATGCTTTACGTCATCTGATCTGAGGACTGGGGCTAAAATCTCTCTTTTAAGGCAAATTTAAGTTGGATTTCATCAAGGAGCTGAAGACTAGAGGAAACACGATCAGTCGTTCGCACCGTTCAAAGCCCAACTCGCAAGTACAGCCCAATAGAAGGACACAAGGGCCTTAAGTTTTCCTATTTATTTTTTCTATTTGTTTTTTTTGTTTCGATTTGTTTAATTTTAAAATTGTTAAAATGTCCCTTTCCCATCTAAATATTTCAGCCTAACCTAGTCGGCCGCATGTGAGCAACCTTTGAGATAGGTCTGACCCAGAGCGAGTCTGAATCAAATCCGGATTTGGATCTAGAACCGGGTCAACGAGTCAATTACTCGTGGACAAAGTTTTGATTCATCCCCTCCAAAAATTGCCCATCGGCGATTAATTCGAACTGACGATTCAATTTTTTTTCGTTTTGGACTGTTAGAACTGATAGTTCATTACCGTTGAAAGTTCTAGCCGTTGGGATGAAAAAAAAAAGATTTTTTTTTTTAAAATTCAATAGTTGGGATCATTTCATCATTTTTTTATCAATGGCTATGAATACGATTTAGTTTTGGTTACTTTCTAAACTCCATAAATAGAGAGATCATTTCATTATTCACACACATTTTCTCTACTCTTGTTTTCAATTCCGCAATCTATACATACTTTTGCCTCTAATTCTCCACACTTTCAACTTCCTCTTCCGAGTTTCGGCTATAATGGAAGGAGGCCGAGGGTAAGAACAAGGTCAAGAGCGAGGAGGCTTATCATCTCGATCTGGGGCAAGGGGGAGGAAATAGTGAATCCAAAACACAAAGAAGAATTGGTACAATTACTTCTAAGATTTAGGAAGTTTCTCCTTTAACATCTTCTATTTTTACTAAACATTTTGATAAGATCACACTTTCATCGGAAGAATTGTGTGCAAAATGTAAGCACTATAATGTTTTCTATAAATTTCAAGCCGACATCAACTATGGGTCATTGAAACGACACGTAAAAGTAAAAGCACCTAATGGAATTTGGAATTGACCATATTCTCAAACACAATTATTTAAATTTTCTACTCAGCGGAAGTAGCAATTCTAGTTTATTTTTATATTTTGATAATAAATTAAGAGAATCATTAGCTAGATTTATTTTTATGGAACATCTTTCATTTAGTTTTGAATCTAAACACACTTTTGAAGATTTTTTATAGAATCTTTTAATATATGCTAAATGTATTACTAGAACTACACTTCCAAACATAATTAAAAGAATAGTAAAACAAAAGGAAAAAATTAATTGCAAATTAAATAATAAAGTTTATTTATGTTCCGATATCTCGAGTGATGATGGGTAAACAGATTCATATATGGGTATGACTTATCATCGGATCGATAACTCAAGAATATCTAAAAAAAAATTGTTAGCTTATAAAATTTTTAATGAATCACATAATGCTTATAATATCTTGCAATTATTATATTTAATTTTAGAAAATATAGATTGACTGATAAAATATTTTCAATATTAATTGTTGATGCTAGTTCTAATACTGCTAGTATTGAAGGATAGGGATGTAAATGAACTAAGCGTTCGTGAACAAGCTTGGTGTTCGGCTTGGTAAGAGCTTGTTTATGTTCGTTCAATATACATAAGATTAATTAAACAAATAAGTTTGAATAGCTCGTTAAGCTAAACAAACAAGCTTGAACACATATGTGTTCAGCTCGTTAACGTTCGTGAACAACATTCGTGAACAACGTTTATGAACAATGTTCACGAACCATATTTATTAATAAAACTCTTTTCAATATACTAAATAAATAATAAAATAAAATAAAATAAAATAAATAAATTTAAATTATCAATCTTAATAACCAATTAAACAATAAAAAGTTTCAAACAATCAAACAAACTTGAATTAAGAGCTTGATAATATCTAAACGAACCAAGCTCAAGCCAAGCTCGAACCAAGCTTAAGCCAAGCATGAATTGAGAGCTTGATAACATCTAAACGAACCAAACTCAAGCCAAGTTTTAAACAAGCTCAAGCTCATAAAAAATAAACCAAGCCAAGCTTGAACACTCATTTCAAAAGTTTGGTTTATTTTAAGCTCGGCTCGGTTATCTTATCAACAAGCTTGAACATCCCAAAACTCGGCTCGACTCATTTACATCCCTATTGAAGGACTTAAATTTATATGCAACATATTATTAGTAGTTTATTTTTTCATATTCATTGTATTTGTCATGTTTTAAATTTATGTATTCAATATAAATTAAGAATTTTAAAAAATCATATTAAACTAATTAGAAATGTAATTTTCTATTTATAGTTGCATTCATCTATAATGAAACAAGAAGGTAAATTTTATTAAATTAATGGAATGAGATCTAAAAAATTTTCGTGTTAGAATTTAACATATCAATTGTTATAAAATTTAGTTCAATATAAAGAATTATTATGTTCATTTTTTCACATAATATTAATAATGCTAATATATATTTATTTTCATAATAATGAAATATTTGTAATAGTATTTGTAAAATTTTAGAAGTATTTAATGATGCAACTAAATAATTTTTCAATTTTTATCATCCTATTTCTCATTTAGGTTTATTTTTTTTTAATATAGTATTAATTTTAAATAAAAATTAGTACTGTGGCAATTAAGGGCAACAACCACTTGTCGCATGAAAGTCAAGATAGAGGGTAAGGTGGTAGTAAGTCAAGGTCAAATGAAAATTCAAGGAGTGAATCTGTGATTCGTTAGCAACTTAATTGATCAATCAGCCATTAATTACCTATTATTTCCCCGAGCGGGACCCGCTGGTCACTCAGCTCAAAGGGACCTCGCTTGGTCGAAGACCAATGCAATATGTCCGGCTAAGTGTTACTTTTCACCAACCGGTTAAAACACCCAGCAGAATCCCGAGTAGCTCGTAGGTCCGTGGACCTAGCAATCGAAGATGGGTCTGTACTTTGAGAATAATGTGCTACTTGTAAGGATATAGTGCGTTAAATATGTGAAAAGTGCACTGAGAAATTTATTAGATATTCTCCATGATATTGTTTGGAATCTGAGTCAGGTGAATCGTCGGATGAGGTTTCATATTGACCGAATCATGACATCACTCGGAGGGATATATTAAGATGACTTCTATATTGACCAAGTCCTCAGAAGTCCTCTGGTCAACGTTACCTGCAGCCAACGATCGGATCACCCCGGTCCCTGGTACCCTGATGCTTGAGGCAGATCCAACGAATATATAAGTAACAGATTAAGATGTATAATAATAAAATGCACATAGAATAAGAATGGATAATGTACTCTGGCCTAGGAGGCGCCCTCGGATGGATCGGTGAGTAAGTCAGGATGCTGATCAAGTTGTCATGACCCAGAGAATAGTAGATGAATCTGAACAGGTTGGAGAGCTGGATCTGACGACACGGAGCCGGACGCGGTGGCACGAAACCGGATGCGACCTCGGTACGCAGGCCGAGATATGATATCGACACGCAGACCGAGATAGGATATCAGCTTGCAGACCGGGATATGAGATTGACACGCAGGCCAGGCTACAATAACAGTACAAAGGCTAAAACACAATAGTGAGGTGCACTACGGTTGTAACTCGGGATACGACACACAAATTGGAAATACACAGGGGTCGGAACACAACAGTGACACAGAGTCGGAATCGGGGCAAAGTCTGTGCGTGGACTGCCGACACATGGAATGCTGGCACGTGGAGGCTGTCGACGAAGGAGGCTGCAGCGCGTGGTGGCTGCAAGCCCCTGTGGCGGCACTGAAAAGGGAACTGCTGCCCTCATGACGGGAGACGACGGCAAGGTGTGTCTTGGTGGCCAGCTACAATGGCAACCGCTGGATGCAGCAGCGTACGCCGGATGAGAGAGGAGGAGAGGAGAAGAGGGACAACTCGGCGACAGCCTCTTCGACTGAGGAGGAGGCAACGAGAAGCCAATGTGAGAGGTGGCAGAGGTGTGCGCCCCAGTGGGTTAGACGACGGTGATGTTTCTGTGCGGCGTCAGCTTGTAGGAGGCGGCGATGGTGTTCCTTGGCGGTGCCTGCATAGAGAAGGGAGGATGCGGTGGCTTTCATTGGGACTGCCGGTGAGAGGAGAGGCGTTTGGGCTGTCGATGGGTGTGAGAAAGAGGGAAAGAGAGAGTTGCCGACGTCGGATGTGATCGGCGCCAGGGGTGGAGAAAGTGGTCTCCTCCCTCTTCCTAGTGGCCGCCTTCTCCAACGAGCACCTCTTCTAGACGTGGTGGCGACAGAGAAAACCAAGAGGAGAGGAGGAGATGGCGTCGAGAAGAAGGAAAGGAGAGGAGCGACCACCAGCGGCGGCGAGGAGCGGAGGGTGTTGGAGAGCCCTTCGTGAAATCCCTTGGCAGTGGAAAAAAAACACCGACCTCCCTCACGTGAACAATGCATCCCTTTTTGTTTCCGGTCCTAAACAGTGAAAAGACCCAAATGCCCCTCCTCCCTCTCCTAATTTCTCCTCTATCCTTAAGACATATCCACATCATAAGCCTCCCCTTTAAGTCTTGTCGAAGGAGGCGCAAGTCCGACTGACTAGACCTAGCCAAATGAAAAGCGGAATCCCTCCTGAATGGAGAGTCCGATCGCTGGACTTGTCGTATAACGTCGAACTAGTAGCTATGGCGATGTCGAGCAAGTGACGAAAGTAATACTGATCGAGCGATGAGAAATAGTACCGAGCGTTGCCGAGTAAGCAATTGATCGAATGCCGAGGGGACCGAGCGATATCAAGAAGACGGTTGGACGATGATGAGCAGAGCTATCGGGCGATTATGCAAATGCCAAGTGAAAAGTAAAAAAACCAGGTGTCGACCAAGCGGCAAATGCGGGGCAAAGCGACGAATGAGACACGAGCGACGGGTGCATGGCAGAGCGACGAATGAGACGTGAACGTTAAGTGCAAGGCAGAGCAGCGAGTGAGTCGCTAATGATGAGTGCAAGGTAGAACGACGAGTGAGTCGCGAACGATTAGCGCAAGGCAGAGTGGCGAGTGAGTCTCGAATGATAAGTGCAAGGCAGAGCGGCGAGTGAATCGCGAATGATAAGTGCCAGGCAGAGTGAAGAATGAGGCGTGAGCGATAAATGAGATGAATATTGACTAGGCGACGAGTGTTGAATAGAGCGGCAATTGAGACTAGCACTTGATCAAGGAGATAACCCGACCGACTAGTCGTTATGCCCGACCGAGAGGTCATTGGCCATGAGAGCCTTATTCGCTTATAACTCGCTCTTGGGCAAGAGCCTGAAAAGCCGACCGAGGGGATTTGATCGACCGCTCAAATGGTACCTAGCTGATGCCAAGCGAACGGAAGACTGCCGAGCGTGCATATAAAATGAAGGACCGAGTAGTGCCAAGTGTGCATATTAATGGAACAAAGCAAAAGTCCAAGTACGTCGAGTGGGAGATAGAAGAAATGCCGACCGAGCACTCGGGAGAATGCCGAGCGGGAGGAAAGACGATGGGCGCGCGGTGTCGAGCGCGTAATCGAGAAAGTGCTGAGCGGATGGAAAGACGATGGGCATATGGTATGGACCGCGTGATCGAGAAAATGTCAACCGAGCGACAATAAACCGCAACTGGGCAACCAAAAAATGTTGACCAGGTGATTGGGAGAATGCCAAGTGGGTCGAGCCAAGAGGTTAAAGGAGAACAGAAGCAGATCCCGTGAACGAAAGCAGATCCTATAAGCAGAGCGGATCTCGTGAGTGGAGCGGGCGCAAAGCTTATAAAATCGAAGGTGAACGGGAGCAGAGCCCTTGAGCCGAGCAGCGAGTGAGACGTGAGTGTTAAGCAATACGACGAGTGAGATGAGTGCTGCGCAAAGCAGAGATTGAGCGGTGAGTGCCGACCGAGCAATAACGGTGAGCGAAATGCGAATGGCGAGTGTCGAGAAGAGAGGCGAGTGAAGCGAGTGTCATGAGTGTCGGGTAGAGCGGCGATTGAGCGGTGAGTGCCTGACTAAGGAGTAAACTTGACCGGCTAGTAGCGTCTGACCGAGAGGTCGTTGGTTGCGAGAGCATGCTCGTTTATAACTCATACTGGGGCGAGAGTCTGGAGCTCGACCAAGAGGGAGGTCGTTGGTTACGAGAGCGTGCTCGCTTATAACTCGTGTTGGGGCGAGAGTCTGGAGCCCGATCGAGAGGTCGTTGGTCGTGAGAGTACGCTCGCTTATAACTCGCGCTGGGGTGAGAGTCTGGAGCTCGACTAAGAGGTCGTTGGTCACGAGAGCATGCTCACTTATAACTTGCGTTGGGGCGAGAGTATGGAGTCCGATCGGGAGGTCGTTTGTCGCGAGAGCATGCTCGCTTATAACTCGCATTGGGGCGAGAGTTTGGAGTCCGATCGGGAGGTCATTGGTCGTGAGAGGTCCTAGTCGTTGGTCGCAAGATCACGCTCGCTTATAACTTGCGCTAGGACGAGAGTTTGGAGCCTGACTGGGAGGTCGTTGGTTGCAAGAGCACGTTCACTTATAACTCGTGCTGGGGCGAGAGTTTGGAGGCATGAGAGTATGCTCACTTATAACTCGCGCTGGGGGAGAGAGTCTGAAAGTGTGAGAGCATGCTCACTTATAACTCGCGCTAGGCAGGCGTCTGGAGGCGTGAGAGCATGCTCACTTATAACTCGCGCTGGGCGGACGTCTGGAGGCGTGAGAGCATGCTCACTTATAACTCACGCTGGGGCGAGAGTCTGGAATCCCGATCGGGAGGTCGATGGGCGTGAGAGCATGCTCACTTATAACTCATACTGGGGTAAGAGTCTGGAGGCGTAAGAGCATGCTCACTTATAACTCGCGCTGGGGGCAAGAGTCCGGAGACGTGAGGGCATGCTTACTTATAACTCGCGCTGGGACGAGAGTCTAGAGCCCGACCGGGAAGTAGTTTGGAAGCCCGATCGAGAATTGGTATGGAAGCCCAATCGGGAATTGGTCTGGAAGCTCGACCGATAGTTGGTCTGGAAGCCTGACCGAGAATTGGTCTGGAAGCACGACTGGAATTATTCTGGAAGCCTGATCGAGAGTTGGTCTGGAAGCCCAATCGAGAATTGGTCTGGAAGCCCGATTGAGAATTGGTCTAGAAGCCCGATCGAGAATTAGTCTGGAAGCCCGACCGAGAATTGGTTTCAAAGCCTGACTTGGAAGTACTCTGGAAGACCGACTGGGAATTGGTTTGGAAGCCCGATTGGGAATTAGTATGGAAGCTCGGCCGAGAGTTGGTCTAGAAGCCCGATCGAAAATTGGTCTAGAAGTCCGACCAAGAATTGGTCTCGAAGCCTAACCTAGAAGTACTCTGGAAGTCCAACTGGGAATTGGTCTAGAAGCCCGAACAAGAATTTGTCTGGAAGTCCGATCGGGAATTGGTCTGGAAGCTTGACCGAGAGTTGGTCTAGAAGCCCTATCGAGAATTGGTCTAGAAGCTCGACCAAGAGATCGTTAGCGATACTCCGATCTGAGATTTGTGGTGATACTATGGTCCGAGACCAGTGACGATAGTGTTAGTTGCTACTCAGAATATCGTACCGGTTCCCCTATACAAAAATTTTGTACAAGTTCTGAACCTTTCCTAATAACTTCTTGTGTTCTTTAGAAATTAAACTTGGAATCGCAAACGGAACTTAACATTATTGATTCCAAATTTAACTTATCTGTTCTTAGAGGTTTAGACTTGGATCGCAAACGATGTTTAACATTATTGATCCAAATCCACCCATGTTACAAATTCAATTAAATATTAATTTCATAGATCGGCTTCCAGGTTAAACATAACGAGGCACTAGACCTTCTTGGGTATGGGAGCATCCACCACTTCCTAGACAAAGCCTTTCAACGAAATTTAATATTTAGTTTCCTTATAGTAACCATAGGTTTAACCAAAAAGAACAATCGAATCACAAGTTCGAAAAATAAAAGAAACACAAAATCGAAAACATAAATTCGATTACCTAGATTCATTATCCTCTTGTGTTTAGTATTTCAAGATCTAAATAAAAAGATGAACTAGTTATGATGTGGAAACTAATAACTAGTTATACCTTTTATAGCTTATAGACGTCATGATTTTCAGTCATATTCCTCTTCTTATCTCGGACGTCGTGTGGGCGACGATCTACCGAGATGAGAATCCACCTAAGCTTTCTTCTTCTCCAAGCAAGTTTCGGCCACCACAAGAACTCCAAGAGAAGATGAGATTCGACCACCACCATCAAGCTCCAAGGGATGCTAGAAACAAAGCCTCCTTTCTCTCCTTCTCCAAGCAAGATCCGGCCACCACAAGAACTCTAAAAGAAGATGAGGTTCGGCCACAAGAAGAAGAGAGAGGAAGAGGATTAGGGACGACCACACCAAGGAAGAAAAGAGAGAGGAATAATAGAAGATATGTTATAAAGTGAGGCACCTCTACCCTCTCTTTTATATTCCTTGGTCTTAGTAAATAAGGAAAGTTTTATAAATAAAACTTCCTTATATTCCTTACCAATGTTTAAGAAGGAAAATTTAATTAAAAATTTCCTTTTAAACCCTTAATGGCCGACCACCTCATTGTCCTCCAAATAAGGAAAGTTTTAAACGTAAAATTAAAACTTCCTAATTTGTTTTCGAAAATTTTTAAAATAAAAATTTCTCTCTTAAAAATTCCCTTCATGGTTGGTTATAAAAGGAAACTTTTATAAATTAAAATCTCTCTATTAAAACATGTGGATGATTTACAAAAAGGAAAGTTTTCTCTAAAATTAAAATCTTCCTTTTAACTACAAATAAGGAAAGATATCAAATCTTTCTCTTAATCTTTTTTGTAGTAAGCTATAAAAGGAATGATTTAAATTTTAAAACTCTCTTTTAAAATCATGAGGATGGTTACAAAAAAGGAAGGTTTTATCAAAAAATAAAATCTTCCTTTTAACTACAAATAAGGAAAGATATCAAACTTTTTTCTTAATCTTTTGTAGAAAGCTATAAAAGGAAAGATTTAAATTTTAAACTTTCTTTTAAAACCATGACTTCCACATAAGAAAGATTTTAAAAAATAAAATTCTTTTAATTTATTGTGGCCAACCACACCAAGCTTGGGTTCAAGCTAGGGTCGGCCACCTCACACCTTGGTTTGGTTGGCCCTAGCTTGGGCTCCAAGCTAGGCTTGGCCGACCACCTTAAGGTGGGTAAGAAGGTGGGTATGGGTGGGTATACCACTTTATAAATAAGAGGCTATGACAAGAACCGAGAGGAAGAATTGGTTTTGGTCTCCCGATGAACTTGAGCTTCCTGTGTTCGTCCCGAACACCTAACTCGAGTTCATCAATAATAACTCATACCACTAAAGAATTATTATTGAACTACCGCACCAATCCCATATTACTATATGGGCTCCTTCTTATCATGAGTGTGTTAATCTCCATGTGTTTAACATATCGAATGTCTACTAATTAAATGAGTTACTGACAACTCACTTAATTAATATCTAGCTCCAAGAGTAGTACCAGTCAACCTTATTGTCATATCAGATTAAGTCCACCTGCAGGGTTTACATGACAATCCTTATGAGCTCCTCTTGGGAACATTATCAACCTAGATAACTAGGACACAGTTTCCTTCTATAATCAACAACACACACTATAAATAATATCATTTCCCAACTTATCGGCCTCTTGATTTATCGAACCAAATCTCACCCATTGATAAGTCAAAGAAATAAATACTAGATATATATGCTTGTTATTATATCAGGATTAAGAGCACACACTTCCATAATAACAAAGGTCTTATTTTTTTATTCAGTCAGTATAAAAAAAACTTACCTTAAATGGTCCTGCTCAATACTCAGAGTGTACTAGTATAATTTTATAGTTAAGATAAACTAATACCAAATTACACTACGATTATTCCAATGGTTTGTTCCTTTCCATCTTAGTAGTGAGCTACTGTTTATAATTTATAAGGAATTGATAACACGATCTTCTGTGTGTGATACCATACACCATGTTATCTACAATATAAATTAATTGAACAAATACACTTCATATAAATGTAGACATTCGACCAATGTGATTCTTTATTTCAAAATAAATATTTACAAAAGCTAGGTTTTTAGTATACACTATAACAGATAGCTCGACCACAAATGGGGGAGGTGAAGCCCTGAAGTCCTTAGAAGCAGAGCCCGTAACAATATGAGGGAGGAGAGCCTTTAACATACCTGATCGTGGAGTGGTGTCGACCGACTGAGGATCTGTCTCGGTCTCTCAACTCCCGAATACTTGTGGAGCCAGAGGAGAAGATAATAATCTGAGCCCTGACCGTTAAAGAGAGTGAAGCCCATAGCAATATAAGGGAGCAGAACCCTCAATAATAGAAGAAAGCAGAGTACCGTGGGGGGAATGAAGCAGAACCTGTAGACGTAAGAGGATGCAAAACCCCACAGATGGAGGGTGCAGAGCATATAGTAGTAATAGAGTGCTGCACCTATAGCAGTAAGAGGATGCAGAGTCCCATGGTGAAGGGTGCAGAGCCTATAACACATTTGATCGGGGAGATGAACCCCTAGTCCCTGATCGGAGAGTAAGACCCCTAGCCTATAATCAAAGAGCAAGACCCCTAGATCTTGGTCAGAAAGCTGTACTGCGTGTCACTGATCGGGAAGCAGTGTCCCTAGTGTCTGATCAGGGACTTGGGCCCCTAATGTATGATCGAGGAGCTGGGCCCCTAGTGTCCGATCAAAGATCGAAGACCCTAGTCTTTGATCAAGGAACTAGGATTTTACTCTTTTATCAGGGAGTTATAGCAGATCCTATAACCATAAAAAGAGAGCAGAGCCTGTAACATACCTGATCAAGGAGTTGTGCCAACCAGCTAAGGGTTTGTCTCGGTCCCTTGACTCCCGAATACCCGTGGAGTCAGCTAAAAAATATAATGAAAAAACTAACCTGTCGGACAGCTGAAACTCTAACTCAATCTCTCGACTCCCGAATACTCGTGGAGTGAGGGTAGAAGATAATATGTTCGTCAGGATCCTACGAGACTGTGATAATGGCAGAGAATCTCCCGACGTCATCCATCTTCACGTTCCAGAACAGGTGGAGAAGCTTCCCACAGACAGTGCTAAATTGATCATGTTCGGAATCTGAGTCAGATGGATCGTAGGGTGAGGTGGATGGAATGTTGACTGAATCGCGACA
Organism: Zingiber officinale; assembly: GCF_018446385.1. Taxonomy (NCBI): domain Eukaryota; kingdom Viridiplantae; phylum Streptophyta; class Magnoliopsida; order Zingiberales; family Zingiberaceae; genus Zingiber; species Zingiber officinale. Next base: position 12,489,056 of record NC_056001.1, on the reverse strand, counting down.
TCACGGAAGGGGGTATGCTGAGATGACTTCTATGTTGACCAAGTCGTTAGAAGTCCTCTGGTCAACACTACCTGCAGCCAACGATCGGGTCACCCTAGTCCCTGGTACCTCGATGCTCGAGGTAGATCTAAAATATATATATAAGTAACAGACTAAGACATATAATAATGAAATGCACATAGAATAAGAATGGAAAACGTACCCTGGCCCACGAGGGCACCCTCGGGTGGATTGGTGAGTAAGTTCAGATGCTGATCGAATTGTCGTGATCCAGAATAGTAAATGAATCTGAACAGGTTGGAGAGCTGGATCTGACGACGTGGAGTCGGACACGATGGCATAAAATCATATGCGACCTCAGCACGTAGGCCGGGATATGACATCGGCATATATGTCGAGATAGGATATTGACGCACAGGCCGGGATATGAGATCTACATGCAGACCGGGCTACATTAACGGCACAAAGGCCAGAACACAATAGCAAGGTGCATTACGACTGTAGCTCGGGATACGACACACAAACTGGATCGGCACAGGGGTCGGAACACAATAGTAAAACATAATCGAAATCAAGGCAAAGTCGATGCATGGACTGCAGACACATGGAATGTCGGCACATGGAGGCTGCCGGCAAAGGTGGCTGTAGCGCGTGGTGGCTGCAAGCCTCTGCGGCAGCACTGAAAAGGGAGCTACTGCCCTCATGACGGGAGACGACGGCAAGGTGCGTCTTGGTGGCCAGCTGCGATAACAGCCACTGGATGCAGCGTCGTACGCCGGATGAGAGAGGAGGAGAGGAGAAGAGGGATAGCTCGGCACCAGCCTCCTCGGCTGAGGAGGAGGCGACGAGAAGCCAGCGTGAGAGGCGGCAGAGGTGTGCGCCTGCGTATGTTAGACGGCGGCGATGTTCTGGGCGGCGTCGGGTTGTAGGAGGAGGCGACAGTGTTCCTTGGCAACGTCGATGTGGAGAAGGGAGGAGGCGGTGGCTTTCGCTGGGACTGCCAGTGAGAGGAGAGGCGTTTGGGCTGTCGGCGGATGTGAGAAAGAGGGAATGAGCGAGCTGCTAGCGTCGGATGTGACCGACGTCGGGGATGGTGAAAGTGGTATCCTCCCTCTTCCTGGTGGCCGCCTTCTCCAATGAGAACCTCTTTTGGATGTGGTGGCAGCGGAGAAAACCAAGAGGAGAGGAGGAGATGGAGTCGAGGAGAAGGAAAGGAGAGGAGCAGCCACCGGCAGTGGCGAGGAGCGGAGCAGAGGGTGATGGAGAGCCCTTCATGAAGTCCCCTGGCGGCGGAAAAAAAACACCGACCTCCCTCACGTGAATAGTGCATCCCTTTTTGTTTCCATCCTTAAACAGTGAAAAGACTCAAATGCTCCTCCTCCCTCTCCTAATTTCTCCTCTACTTTTAAGACATATCCACATCACTCTAGAAGATCTATGTAAAGGAAAAACTATTATATACCAAGTTTGATTAGAGAGTTATACCTTTGATTCATGCACTCGATCTCCCGACAGTTAAAATCTCAGCACGATCATGTGTCCATGCCTCTACGATATCCACACGAACAAGCCTTCATTGTCTCACAAATTCACGAAGTGGAGAAAGAAACAACCTTTGGTTGTGCTTGCAACCACCAAGGATGTTTCGGCCAAGATAGGGAGGAACAAGACGAGGAGGAGGAATCTCAATGGACACAATAAGTTTTCATCTAATGAAAATTCCATTCATAAATCATATTTATATCCATCTAATGAATACTAAAGGGTTTTACCCTTTGGTCTTCCTCTCTTCAATCCAATAGTTCAAAATTGATCATTCAATCCAATAGTTTAAAATTGACCATTTATCTTCCTTGATGAATTCAAGTTCACCTAATGAGTCTAACTCATTGAACCTAATCAATCCATATTGATTCTGATCCTATCCGAAAGATGAATCAACGGACGCTGGGCACGTGGCGCTCTTCGAGTCGCTGACGTAGACCTCTGATTGGTCGTACGAAGCTCCGGCGAACCTGCACAGAAGTCGGGCCGGGAAGGGGTTCCCGGCGGCGACCCTCCGACGCTCAAGTCAGGCAAGCGAACAGTGAAGAAGTGGCTCCAGAAATTGTAGAACGCGTACCTCCGACGAATGGCGAGGACCCTTTATATAGAGCTATGAAGAGGCTCGGGTACATGTACCGAGGTGCATACGTGTCCTTTATCCATACCCCGGTATGGGCTTATCAGAAGAGCTTACCTGACCCTATACTGCTACAGTTTGAGCACATCTCTGATGGGACAGCGGATCCTTCTGTCATAAGATTTTGAGTATGGCCTGCACGCAGCACATGCCAGCTGTCAGAAAAAGATGTCCCTTGTCCTTTTGCCTTTATTCCCTGCCGGGCGTCCGGCCGGCCAGCCTCCGCCGACATCCGGCCGGACATATATGGTGGTTTACTTGGGAGATTCTCAATCATGTGCTTTATGGGGACTGTTAGCAGTAGGCTACCTCATGTATTCGACCGAGCGTGCCATCTGCTCGGCTCTGTGATATTGTCCGATGAGCGCCGGAACCCTGACTTTCGCCAGGGTGCCTTTAACCATCAACTAGACACTGGCCGGCCGGCCGGCCGGTCGACCCATCCCTCTCTGGTCGACCACCTGCCCTTTTGACTCCCGCGTGGCGTTGACCTCACAGAACGGGGGTCCCCTGTTCTTACCGCCGGATCACTTGCCTCCCCTTCAAGTCTAGTCGAAGGAGGCAATTAGTCCGACTGACTGGACTACGGGTCTAGCCGTGCGGCACCTTAGTGCCCTTATCCTCCACTCGGCCTACCGCATGGAAGGCCTTTAAGATTATTCCACAACAACATCCCTTTAACCTCTTCGTTCTCTGCGCCAATCTTCGACATTAAGGTTGAGCATGCGCTCATTAAATCCTTCGAATGGCGGAATGCCACGTGGCACACTGTCGTCATCGTACGGCGGTGGCAGCGTGGTGCTTTGACGGGATCGAGGCGGTTCGAAATGGACGGCGCGATGCACGCTTTGATTCCCGTGACCTGGATCCAACGGTGGAGGTCGTCCGACCTTCACCCTATAAAGCCTTCGTTTTCTCCTCCGTCGCCTCACTTCTCCTTTCGCGTGCTCCTGGTTGTCCCTCGCATTTTATAGCTCCGGCGATCGTGTCTCCTGTTTCCGGCGATCCCTGGTGTTCTTCCTTCGATCTTCCTTTTTCTTGTAAGACTCTCCTCCTTTCTTTCTTATTTCCGGTGCTTTCTTTACATTTCTCTCCCCAGTTTTCGCCTCCGGGGTACTATTCCGGTGCCCTCTTCTTGTTTTTGCCGTGTCATCTTTTCTGGTTTCATCCGCTCAGACCATGGCTAGTTCTTCTCATCCCGAAGACCAGTCTCTCGGCCCATGGTACATTACCATGCAATCACGATTCGACCAGCGTGACTTGATATTCTGACCGATAATTTTGACATCCCCGCTGATTTTGAACTTCTCTTAGCTGGTCCCTTCGCTCGGTCGCATAGGCCGCCGCGCAGAGCTTTCTGTGTCTTCCGCGACCAGTTTACTGCCGGTCTGCGTTTCCCTGTACACCCATTCATTATAGATGTTTGTAATTTTTTCGGTGTGCCGCTCGGCAGTCTAGTACCCAATACCTTTCGTCTTCTTTGTGGTGTTGTTGTTTTGTTCAAGATCCACAACATCCCCCTCCGACCAGAGGTCTTTTTTTATTTCTATTATCCCAAGCAGTCCGAGCCGGGCACCTTCATGTTCCAAGCTCGGCCCGGCTTAGTCTTCTTCAACAAACTGCCTTCTTCCAATAAACATTGGAAGGAGTATTTTTTCTATATTCGTATGCCCGATCAGGCAACTTTCCGGACCAAGTGGCAAGTCGACCTACCTCCCACTCCTGAGCTGAAGAAGTTCAAGACCCGACCGAAGTACCTTCATGCCGCCAATATGCTAGCCGGTCTACTGCTCGACATCAATAAACTTCTTCACGAAGGAGTGATGTACATCTTCGGCCTGAGTCCAATACGGACTCCTCTTCCGACTGGCTTCGGTAAGATTTTTACTTGGGTATATGCTTTAATTGCTAACTGATTTCTCTTTTTTCCTTTGCAGCGGACATCGTCATGGAGTCGGTAATGGCCGGCATTTTGAAGAGAAAGGCGGCGGCGCTCGAAGCCGCGGCGGCCAAAGAAATGGAAGCGCTTGGTATCCAGTCGGTTGGATCGCATGAAGGAGAAAGCGGGACTCAGGCTGAGTCGGCCGCTCAGGCTTCTCAACAGAACGTGGCCAGCGGAGCCACCCCTAGCGGAGGACCAACTGTCCCTGAGGAAGGTTCCTCTCGGGAGGAGGAACAACCTCTACAAAAGAGACGCCGAGTGGAGACTCCCCTGCGGTCAGCTACCTCCGCGGTCCAACCATCCGAGCGGGTCACTGCGACTGCTCGGGGCAAGGCGCCAGAGGTCGAAGCCATTTCGTCCGACCGGACGCCTTCTAAATGGGACGAGCCGGCTGCTCCAATTGAGGCTACTCCGGTCAGCACCATTCCGCCCGCTCGTCCTGTCAGGCGTTCAACCATCCACTCTCAGTTTTCGGCGTCGGCCTCTGATCCTCTACCAGATGCAGGTCGGACGACCCCAGGTCATGGCCGCACAATACGAGTCACTCTTCATCTTCCAACTGAAGAGCTGCTGCCAGAGGCCGATCAACCGACAGCGCCCGAACACACCACCACTCTGAAGGGCCCACTAGCTGAGATGTGGGCCGATGCTCGGGCACGCGTCGCGCTCATCCCTCTCCGGAATTTGGCCAATAGTCATATGCAGCAGGCCACAGGGGTAAGTTTATTTTCTCCCAAGTTTTGTGTGCATTCCTTCCGATCGGCCAATAACAACTTCTTTCTTTTGTCAGAGATGGGTGGAGGAGATTGCTGTCTCCAACCGCCTGGCCTTAGTAGATGAAGAACTAAGGCAACTGAAGGCGGCGGTTGGTCCGTCCGGCCCTCAAGGCCCTTCATATTCTGAGTTGCAAAAGGAGCTGAAGAAAGCTCAAGATCTGCTGGTGGCAGAGCAGAAGAAGACGGCCGATCAGGCCCATGCCCTGGTCGAGTCCGAGCGACAAGTCAAGTCGCTCGACACAAAAATAACCCTGGCCACCACTCGCAAAAACACGGCCATCTCCGATCTGGAGAAAAAGAACGTGGAGGCTCGGGGCCTGGAGCTGAAGGTAAAGGAGCTGATGGAGCAGCTTGATAGAGAGAAGGCGGGCCGATCGGCCGACGCGGAAAAGCTTCAAAATCTGAATGAGGCCTTTACTGCCTCCCAGGCGGCTCTCAAAGAATATCAAGAGGCCGAGCCAAGTCGAGTCGCTGCCCTAAGACAGAGCTACATCCGCTCGCTCGAATTCTCGGAGAAAGTCTGCGAGCGGATGTACACGACCTTCGACCTGGCTATGACCGCCGCCACCACGTATCTGAAGTCAAAGGGGCATCTTCCCGAGTCCGCTGTTATCCCGGCCACAGATCAAGCGACTCTTCTCAACAACATCCCCACAACACTTTATGACTACATAGAGTAGGAGTCTACATGTAACTAGGCCGCTCGGCCAAAAAAAAATGATCCTTTTTGTACTTAGGCCACCCGGCCTAACATTTTATTTTTAATACAATGCTTTCCTTCCTTTTACTTTGTCCTCTTGCCAGCCAATGGGTATGTTGTCCACTCGCCTTTTATCACATTTCTAGTATTTGAAAGGGAATTTTGCGAAGTATTCGGCGTGATCCTTCCGCTCGGCTAAATATGTAAAATTCTGAAAACGCCACATTCCGTTCTGATAGCAGAGATCGCTCGCTAGATAATAAAGTACCTTTGGGTATTGGGCCGAGCGGAACGTAGAGCTATTTAAACGATATTGACGGCGCATTTTTTGGACATTTGTGGCCCCTTTTGTCGGCCTCTTCAGCTCGGGGGGCTTATAGACGCCGGCTCGTCTCTCGATTTTTAACGTCGGAGCTCGACGGTCTTCCGCTCGGAGGGTTTATAGATGCCGGCTCGTCTCTCGATTTTTAACGTCGGAGCTCGACGGTCTTCCGCTCGGATGATTTATAGACGCCAGCTCGTCTCTCGATTTTTAACGTCGGAGCTCGACGGTCTTCTGCTCGGATGATTTATAGACGTCGGCTCGTCTCTCGATTTTTAACGTCGGAGCTCGACGGTCTTCCGCTCGGATGATTTATAGACGCCGGCTCGTCTCTCGATTTTTAACGTCGGAGCTCGACGGTCTTCCGCTCGGATGATTTATAGACGTCGGCTGGTCTCTCTCGATTTTTAACGTCGGAGCTCAACGGTCTTCTGCTCGGATGATTTATAGATGCCGGCTCGTCTCTCGATTTTTAACGTCGGAGCTCGACGGTCTTCCGCTCGGATGATTTATAGACGTCGGCTCGTCTCTCGATTTTAAATGTCGGAGCTCGACGGTCTTCCGCTCGGATGATTTATAGACGCCGCCTCTCGATTTTAACGCCGAGCTCGACGGTCTTCCGCCGATGATTTATAGACGCCGCTCTCGATTTTTAACGCCGGAGCTCGACGGTCTTCGCTCGGATGATTTATAGATGCTGGCTCTCGATTTTTAACGCCGGAGCTCGACGGTCTTCCGCCGGATGATTTATAGACGCCGGCTCGTCTCTCGATTTTTAACCTCGGAGCTCGGCGGTCTTCCGCGGATGATTTATAGACACCGGCTCGTCTCGATTTTTAACGCCGGAGCTCGACGGTCTTCCGCCGATGATTTATAGACGCCGGCTCGTCTCGATTTTAACGCGGAGCTCGACGGTCTTCCGCCGGATGATTTATAGACGCCGCTCTCTCGATTTTTAACGTCGGAGCTCGACGGTCTTCCGCTTTCGGATGATTTATAGACGCCGCCTCTCGATTTTTAACGTCGGAGCTCGACGGTCTTACCTTTCGGATGATTTATAGGCGCCAGCCTCGATTTTTAACGTCAGAGCTCGACGGTCTTCTGCTCGGATGATTTATAGACGCCGGCTCGTCTCTCGATTTTTAACGTCGGAGCTCGACGGTCTTCTGCTCGGATGATTTATAGACGCCGGCTCGTCTCTCGATTTTTAACGTCGGAGCTCGACGGTCTTCCGCTCGGCGGGTTTATAGACGCTGGCTCGTCTCTCGATTTTTAACGTCGGAGCTCGACGGTCTTAAAGGTTAACTCTGACACAGCCGCTCGGCGAACATATTAGTCATCCTTTAAATCATTTTTGCTTCCTGCATTACAAGGACATGGGCGACTAGAATATACACAACAATGAGTTACATCAGTGCACCTTTCACCCAGCTCGATAAGGCTGGAGATGATTCGCGCTCCAAGGTCGATCCAGCTGCCTCCCGTCTTCATCCTTCAAATAGTAAGCGCCTGAGCAGAGCTTTTCGATGATTTTAAAGGGGTCTGCCCAAGGAGCTTCTAGCTTGCCGACGTCGCCGACCGGCTTTACTTTCTTCCAGACAAGATCGTCGACCTGGAATGATTTGGGGATTACGCGCCTGTTGTAATTCTGATTCATTCTTTGCCGGTACGCCATCAGCCGGACGGACGCCTTGGCTCTCTCTTCTTCGACCAAATCCAGCTCCATGTTCCTCGGCTCGGCGTTGTCATTATCATAATTCTGGATCCGAGCGGACTCGACGCCAACTTCGACAGGAATAACCGCTTCGCCGCCATACACCAGATGGAAGGGCGTGACACCAGTTCCTTCCTTCAGGGTCGTTCGGATGGCCCATAAGACGCCTGACACTTCATCCACCCAGCTACCTCCCATATGGTCGAGCCGAGCCCGCAAAATGCGAAGAATTTCCCGATTGACTACTTCGGCTTGACCATTGCTTTGGGGATATGCCACGGACGTGAAGTGTTGTTCGATGCCGAAGCTTTTGCACCAATCTTCGAGCAATTTTCCTGTGAACTGCTGTCCATTGTCTGAAATAAGTCGACGGGGGATGCCGAACCGACAGATGATGTTCTGCCAGACAAACTTCTTGACCATCTGCTTGGTGATCTTGGCTAGCGGCTCTGCCTCCACCCATTTGGAAAAGTAATCTACGGCTACTAGTAAAAATTTCCGTTGCCCGGTCGCCATAGGAAACGGACCCACGATATCCATTCCCCACTGGTCGAACGGACAGGATACAGTAGCTGCTTTCATTTCCTCCGCCGGTCGGTGGGAGAAGTTATGGTACTTCTGGCAAGAAAGGCACGTCGACACGGTCCGAGCGGCGTCTGCTTGTAAAGTTGGCCAGAAGTATCCGGCCAGCAGGATTTTCTTAGCCAGTGATCGTTCGCCCGGATGTCCTCCGCATGATCCTTGATGTACTTCTTGGAGGATGTAAGCCGAGTCTTCTGAGCTCACGCATTTCAATAGCGGACGGGAGAAAGCCTTCTTGTAAAGTTGATCTCCAATAAGTGTGAACCGACCGGGCCTTCTCCTGAGAAGTTGGGCTTCATGGTGCTCGGATGGCGTAGCTCCCGAGCGGAAAAACTCCATGATGGGTGCCCTCCAATCGCTTGGGAACGTGAGGGCTTCCATCCGGTCGACGTGCGCCACCAAAGATACTTGTTCGATTGGCGACTGGGTGACAAACGGCGTTATTGCACTTGCAAGTTTGGCTAACTCATCGGCCGCTTGATTTTCCGCTCGGGGTATCTTTTGGATGATGACCTCTCTGAAATTGGCTCTGAGCTTCTCAAAGGCTTCAGCATAGAGTTTGAGTCGAGCATTGTTAATCTCAAAAGTACGAGAGAGCTGCTGAGCGGCCAACTGAGAATCTGAATGTATAGTCATCCGTCCGGCTCCGACATGCCGAGCTGCCTGCAAGCCAGCTATGAGGGTTTCATACTCAGCTTCATTGTTTGTGGCTCTATAATCCAGCCGGACGGATAAGTGCATTTTCTCTTCTTGGGGAGACAGCAATAATACACCAATACCGCTCCCGAGTCGAGTGGACGATCCGTCCACAAATATCTTCCACATGGCTTCGGGCTCTGGCCTTTGTACTTCGGTGACAAAATCCGCCAAGGACTGCGCTTTTATCGCCGAACGGGGCTGGTATTGAATGTCGAATTCGCTCAACTCTGTAGTCTACTTGATGAGCCGTCCGGACGCTTCTGGATTCAGTAATACTCGTCCGAGCGGGCTATTAGTTTTGACAATGATGGTATGCGCCAGGAAGTATGGACGAAGGCGCCGAGCGGCGAGGACCAGAGCGAAGGCCAACTTCTCGAGCCCAGTGTAGCGAGATTCAGCATCTTTTAAAATATGGCTAAGAAAATACACAGGCTCTTCTTCGCTCGCCCTTACTAGTGCCGAGCCGACTGCTTGCTCGGTTGAATATAAATAGATACAAAGTGGCTCACCCGCAGCTGGCTTGGCTAGTACCGGGAGAGAATTCAAATATGTCTTCAAATCTTCGAACGCCTGATCGCATTCTTCGTCCCAATGAAATTTGGTGGCTTTGCGCAAGATTTTGAAGAAAGGTAGGCTCCGGTCGGCGGTTTTGGAGATGAACCTGGACAGAGCAGTTATCCGACCGGTCAAGCGCTGCACTTCCCTCAGATTTCTTGGAGGCGGCATATCTTGTAGAGCTTTCACCTTGCTAGGATTTGCTTCGATACCCCACTCGGTCACTATGTAACCCAAGAAACGTCCTCCTTTTGCTCCGAACAGATACTTCTGGGGATTTAGTTTAACACCGTACCTCCTCAGTGTTTGGAAAGTCTCCTCCATGTCTTCAAGGAGGTTGGCCGCTCGGACGGATTTGATTAGAATGTCGTCCACGTATATTTCCAGATTTCGCCCGATCTGCTCTTTGAATACTTTGTTCATCAAGCGCTGATAAGTGGCTCCCGCATTCTTTAATCCGAACGGCATCACGTTATAGCAATAGGTGCCGTCGGCTGTAACGAAACTGACTTTTTCTTGATCTTCACGGGCGAGCGGCACTTGATGATATCCTTGGTAAGCATCGAGCATACATATCAACTCGCAGCCAGCTATGGAGTCCACCAATTGATCTATCCGAGGCAGAGGATAAAAGTCTTTCGGGCAAGCTTTGTTGAGATTCCGAAAATCTATGCATACTCTCCACTTGTTGCCCGGCTTGGAGACCAATATCACTTTTGCTATCCAGCTCGGGAACTGAACCTCGCGTATATGGCCGGCCTTCAGAAGCTTCTCAACCTCCGCTCGGATGATGACATTCTGTTCAGCGCTGAAATCCCTTTTTCTCTGCTTCACTGGTCGAGCGTTCGGTCGGACATGTAGCTCGTGCTGTGCTATGCTCGGCGAAATTCCGGGCAGTTCGTGCGTCGACCAGACGAAGACATCACAGTTTCTCTGGAGGCATTTGATCACTTCCTGTTTCTGGCTTGCCTCCAAATCGGACGCAACGAACGTTGTGGCCTCCGATCGGGTCGGGTGAATCTGCACTTCCTCTTTTTCTTCATAAACTAAAGAGGGAGGTTTTTCAACTATAGCGTTCACCTTGATCCGTGGCGACTTCCGAGCGGAATTTGCTTCAGCTCGGACCATCTCGACATAGCATCGCCGAGCTGCTAGTTGATCTCCCCGTACTTCTCCCATTTTGTCCTCGACGGGGAACTTGATCTTCTGGTGGAAGGTGGAGACGGCCGCTCGGAACTCACTGAGCGCCGGTCGTCCCAAAATGACGTTGTATGACGAGGGAGAGTCAACCACCACGAAGTTTGCTGTCCGCGTCCTTCTGAGCGGCTCTTCTCCCAATGAGATAGCCAGCCGGATTTGTCCGACTGGCAGGACTTCATTGCCCGTAAACCCATAGAGAGGGGTCGTCATGGGCAGCAGCTCGGCTCGATCAATTTGTAGTTGGTCGAAGGCTTTTTTGAACATGATGTTGACCGAACTTCCTGTGTCAATAAAAACACGGTGAATAGTATAATTGACTATTACCGCTTTGATGAGCAGAGCGTCATCATGGGGCACTTCAACTCCTTCCAAGTCCCCGGGCCTGAAACTGATTTCGGGTCCGCTCGCCCGCTCTTGGCTACAGCCGACTGCATGGATTTGGAGCTGCCGGACGCTCTCCTTCCTTGCTCGGTTAGAGTCACCTCCGGTCGGCCCGCCAGCTATAATGCTGATCTCGCCCCTGGAAATGTTGCTCCTATTCTCTTCCTCCCGGACGGACGGTCTAGGCCGCTCCCTAGACATCCGGGGATTGTCTTCACGCCTCGGTGTATGTTGCCGCTCGGGAGTCTGCCTTTGCCGCCTATCGGGTATTGTCCGTTCGGCTATACGAGGCCTCTGTCGCCTGTCGGACGATGGTGATCTACGACCACCACTCCGGGGAACGGGATGGGCAATCAGGGGAAGACTTCGACAATCTCTGGTATTGTGGGTGTCCGTCCGGTGGAATGAGCAGAACATTGGGGTCCACTTCTTTTTTGGCTTGGGTCGCTCGGCTGCTACTTCTTGCACGTGGGATCTCACGTGGGGAGAGCGGATTGCTTTGACCCTCGGTCCTCTTGGCGGTTGATGGGCAGTGTGCGGCTTCCGCTCGGCCGGAGGAGCCCGCTCGGTTGTGGTTTCTTTTTTCCGGGCCGCTTGGGCTTCCTCCACGTTGATGTATTCGTTGGCCCGGTGTAGAATGTGGTCGTAGTCTCGGGGCGGCTTCCGAATCAGTGAGCGGAAGAAATCCCCATCCACGAGGCCTTGTGTGAAGGCATTCATCATGGTCTCCGAGGTGGCCGTTGGAATGTCCATGGCCACCTGGTTGAACCGCTGGATATAAGCTCTGAGCGGCTCTCTTGGCTCTTGTTTGATGGCGAACAAGCTGACACTCGTCTTCTGATAACGCTGACTGCTGGTAAAGTGGTGGAGGAAGGTCGTACGGAAGTCTTTGAAACTTGTGATGGATCCGTCCGGCAACCTCCGAAACCACCGTTGAGCCGATCCCGAGAGGGTGGTAAGAAAAACTCGACACTTCACCCCATCGGTATATTGGTGAAGGGTAGCAGTGTTGTCGAATTTACCCAAATGATCATCCGGATCGGTGGTTCCATTGTATTCGCCGATCGTCGGAGGCACATAGTGCTTGGGCAGAGGGTCTCGTAGAATAGCCTCTGAAAATTGGCGATTGATCCGCTCGGGCGATGCGTCCGCTCGGGGGGCTTTCCCTTTTCTGCTATCTCGTCTTGGCATTTCATCCGAAGATGATCCCCGATCTTGATTAGTTGTTGCAGCTTCAGGCGTGCGGAATAGGGCCCGATGGAATGAAACGGTTGCCTGAGGTGCTTCCGCTCGACCGCCTGATGCTGATGTTGCTTGCTGCTCTGCCCGCTTAGCTTGTGACTTTTGTCTCTGTTCCATAAGCTTGGCAGCTCTTGTCTCGATCAACGCATCGAGTTCCTCCGTGGAGAGCATCACCGAGTGATGTCGTCCAGCTTCGTCCATTGCTTCCGATCGGAGGCAGGAGCGTTCCCACAGACGGCGCCAAATTGATCCTGTCCGAAAGATGAATCAACGGACGCTGGGCACGTGGCGCTCTCCGAGTCGCTGACGTAGATCTCCGATTGGTCGTACGAAGCTCCGGCGAACCTGCACAGAAGTCGGGCCGGGAAGGGATTCCCGGCGGCGACCCTCCAACACTCAAGTCAGGCAAGCGAACAGTGAAGAAGTGGCTCCAGAAATTGTAGAATGCGTACCTCCGACGAAGGGCGAGGACCCTTTATATAGAGCTATGAAGAGGCTCGGGTACATGTACCGAGGTGCATACGTGTCCTTTATCCATACCCCGGTATGGGCTTGTCAGAAGAGCTTACCTGACCCCATACTGCTACAGTTTGAGCACGTCTCTGATGGGACTGCGGATCCTTCTGTCATAGGATTTTGAGTATGGCATGCACGCAGCACATGCCAGCTGTCAGAAAAAGATGTCCCTTGTCCTTTTGCCTTTATTCCCTGCCGGGCGTCCGGCCGGCCAGCCTCCGTCGACATCCGGCCGGACATATATGGTGGTTTACTTGGGAGATTCTCAATCATGTGCTTTATAGGGGTTGTTAGCAGTAGGCTACCTCATGTATTCGGCCGAGCGTGCCATCCGCTCAGCTCTGTGATATTGTCCGATGAGCGCCGGAACCCTGACTTTCGCCAGGGTGCCTTTAACCATCAACTAGACACCGGCTGGCCGGCCGGCCGGTCGACCCATCCCTCTCCGGCCGACCACCTGCCCTTTTGACTCCCGCGTGGCGTTGACCTCACAGAGCGGGGGTCCCCTGTTCTTACCGCCGGATCAGATTCCATGAACATCAGTCTCAATTGACTCCATGAATATAATTCAAATTAGACTAAATCCAATAATTGGATCCAATTGAGTCTAATTCAATGAGTCTAATTCGGATTAGATTTAATCTAATGTTTCATCATATGAATTCATCTCCAAATCAACTTGTTCTTTGTGTATGACCCAATAGGTTCTCGTAACGTTAGCAATATATTCAAATCAACATTTTAGATACATAAACAATTAGTGGTATCTAACAAGACATCATTACTACTCAAGTGACGAGAATGTCGAGATCCGACTTAACATTTCCATGACTTTTATCTTGTATGACTTGGTCTTTCTATTCTTGATATCTAGATTGATCAATGAGACATAGACCATATCATCCTTGTATTTCTTGATCTCTAAGTATACACACTCAATCAAATAAGCTCAATATCTCATATTGACTCATTTGAGCATAACTATACTTTCTTGTGTCCTACTAATTAAGAGGCCAACAGATATCGCTTCCATCATATAGAAGGGATAGATCCCATCTACTTCACTCACATCCCTGCGTATAACTTATTGCATACCTAGTGATCGACTTTATAGTCCACCTTGTTACAAGTGACGTTTACCGATACCAAAGTATACAATGCCTTATGTAGGGAACCGTAGCGACTTCAGGTCTAAGACTATTCATACCAATAGTCACATGAGAATATTTATGACACTCATATAACGATTCATGAAATATTTTCATGACGAGTCATTCAGTATATATTATCTAATATATACTCATGTGTCAACTCGATATCTCATATCCATGACTTGTAAAATTAAGTCATCCGTTGATCTATATGCTAGTCTCAATACATTAATATTACCCTTACATATTAATATTTAACTTGGAATAGTTAAGAGTATTGTTCTATGTATATCTACAATATCTCACTATCAATTTAATCAATTGATATGTTGTACATTAGAACCTTCTACTTTAGGATATTATTATACTTATTTATTTGGTACTTAATTGAAGTAAATATAATAACTAACTTTACCTTTATTAATAATAAAATATGATAAAAAAGAGTCATTTATAATCATCTTATAATTAGTACTAGAATTAATACTAACACTATTATGATGCGCCAATCGAGAGTATTATAACTCATCGAAAACGTACCTCTTGCTCAACTAGCTATAAGCCAAGCTGTCTCGGTGTTCCGATGCCCTGCTAAATTCGAAAGCATTACATAAATATATTGTGATCCGGTGGTAAGAGCCCGGGACCCCCTAACGAGGGGTCAACGCCACGTGGAGGTCAAATGGCCAAGTAGCCCGCCGGAGAAGGGTGAGCCGACCGGACTTGGAAAAAATGGATAAGATCGATCGGCCTACCAATGGACATTCGGTAGTAAAAGGCGCCCTGACCGGGTTAGGGTTCCGACGCTCAATGAAACAATGTCTAAGAGCCGAGCGGAAGTCACTCGCCTGGAAGTCTCCCCGGCATCTCAGCGCAAGCGATAGGCGAGACGTGAGGGCCGTGCCGTCCGGCCGGCGCAGGGGATGAAGGCCGCCCGGACGATGTTCTCCATTCAGTTGGCCGGACGTTCGTCCCGGCCGGCGGTAAAGGAGAATAGGAACATCTTCTGACAGCCGTCAAGTCATATGACTAAGCCATACTCCTAGTCTGACAACGGGGTGTCTTGTTGTCCCATCGGAGGCGCGATGGGACTGTTGCAGTATTGTGTCAGGTAAGTTTTCTGACGGGCACACACCGAGGCATGGGCTGCGGATACGCACGCGCCTCGATAAGCGTGTAGGAGCTTTTTCATCGCCCTATATAAAGAGCCATAGACTTCGCCGGAGGTACGCACTCTACAAGCTTGGGAGCTCCTTTTTCCACTACTTACCTGACTTGAGCGTCGGAGGGTCGCCGCCGGGAACCCCTTCCCGGCCCGACTTCTGTGCAGGATCGCCGGAGCTTCGGAGGCCTGTGCCATCGACTAGGAGAGCGCCACGTGCCCAGCGTCCCTTGGTTCGGCGATTCGGACAGGATCAATTTGGCGCCGTCTGTGGGAACGCTCCTGCATCTGATCGGAAACAATGGACGAGGCTGGACGACAACACGCGGTGACACTGTCGACTGAGGAACTCAACGCTCTGATCGAAATAAGGGCCGCCAAGCTTGTGGAGCAAAAACATAAGGCAGCAGCCGAGCGGCCGGAGCAGCAAGCAACTTCAGCGTCTGGCGCCCGAGCGGAAGCACCACCTACCACCGTCGCATTTCATCGGGCTCTGTTCCGCACCCCGGAAGCCGGGGCAGCCCACCGGGATAGGGGATCTTCTTCGGATGAAATGCTTAGACGAGATAACAGAAAGGGGAAAGCCCCCCGAGCAGACGTATCGCCCGAGCGGATCAATCGCCAATTTTCAGAGGCTATCCTACGAGACCCTCTGCCAAAGCACTACGCGCCTCCGACGATCGGCGAGTACAATGGGACAACCAACCCGGATGATCATCTGGGTAAGTTCGATAACACAGCTACTCTCCATCAATACACAGATGGAGTAAAGTGCCGAGTTCTTCTTACCACTCTCTCGGGATCGGCTCAACGGTGGTTTCGGAGATTGCCGGACGGATCCATCACAAGCTTCAAAGATTTCCGAACGGCCTTCCTCCACCATTTTGCAAGCAGTCGACGCTACCAGAAAACGAGCGTGAGCCTGTTCGCCATCAAGCAAGAAGCCCGTGAATCGCTTCGAGCTTACATCCAGCGGTTCAACCAAGTGGCGATGGACATTCCAACGGCCAACTCAGAAACCATGATGAATGCCTTCACACAAGGCCTGGTGGATGGGGATTTCTTCCGATCGCTCATCCGAAAGCCGCCCCGAGACTATGATCACATGCTACATCGGGCGAACGAATACATCAACGTCGAAGAGGCACAAGCGGCCAGGAAAAAAGAAATTCCAACCGAGCGGGCTACTCCGTCCGAGCGGAAACCACACGCAACCCATCAGCCGCCCAGAGGACCAAGGGCCGAAGCAATCCGATCTCCCCATGCCAGGTCCCACGTGCAAGAGGTAGCAGCCGCCCGGCCGAAGCCAAAAAAGAAATGGACCCCGATGTTCTGCTCCTTCCACCGAACGGATATGCACAACACAAGGGATTGTCGAAGTCTTCCCTTCGTGTCTCATCCCGTACCCCGGAATGCCGGACAACGGTCTCCCTCAGTCGACGGGCGACAGAGAATTCATGAAGCCGATCGAACGCGAGCTGATAGGCGACAGCAACAGACTCCCGATCGGTACCGTTCCCCAAGGCAGGAGAATCGCCGAGCGTCCAAAGAACGGTCTCGACCGTCCGCTCGGGAAGAGGAAAATAAAAGCAATACCTCCCGAGGCGAGATCAACGTTATTGCTGGCGGGCCGACTGGAGGAGACTCTAACAGAGCAAGGAAGGCGAGCGTCCGGCAGCTCCAAATCCATGCCGTTGGCTGCAGCCAAGAACGGGCGAACGGACCGGAAATCAGCTTCGGGCCAGGGGACTTGGAAGGAGTTGAAGTACCCCACGACGATGCTCTGCTCATCAAAGCGGTAATAGCCAATTACACAATTCACCGCGTATTTGTTGACACAGGGAGCTCAGTCAATATCATCTTCAGGAAAGCATTCGATCAGTTGCAAATTGATCGAGCCGAGATGTTACCCATGACAACTCCGCTCTATGGGTTCACTGGTAACGAAGTTCAGCCGGTCGGACAGATCCGGCTGACTACCTCGTTGGGAGAAGAGCCGCTCAGAAGGACAAGGACAACAAACTTTGTGGTGGTCGACTCTCCCTCGTCCTACAACGTCATTCTGGGACGACCGACGCTCAGCGAATTCCGAGCGGTCGTCTCAACCTTCCATCAGAAGATCAAGTTCCCTGTGGAGGACAAAGTGGGAGAAGTACGAGGAGATCAGCTAGCAGCTCGGCGATGCTACATAGAGATGGTCCGAGCAGAAGCCAATTCCGCTCGGAAGGCGCCCCGGATCGAGGTGAACGCCATCACCGAAAAGCCAACCTCTTTAATTTATGAAGAAAAAGAGGAAGTGCAGATTCACCCATCCCGATCGGAGGCCACAACCTTTATTGCGTCCGATCTGGAGGAGAAGCAGAAAGAAGAGCTGATCTAATGCCTCCGAAGAAATCATGATGTCTTCGTCTGGTCGACACATGAGCTGCCCGGAATTTCACCGAGCATAGCGCAGCACGAGTTACATGTCCGACCGGACGCTCGGCCGGTAAAGCAGAGAAAAAGAGACTTCAGCGCCGAGCAGAACGTCATCATCCGAGCGGAGGTGGAGAAGCTTCTGGAAGCTGGCCATATACGCGAGGTTCAGTTCCCGAGCTGGTTGGCGAACGTAGTATTAGTCTCCAAACCGGGCAACAAATGGAGAGTGTGCATAGATTTCCGGGATCTCAACAAAGCTTGCCCGAAAGATTTTTATCCTCTACCCCGGATAGACCAGCTGGTGGACTCTACGGCCGGCTGCGAATTAATCTGTATACTCGACGCCTACCAGGGCTATCACCAAGTGCCGCTCGCCCGTGAAGATCAAGAAAAGGTTAGCTTCGTGACGGCCGACGGCACTTATTGCTACAATGTGATGCCGTTCGGATTGAAAAATGCAGGAGACACATATCAGCGCTTAATGAATAAAGTATTCAGAGAGCAGATCGGGCGGAACCTAGAAGTTTATGTGGACGACATTCTCATCAAATCCGTCCGAGCGGCAGATCTCTTCAAAGACATGGAGGAAACCTTCCGAACGCTGCGCAAATATGGAGTCAAGCTAAATCCCCAGAAGTGCCTGTTCGGAGCAAAAGGGGGGCGTTTTCTGGGGTACATAGTGACCGAGCGGGGAATCGAAGCAAATCCCAGCAAGGTGAAAGCCCTACAAGACATGCCGCCCCCAAGAAATACGAGGGAAGTACAGCGTTTGACCGGTCGGATAACCGCTTTATCCAGATTCATCTCCAAAACGGCCGACCGGAGCCTTCCTTTTTTCAAGATCTTACGCCAAGCTACAAAATTTTACTGGGACGAAGAATGCGACCGGGCGTTCGAAGATTTGAAGGCATATCTGAATTCGCTCCCTGTATTAGCCAAGCCGGCTATTGATGAGCCACTTTGTATTTATCTATCCTCGACCGAGCAGGCAATCGGCTCAGCATTGGTGAGGGCGAGCGGAGAGGAGCCTGTGTATTTCCTTAGTCACATTTTAAAAGATGCTGAATCTCGCTACACTGGGCTCGAAAAGCTAGCCTTCGCTCTGGTCCTCGCCGCTCGGCGCCTTCGTCCATATTTCCTGGCGCATACCATTATTGTCAAAACCAACAGCCCGCTCGGACGTGTCCTACTAAATCTGGACGGCTCATTAAATGGACGACGGAGTTAAGTGAATTTGATATCCAATACCAGCCCCGCTCGGCGATCAAAGCGCAATCCTTGGCCGATTTTGTGACTAAGGTGCAAAGGCCGGAGCCGGAAGCTATGTGGAGAATATATGTGGATGGGTCGTCCACTCGGCTCGGAAGCGGGATTGGAATATTGCTGCTCTCCCCACAAGAAGAAAAGATGCACCTATCCATCCGGCTGGATTATAAAGCTACCAACAATGAGGCGGAGTATGAGGCCCTCATAGCTGGATTGCAGGCTGCCCGGCATGTGGGAGCCGGTCGGGTAACACTCCACTCGGACTCGCACTTGGCCGCTCAGCAGCTCTCGGGTACCTTCGAAATCAATAGTGCTCGGCTCAAGCTCTACGCTGAAGCCTTCGAGAAGCTCAAATCCAGAAGATACCCAGGGCAGAAAATGAAGCAGCTGATGAGTTAGCCAAACTCGCGAGCTCAATAACGCCGGTCGCCATTCAGCAGCCAATTGAAAAAGTACTGTTGGTGGCGCACGTCGACCGGATGGAAGGCCTCACATTTCCAAGCGACTGGCGGACGCCCATCCTAGAGTTCCTTCTCTTGGGCGCCACACCATCCAATGAGTATGAAGCCCAGCTGCTAAGGAGGAGAGCCGGTCGGTTCACACTCATCGGCGATCAACTTTATAAAAAGGCTTTCTCACGCCCGTTGTTGAAATGCGTGAGCTCGGAGGACTCGGCTTACATCCTCCAAGAAGTACATCAAGGATCATGCGGAGGACATCCGGGCGGACGAGCACTAGCTAAGAAGATCCTACTAGCTGGATACTTCTGGCCGACTTTACAAGCAGATGCTGCTCGGATAGTGTCAACGTGCCTTTCATGCCAAAAGTACCATAACTTCAACCATCGACCGGCAGAAGAAATGAAGGCATCAATAGTTTCATGTCCGTTCGATCAATGGGGAATGGATATTGTTGGTCCATTCCCAATGGCGACCGGGCAGCAGAAATTTTTGCTAGTGGCGGTCGACTATTTTTCTAAGTGGGTGGAGGCCGAGCCGCTGGCAAGGATCACTAAACAGATGGTTAAAAAATTCATCTGGCAACACATCATCTGTCGGTTTGCCATCCCTCGCCGATTGGTTTCCGATAACGGGCGGCAATTCACAGGGAAGGTACTAGAGGATTGGTGCAAAAGCTACGGCATCGAGCAGCACTTCACGTCCGTGGCTTATCCCCAAAGCAACGGTCAAGCCGAAGTAGCCAATCGGGAAATTCTTCGTGTTCTGCGCGCTCGGCTCGACCATTTGGGCCATCCGAACGACTCCGAAGGAAGGGACGGGCGTCACACCATTCCATTTAGTGTATGGTGGCGAGGCAGTCATTCCGGTTGAAGTCGGCGTTGAGTCCGTCCGGATCCAGAGCTATGGTGATGGCAACGCCGAACGGAGGAACATGGAGCTGGATTTGGTGGACGAAGAGCGAGCCAAAGCGTCCGTTTGGCTGATGGCGTACCGGCAGCGGATGAAGCAAAACTACAACCGCCGCGTAATCCCCAGATCATTCCAGGTAGGCGATCTTGTCTGGAAGAAAGTCAAGCCGGTCGGCGACGTCGGCAAACTGGAGGCACCGTGGGCGGGCCCCTTCAAGGTTATTGAAAAACTCCGCTCGGGCGCTTACTACTTGGAGGATGAAGGCGGGCGGCAGCTGGATCGACCGTGGAGTGCAAATCATCTCCAGCCTTATCGAGCTGGATGAAAGGTGCACGAATGTAATTTATTTTTGTGTATATGCTAGTCGCCTATGTACTTGTAATGCAGGAAGCAAAAAGATGAAAACACATTGAGCATTCTCCGCCGAACGGCTTACTGCGTGAAGACCCCTTGCCGTTCGGCCGGGGCATATAAATATACGAGCTGAAGGCTCGATGACGAAGGCCCCGGACTGTTAGGCCGGAGGTATATTAAACGAGCCGCACGCTCGATATCGAAGGCCCCGGACCGTTAGGCCGGAGGTATATTAAACGAGCCGCACGCTCGATATCGAAGGCCCCGGACCGTTAGGCCGGAGGTATATTAAACGAGCCGCACGCTCGATATCGAAGGCCCCGGACCGTTAGGCCGGAGGTATATTGTATGAGCCGCACGCTCGATAACGAAGGCCCTTCGGCCCTCGGCAGGGCGTATATAATCAGTTAAAAGTTAGCCGTAAAGACCGTCGAGCTCCGACGTTAAATATCGAGAGACGAGCCGGCGTCTATAAACGTCCGAGCGGAAGACCGTCGAGCTCCGACGTTAAATATCGAGAGACGCGCCGGCGTCTATAAACGTCCGAGCGGAAGACCGTCGAGCTCCGACGTTAAATATCGAGAGACGAGCCGGCGTCTATAAACGTCCGAGCGGAAGACCGTCGAGCTCCGACGTTAAATATTGAGAGACGAGCCGGCGTCTATAACGTGGAAGACCGTCGAGCTCCGACGTTAAATATCGAGAGACGAGCCGGCGTCTATAAACGTCCGAGCGGATAGCCAGTCACATGATACAATCAACGATAGCCTGGTTATATGGCTGAGCGGCTCGCTTATCAAAAATGTATGGAAAACCCCGATGGGGGTAAGGCACAAAGAAAAAGCTGGTCAGTGGAAGTTAGGAATATTAGCATACCGAGCGGTTACGTTCGAAAGCCTAGCGGCTGCGCGGTCGCATGATAGATGTCATTAAGACGATCGAATTGAGCTGGACAGAAGCGTGGCGCCGAGCGGAAAGGATGTAAAGAACACTTTGGCGTGACGAGGGAAAAATGCCTTGCTAAAACAGAAGTGAAAGGAGCAGAAGGTCATCTATTACTCATTAGGTAAGTCAAACAAGTCATTACAGAGATAAGATGGGCCGAACGGCGGGAATACAAAAAAGTTCATAAAAATGCTCCTCACACATCAAAATCAGAAAGAGCGTCGGGGATGGAGTCCATCACGCTCGCGAGGTCCCTGGGATGGTCACGGCAGGTGGCCTTTGGTCTTCAGATAGCCCACCGCCGCCTTGATCACCTCCTCGAAAGTGAGGGATATCTTGTCGGTAAACTTCTCTCCGAAGTCTTCCGAGCGGAGGAACGCCTTCCTCCCTTCTTTGGATCGAGCCGACTCCCCCTCTTGATATTCTTTGAGCGCGGCGTGGGCAGCGTCGCTGGCGGCCTGAAGATCCTTCAAATCTCCATCAAATCTTTGGAGATCGGCTGAGCGGCTCTCCTTCTCGGTGGCTAGCAGGGCGTCCAAATCTTTGATGCGTTGTTCTAGCCCCCTGATCTCCACCTTCATGCGGTCCATATCATTGATGGACTGTTGCTTACGAGTGGTCGCCGTTTTGATCTCCTTATCTCGTTGCTTGATCATCGTTTCAAGCCGAACGACCTTGCTCGCCAAATCGAAAGCCCTTTTCCGTTCGGCATCCAGTAGTTTTTTGGCCTTCTCCAGAGCGGCCGAACGCTTGCACTTCGGTACCCCAACTTTTGTTTTTCAACTCGTCCTCGATTCGCGCCAATCGATCGCTAATGGCAATCTGCTCCACCCGCTCGCTAGCAAATGTGACGTTAAAACATAATTTAAATACGCAAACAAAGAAACAGAGCATACCCGTGGCCTGTTGTAGATTATCGTCCGAGCCGCCGGAGTCATCTTGGATATTCGACGCCGAGGCCCACCCAAGCTTGGGCGGAGGGCTGTCAAGGTAATCGCTGTCGGGGACCACAGCCGATCAAGAAGAGCTATGTACGCCCGAAGGAAGGCGCAGAACGTTTTAATTAAATTACGCCCGCCGCTCGCTCTTGGAAGCGCGGCCCACCGGACGGCCCACCGTGGATGAGGAGGAAGTCGCCAAGCCACCGACACGCACAAAGTTCTTGAAGGGCTGGACGGCGGCACCTCAGAGCTGGCCCTCGGAGAACCATGAGGGGTCGGAGTGCTCTCGAGGGAAACCGTCCCGGACAGCACCGGTGCATCCGCGCCCCGCTCGGGCTGTGGCTCATTAAGTGTGGTTGAGGCGAATACAGATTCCGGTCGTCGGCGCTTCCGAGTGCGTAGCGGCACATCATCGGCCGAACGGCCCTCCACCTCGGCTACGGTAGGAGGTTCTATGTCGCCCGCGACCTCATCATAAGAGGCAGGGGCGTCTTAGGCTTCGGGGACAGTTGGTGTCCCCTCACCTTCTTCGCCGGCCGGATCAGCTAGAGCAAGGCCCCGTTCATGCCTCCTGCCACCGCCTCGATCCGAGCGGCTTCAATTTGAGCTTCGGTAGCTTTGGCGCCACATGACTTCAATGCAGCAAAAATAAATCGCTAGAACAAAACAAGCGGGAGGATAAGGAAACTTACTCATGCTGCAGGGCAGATCGGTGTGGTAGAGGACAAGCCGAATATGTACACTCCGGAGGAGTAGCTTGTCAATATGATAGCGCCAACTGCTGCATGAAGGTAGGCCGCGTCGCCTCTAAACTTGCCGAGCTCCAGTTGCGCTGGCATAACCGTCTGCCACTTGGTGCGAAAAGTTGGCCGCTCGGGAAAACGTATATAGAAAAAATGCTCATTCCAATGTTTGTTGGAGCTCGGCATGTTATCGAAAAGTACGAAACCTATCCTAGATTGAAAAACAAAAGTACCCCACTCGGCCTGCTTGGGATAGAAAAAGTAGTGGAAAATTTTTGGTTCTAAGGGGATGCCGTTCAGTTTGAATAAAACTATCACTCCGCTCAACAGCCTAATAGAGTTGGGAACTACCTGGCCAAGCGGAATGCGAAAATAATTGCAAACTTCTAAGAAAAACTTGTGGGGAGGGAAACGCAGTCCGGCTAGAAATTGGTCTCGGAAGAAAAGAACAGTGTCGGACGGCGGTTCGTGAGGCCGATCGGCCGGTGTAGCTAACACTATTTGGTGGTCGGTCGGCAGGTCATAGACTCGAGTGAGGCGCAAGGCGTCCTCCTCGTCGAACCGGCTTTCCATGTTCGAATACCAAAGACCCGGAGCACTGCCGGTCGACTGCGAGGTGCTAGTCATGATCGACAGACAAGGATACGGGACCAAAAGGGAAGGTTCAAGCAAGGAATGGAGGAAAACCGACTGAAGGAAACGGTTAACAGAAAGAAGAAAACGTTGGGAACGAGAAGGAGGGTCTTACGAGCAAGAAACATGATCGACGGGGGCCTGGGGATTGCCGAAGAATTGAGGTGCGAGGTCGCCGGAGAGAAAAACGAGCAGAGGAGCGCCGGAGGAAGATGAAGCAACAAGGCGGCGGAAAAGGAGTCGCGGGCTTTATATCGCCGCCCGGGAGCAACCTCCACCGTCCGATCCAGGTCGTCGATAACGAGGTCATCATCCAGCCGTCCATTTCAAACGGCGGCTGTCCCATCGGAAGTGACGCCACCGCCATACTCTGACAAACGCATGATCGCCACGTGTCAGCGGGATACTGGCCGCATTTAATGAGCTCCCCTTACCATGCGCAGTGCACGTGATGAATAGTAGAGGAGAACATAGGACATGGAGTCCAAGAGACCACAAGGCACGGACCAGATATCGCCGAACGGACTAGCATCATTTGGCCTGGCCGAGCGGCCCAATGCAATCATCATTGTTCTGTCAGATCGGCAGTCCAGTCAGTCGGACTTCGCCTCCTTCGACTAGACTCGAGGGGAAGGCAAGTGATCCGGTGGTAAGAGCCCAGGACCCCCTAACGAGGGGTCAACGCCACGTGGAGGTCAAATGGCCAAGTAGCCCGCCGGAGAAGGGTGAGCCGACCGGACTTGGAAAAAATAGATAAGATCAATCGGCCTACCAATGGACATTCGGTAGTAAAAGGCGCCCTGACCGGGTTAGGGTTCCGACGCTCAATGAAACAATGTCTCAGAGCCGAGCGGAAGTCACTCGCCTGGAAGTCTCCCCGGCATCTCAGCGCAAGCGATAGGCGAGACGTGAGGGCCGTGCCGTCCGGCCGGCGCAGGGGATGAAGGCCGCCCGGACGATGTTCTCCATTCAGCTGGCCGGACGTTCGTCCCGGCCGGCGGTAAAGGAGAACAGGAACATCTTCTGACAGCCGTCAAGTCATATGACTAAGCCATACTCCTAGTCTGACAACGGGGTGTCTTATTGTCCCATCGGAGGCGCGATGAGACTGTTGCAGTATGGTGTCAGGTAAGTTTTCTGACGGACACACACACCGAGGCATGGGTTGCGGATACGCACGCGCCTCGATAAGCGTGTAGGAGCTTTTTCATCGCCCTATATAAAGAGCCATAGACTTCGCCGGAGGTACGCACTCTACAAGCTTGGGAGCTCCTTTTTCCACTACTTACCTGACTTGAGCATCGGAGGGTCGCCGCCGGGAACCCCTTCCCGGCCCGACTTCTGTGCAGGATCGCCGGAGCTTCGGAGGCCTGTGCCATCGACTAGGAGAGCGCCACGTGCCCAGCGTCTCTTGGTTCGGTGATTCGGACAGGATCATATTTGATGAACGACAATCAATTTTATCTTCCGATTTATTGGAAGCCCAAGTATTATTAGATGATTAGACCAGAACTAAAAAAAGAATTAAAGGAATACAATTTTTAGATGATAAAGTCAAAGAATTTTATACCAAATGAACAAATAATACGAGAACGAAAAATAAAAATGAGTAATAATACCACTTCATAAGATAAAAAGGTAAGAGAGCTATATTAACGTTGATTATTTTACACCCTAATAAGATACGTAGATAATTTAAATAAATGTAAGTTTTTATTTTATTATAATTTTTAATTTTTTTTAGTATAATAATTTTTAATCACGACGAACCGTGATAAATCGTACATCAACCATAAACCATGATCCATGATAAATCGACCATGAACTGATAATTTTGAACCACATACTATAATCATCTAAGATAATTAAAATTAAGAATCATCCCGAACTATCAAATCGACATTTCTGAACCGTCCATTTCCAATCAGGATCGTATCCACTCCGAGATATTCTCTTTATTTTTATTTGCTTTTTCATCTCTTTCACTCCTTTCCTTTCGTGCAAGTCTTTTCTTTTCTCTCTCCCTATCTTTTCCTAAGGATTTTTTTTTCACCATCAATTTCTTAAGTAAACATAATCTAAGAAAAGTCCGAAATATTACGAACGCCTCTATTTTAATAATCCCATTTGACTTATTCTCACACAATTAATTAGTGCAACGTCATCATCCCTGTTAATCCTTATCTGATCACTACAATATTTAAGCCGGACAATAATTGTATATTATTATCTTCCACATTTGTCTGAACTACATGAAAAATTTCAGTATTACCCCTAGACGTATTTAATTTTCATAATTTCATAAATCTGTATTACATTTCTATTATATCAATTTCCTTTCCATGTTTAATTTTTCCTCATCCGCTCAAAAATTTACTATTCTAAATTTACATTATCGAATTCAATTCATATATAAAAATATGGATATATTAAAAAGACTTATAGAAATATATTAATTTTAATTTAGATAATTTAAAGTTCTCTAGATTTATTAATCAATTTCGGACGAAATTGATTGAATCTATACCATTAAAAAAAATTAAAATTTAATATATTTTGAATCATGTTACTTATAGGAATTTATTGATTGTATTGATTAGTGAGTATCATCATCCTAATCTTATAATAAGTTTATAATAAATTTTATTAAATCTTTACAAGTTAAAAAATTGAATGATCTCAATTTATGCAATTCAAATTTAAAGGCATAGTTATATTAAAAAGGCTTATCAAAATATATTAATTTTATTAAAAATTATTATGTCCATATAAAATTGATTGACCGACTTAAAAAATTCTGAATCACTTCGAATTAAATTCGATATAGTCCTGCTAACCTTCCTAATGAATTAGATATAAATTTGGCAGTATAAGTTGAAATTAATAAAAATTTGAATGGGGGAAGAAAAATTTAAACGCGTAAAAAAGGAAGAAGGATAGACTGGAAATGCCGTACGTGTTTTTTAAATTATGAAAGTTGGGTACTTTAAGTAACTACTAATGAGGTTGACAGGTTGAGTAAAATGCCGTATTATCTTTCGTGGCAAAATGACTGCAAACGCTGATATCTATTATTATCCTCGTCGTTCATATTTTGTCTCCCTTCTTTCATTTGGGATGGAAAAAAAACTCAATTGCCATCGCATCCGGATTATTATCTCGTGATTAACAAATAAATTTCTCCGGGTTAATTAAACAAATCGCCATAACCTAACTTTGATCTCTGAACCACTTCCAATCAATTAATTAGCACGCACAACGTACATTTGCCTACTGGGATGCACGTCGATACCTATTTAATTATCGAATGTGGTGTGGCATAATCTCGACTATGCCATCCTTGTCCTAATCACACAATAACGCCAAACAACAAAATTATGATTGAATATCAACATGATGACGGCAAGATTAGATTAATTAATCGCAATCATTTGGAATGAGGTCAGTAATTAGCCTTTTTAAGTTAACATGCCCCAACTCCTCCTCTCACCTGCACACAACGTAACCCCTGTTGGTCCTCTGTTCTGGGGTCTGGTATCTCCGGCGCTACATGGCTGCTTCGGCCGGGCTCCGGCGGCGGTGCCTCGCCATGGTGAAGCATCAAAAGACCCGCTTGTACATCCTGCGCCGTTGCGTGTTGATGCTCCTTTGCTGGCATGAGCATAGTCTCTCCGATTGACCGAAAGGTAGCTCGATCGACCGACCGACCGATCAACCAACCGGGGGCAAGATCTATCGGATACCAAGGAGACAGTGTAATGGCAATCTTAAGCGACCAAATAGGAGAAGATAATTTGTCTCCGGTGTTAAAGCTCAAGTTATTAGTGTAAATAATTAGCTAAATTGGAGTCTGATGCAGAGTTTTATTGGAGATCATTTTCGGAATGTGTAAATAAAGTAGTTTTGTTTTCCAAATCGGAATGAGATTATATTTAACTAGTTGTTCATTTAGTTTACCAAGGAACCTTCGAAGGTTTATGGCTGGATTAATTGAACTGCAAAAATGCACCGATATAAGGGGGCCGGGCTTTCTTTGTTTCTGAGTAGTTGACTCTATTCCCTAAAAGCAAAAGCTATTAAATGCGCCCACTGTCGCTATTCCTCTCAAACAATTGTTCATCCTAAGAAGGTTAAGCCCTTCCATTGTTGCTGATATTGACACTCTTCTAATGGATGATGCTCACGATGTTCACATTCCTTTGCAGCGGTGGTCTATCCTGATGGTGATGAGGTTCCATATGAAGTTGATATCCTGATGATCACAAGGTAAATCGCAAGTTATATTTGCCATTTTTTTTCATGATTTAGGAATTGGAAATCTAGAAAAGTAAGATCAACTTGATGACGGTGATGATGTTGAGGAAGAACACTGAATTTTAGCTGGCTATTGGTCTTCCTATTTGGAAAGGAAGAGGAAAATCTAAATGCAGTTTCAGCCGGCTGGGATTAAATCAAAATTAGATTCTATAGCTGTAAAGAGACCTTCACTTGAGTTTTTTTTTTGTGCCTTTAGTAGATCACATTCAATGGTCGTTTGCTGGGCTCCCAAACAAGCATCGTACTCTTGCAGACATCTTGTTGTTGTCAATGTACTTTGTGAGACTCGAGACTTCGCCATCATCTTAAATATAATTAAATTGCCATTGCTCGTAGTTATTGCAGTCTTATCTGTACAAGCTTAGCGTAATCCTTTAATCTTTCATGTTTATTCCCCTGCTGACATCGTTAAGCAATGCTGCTTTAGCTGGACAATCGCCATTGTCATGAAATTTTATAATTATCGCAGTAATCATAGGTATAATTTCAAGTAAAAAAATAGCAAAATCCAAAATCCATTAATACGCAAATAAAATTTACATGTTTTTTTTTTTGGTATTTTCACAAAGCTTAATTGAAGCAGGAGCAAGACCCTGGTCCAATTCCAGTCTGGTGGTGATTCGGAGAGCTTCTAGACTTCGAAGCTGCACAGAGCTTGGACATGGCCCGAGTACTCCCTCGGCACCGCCACCTCGTGCCATGTCCTGGTCCCCTCCTCATCCTCACAGCCCGATTCAAGAACGTACGCCATCTGGGCCCCGCCGCGGGCCCCTGAACCCAGCACCATCAGCCCCCTTTCCCACGCCACCATGTGCAGAGCTGCCCTAATTTCCCGCGGCAGCTCCGCCACCCTCCCCCACCCCGATCTGCCGCCTTCCTCCATCATCTCCACTTCCCTTCCTTCCCGGCACATGTAAATTTTCCCTTTCTCGGACACCACACATGTCCGCGTCCGCGGGTTGGCCGCCTCCTCCAGCGCCGAGTCCCCTTCTGCCGCCCACCGCCAGGCGGCCACATCGAACGCCTCGACGGTCTGCGAGAACTGACCTTGCGCCTCAGTCGGGTAACCCCCGAGGACGCGGAACGCACCGCCAGAGAAGAATCCCTTGCACTCGTCGCGCGGCCGCGCCATGTCCGGCAGCTGCGTCCACGCGTCCGCCGCCACGTCGTAGACCAGCGCGGACCGCAGCGCGTTCTTGCTCTCGTCGTGCCCGCCGGCCACGAACACTAACCACCGCCCCTCCGCCTCGGCGGCGGCGCAGGCGAAGAAGGACCGCCGCGGGCCAGGCATCCGCGCCCCGCGGCGCCAGACGCCGGACACCAAGCCGTAGACGTGGACCTCGTCGGTAGCAGCCCAGGTGCGGGGGTCCCACCCGCCAATCACCACCAGCTCCCGCCCGACGGCGGCCAGCTGGCAGAAGAGCGGGAGGCCGTGGGGACGGCCGGGGATCATCGGGGGCGAAGTCCAGGCGTCGGTGGCCGGCTCGAACACGACCAGACGGTAAAAAAGAGGGGAAGGAAAGGAGTGCTTGCTGGCGGGGGTGGAGGCGGGGTCGGACTGAACGAAGACGATGACAGGTCGGGCGAGTCCAGCGGCCCTGCGGAGGCGGTGAAAGGGCGGGGACGCGACGACGCGCCTCCAGTGCCTGCAGACGTCCTGTGCGGCGCGGAGGGCCTCGATCGGAAGGCGGATGAGGCATTCGCGGGCGACCTCCTCCGGGAGCCCCGGTATGAGCTCGTTCTCGACCATGGCAGACATTCTAAGAAGAAGAAGAAGAAGAAGAAGAAAAAAAAAGATCAATTCTTTTTCAACACAGCAGAATCAAACGAGGAGAGGAAGAGGGGAAAAGCTAGAGACAAGGGCAAAACGGAAGAGGCGTTTGTTTGTTTATAGGCGGAAGAATCAATCAAGAAACCAAACAAGAAAACAGACTCCACCGGAATTAATTGCGATGACGATGACGATGACGACGACGACCCAGTTCCCCCTTCTTGGATCTGGATCCAATAATTCACTCCAATTGGCAATTTGCTTATACACTTTTTTTTCATTTTCTTGATGTTCACGCTTTGCTTTACCAATTTCTTTTTTTTAATAAAACTAAACAAAACTAAACTAAATCATATTATATTGGACATCTAGAAGAATTCTTAGCCCCGATGACGTAAGACTTTTTCTGAAAAAAAATCTTTATATATATTTTAAAATATTAAAAATCAGTCGGATTAGTGGGGAGAAGTTACATCTTTCTAACTAATAGGGATAGGGATGATAATTCATCCCATAAATGTTAAGTTTCGTGAAAAAAATTTAAAATGAGGATAGAGATTTTCGATTTATTTTGAAATGGGGATGGATTTAGAGATATTTTTTAGAGGTGGGACGGATTCAGAATAAATATGGAGATATTATTTTCATCTCCGAATTCATCTCGAAAATAATAATAATAATAATATTATTATTATAATATTATTTTTAAAAATATTAATAATAATATTGATAATAATATTAATATTAAAAATTTTAAAATATTAATAATAAAATTATTATTAATACTGATATTAATATTAGTATTAATAGTAAAATAATAATAATATTAAATTAATTTAAGGATGAAAGTGAGGATGGGTCGGGATGTAGATTTGATATTAATATTTTTTTAAATATTAATAATAAAATTATTATTATTACTGATATTAATATTAATATTAATAGTAAAATAATTATAATATTAAATTAATTTAAGAATGAAAGTGGGGATGGGTCGAGATGTAGATTTGATCCCGATGATTAAGATTTGGTGATTCTTCGAACTTGAAAAAATAGGAATGAAAATGAGGATAAAAATAAGGATGAAATTTGAGGGTGAGATGAGAATGATAAATCTATCTACTCGTCTCATTATCATCCTAGACAGAGATAACCAAAGGTTCTTGCAGTGATTTTTTTTGTCAAAATGATACGTGTTTATGAGTTGGATTTGACTCATTTGTGTACGGCAGGGCGAGACATGAGTCCGTATGGAGTCTACTTTTAGTTCGATGAATCGGCTAAAAAATATGATCATATTTCAAGGGATTTTAATAAATTATTACATATGACCATCTGCTAATTTGGTGGCACGGCTAGACATAAGAATTAGATACTGCTTCATTGATCCAGCATATTAGATATGTGTGGGGGTGCACAACATGCTAATAGTGAAGAAGTTGGGCAGCGGATTGGCATGTACACAAGACATACCAAGCAACGGACTGGCGGACTGGCAGTGAGTGTTGGTAGTGTGCGGGATATTGTCCAACCCCAATTCTTACAAGAGATAGACTTGACAAATAAACAGGTGTGGCATATGCGTAAGACATGCTAAGTAACAGAACAGTGGAGCGGAGTGTTGTTGTAGGAATTATATATCTATTAATTGTATAAAATAATTAAATACTTGTAGTAATTTCCCATAAATATGAGATCGGCGATGGCAGGACTTACTGTCGAAAGAACGATCATAAAATCGAAAAGCTCTCCTCAATTCCATGAATCAAATTCCACCGCCTCAAATGTTCTTCTTCCTCTCTCGTTGTCTCTTTCTCCACATTCGTGAATTATCTTTGGATGCACCCCTTATAAAGGGAAAATAACCTAGGGGTATAATGAACTTCTCCATTAAAAGTAGTGGGCAACGTGGGCACGCTCCCATTTGCTACATCTCTTACTCGTCCAAGGTAAGTCACTAAGACTAGTTTATTCAGGTAACTCACAAAGACTAAATAAGTCACATAGTGTTCGGATGTATACTATAAGCCTAACTTTTGTATGAACATATATTTTTGAGATATTTTGAAATGAGAATCACTTTGGTTAAATGTCTGTATTTTATATTTGTATATATGTCGATGCAGTTGTTTATTTAATTTATATTGTAAATAACATGGTGTGTGGTGACACACAGAAGATCATGTTATCGGTTCCTTATAAATTATAAATAGTAGCTCACAACCAAGATGTATAGGGGCAAACCATTGGAACAGTTGTAGTGTAATTTGATATTAGTTTGTCTTGACTATATAATTACACTAGTACACTATGTGTATATTGAGCAGGACCATTTGAGGTTGTTCGATTTATACTGACTATATAAAAGAACAGAACCTCTATTATTATGGATGTGCGTACTCTTAATCCCGATATAATAACAAACACATATACTTAGTATTTATTTCTTTAACTTATCAATGAGTGAGATTTATTCGTTAAATCAATAGGCCCGATAAGTTGGGAGATAGTATCATTTATATGGTGTGTTATTAATTATAAAGGGAAACTATGTCCTATTTATTTAGGTTGATGATGCCCCCTTGAGGAGTTCATAAGGATTATCATGTAAACCCTGCAGGTGGACTTAGTCCGACATGATAATAAAGTTGAGTGATACTACTCTTGGAGTCAAATGTTAATTAAATGAGTTGTCAGTAACTTATTTAATTAACGGGCATACGATATCTTAAACACAGAGAGATTAACACACTCATGATAAGAAGAAGCCCATATTGTAATATGAGATTGGTGCGGTAGTTCAATAATAACCCTTTAGTGGTATGAGTTATTATTGATGAACTTGAGTTGGGTGTTCGGGTCGAACACAGGAAGCTCAAGTCCATCAGGAGGCCAAAACCAATTCCTCCTATCGGTCCCTATTGTAGCCTCTATGTATAAAGTCTCGCATCCACCCATCCATAACCGGGTTTGGTTTAACTTAACTTGGTTGGTTTAATTTAACTTGATTTGGTTTAACTTAACTTGGTTTGGATTAACTTGGTTTAGTTTAATTTAACTTAGTTTGTTTTAACAAAATTTGTTTAGATTTTTTCTAAACAAAATTTTGTTAATTTTTCTTTCCTTGTAACCGACGGCAAGTCTATAAAAAGGAATAGGATGTGGTCCCTAAAACCTAACTTTCTTATTCTCCATAATCTCTTCTCTCCTTGTGGTTGCCACCCCCTCTCCTCCTCCTAGGGTCGGCGGCACAAACCTACTCTCCTCCCCCCTTTCCCTCTCCTTCTCCTTGCTTAGGGTCGGCGCCCTTA
Organism: Zingiber officinale; assembly: GCF_018446385.1. NCBI lineage: Eukaryota > Viridiplantae > Streptophyta > Magnoliopsida > Zingiberales > Zingiberaceae > Zingiber > Zingiber officinale. Next base: position 12,455,863 of record NC_056001.1, on the reverse strand, counting down.
TTCCCCCCTTCTCCCTTGGTGGTCGGCGACCCCTTCTCACTTGGTGGCTGGCGCCCCTTCCCATCCACTTGTGGGCGGCGGCTTGAAGAAAGGGAAGAAGAGCAAGAAAAGCAAGAAGAGGAAGAAGAAGAGAAGGAAGGAGATTAAAAGGTGCCACATCCTAGCGACTCTTTTGTCGTCGACATTTTTGGAAGAGAAGAAAAGAGGGTGGTGTTGTCTTGATAGATCATCGCCCACACGACTTCCAAGAAGAGGAGAGGAATACGGCAGAAGATCTTGAGGTCTTTAGCTACGAAAAAAGGTACAACTAGTTCTTTAATTCCAATGTGTATCTAGTGTAGGGGATCGGTGGCCGGCTAGAAGGAGGGTTGGATAGCTAGGTCACCCCCAACTTCGATTTCTTCTCTACACAGTTAGTTTGCGCAAGCGTAAATGAAACTAAAACAAGAAAGCAATGAGTAAGAACACAAACGCTAACACGATTCTTTTACGTGGTTCGGAGATTGCTTGCTCCTACTCCACGGCGTGTCCTTGAGGTGGACGAGCCCTTGATACTGTTAGCTAAAGCCCTAGAGCCAATCATTTGATGATTGTATTATAGACTTGTTGTATCATATTCTATATAAATAAAGGCATTTAGTTTTTGGTTATTATACTTACTTGTATTGGTGTCAAATAAACTAAGTATAATAACGTCCTTGAGTAGAAGGTTCTTACCTATATCAATCGATTGGTTGAATCGATAGTGAGATGATATAGGGAACACTACTCTTAATCATTCCTAGTCGAGTATTAACATTCAGGGACAATGTTAATGCAATAAGACTAGCATGTAGGTCAACTCGATGACTTGATCTCACAAGTCATGGATATAGAGATATCAAGTTGACACATGGGTATGCATTAGAGAATGTATACTGAATAACCCGCCATGAGAAAGTATCATGGATCATTATATGAGTGTCATATACTTTCGCATGTGGCTATTAGTATGACTACTAGTCCTTATACTTGAAGTCACCATGGTTCCCTACATAAGGAGTTATGTACTTTGGTTTCGTCAAACGTCACCCGTAACTGGGTGTACTATAAAGGCGATTACTGGGTGATCCTGTCCGAATCGCTGAACCAAAGGACGCTGGGCACGTGGCGCTCTCCTAGTCGATGGCGTGGGCCTCCGTCTGGTCGCACGGACCTCCGGCGATCCTGCACAGAAGTCGGGCTGGGAAGGGGTTCCCGGCGGCGACCCTCCGACGCTCAAGTCAGGTAAGCAAGTGGAAAAAGTGGCTTCGGAGCTCCTGGAATGCGTACCTCCGGCGAAATAAGAGGCTCTTTATATAGAGCGGTGAAAGAACCAATGCACGTCCACGGAGGCGTATACGTGTCCGCAGCCCATACCTCGGTATGCACCTGTCAGAAAGCTTACCTGACGCCATACTGCAACAGTCTCATCGCGCCTTCGATGGGACAACAGGACACCCCGTTGTCATACTAGGAGTATGGCCCAGCCATACGACTTGACGGCTGTCAGAAGATGTTCCCCCTTCTTTACTGCTCATAATCCAGGGCGTCCGACCGGCTGGACAGGGAGTCCGTCCGGCAGCCCCTCCTCCTTTTACGCGCTGGCCGGACGGCACTCACCTCGCGTCCAGCCTGCCGTTGACCTTGATGCACTGGGGAAATTTCCAGTAGGCGCTATGTAGGGACTGTTAGCAGTGTTATTTTCGCCTGGTTCTTTCGCTCGGCTCTTAACTACTGTTTCGACAGAGCGTCGGAACCCCGACCCGGTCAGGGCGCCTTTTACTACCGAATGTCCATTGGTCGGCCGATCGGTCTTATCCTTTTCTTCCAAGTCCGGTCGGCTCACCCTTCTCCGGCGGACCACTTGGCCCTTTGACCTCCACGTGGCGCTGACCCCTCGTTAGGAGGTCCCGGGCTCTTACCACCGGATCACTTGCCTTCCCCTCGAGTATAGTCGAAAGAGGCGAAGTCCGACTGACTGGACTGCCGATCTGACCGAGCGATGATCACTACATCAGGCCGCTCGGTCAGGCATAGGGATACTCCTCCGTTCGGCGATATCTTGTCCGTGCCTTTGTGTTCTCTTGGAATCCATGTCCGATGCTCTCCCATGCTACCCATCACGTGCTCTGCGCACGGTAAGGGGAGCTCATTAAATGCGGCCAGTATCCTGCTGACACGTGGCGATCGCGCGTTTGTCAGCGTATGGCGGTGGCGTCACTTCCGATGGGACAGCCGCCGTTTGAAATGGACGGCTAGATGACACCCTCGATATCGGCGACCTGGATCGGACGGCGAAGGTTGCTCCCGGGCGGCGTTATAAAGCCCCCGACTTCGTTTCCGCCGCCTTGTTACTTCATCCTCCTCCGGCACCCCTCTGCTCGTTTTCTTCTCCGGCGATCTTGCCCCCCAACTCTCCGGCAACCCCCAGGCCCCCGTCGATCATCTCCTTTGCTTGTAAGACCCTCTTTCTCGCTCCCAACGCTTTCCTCCTTCTGTTAATCGTTTCCTTAAGTCGGTTTTCTTCCATTCCTCGCTTGAACCTTCCCTTTTGGTCCCGTATTCTTGTCTTTCGACCATGACTAGTACCTCGCAGTCGACCGGCGACGCTCCGGGTCTATGGTATACGACCATGGAGAGCCGTTTTGATGAGGAAGACGCATTGCGTCTCGCTCGGACTTACGACCTTCCTTCCGACCACCAACTAATATTAGCCACACCGACCGATCGGCCTCATGAACCACCGCTCGGCACAGTTCTTTTTTTCCGAGACCAATTTTTGGCCGGGCTACGCTTCCCACCCCACAAGTTCATCTTGCAAGTCTGCAATTACTTCCGCATCCCGCTCGGCCAGATAGTTCCCAACTCCATTAGGCTGCTGAGCGGGGTGATAGTTCTCTTTAAACTGAACGGCATCCCCCTCGACCCTAAGATTTTCCATTACTTTTTTTATCCTAAGCAAGCCGAGTGGGGCATCTTTATTTTCCAGTCTAGGATAGGTTTCGTCCTCTTCGATAACATGCCGAGCTCCAACAAACACTGGAAGGAGCATTTTTTCTATATACGTTTTCCCGAACGGCCAACTTTTTGTACCAAGTGGCAGACGGCGATGCTGGCGCCACCGGAGCTCGGCAAATTTAGAGGCGACGCGGCCTACCTTCATGCAGCCGAACGGCTGGTCGGCCAACGATATCACATCGACAAGCTACTTCTCCCGGGAGTAATGTACATATTCGGCTTGTCCTCTACCCCGGCCGATCTGCCCTGCAGCATGAGTAAGTTCCCTTATCTTCCCATTTGTTTTGTTCTAACTGATTTATTTTTTGCTTCTGCAGCTGAAGTCATGTGGCGCGCCAAGGCAACCGAAAAGCTCAAGCTGAAAGCCGCTCAGATTGAGGCGGTGAAGAACAAGGAGGTCGCCGAGCGGGGCCTTGCTCCAGCGGATCCGGCCGGCGAAGAAGGTGAGGGGACTCCAACTGTCCCCGAAGCCTTAGACGCTCCTGCTTCTCACGACGAGGCCGTGGGCGACATAGAACCCTCGGCTCAAGCCGAGGTAGAGGGTCGTTCGGCCGATGATGTTCCGCTACTCACACGGAAGCGGCGACGACCGGAATCCGCCTCTACCTCAACTCCACCTGATGAGCCACAGCCCGAGCGGGGCGCGGGTGCTCCGGTGCTGTCCGGGACGGTTTCCTTAGAGAGTACACCGACCCCACATGACTCTCCGAGGGCCAGCTTTGAGGCGCCGCCGTCCAGCCCTTCCAGGACTCTGCGTCGTATCAGGCGTTTGGGCGAGCTTCCCTCCTCGTCCACCGGTGGGCCGTCCGGTAAGGCCGACGCTTCTCAGAGCGGGCCGAGCGGCCAGAATTTAATTAAAACCGTTCTGCGCCTTCCTTCGGAGCCGTACATGGCTGCTGCTGATCGGCCAATGGTCCCATGCTGCGCTCAAAGAATATCAAAAGGGGGAGTCGGCCCGTTCGAACGAAGTGAGGAAGGCGTATCTCCGCTCGGAAGATTTCGGAGAGAAGTTTACTGACAAGATATCCCTCACTTTCGAAGAAGCAATCAAGGCGGCGGTAGATTACCTGAAGACCAAGGGCCACCTGCCCGCCGAGCTGGCCATCCCCCCCGAGGACCTCGCGACCGTGATGGGCGTCATCCCAGACACTCTTTTTGACTTTGACGCATGATAAGCGTTTTTTTCTTTATGAACTTTTTTGTATTCCAGCCGTTCGGCCCAACTTATTTTTATAGTAACTTTTTTGGTTCACCCAGTGCATAATAGATAATCTTTTCTGTTCCTCCAACTTCTGTTTTGACAAGAAATTTTTATTTCGTCACATTTTAAGTGTTCTTTATAACTCCTCCGCTCGGCTTTATGCTATAACGTGGACTCAAGTCGCTTGCCTTCGATAACATCTTTCGCCATGCAACTAGGTAGCCGCTCGGCGCGCGAACGTCATTCGTTCACTTGCTCACATTTTTAATTCTAATTAACCATCTCTAGCTTTGCGCCCTACCTCAAAGGGGTTTGCACTAGATTCTTGCCATGCGAGCCGCTCGGACGTTTATAGACGTCGGCTCGTCTCTCGATATTTAACGTCGGAGCTCGACGGTCTTCCGCTCGGACGTTTATAGACGTCGGCTCGTCTCTCGATATTTAACGTCGGAGCTCGACGGTCTTCCGCTCGGACGTTTATAGACGCCGGCTCGTCTCTCGATATTTAATGTCGGAGCTCGACGGTCTTCCGCTCGGACGTTTATAGACGCCGGCTCGTCTCTCGATATTTAACGTCGGAGCTCGACGGTCTTCACGGCTAACTTTTAACTGATTATATACGCCTTGCCGAGGGGCGAGGGGTCCTCGTTATCGAGCGTGCAGCTCGTTTAATATACCTCCAGCCGAACGGTCCAGGGCCTTCGATATTAAGCCTTTGGCTCGGATACAATTCGCACTGCCGAACGGCGCGGGGTCTACGTCATCGAGCGTTTGGCTCGTATATTTGTACACCCCGGCCGAACGGCACGGGGTCTTCACGCAGTAGGCCGTTCGGCGGATAACGCTCAATGCGTTTTCATCTTTTTGCTTCCTGTATTACAAGGACATAGGCGACTAGCATATACACAAAAATGAATTACATTCGTGCACCTTTCATCCAGCTCGATAAGGCTGGAGATGATTTGCACTCCACGGTCGATCCAGCTGCCGTCCGGCTTCATCCTCCAAATAATATGCGCATGAGCGAAGCTTTTCAATAACCTTGAAGGGGCCCGCCCACGGTGCCTCCAATTTGCCGATGTCGCCGACCGGCTTGACTTTCTTCCAGACAAGATCGCCGACCTGAAATGATCTGGGGATTACGCGGCGATTGTAATTTTGCTTCATCCGTTGCCGGTACACCATCAGCCGGATGGACGCCTTGGCTCTTTCCTCTTCGACCAGATCCAACTCTGTGTTCCTCCACTCGGCGTTGTCTTCATCATAGCTTTGGATCCTAGCGGATTCGACTCCGACTTCAACAGGAATGACCGCTTCGCCGCCATACACCAAGTGGAAAAGCGTGACGCCCGTCCCTTCCTTTGGAGCCGTTCAGATGGCCCATAAGACGCCCGACACTTCATCTGGCCAACTTCCTCCCAAATGGTCGAGCCGAGCGCGCAAAATACGAAGAATTTCCCGATTGGCCACTTCGGCATGACCGTTGCTTTGGGGATAAGCCACGGACGTGAAGTGTTGCTCGATGCCGTAGCTTTTGCACCAATCCTCTAGCATCTTCCCTGTGAATTGCCGCCCATTGTCTGAGACCAATCGGCGAGGGATGCCGAACCGACAGATGATGTGTTGCCAGATAAATTTTTTGACCATCTGTTCGGTGATCTTGGCTAGCGGCTCGGCCTCCACCCACTTGGAGAAATAATCAACCGCCACTAGCAAAAATTTTCGCTGCCCGGTCGCCATCGGGAATGGACCAACAATATTCATTCCCCATTGATCGAACGGACATGAAACTGTTGATGCCTTCATTTCTTCTGCCGGTCGGTGGTTGAAGTTATGGTACTTTTGGCATGAAAGGCACGTCGACACAGTCCGAGCGGCGTCTGCTTGTAAAGTTAGCCAAAAGTATCCGGCTAGCAGGATCTTCTTAGCTAGTGCTCGTCCGCCCGGATGTCCTCCGCACGATCCTTGATGTACTTCTTGGAGGATGTAAGCTGAGTCCTCCGAGCTCACGCATTTCAACAACGGGCGTGAGAAAGCCTTTTTATAAAGCTGATCGCCGATGAGTGTGAACCGACCGGCTCTCCTCCTTAGCAGCTGGGCTTCATACTCATTGGATTGTGTGGCACCCGAGCGGAGGAACTCTATGATGGGTGTCCGCCAGTCGCTTGGAAATGTGAGGCCTTCCATCCGGTCGACGTATGCTACCAACAGTACTTTTTCAATTGGCTGCTGAATGGCGACCGGCGTTATTGAGCTCGCGAGTTTGGCTAACTCATCAGCTGCTTGATTTTCTGCTCTGGGTATCTTCTGGACAATAACTTCTCTAAAATCGGTTTTCAGCTTCTCAAAGCCGAGCGCTATTGATTTCGAAGGTACCGGAGAGCTGTCGAGCGACCAACTGTGAATCTGAGTGGAGCGTTACCCGACCGGCTCCCACATGCCGGGCAGCCTGCAAGCCAGCTATGAGGGCTTTATACTGTGCTTCATTGTTGGTAGCCTTATAATCTAGCCGGACGGATAAGTGCATCTTTTCTTCTTGAGGGGAGATCAACAATATTCCAATCCCGCTTCCGAGCCGAGTGGACGACCCATCCACATATATTCTCCACATAGCTTCCGGCTCCGGCCTTTGCACCTCAGTCACAAAATCGGCTAAGGATTGCGCTTTGATCGCCGAGCGGGGCTGGTATTGGATGTCAAATTCACTTAACTCCGTCGTCCATTTGATGAGCCGCCCGGATGCTTCTGGATTCAATAACACACGTCCGAGCGGGCTATTGGTCTTGACGATGATAGTATGCGCCAGGAAGTATGGACGGAGGCATCGAGCGGCGAGGATCAGAGCAAAAGCCAGCTTCTCGAGCCCAGTGTAGCGAGATTCAGCATCTTTTAAAATATGACTAAGGAAATACACGGGCTCTTCTCCGCTCGTCCTCACTAAAGCCGAGCCGATTGCATGCTCGGTTGAAGATAAGTACATATAAAGTGGCTCACCAGCAGTCGGCTTGGCTAATACTGGGAGAGAGTTCAGATAGGCCTTCAAGTCTTCGAACGCCCGATCGCATTCTTCATCCCAGTGAAACTTAGTGGCCTTGCGCAATATTTTGAAGAAAGGGAGGCTCCGGTCGGCAGTTTTGAAGATGAACCTGGAGAGAGCCGTTATCCGACCGGTCAAACGCTGCACTTCCCTCGTGCTTCTCGGTGGCGGCATGTCTTGCAGAGCTTTCACCTTGCTGGGATTTGCTTCAATACCCCGCTCGGTCACGATGTAACCCAAGAAACGTCCTCCTTTCGCTCCGAACAGACACTTCTAGGGATTTAGTTTGACGCCATACCTCCTCAGTGTTCGGAAAGTCTCCTCCATGTCCTCCAGGAGATCGGCCGCTCGAACGGATTTGATGAGAATGTCGTCCACATATACCTCTAGATTCCGCCCGATCTGCTCTCTGAACACTTTGTTCATCAAGCGCTGATAAGTGGCTCCCGCATTTTTCAATTCGAACGGCATCACCTTATAGCAATAGGTGTCGTCGACCGTCACAAAGCTGACTTTTTCTTGATCTTCACGGGCGAGCGGCACTTGATGATAGCCTTGGTAAGCGTCAAGCATACATATTAATTCGCAGCCTTTGTTAAGATCCCGAAAATCTATGCACATTCTCCATTTGTCGCCCGGCTTGGAGACTAATACTACGTTTGCTAGCCAGCTCGGGAACTGCACCTCGCATATATGGCCGGCTTCCAGAAGCTTCTCCACCTCCGACCGGATGATGGCATTCTGCTCGGCGCTGAAATCTCTTTTTCTCTGCTTTACCGGCCGGGCGTCCGGTCGGACATGTAACTCGTGCTGCACTATGCTCGGCGAAATTCCGGGCAGCTCATGTGTCGACCAGACGAAGACATCATGATTTCTTCGGAGGCATTGGATCAGTTCCTCTTTCTGCTTCTCCTCCAGATCAGACGCAATAAAAGTCGTGGCCTCCGATCGGGTTGGGTGAATCTATACCTCCTTTTTTCTTCATAAATTAAAGAAGGTGGCTTCTCAGTGATGACGTTTACCTCGATTCGGGGCGTCTTCCGAGCGGGATTGGCTTCTGCTCGGACCATCTCGATGTAGCATCGCCGAGCTGCTAGCTGATCTCCCCGTACTTCTCCCACTTTGTCCTCCACGGGGAATTTGATCTTCTGATGGAAGGTTGAGACGACCGCTCGGAATTCGCTGAGCGTCGGTCGTCCCAAAATGACGTTGTAGGATGAGCGAGAATCGACCACCACAAAGTTTGTTGTCCTTGTCCTCCTGAGCGGCTCTTCTCCCAGCGAGGTAGCCAGCCGGATCTGTCCGACCGGCTGAACTTCGTTACCCGTAAACCCGTAGAGCGGAGTTGTCATGGGTAACAGCTCGGCTCGATCAATTTGCAGCTGATCGAACGCCTTCTTGAATAAGATGTTGACTGAGCTCCCTGTGTCAACAAATACGCGGTGAATAGTGTAATTGGCTATTACTGCTTTGATGAGCAGAGCATCGTCGTGGGGTACTTCAACTCCTTCCAAGTCCCCTGGCCCGAAACTGATTTCCGGTCCGTTCGCCCGCTCTTGGCTGCAGCCGACCGCATGAATTTGGAGCTGCCGGACGCTTGCCTTTCTAGCTCGATTGGAGTCTCCTCCGGTCGGCCCGCCAGCAATAACGTTGATCTCGCCTCGGGAAGTATTGCTTCTATTTTCCTCTTCCCGAGCGGACGGTCGGGACCGTTCTCTAGACGCTCGGCGATTCTCCTGCCTTGGAGAACGATGCCGATCAGGGGCCTGTTGCTGCGGCCTATCGGTTCGTGTCCGTTCGGCGTCATGAGTTCTCTACCGCCTGTCGACTGAGGGAGACCGTCGTCCGGCATTCCGGGGCACGGGATGAGCCACGAAGGGAAAACTTCGACAATCCCTTGTATTGTGCGTATCCGTCCGGTGGAAGGAGCAGAACATCGGGGTCCATTTCTTCTTTGGCTTTGGCCGAGCGGCAGCTACCTCTTGCACGTGGGATCGGACATGGGGGGCTCGGATTGCTTCGGCCCTCGGTCCTCTGGGCGGCTGATGAGCCGCACGGAGGGGGCCGCTCGGCTGGAGTTTCTTTTTTCCTGGCCGCTTGCGCTTCTTCCACGTTGATGTACTCATTAGCCCGGTGTAGCATGTGATCATAATCCCGGGGCGGCTTTCGGATGAGCGATCGGAAGAAATCTCCATCCACTAGGCCTTGTGTGAAGGCATTCATCATAGTTTCCGAGGAGGCCGTTGGAATGTCCATCGCCACTTGGTTGAACCGCTAGATGTAACCTCGAAGCGATTCACGGGCTTCTTGCTTGATGGTGAACAGGCTCATGCTCGTTTTCTGGTAGCGTCGGCTGCTCGCAAAATGGTGGAGGAAGGCCGTTCGGAAATCCTTGAAGCTCATGATGGATCCATCCGGCAGCCTCCGAAACCACCGTTGAGCCGACCCAGAGAGGGTGGTGAGGAAAACCCGACACTTCACCCCATCTGTGTATTGATGTAAGGTTGCCGTGTTGTCAAACTTACCCAAATGATCATCTGGGTCGGTTGTCCCATTATACTCGTCGATCGTCGGAGGCACGTAATGCTTGGGCAGGGGGTCTCGTAGAATAGCCTCTGAAAATTGGCGATTGATCCGCTCGGGCGATGCGTCCGCTCGGGGGGCTTTCCCCTTTCTGTCATCTCGTCTAGGTATTTCATCCGAAGAAGATCCACTATCTCTGTGAGCGGGTACGGCTTCAGGGGTGCGGAACAGGGCTCGATGAAATGCAACGGTGGCTGGCTGGTGGCGCTTCCGCTCGACCACCAGACGCTGATGTTGATTGCTGCTCCGGCCGCTCGGCTGTGGCTTTCTGTTTTTGCTCCACGAGCTTGGCGGCCCTTATCTCGATCAGAGCGTCGAGTTCCTCGTTCGAAAGTGTCACCGTGTGTTGTCGTCTAGCCTCGTCCATTGTTTCCGATCGGATGCAGGGGCGTTCCCACAGACGGCGCCAAATTGATCCTGTCCGAATCGCTGAACCAAAGGACGCTGGGCACGTGGCACTTTCCTAGTCGATGGCGTGGGCCTCCGTCTGGTCGCACGGACCTCCGGCGATCCTGCACAGAAGTCGGGCTGGGAAGGGGTTCCCGGCGGCGACCCTCCGACGCTCAAGTCAGGTAAGCAAGTGGAAAAAGTGGCTTCGAAGCTCCTAGAATGCGTACCTCCGGCGAAATAAGAGGCTCTTTATATAGAGCGGTGAAAGAACCAATGCACGTCCACCGAGGCGCATACGTGTCCGCAGCCCATACCTCGGTATGCACCTGTCAGAAAGCTTACCTGACGCCATATTGCAACAGTCCCATCGCGCCTTCGATGGGACAACAGGACACCCCATTGTCAGACTAGGAGTATGGCCCAGCCATACGACTTGACGGCTGTCAGAAGATGTTCCCCCTTCTTTATTGCTCATAATCCAGGGCGTCCGACCGGCTGGACAGGGAGTCCGTCAGGCCGGCCCCTCCTCCTTTTACGCGCTGGCCGGACGGCACTCACCTCGCGTCCGGCCTGCCGTTGACCTTGATGCACTAGGGAAATTTCCAGTAGGCGCTATGTAGGGACTGTTAGCAGTGTTATTTTCTCCTGGTTCTTCCGCTCGGCTCTTAACTACTGTTTCGATAGAGCGTCGGAACCTCGACCCGGTCAGGGCGCCTTTTACTACCGAATGTCCATTGGTCGGCCGATCGGTCTTATCCTTTTCTTCCAAGTCCGGTCGGCTCACCCTTCTCTGGCGGACCACTTGGCCCTTTGACCTCCACGTGGCGCTGACCCCTCATTAGGAGGTCCCGGGCTCTTACCACCGGATCACTGGGTATGTAACAAATTATGCGGAGAGCTGTGAGTGATGTAAATGGGATCTATCCCTCCTATATGACGGGAGAGACATCGGTATTCTTGATAGAGTGAGACCACGAAGTGCATGGTCATGTCCAAATGAGTCAATATGAGATATTGAGCTCATTTGATTTAGTGAGTCTACTTGGAGTTCAAGATTTAGATTGATTAAAGGATGACACGGTCTATGCCTCACATTAATCAATCTAGATGTCTAGGATAGAAGAACACTTGTCATATATTGTGAGGAGTCACAATTAGTAGTCACAAGGTGATGTTGGATCTCAACATTCTTGTAACTTGGGTAGTAATGATGTATTGTTAGATACCGCTCATTACTTATGCTTCTAAATGAGTTTAGGGGCATTGTCAACGTTACAAGAACCTATTGGGTCACACACAAAGAACAAGTGGATGGAGATTAGGTTCATATGATGAACCAAGAGGATTAGATTCATGTGATGAATCAAATTGGATTAAGAGTAATCCTAATTGGGCTAATTGAGTTGGACTCAAGTTGATTCATGTGTTCAATGAGTCTAATTTAGATTATGACTCATTGAATCAATTTAATTAAATGAATTAGATTCATTATATTAAATTAGCTTGAATTAAATGGTTGGATTAGATCAACCATGAAAGAGATTAAGTCAAGTTTGATTTGACTTAAGAGGAAGAGTCAAGTTTGACTTGACTTTATGCCACATCATTTGTGACTTGGCATTAGGAGAACTAATGATGATGTGCCACATCATCACATGTGCCACCTCATGGAGGTTACAACTATTCTCTTTAATGGCCTCCACATTAATTGTGATTAATGTGAAGGGGGTTACACCACTTGATGGAAAAAGAGAAGTTTTTCTTTTGGTGAGTAACTCTCATTCAAGTGATCTTCCTCCTCCTAAGCTCTCTTCTTGCTCTTTCTCTTCTCTTGGTCGTGGGTTTCAAGCAAGGGAGAAGAAAGGAGAGTGAATCTAATCTAAGAAGAAAGGTTAGTGAAAGTCACATAGAGATTTTAGAGGAGTGTGTTCTCTTCTTTTCCTTTCTTCTTCTTCCAATCCCATCCGAGAGCATCAAGAAGTGCTAGCACACTTGTGGTGTTCTCTTCTCCATCCTTGTGTGTTAGAGAACACATCTTGTTCGTGTGGATACTTCTAGAGAGTTGTCTACTTTGACAACTAGAGATCCGGCATCTCCTTGGACAAGCGGGACTCGCGAAGGGCACGCATCGAAGGTATAATATTTTTTCCATGTAGATCTAAGTGTAGATCTAGGTAAACTCGTATTCGTATGTTTTTCAAATTTTTCTTCGCACGGATCCGTTGGCTAAGGGGTTTCGGGGTTTCCGCGACGCGAAAAAGTGATTTTCGCGGCCCAAAAAACCCAACAGATCCTTCAGTGGATCAGTCCCCGATAATCTCCGGCTAGCTCTTACTCCTTCTCGGTGGAGTACAACCTCTCACAAGGTTCTCTTCCTCTTACAAGATGAACATAGGTTTAGGAGGAAGAGAGTAGACTTGGAAGCTTTGGGCAATGACAAGGAGTGATTCAACAATAATTAGTAACCTCCTTCAAGGCCCAAAGCTTCCTATAAATAAAAGGAGAGAGTTGATCATCATATCAACTCATCTCGGCACCAGTCGACTGGCAAAACCATCAGTCGACTGGTGTTACCGTTGGAGGTAGCCAACGGCTATTTCGCAGCACCAACAGTATGCCAACGGTCATTTACCAGTCGACTGCTAAAACATGCAGTCGACTGGTGCAGTCGACTGGTGCAGTCGACTGCTAAAACTTGCAGTCGACTGATCCACACCGACCGAACGAACAGAACCATTCTGTTCGCGCGCCAGTTGACTGCGCAGTCGACTGCTAAAACATGCAATCGACTACTACAGTACTGCTACAGTGTTACTACAGTACTGCTACAGAAATCATGAGCTGGATCGATCAGCCGATCGATTGGCTCATGCCCAATCGATTGGCCGATCGATTAGGCGAGTTTTCGCGACAAACCTCCTCCCAATCGATCAGTGGATCGATTGGGACAAGTGCACGATCGCACAGAACAGCGCTGGATCGATCGGTCGATAGATCCAGATCCCCCAATCGATCAGTGGATCGATTGGGAGCTGCGATTTCGCGCGATAAGCCCTGGATCGATTAGCCGATCGATCCAGACAATTCCCAGCGAGCAAAGAGGCGCTCTGGATCGATCCAAAGCCTCCCTGATCGATTGGGAGTAATCCAATTGATCGGGATCCAACCGTTGGCGTCGTATTTAGCTGCTGGCGAGCTGTTCTCTCGGCAGAGAACTGGAAGGGCTCACATTGTTTCATCTCAGATCTTCACAGGACTTCCAAAGCTTCTCCACAAAGTTCTCACCGCCAGATCTTGAGGGTTCTTGGAGGTTCTTCCAAATCAAGAGGCGGATTTACATCAAGAAGAAGAAATCTAGGGTTAGGGTTTTCTTGTGCTAACTTGTAAGCTTTTAGCTTGTATTTTGTTCCCTTTCCCTTTCTTCTTGTAGTGTGAACTTGTAGGGCTTCTCCACCTTTGATAGTTACCATAAAGGAGTGTTTTTCATAGTGGAGGGTGTGTGAGTGTGTGGATCCTTGGATTAGTCACCTCTTGTGAGGTGGATACCAAGTAAATCCTCGAGTTAGCATTGTGTGTGTTGTTTGTTTGTATTTTCCGCTGCATATCTTGAAGAAATAAGCAACGAAGAGCACGAGGAGCGCACCGAGCTATTCACCCCCCTCTAGCTACATAATCGGTCCCAACATCAAAGGTCTCAAATAGTAAAGAAACAAAGATCTATTCTCCTACTACCTTTATTGTCGCAATAGCATATGTGGTATGAATCACATGTTATGATGTTATTCTCTTTACTAAAAAGAGCGCATGTTGTCTTCAAATTTAACATCGTACAGATTTTGATCTAGACATATCTAATGTCTAACCCTGAATTCAATATATGAATTCTAATATGACTTTCAACAGGTTCAGTAAATGGTGGGTTCATTTACTTCGATCATTATTAACACATAAATGATCTCAACTTGACACAATTATCAAGACGAGCTTAACTTATGGTCTATCTCTTTTTACAGCTACTTAAGCTATCCCACAAGCAATGATCTTACCTCTATTTGTACCCAACAAACAGAGATAATTGTCCATGTGAGTGCACCAATCTCAACCTGTCAACATGCTCACCGAGATCTTGAATGTAACAAAATCATATACACTGAATAAATTATGGCAAGTCACACAATGAAATCACAAAGTCTGATTGTTATTTCAATATCGTTACATTCTATGAAGTCTCAGAGACTTTACATGTTCTTTAAATGACTCTTTAGTCATTGACTTAGTAAAAGGACCCGCAAGCATAGACGTGTAGGGATATACTCAAGAATTACTTTTATTTTAGCCACAATATCCCTCACAAAGTTATATTTTATAGATATATGCTTGCCTTTGCTGTGATATTTGGGATCTTTAGAAAAAGCTATCGCAGCTTGACTATCACAGTAGACAGTTACTGGACTCCCACTGTCCTCAACAATCTTCAAATGGTTCAGTAACCTTCTTAACCAGACTGCTTCTTGCATAGCTACTGAACATGTCACATATTCAGCTTCCATAGTTATTCCCCAATAGGAGATATGCACCTTGTTAAGTATATAGGTAGTAGTTAATAGTGCATCTCCCCAATAGAAGATAGACAAATTAGCCTGCGTCATCATAGACCTAACCATTTCAAGAAAAGTTCTATTTATTCTTTCAGTTATATCATTTTGATGTGGAGTTCCAGGGATTGTCAGTTGTTTAATAATTTCTCTATCATTACATATTGTCTTGAATATATTAGATAAATATTCTCCTCCACGGTCAGTGTATAAAGTCTTAACTTTACGTTATGTTTGATTCTCAACTTCATTTATATAATGAATGAAACAATCCAATGTTTCAGATTTATGAGAAATCAAATACACATGACTGAACTGAGAGAAATCATCAATAAATATAATGAAATAAGAAGTTCCATGTCTAGCCTTCACATTCATTAAACCATAAATATCCGAATGAATTAACTACAATGGTGATTCAGCTCTAATAGCTTTACTAAATGATTTCCTAGTTGCTTTTCCAACAAGACAATGCTCATATATAGATAAGTGAATCTTAGCCCGAGTGCCCAATATACCCTCTCTAGCTAATCGATTCATACGTTCTTGTCCTATGTGTCCTAATCTAGCATGTCAAACCTTATTAGTTATATCTACATCACTAGTTAGAGCAATGTTTAAAAAATAACAATCAATAGCATAATTGGCATCTGGTTCTATATAAAGAACCATAAAACCATTTGTTAAAAAATCATATCTGATTGACACTGAGTCAATCTTAAGTTCAACACATCGGCTGTGAAAATTAATACAATATCCTAAATCAAGAAGACACGTAATGGAAACAAGATTTCGTTGAATTTCATGAGTATACAGGACATCATGTAGAAACAAAACACTACCACCACAAAGGTTGAGTTTGCAAGTGCTGACTCCTTTGACTTCAACTCTTGCATTGTTTCCTACATAGATCCATTTGTTGCCAGCTAGTACCCAATGATACTCTACAAATGTAACTCACTCCTAGCTACATGGTTGGTTACTCCCGAATTTATAATCCACAAAGGATAAGAATCAACTAACAACACTGAGCTAGCAACAAAATGCTCAGAAAAAAAAGACACATATGGATATACCTTTTTCGGCTCAGTGGACTCTTGAGTGAAGTGACCCTTCTGTGGCAATTAAAACAAGTCAACTTATTTTTAGGTTTCTTTCTTGTCTTCTTTCATATCTTCTTGATAGGGCTCTGTCCCACAGTAACACCTTCCTTCTTCTTTCCCTTCCATTTTTTGAACCATTTCTTTTTCATGGATCCAGATGATCCAAGAGAATCGACAACCACATAGGCTAGTCCAGAAATCATTGCAGATTCAACTCTCTCCGCCTCCAATTCTACATGGCGTGAGACGTCAATGAAAGTCTTGATACTTTCACTGTGAGTTAGGGTCTGCTTCATGATCTCCTAAGAATTTGGAAGGGAACGAATAAATGCTTGAACCTGTTGTTCATCGGTCAACTCATAACCAGTAGTTTTGAGCTCCCGAATTATGTTCGACATCTCCCTGAAGTGTTGAACCATTGACACATTCGGACTCTTCTTGTAGCTGTTAAACTTGATTGTCAACTGTCGAATCTTGCTCAGGCTTACTCCACTGTATTTTTCTTTAAGGGCTACCCAAACTGCATGAGCCGAAAGATACGACTCATACTCAAAAGCTAGGTCGTCTACCATTGAACTAATCAATATGCCCTTTGCAGTGGAGTCATTTTTCTTCCAAGCCTTATAGACATTAAGATCTCGTCTGTGCTATGTAGTGGGACCATCTACAGGTTCTACCATAACCTGATTTACAGTCTCTAGAACTTCTTGTTCCTCAAGTGCATACTGTATCATAAGGTGCCAGATCTTATAGTTATCCCCATTAAGTTATTCACCCTTGTTGAGTTCAGCTATAATATTTTTGGTTGTCATAATCTATCATAAATGAACACATTATTTAGTATTAAGTGTAATTCATATATATACAATTTATGATTGACTCAATATCAATTTGAGTTGGTTTACAAAATCAAGTGATAACTACGTTTTCACTCATCATTTGTAAGACCAATCAAATCAATATTGATCAATACTATTACATACATCCCAACTAATGAACTAATCAGTATTTATTTTACTCATAATAAACTAATCAAAGAGTATCATGCATCATGTAGAATAAACAACATAAATGAATGAACATATCATTAACATAAAAATATGCTGCATATTGTTAGCACATAACAAACTAACATGAACGAAATGGACTAATATTATTCATACATAACGATAATAACAATAACAAAATTCTAATAAACAAGATAGACTATCACCACTCCCACTAGGACAAACACTAGTGTAGTGGCCAACATTATCCTTTTCAGCCTGGACTCATTTGGAGTAATCATAGGTGGGACAACTTCAGGATTCTGCATCGGATCCACAATCGGATCCTCTTCTTGATCCTCTACACACTTCTGAATATATGACGCGTCCTTCATGACACCCCCATATATAGTCTGCTATGAACTTAGGATGCTTTGGCAATGAACGCATCAAAAGTCAGATCCTATAACTGTCCAGGACCGAAAACTCTTCTCACTCAAGTTTCCAAAATAGGTCATCAAGCCGTCCAACGTGTTTGTCAACTCTATAAGCAGAGTTATACTCTATTTCCTGAATTTCCTCCTTGAGCTGGTTCCACCGCACTTTGCGACGAGTCAATGTGGTAATCGTCCATGCCATCTGAAAAATTAAAATTAAATAAGTCAGTACAAAACTGACTTAATTCAATTTATACATGCATAGAACCAACATAATAAATCAAGAAAAACAAATCTTCTCGATTTTCTAGAACCTAAGTCGACTAGCCCATTTGATCGATCGATCGAGAATCCAGATTCTAAGCTTAGTCCATTGTCCTCAATTAGAACTGATCTAATTGGACATGGATCTACTGTACTTATGTTCTATTATTGTTTAATTTAAGTCCAATTCAGCCAAATTCAGATTTATTGATCACACTTAGGTCCGTTTGATCAAACCAAAATCCAATAGTTTAAGTCTGACCCATTAGAACAAATATAATCTTTTTGATCAAATTTGACTCAATAGAACAAATCTGATCATTTGATCATATCTAGTTTAACCCTAATTAAATCAACTCAAATTGATTCCAATCTGAATCAACCTAATTTAACTAAACCAACTAATGATTTAAATTAGATCAAGGTCTAATGGTCTAATTAAATCATCTGGTTCAAACCCATATGGTTTTAGCCAGACCAGTGAGATTTTTTTTTATTTACGTGAAGGTCATTGCTCACGTTTTTATTTTATTTTATTTTATTTTGAATTCTACAAGTCTTCTCACATGTTTTTAATATCAACCTGCATCGTTTTTTTTAACGTTCACGGTTTTTTATTTGATTTTCTAAAATCAAACATTTTTCTCATGAACACTGTTCTTCGGGTTCATTTCGTCTGTTTTCTTCGCCGCCCCATGCCAACCACTTGTTGGCCTATTGGGAAGGTCGCTAGTCCTTTTCGGCACCAGACTTCGATCGCTCTTGGCCCAACAAGGTTGTCAGTGGTTGTTCTGCCCGTCTCGACCACCAGCGCACCACTGACCAGCTGAGACGCTATCTCCAGCCACAGAATGTTGTCACCGGCATATCCTCGCAACCCGAGCCCTGTTCCGATGGAAATCGCGACCTTATCACGATTTTGACACAATGTGTTGCCAAACAGCAGTGCTGACGCCAACGATGACTTGATCGCTGACCTGTGACCCTATCGCTGGTCTACTACTACCGTGATGCAATCGTCGGCGCTCCTTTGCAGCAACCAAACCATCGGCCACGGGAGCACGGAGATTTCCGGCAGAAAGTCACCTTCGTGACTCGATGCGACGTGTTTAGCGATGAGGTAATTTATAACAAGATATAATTCCTGATGCTTTGATACCAATGTAGAAATTATATATCTATTAATTGTATAAAACAATTAAATACTTACAGAGATCTCCCGCAGATCTGCAATCGGCGATGGCAGGACTTATTGTCCGAAGAATGATCACAAAATCGGAAAGCTCTCCACAATTCCACGAACCAAATCCTACAGCCTCAGATGTTCTTCTTCCTCTCTCGTTGTCTCTTTCTCCACCTTCGTGAATGATACTTGGACACACCCCTTATAAAGGGAAAATAACTCAGGGGTATAATGGACTTTTTTCATTAAGAGTAGTAGACAACGTGGGCACATTCCCACATTCCCACATTCCCATTTCATACAGTTGTCCAAGACTAAGTCATGCAGGAGACAAACTTGGTAATCAATAGAACCTAACATGTGTGCAAGGCATGCCAATCAGCGGAAAGGATTACGATAGTGTGCGAGGCACTGTCCAAGTCCAAATCTTGCAGGAGTCAAACTTGGCAAATCAGCGAGCCTGACATGTGCACAAGGCCTACCAAGCAGAGTGGTAGCGTGAAGCTGTCCAAGCCCAAGTCTACAGGAGACAGACTTGGAAATCTTCCAAGCATGGCATGTGCGCAAGGTATGCCAAACATTGGAAACTTGTGATAGTGTGCAGGGTGCCATCTAAAGCACCAGTCATGTAGGAAGCAGACTTGGTGATCATGTGAGCAGGGTATATATGTGTAAGGCATGCCAAGCAACAACAAAGTTGTGACAACATACAGGGCTGTCTAACCACAAGTTATGCAAGGACAAGACTTGGATTGTGGCGAACAAGTGCAAGGATTGGAGGTGCTAGGTCTGAGCATTTAGCCAAGCAAGTCTTGCAAGAAAACTGAACCAAGGCATATGGTAGGCACATACAATACAACACAACGGATAGAGTAGTAGGGGATGTTTCACACAAGTTTGTGGAGCAAGACTTGGGCCATGCACAAGGCATGCATACAAGACTTTGGCGCGGTGCCAAAGCAACGGAGCCATGGACCAAGCACAAGGCATGCATACAAACTTTGGCATGAGGCCAAAGAAGTGGAATGGGTGTGTAGATAGACTTTGGCGTGGTGCCAAAGAAGCAAAACCATAGTCAAGCATAAGCAGTGCATGCTGACACTTGGCATGGACTAATGCAACATAATGATGGGGCAAAGCACAAGGTGTGCAAGCTACCATTTGACATGGTGTCAATACAACCAAGACATGTGGACAAAACGATTTTGTGCAAGTTCGGTTAGTTTTGTACATGTGGCACAAGTAGTTGGTGCAACCACAATGCAACCTCCATTGTAACAGTTGCCTATGCATGATAAATAAGCAAGGTTGGCATTGGGAAAGGGGTGTGCAAAGAGTGCAAATTGTGCAAATTCGTGGGGAACTTGTAGAGCCGAATCTAAGCAAAATCGGGAGGGATTTGTACGAGTGAATAATGAGCGATTTGTGAGTGATTCTATATTATTCCACATATATTTCTTTGTTATTGAGAATAATAAAGGTTGGGAGTTTTTTATATTTATGTATGTTGCTTGTTGTGGCTTTTGTGGTGTTTTTACTTTGGGATTCTTTGTACCTTAGTGGTGCATTTGTTGATAGACTGAATTAAATGTAGGACTTGATTGTCGTGTAAAAAATTTTGAAGATAAAAATTTATCCTTGTGACATCATCCATATACAGTTTGAGTTAATTAAGTATGATCAATGAGTCTAATAGTCAATTGCCCATTAAAAAAATTATAAATAAATATATAATATTTATTAAATTAGGACTATATTAATACATGTATTGTTTAAATTTTTTAATATATATATATATATATATATATATATATATATATATATATATATATATATATATATATATATATATATATATATATATATATATATATATATATATATATATTCAGAAAATTATCCCTCGATTAAAGTAATAACCTAACAAATTAATAGCATACAATAATTGATTTTTAAATTTATCTTTTTCTTGATTGAATATTGCTAGTGGACCAACTTGGCATTTGATTATGGAGTTAAAGATAAGCCTAAGCAAAGCACCGCATGACCACATTCGGTCCCACTCTCTATAAAAAAAAAAAATATTTATGTGATTTTGAAATTAAAGATAAGCACATCCAAAGATATTGATATTTGATTAATAATGGATAGTGAAAATGATATGAAAAAAATATATAAATGATTGATATGGCCATGACAAACTATATAATTTAATAGAATATGTATTTCAATTTGATCAATAAATTTAACTAAATTATCTAATTTTTATTTATAAATCAGGTGTTGTAAGTTGATTTCATAGTTAGATCTGAAGTTTATACAAAATCGAGAACTATGAAATTAAAAACAACCATCTTAGACTTAGAAGAAGCTATCTAGTTTTTATTTATAAGTCACGTTGTGAAAATCAAAATTTTCAGATCAAAATCGATCGCGAGTCAAAATCTAAGCATAATTATATGGGTAAGTTGACTTTTAGAATCAATTCAAAGGTTGAAATCTGAAGTTCAATTCAAATTAAGGTGTTAGAGATTCCTTCGTAAATATCTTATTGGAAGAAAATCATTGCCACTAGATTTAGTAGCTTAGCTCTATCGTTTTTAATTGCGGATATGTAAGTTGACTTTAAATCTAAATAACTTGTCAACAAGAAACAAATTGCTTTTCTTATATTTCTTCGGATTAATAATCGTGAATGGGAATTTAAGCCAACCGACCATTTTTTATATTAGTTTGAGCTTACGTATAACTCGTGCTTCTTTTCTAGAATGAGTGCATTATTGTTTTCAAAATATCCATTATAATTTATAAATTTTACTTGTAGGCTATATTTCCGACCATTTCCTATAATTTGTATTTCTTTATAGAAGATTCCTTCCTTCTTCCAATTAAATTAGGCAAAAAGTAGTTGATTTAAACCATTTTTTTTTCTCCCTCCATTTCTCGCCAAAGAAAAATTGAAATTATTTTACTTTTGTTCTTCAATAAAATCACAAGCCTTTTGCTCTAATTTACATAAAAATTATAAAATAACTATATCCTGTCATATAATTATTTTAATTATCTTGTAGCTGCAGTTAATAGTTGATGAGCAAACTTGCGTAATAGCAAAAAGTGTTTTAATCTCTTGCTTGACTTGGTAACTTGGTAAGTTGATAATCTTAAGCAAACTACTTTTGAGATTGAAAGATATTAATGCCTAACAACTTATTTTGTTTAAATACGGAACTATATGCAATTTTTTTTAAGTTAACAATATCTTTCAAATAGTAACTAGATTGTGGATTGAGATGGAGAAAATAACAAAGCGACTATTAAAATAAATAACCTAATTTGATTTCCCTTTTAGTGATATATAATTACGTTTATTTTATACTAGCGAGGTGAGACAATAACCTGTTAATTAATTGATTTAAATTTATTTTATAGTTTAATGTCACACTAGCTAGTGACATTAATGATTGTGTTAATTTCTTCTACTTTATCCTCTTTTTCCTCCCCCCTTGCTTTCCTCTCCTCTGAAGTAAACATAGCCTTAGATGACGAGGCCACAGACAAAAATGACTTGCTGTCGCCTTATGTTTATCTAAAGAATAGCCAGGCGCTATCACCGGGATCATCTTCATAAACCAAAACAAGTTCAAATTTTCTTCCAAGTCTAATAGAATACGTCAAGGAGTATTTCATTTACTAACTGTTTGACAAGGAAATGAAGCGTCGCATTGGGCAATGCCAAGGTTATAATTTTTTTTTTTTTAAAAAAAAACAATAAACCAACTAGCCCGGGGTGACAAGTCCGGTCAACCCATATAATTTTCTCATCGGCCATACAAATGAATCAGGAAGGGCTCGTGCACGAGCGACCTAGAAGCCCAACATCATTTGATTACGCACCTTATTTAGAGAAAAAATTTCTACAAATTCGTTATAGTTGAGGATCAAACCGTGGGTGTCTGAGTGACAATCGTTATACTCTTCCACTGTACCATAGCCCCAGGGGCATAATGATTAACTAAGTTGGATAACATCGAGCTTGGATGACCAACTTAGCCCCACGAAAGTTTTCCACCGGCAATCAGTATAAATTGGGAAACACTTGTAGCTGGCAACCCAGAAGCGCAGCATCCCTTAGTTACAAGTCTCATTTGGAGGAACAATCTTTGCAAATACATCGTAGCTGAGAATCGAACCATGAGTGCCTGAGATACAACTGAACGCCCTTACCGCTGCACCATAACCCTGAGGGCTATAATTGATTTTTTAAAGAACTTATACAAGTGGTATTACTCCATGGCCATCTATTATAATCCTGTTTGAAATTGGAGAAGATAGAGTGTTGGGTAGCTATCTCTGCTACTGACTGCGAGGAGACTTTGAGTTGGCTGGGGATGGCACCAAACGATCCTTTTTGTGCACACCATAGAGAGAGCAAATGAAAACGTTAGAGCAAGAATCAGGGAGGGGGTCCCTGGTGTAGGCACTCCGACGCTCAAGTCAAAATCGTAGGAAAAGATGGAGAAGTAGATGAACAGTAGAACAGTAAATATCGATATATGTGCGTGAGTACGCTCGTAGTAAAGCGTACCTGACCAACGGTAAGAACCCCTTTTATATACTGATCCGCATAACCTCCACAATAATGAGACGTCAGAAAATGTTTGATGTCAGAATATGTCGAATAGAGGAAGATGTACGATCACCCTTGGAGGAAGGTTCTATTGCGTGCCTATGCAGGGTAGCGGAACATTCCCTGACGAATGACCGTTATTCTCTGATAAGTTGTTGTGATTCCCTAACATTGTTGTCTCCTGGAAGAAATTTGACTGACCTTATAGCCGACCGGCTGTATGCTGAGAGACTTGTACAGGAGAAGTAGGGAGCTTAGTCTCGTAGGTTCGACCGACACTTTAGGTCGACCGACCATATGATGGGGGCCTTGCTCCTAAGGAGTGAGGAATTGAGCTCTGGATGTCCGACCGGTGTTGAGGTCGACCGACTGTATGCTGGGAGATATGTACAGGAGAAGTGGGGAGCTTAGATCCATAAGCCCGACCGACACTTTGACCAATTGGCCATATGCTGGAGGTCTTGTCCTTGAAGATTGGGGAGCTGAGCTCCGGAGGGTCCAACTACCTCTTTGGCCGACCGACCATATGTCAGAGGCCTTGCCCTTGAAAAGTGGGGAGAGGAACTCTGAAAGGTCTGATCGGCTCTTTGGCCAACCGGCCATATACTGTGGGGCTTATCCTTGAAGAGTGGCAAGCTAAGTCCCATAGGTGAGTGGTCTATCTGAATGTGTACACCCTGACCACCTCTTTAACTTTGACTGTCACCTCACCTTGACTTTGACTCCTATATCACCTTTGACTATCAATTCCATATTACTTTCGAGACCACCCATAGCATATCATATCACTAGCCTCCCCTTCAAGTCTAGTCGAAAGAGTCTCATGACCCACTGACTAGACCGGAGTAGACCTGACCACGGTTCAGAACTGATGGTTCGACGATTTTGAACCACTAACTCGATGGTTCCTGGCAGGTCGACCGTTAACTATAGTCGCCCAAAACGGCTACGATTCACAGCTCGAAATTGTCGATTCATGGTTCGATTCACGGTTCAAGATTATTATATTAAAAAAAATTTAAATTTAAACTTACAATCTAAAATTTATTTAATAAAAGGGTTTGCACTCATTTAAGTTTCATACGTATCCCCTTAGGATATATGGGACTCAAAGTCACGTAGTTCTTTTTACATTTTTACCCTTTTATATTTGAAAGTGGCGTTGTCACTTACTTTCATTATTCATTCTTGTTGTATTTGTTCCTTCGGTATCAAAATATTCAACTTCGTCATCTGAAAGTTGCATTCAATAGATTTTTTTCTCGGCTCTGGTCCAATCATCAAGTAATGCTTGAGCTTCCAATGAGTTGAAAGACAAAGTTGATCGTCGTTCATCTAATATGTTGCCGCTGGCACTGAACGTTTGCTCCACAGCAATAGTTGACACTGGACAAGCTAAAATTTCTTTGGCAAATACGGAAATGATGGGAAAGCTTTGAGCCTTTTGTGACTACCACTTTAAGATATCGAAATTTTTTGCTATCTACTTCATTAGAATCAAAAGAAGTCGTAAAATAATTTTCAAGTTTCTATGTGGAACTTGAGGATTCTCATGGACGTTTCGTCTATAACTTTAATAAAAATTATGTTTTTATAAGTTTTAAATTACTACTAATAATTTGTTGTATTTCAAAAATATTAGTTTACATTTCATATTTTGCATAATATTGATTATAAATATCATATAAATAAATTTTAACATTATATATAATATTAACTCGATTCGGAGAAGAAAAATCTTTAATTGAAATTAAAGCGTCATAATATAAAATTAATATTTTTTATAAAATTTTTAATTTAAATCTAGGATCTAAAACAAATATAATTAAATAAATTTTAGGAATAAAATAAAAATATTTTTCCCATTTAGTTTTCATAGCTAATATGTAGAAAGATAAAGAAACATTATATATAATATATGCTCATTTAAAACTAATACTATATTTAAAAAATTTTATTTTCTAAAACTAATTGACCAGTGGGATAATAACATTGGAAGTTGTTCGGTTGCATCATTCTTTCAAAATTTCACAAATACTACTACAAATATTCCATTGTTGTTAAAATAAATATATATTAGTATTAGTATTAGTATTTTGTGTAAAAAATGAACATATAATTCTTTATATTGAAATAAATCTTGTAATAATTGATATATTGAATTCCAATATATTAGTACATCACATGGACATTTTAACAAGGTTTTAAACCGATCAGACCTTTCAGAGTTCCTCTCCCCACTTCATATTTGTAGAAAATTAGGGACTTCATATTTGCTTTACTTATGAAGTCCCTAATTTTCTACACATAGTTATGCCCAATGATCAGAATCGGCCCCATCTTCCCTCCACTAATTATGTGATTTTTTTTAAGGACAAAGTCCTCGCCGACCTTCACTTCCCCATTCCATCCTTCTTCTCTGAAGTGAGTCGGTATTTTCATATCCCTCTTCAACAGTTAGTCCCAAACTCCATTTGTCTTATATGCGAAGTCGTAATTTTTTTTTTGTGTGTGAAGTCCCTTTAACTCCTCGAGTGTTCTATTATTTCTACTACCCTAAGAAAATCATTGATGAAAATTTTCACTTTCAATCCCATCTGAAGACCATGTATTTTGATAGAATACTTTATCATAGTAGGGACTGGAATGACAAATACTTGGCCAACCGCGTGGCAATCGAATCTCTGAGTGATGTCCGAGCTGGGTGATTTCTAGATAAAGCTGACATTTAATGAAGTTTTAGAGCATTTGGCTGGTATGAAGTTTAATATTCTTGGACTGCTCCAGGAGGGGCTTCATTATATTTTTGAGCAGAGCCCAATCCGGATGGAACTATAATTTTTCTTTGATAAGAAACTTCAACTCAACATCATATCTCAAACTAAAAATGTCTTCTCTTTTTTTTTTTTACAGCAGAGAGTTTGACAAGGGATATGGTGTCAAAGACTCTACGAATGGATAAGTCTACGTTGAATCGACGAGGAGGGGCATCCTAGTCGAGTGGGGGTCCATTGCTGACCATCTTCAAGTGTCAAAAGATGTAGGATTTGTGCACGTGAGAGGGGGGTAAATCACATGTGTTTAAAAAAAAATAATCTTTTACGATTTTATAAAACAAGTGCGAGTGCAGCGAAATAACGAGAAAATAAGTAAAAAAGACATACGTTCGATTTTTACTTAGTTCGGAGCTTATGATGACTTTTACTCCAAGACCTAGGTCCTTTCCGATGAATAATCCACTAAATAATAGGTTTTTACAATAAGTAAGTTGGTAACAAAATAACTAACTTTAAAATATTAAGTACAATAAAGAAAGTAGGAGTAAATAAGCAAAAACTACATGTTACCCAAGTATATGCTCGTTTAAACATATAGTGGTGTCATGCCATTCTTGAGTCATTCAGAGCTTGGAATATAGTAGCATAGCACAATTATAGTAGTAGAATGGTCATAGGAGCTCATATTAGTGTTGTCTTTCTTCTGCTGATCGAACATCTCTTTTATTGAGCATTGAGGGTACCTTCAACCCCATCCGAGTGCCTCCAATCTTAAAAATTATCTTGTAAACTTCGATCATTATAAGTCACACGAACTGTGGCTTCTATCCACTCAAGGGTACCTTTCAGTGCTCCGAGGTGCCTCCGAAGCATTCTGAGGCACCTCCAATGCGCTCCATGTTAGGACGCTCTAACGAGCTAGGGGATGATTAACTCTAATGGCTTCGTTGATGATTTGTTGCACCGGAAAATTGAAGCGAAGACTCCACAATGTTAACGTCCTTTATTTTACTTGGTATTTACCTCCTTGAGGCGACTAATATAAGGATTCACTCCTCCTCGCTCACAGATATACTATGAAAACCTCTTTCATGGAGGTGCAGAAGCCTCGTATAAACTCAAACGAAAGAGCACCCGAGAGAATACAACAATATATGCAACAAGAACAAGTAAATGAATATAATTATATGAAACATTGCTCTTGATCTTTTGTTAATCTGGAAACATTTCATGTAGACTTGGAAGTGCAACAACACTTCACCTTGAATTGTCCAAAATCAACAGTGAAGAATGGAGAAGAAGAGTTGCATTTGAATCTTCATCATTGACTTTATATTATGTGGATTAGGGCTCCCAATTGATTTGTCTTACCTCCAATAGATTGCCACATCTGATCCAAGCACATCCAACCATCCAAATCTCTCAACGACTCTTTTCTTCATCACTTAATCGACTAACCAATCAATTACAAAGTCTTCTGTTCACTCGCAAGCTTCTACCAATCAATTACACAATTGTTCAAGCAACTTTAATCGATCACCTGATCGATTTAGAAGCTCTCTATTTGTCGCGAACTTTTCTCAATCGATTACCCAATTGATTAGATTCAGGGTGAATCGATCACCTGATTAATTCACCACGCTTCTATGCGTCGCGAAGAAAACACGCTCAAACGATCATTTGATCAATTGGTGTAGGTCTTGATCGATTATCCAATCGATCCAACACATTTCTGTTTTGCGAACTTCTCCTCCTAATCGATCACCTGATTGATTGGATTTGGCACAGTTGATTACCTAATTGATTGCTCATGCTTAACTCACTTAACCTGAGTTTAGGGTTCTCTTTCCTAACCTCTGGTCAATCGTGACCTGTTGGGATTTCTCCACCAAGTGTCCGGTCAACCTTTTGACCCACTTAGACTTTGCTAAATTCCAGTTGGACTTTCGATCACCAAGTGCAGCCATCCTTGACCCACTTAGACTTTTCTCTTGTCTAATCGTAATTAGGACTTAACCTTGTTAACATGCGGTCCTGCTTGATTTACTTGGATTTCCCTTTACCTAACCGCAGTTAGGGATTTCTTTTGCCAATATGCGATCCACCTTGATCCACTTGGACTTTGCTTGCCTAACTCAGTTAGGACTTTTCTTGCCAATGTGTTATCCTTCTTGACTCACTTGGACTTTCCTTTGCCTAACCACAGTTAGGGCTTTCCTTTGCTGATGTGTGATCCTCCTTGATCCACTTCGACTTTGATTGTCTAACCGCAGTTAGGACTTTCCTTACTAACGTGCAGTCTTCCTTAACCCACTTGGACTTTTTTGTCAACGTACGGTCCTTCTTAGCCCACTTGGACTTTCCCTTTGTATAATCCTCGAGTTGGGACTTGCTTTACCTAAAATCCAGTTAGGACTTTACCAGTCAAGTACTGGTCTTCCTTGACCTATTTGACCTTTCATACATTTGTCAACAACGTATTGTCCAAACATGTTTTCCACAACATATTATTCAAACATCGAAACTCAAGCTCAAACCCACTTAAGCTTAGTCAAACTAATCAACATTGACCAGTGGAATGATTGCATTACCAATCTCCTAACAATCTCTCTATTTTTGATATTTGACAAATATGCTTAAATTAGACTAACTCATATTAGCCGAACTCTAATTTCATCTTATCCTCGAAGCATGAATATGAACTTCTAATTTAAACCCTACATTTTCTCCTCTTTTAATACACATAAAAAACTCTTCCCCTTAAGAGTCAATTTTGTCAAAAGAAATGTAATGAAAGTCTCTAGTGGAGAGACACGACCATGTGTTGCTTGTCCATGGGTGTAGAGCCATAGCCGCATGGAAACACATGGCCAGGTTTTGCTCTTCTTCTTTGATCTCTTCGAAGTACGTCTTAACACCATTTTCGCTCCAAAAATATATTCTGTCAACAAAAATAGTTGATCTCCAATAAAGAGAATAATTATGCTTAAAATATGATAAAGAGAGGTGAAATTGCATAGAAATACACAAAGAAAGTAAGTGAATGTGTGTTCAAGTATGTAAAAGAGTATATATAATCTACGTATATCAGTCAACGAAGCCAAATGAAAAAGAAAAGGAGTGAGATCGCCTGAACCCTTCAAAGTGGAACTGGGCATCGGGTCGATGAAGCCTAATGGAGTTGTAGAGGAGCGAGATCGCCTGAACCATTCAAAGTGGAACTTAACTGCGCGTTAGGTCGGCGGTGCCGAATGGAATTAATCGCTCAGTCGGTAAGACCAATTGGAGATTAGTGGAGAGTCATATCATTGGACCTAAGCGTTTTGGCTTATCGACACCGAGTGAACACCCTTCCCGTCTCAAACATCTCAACTGAAAACGATCAAGTTGATCCATCCGAACTTTGACCGCTATGTTTTTAGGACTAATAACTTTTTGGTACATACTCTCCATATCACAATCAAATCAGTTTTTTCAAAAAAAAAATACGAAAAAATGATTAATTTTAACGACAAATGTAAAATACGTAATTCATTTAGCAAATAACTTTTTTTTGTTTCACCTGTCCATCCCTTTTTCAGTTATAGTTATTGTAAACCCACTAAACAAGATAAAAATCTTGTAAAGATAAAATTAGAATCACAACCACACCACTAACGATTCTGCGTGTGTTTCGCTAAAATACTAGAAACCTCTGTTTTCTCGACGTACGGAGCCATTCTGCCTTTTCCGGTGGCCGGAAATCAAATCCGGGCCGGTAGTGCTAGTCGCGCAGCATATGCTCGAACTCAGATCGGTGAACGCCCTGAGTATGTCCCCGTGGACGCTACGGTCGTTGAGCTCCAAGTAGGAAAAGAGCAGCTCCTGCATGAACTCCCAGTCCGGCGTCCCCCGCGGCCCCTGCGCCGCCACCATCTCCTCCATCGACCGCAGGAAGTCCTCGTACGGTTCGTCCGAGAACCTCACCACCGCCTCCCCGCCGCTCTCAGCCGCCGCCTCCGAAAGCCGCGCCTCCTCCACCAGCGAGCTCGCCGCGCCGACCGGCACGAAAAACCGCTCCGACGCCTGCACCGCGCGCGGGGACGGCAGCGTCAGCCGCGGCGACACGTCCGTGGGCCGCGAGATGTAGTAGCTCCAACAGATATCGTCGTCGCCGCCATCGCCGTGGCTTCCTTTTTCTGGATGCTCCTCGCGTTCGCCCCCACCGCGGCCACCGAAAAGAGAGGAGAAGTTCTCGAGGAGGTTACGGTCGACGTGGGAGAACTTTACGGCGGCAGATGATCCTCCGGTGACGGCGCCTCGGCGGTCGGCGAAAGAGGGGCCTTCGACGAGCCTGCGGCGCGACGTTAACCAAAGACGGACAGCAGGCTTATTGATGGGCGGCCTGCTTGGCCTTGAGATGCAACTCGTAGGTTTGTTCTTTCCCATTCCTTAAACCGGATTTCTCTCTTCTTTGAGTGGAATTTATAGAGTAGATTTGGTGCAGAGATTGCATGGATCCAGGAGGTCAGGCACTCCCGTGCTGGATTTGTTTGCAGATTCCATGCACCCTAATCATGGTAAATGATTTGGATCATGAATGGCATAAAGTTTGAAATGGTAGAAAGATGAACGTCGTTAATTTTTAGATTTTCGAAATTTTGCTATTAAGGAAGGAATAATGGCTATTTGAATCAAAATTAGGAATTGGATTTATGAGGAGTTTAATGCCATGAATTATATTTGTCGAGTGGGGAAGTGCAGCCTAAATTTGAGCCCTGGGTGAGATTAAGATTGGGATAACAAATTTAGAATATTAAAATATAATAGTTGGACCTAGAGTTCGTACTTTTCAGTCCGATACAATCAAATACTAACGCATTTAAATAATATAATATAATATAATGAATTGATTTGCTCATTCAATTAATTAATTACACTTAGACAACGCCGTTTACTATTCTACATATTTACTATAATTATATTGATCCTGTCGAGGATAGACCATTGATGATATGATAAGTAGATTGATTGGAGAACTCCTAAGAAGAGAAGGAAATCGTCAATAAGCAAGCCAAGAGATTTCTAACGTAGCTACTCGGATGATCAAGTGAGAATGATGATAACGTAAAGCAAAGCAAACAGCAACAATGAGAAAAACATGCATAGGTGTGCTTGTGTATACCTGTGCAAATAGAGAAGGACCCTCTTTTATAATATCTCTCATAATCTCTGCATTAATGAGACATTATCCTGCAATTACTCAATCGGTCTCATTGTTATGCTTATACCGTATTTATCAATCACATCGTCATGTAGGTGATGTAAGTATCCGACAAACTCACGTATTGTATTAATTGCAATAACTAGGCTTTTGGGTCAGGAGGCCTCTTGGGCTGCTAGCTAGAAGATGAATTTCTCATGTAGCCTATTTATGTATATGGCATAACTGGGTTATAGCGCTATCCTCAAAGTAAACAGAGTTTTGGTGGCCTAGCAAGTCAACATTGACTCTTTTAGGGTCCGATCGATCGGCAAGGCTGATTGTGAGAGTGGAAACAAAGAACCAAGCAAATAAGATCAAAGTTGGGAATGAGACCCATGGAGAATTTGTTCGACCAGCAGGGGCGATCGGTAGTGAGAGGGAGTTGAGTCCTAAGTGAGCCGGTCTTGGGCCAAGAGTAAAATATTAGGATATTGAGAAATTGTCCGATCGACAAGGCCGATCGAGAAAGTGGCAATAGTGCCCCGAGCAAATCCGATCCAAATCGAGAGTAGGATCCACAGAGAGAATGCCAAATCGATAAGGTCAATCAAGAAAAGGGGGAACTGAATCCCAAGCTCGGTCTACGTGGGGTGTGGGCTTCACAGAGAACCTATTCGATAAAACAAGGCTAATCGGGTGAGACGAGCATTTAGCTCCTAGTGAGTTTGGTCCGCGCCAAGTGGACGGGGGAGGGGGGCTACTAGGCCAGCTATTCGTCTTTATGATCTTTCATGGATTTTAACCTCCATTTGTCTAAGCTTATTGGACCCTTTTTTCCTTAGAGCTGATCCTTTCCCTATTAGTCGTATCATATATTATTTTATTTTTTTAAAAAAAATATACGTAGAAATACAGAAACAACGTTAAGAATTAGTTTTAAATTTTTGAATCGCCTCACTTACTTAAATCTACTCTGCTTGAGTTTTAGATTTTTTTTTTTTTTTTGATAATTCAGGTATCTATTCCCTTTAACCGAAAGATTCATCCAAATGATTAATATTTTTAGTCCCGCTTTTCATTGACAGTGTACCATAACTGAGACTTGAAAATTATCTATTGAAGGATCCATTTCACCAGGAGCCTTGATTGAGTTTCAGAGGAGACATGCCTAGTGGTAGACCAATTAAACAGTTGATTTCGACAATAAAAATTCAATTAACTAATTCAACAATTGATTGTCCGTTGCACCCAAAACAAATCAATTAACAAACATTTAAAGCGGGTGCAACCAAGTCCTTAAATGCTGTCATAACTGGTACCCATTCATATCATATTTGTCACTTAAGTGAGAATAATTCAACAAAAAAAAAAATCAATTTCAAACTAATTATACAAATAAAAAAATAATCTTATAAAGCCTAGTACTGCAATACCAATAAGCTATTTATGAACCTTTGTTTCTCTGCCATTATAAATCATTCACTTCGGCCAAACCTCGTACATCATAAATACTGCAGCCATGTAACATGTCTGACAACCACTGTAAGTAAACAGACTCATGTAATTTAGTAACTCGTGAGTCAGCATACACATGACAAGAGAGGATCAGTGTGGATATGATGGCTGGCCAAGCGTCACCGATGGGTAATCATGTCCGCCATAACTAATGGCAGATCCGCCATAGGGAACTCGTCCAACAATGTCATCATCCATATAATACCATTGAGCCGCAGTGGGTGGAATCTGGCTGGGACCTGAAGTAGCATAGGATGCAGAAGCACGGCTATCAGATCCACCTTGACCTGGGAAGCCATAAGCATGATGAGCTGGTGGGATATGGGATGCAACAGCCGAGTTCTGACTAAATGAAGCAAAAGGTGCATTTGAAGTTCTCGCTTTTTTAGCAGGAAAAGTTGGAGCGGTTCCTGTTCCACTAATTGGCACAGGTCTCTTGCTCCGAAATTTCTTTGAAACTGCAGGATTCTTCCTATCTGCCTTGGCTTTCTCCAATTTTGCAAGCCTCCTTTTCAACTCACTGGTGCTGAACTTCGCCTCGAGGTTGCAACTCTCCACACACTTGATTATTGATCTGAGGGCAGTCATCTCGAGATTGTTTGACTCTCGCTAGAAGAATATTGAATCACTTTCGTTAAAACATGATACCATTAAATTCTTAATAAAGATGGCTCAATAGACACAAGATTCAACCTTTCTAATACCAATAAATCAATAGTCTCAATAAGGAATTTGGGTAACATACCAAAGCAGCAGGTGAGTTGTTTCCATCCTTTGATATGGAACTGGCTTTTCTCCTAGAGGCTTGGTGGTACTCTTTCAGAAGGGATTCAGGGGGG
The DNA here is from genome assembly GCF_018446385.1 of Zingiber officinale. NCBI lineage: Eukaryota > Viridiplantae > Streptophyta > Magnoliopsida > Zingiberales > Zingiberaceae > Zingiber > Zingiber officinale. Next base: position 12,422,102 of record NC_056001.1, on the reverse strand, counting down.
AAATGATTGCTTAAACCAGAATAATGAACAAAATAAATAGCTTCAATCTCCTTGTTGGTGTTTATCAACTTGTCAATGACAACTGCATTACAGCACTCAAAGGTTCAGACTTCAGTGAACACGTCTAAGAGAAAAAAGAAGAATGCTAATAATAATAATCACAATTTTTCATTAATTATGCATCATGAAAGTAAATCAAGTGGCCAGAAACCAATTTTATCTAGCAGGAGCATGCCAACTTAAAAACACTCTTTTGAGTTTCATGACTTCGTCAGAATAGTGCCCCTTCACTGTTATATTTCAAAAGGAGAAAAAGGAATCCTAATTTAATGAAATATATAAGACATGTTAAATCATTCAATCTTAAGGCGAGGGAATTTAAAGACCAAATACTTCTAAAGGTGTACTGATATTATCTGGGAATTTTTAAAAAGGTCAAATGCTAGATTATCTATATTTGTGATTTATTAATGGTAGTGATATTATTTGAGATAATTTAATTTAATTTTAAGATAAATGAGTTCAAGGTGCAAATCCAACTTAACCTTAGTGGGTCTAATTGTTGGGTCTTTTATTAGGATTAGTGGGGTTTAAATTGATCTCATATATATATGTAGAGAGAGAGAGAGAGAGAGAGAGAGAGAGATTTGTTATGGCGGGCGACATACATGGGCTACGGCGCGACGCGCGTGGGCGCCTCCGATCATTGGAGGTGCCTCCGCACATGAGAAGCGCCCATGCGTGTTGCCCACGTGTGTCGCCCAGCATAACAAACTTTTATATATATATAAGCTCCTGGTTGTGCCATATCTATATATATACAACCAGGAGCTTAAAAAGAAAAATTTGATCGAGGCGCCTCGGATCAAACCTATGAGGGGCACCCACGCTAGGCGCCCATGCGAGTGTGCAGGATAAAATTACTATATATATGTTCCACGCCTTATGCTGCACACCCTGTGAACACCATGTGTAAATTTTTTTTCACTTTCTTTAACCTAAACCCTAAATCCTAAACCCTACCCTAAGTTAAAAAAAAAAACAAATTACACATCGTGGTTACGAAGTTTGCAGCATAAGATGTGCAACATATCAAAGTCCTCTCTCTCTCTATATATATATATATAATGGGATTAGACAAAAGAAACAAGCTGATTTCTTTCACCTACTTGACCTGATTATATCATGTTTACTACTACTACATGGGGGAATTGTTTTTGAATTGCTTGAAACATGCCATTTATATTGCTTGCACTTGCTTGTGCTTTTGCTTTTGCTTGCACGTGATTATATTGCTTGCTTTTGCTTCATTTATATTGCTTGAAACATGCCATTTATATTGCTTGCACTTGTTTGATACTGTTAGTTGTTTGCCTATTTTCTCTTGCTACAATGGTAATTATTGACAATTAGTTGATTAACATGGGCTAACACAAAAATTTAAAACTAGTGAACATAATCTGTAACTACTAAGAGAACAATCAATATAATACTTATATTGTTGAGCCTCAGCTTTGCTCTCCGAGGGGACCTTGGGTCCATTCACACTTTATGTGAGTTTCAGCCTATTCTTTAATGGATGGATTGTTGGTCATTCATCTTTTTACATGAGATACATTTTTCTTCCTTCTAAATATGATACATCTCTCGTGGAATGGACTGTATCATTTATACATATAAGATGCATTATTTATTGGGAGGATTGCAAGTTATTCACCCTATACATGATGCATCATTTGCTGGGTGAATTGTGGATTGCCCCCCTTTATATGACATAAATATATAGAGAGATTGATTTCCTATAAGAATAGAAAAGAGAAAAAAAAAATTAGTGAAACTAAGAAAGAGAAATTAAAGAAAAATAATGAGAAATATTAATTGATGTTAAGAGGAGTTGAACTCCATCTTAAATTTTGAATATACTATTTTGTTTCCATCAAGTACTTCTTTCTTACACTCATTTTGTAATTTGTAGACACGTTTTGGATATTTTCAACCACAAGAGTTAACATCAACATTTTCACATAGTACCTGTGGTGTCTCCCTAGAGGATAGTTAGCTTTTATAGCTTTTCTCTTTGACATTATTATTCATCAAGCATGGTGAGTGAAATTTGCCTCTCAGAGGTCTAACTCAGGCCAGGCGTGACGTCTGGTTTTTAAAACTATGGTTCTTTGCTAATATGATGCTGCTGGGAGCTTGTAGTCTGAGAGTTACCAAGCTGGTTTTGGTCACCTTCAATTGTTTGTTTTTTTGTTTCTGTAACTATGTTTGGAATGAGAATACTACAGGCATATGAGGGAGGATATACTCGAATCAAGAATATATTCGCTTGCATTTGTGCAAATAAATAAATAACCAGCGTACCTGCCAATTGTTCTCTAAATCCTATTGCAGAAGCAAGTTTCGCCATTTCTTTTCTGGAAGCATGTTCCATGAGCAGCATCATTAAGAATTCCTCCTCAAAACGTGGCCTAAGATCAAATGCTGCCACTATCTGAAGAAATGTTTGTGCCTCCGAACCACCCATCGTTTCTCCCCCTTCTCCTCCCTCACTCTTCCGGCCAAACTTTTTCTTCCACAACTCCGCCACGACCACTGCCCTCTCCCTGATACTTTCGGCTACATCTGGAGCCTTCGTCCCCTCGGAACCAAGCAGCGAACGGAGCAGCATCCCAAGAACCCAGTTCCGATCTGCACCATCCTCGATAGGGTGGACCAGGAAGTCCTCAACTGCGTCAATCACAAGCCGTGGGGGATCGATCGAATCATCCACGGCGTCGGCTACCCCTTTCCGGAGCATGCCGAGGGTCCTGCGCCGCGACGCGACAAAGCGCCACAACCCAGCCGAGTCCATGCGTCGCGCGTACCAACGGAGGAGACCGCGGAGGTCGGTATCCGCGTCGGGAGGGCGGCGGGCGGCGGGATGCTCGATCTCAGCAAGGATGGCATCACGGAGCTCCCGGATGGCGGCGGAGGCGGCGAACTCGCGGTCGCAGAGAGAAAAATCGCGTTGGGAGATGGAATCTACGGCCTGTTGGGTGCTCGGGTCGAGAGACTGAAGGTCGGCGTCGAGGGCTTCTGAACGGCCGGTGATAGTTTGGTGGAGAGCGTCCAAGCGGTTCGAGAGGGACTTCCAGAGAAGGATGCAGCTGGCGAGGAGCGAATGCTGCGTTTCCAGGTCGTCGATGTGCCTCTTGATTCGATCGCTCGCGAGGGCTTCAGCCGCCATGGCGTTGGGAGAGATGGATTCAATAGCGAGGAAGCGAGAGCTAAAATGATAAAAAAAATATATATTGGAATTTACGAAAACTAATACGGTTTGTGGGCCTAAATATTAGCGGGCCGAACAGCGTTCTTCGCAGAAAGGGAAACAAAAAACTAAGTTACAAATTATTTTTCCAAGCCGCGTTGAGGAATTATTAAAAAAAAAATTTAAAAATGCAAATTGCACCAGCCGGGAATCGAACCCGGGTCTGTACCGTGGCAGGGTACTATTCTACCACTAGACCACTGGTGCTTGTTGTGATGTTGATTAACAAATTAATCAACTTGTGAGCTTTCAGGAAGGGTCCAAGTTGAATGGATTAGTTTTACTAACGACAATGACGCAAGGAAAAACAGAACTAACGTGAGATAGCCACTAGCAACGTGCAATCGAAATAGATCAGACTTGAAAATATTAAATAAAAAAATAATATCCAGGCAGCTCTTTAAATTATCTCATCTTAATTGTATAATTTATTTATCATATACATAAATCTAAAATTATGCAAATTAATATAACTTAATTATATGTATTTAAAATAATCTAACATATTATTATACATAAGATTTCTAACATTAAAATTATTAACTCAACGAACTAATAAATTTATCATCTATCTCTCTATTAAATTACTCAAGTTAACCTGCTATATTATCGAATCATTTCAGATATTGCCAGTCCATCAATTCCTCTATTTAATCGTGTTTTCCAGATCAAAATTCATGGATCATGGAGGATACAGGCAATTGAACTCCAGGCTCACAAGCTACAATGACAGTCGATAGAAATTGAAGACCGCGACAAAACAGTCATGGAAAATGAGTTGGAGTACCTGCTTTGTATGTCTTCGATTGCGATATATTTTCACTCTTATGCATCTCTCAGAATTTAATTTGCAAGTTGTAACCACAATATATTGCATTAAATCGAGATTAAAGAAAAGTAGACGAATTTAAACTTTGCACTCAATGCTATTTTTAACCACAATAATTCGATTTTTTGTCCTCTTCTTTGAATTTAGGAAACATACAAAACAATAACAAGAAATTTCTAAAGGCGTCTGAAATTAAACTACATGTACACTATAGAAGGAAAATGAAATAAAATATCTATATATATATACATATTTAAAAGATTGTGGAGCAATTGCCAAACATTTGAAACGTCCAAGAGAGACGAAGCGAGCGAGGTTAGAATGCTCTCTTACTCTTCTCTTCAGCTCACTTCCCCTTTCAACCACCACCAAACACTCCTCTCCAGTGCTCCTCGTAGAGGAATTACATGGAACGACTCATCCGCTTCTGTTCTTCCCTGCCGCCCTCGCGCCTCTCCTTCACTGATCTCCTCTCTTCCCCCCGTCGCTCGGTCGCTCCCGGAAAACTCACCTGCCGCGACGCTTGTGGATGAGGCGGAGCAAGGAGCAGCTTTGTCGCTTCCGTCGCCCCTGCGGCGGGAGTTGCTTCCTAGCCACGTGGCTATCATAATGGACGGGAACTCGAGGTGGGCGAGGGCGAGGGGGTTGCCGTCGACGCTGGGGCACGAGGCCGGCTACCGCGCCCTGAAGAAGGTCGTCGAGCACTCCCACAAGTGGGGGATTCGGGGGCTCACCGTATTCGCCTTCTCCACCGAGAACTGGCGTCGCCCCAAGGTCCGTCCTTTCCTGCTTTGGCTATCTAATCTCCTGATGGTTCTTGGCTAAAATCTCGTTCTGGCATTTCGTACAACAGGTGGAGGTTGATTTCCTGATGATGCTGTTCGAGAGAGTGCTGAAGGAGGACATTCTTGAACTCACGAAGTGAGCATTTTAATGCTCTTTTAACGTCATGCATGAAAGTTTCATGTCAACAGTGGCATATTCCTTATGCTCAACATTTATGTCATTTAAAACAAACGAGTGACACATGCTGAAACTTGAATTTCCTGTTTCCTGGTAGCTGATCAAAAAAATTACTGCCCGTTTCGTATAATAAGAGGACTATCTTTCTTGCTCATGTTTCAATTGAGAGAATCTTCTTTACCATGCTCAAGTTCTTCAAATTACCTTCTTACATATGTGTCTTTTTTCTGTAAACTTAGATTTCTGCCACTGTGATCCTTGTATAGATCTTTCCTACAGAAACTTCTTATCCGATCCATAAGAGTGTTGCACCGGAAATTTTTGACAACTAATTTGTAGAAACAGCAAGTAAAGAATAATCTATTTTGTGTTTGGTTATCGACAGGGACGGAGTTCGGATATGCTTAATTGGCGACTCCACAGAACTCCCAAAATCTCTACAGAATCTAAGCAAAGAAATAATAGAGGCGACTAAGAACAACACAAAGCTTGATTTAAGTGTGGCAATCAGTTACAGTGGGCGAAGGGACATAACACAAGCCTGCAAAAGCATCGCAGAGAAGGTAAAACATGGTTTGGTTGAGCCTGAAGACATCACAGAGTCACTTGTCGCACAAGAGCTTGAGACAAACCGCATTCTTGAGTTTCCGTACCCTGACCTACTCATCCGAACAAGTGGCGAGCTCCGGCTGAGCAACTTCTTGTTGTGGCAATCTGCATACAGTGAGCTATTCTTCACGGATACATATTGGCCAGACTTTAAGGAGGCGAACTATGTTGAAGCCTTAGCCTCTTACCAAACGAGGCAGAGACGATTTGGCCAACGAATATAGGGAAGAATACTGAATGATGGTGGCAAGGACTTGTATCAATCTTTGTAAAACTTGCTGATCAGAATGAACAGCTGTAATACAAATAGATCAGCAGTAGAGTTATACATGTATTTAAATAATTAGTAGTGAACTTCTACTAAGAATTTTGTTATAGGGCCACGCTACTGGATGCTATATAACAAACAAGAAATTTACCTTATTGTATTGTCTTACACAAGAATGGCTACATTAATATACAGAAATATCGTAGCACTGTGACTTTTTGAATAGCACATGTTTACATGATTTATTACCATCATAGGAGATGGGAAAGAAAGTCAAGAACTAGATCTGGACGTTAAAGCTTTCATTACTATCCCAATCATCCTGAACTTGCACAGAGTATTGCAGATTCCAGATAACATCGTCAATGCAAGGGCGCTGCTTGGGATCTTTTGATAGACAGTTGAGAGATACTTCAACTACTCTGCTCAAGGAGTCGACCGAAGAACTTCCACGAATCGCCATGTCAGTGAATCCCTTCAAGCTTGCTGGCTTATCTACCAAACTCTTCTCTAGCTGCAAAAGCAGTAATATTTTTCACTTGTAGATCAAAATCTCCATGCCAATTCAGCTCATAGAGGAGAATTTTATGTACCTTAGCCCTGAGAGAATCAAGCTGAGCATTGGACCCTGGAGGTTTCCCTGTGACAATCTCTAGAAGAATGAGACCGAATTGATAAATATCTTCTTTTTCACCGTTCACAACACTGTCAATGCTGAAAGACAAACAAGACGCAAAATTTACTAGAAAATGATCGCATCTAAAACATGGGCTTATTTTTGCTTAAACATTCCTGGGATCACTGATAGGATATAATATATTACCTTCCTAGATCTTCCTTGTGTGCAAAAATAGTTAAAGGGCTTCGAGAACCTAACTGATAGATCCAAGACAACAACCAAACGCAATCAAAACAGGGAACATATTCACTTATTTTTCATTAAATGAGGCAGCACGTTACCTTGTTGCTTCTGAAATTGGCAAGTGTTGGAAGGTTGTAATTGCTTATCTTCGCAGTGAAAGTTTGATCCAACAATATATTCTCTATGTTAAGATCATTTCCAACTATACCAGGAACCGTGACCGTATGTAAGAATTGGATTCCCCTTGCAACTCCAATAGTCGCCGACACCCTTTGTGACAATGTCATCGTAATCTCTGTCTTTCTCGATTCTGCAGGAAGAAGAGGTGTTACAATCCAATACTTCGTTACATACGTACTTAAAAAAAAAAAAGTTCATCTTCACAATTACCGCCAAGATAAAACCGCAGACTTCCATTAGAAACGTGCTCAAAAACAAGAAAAATAGCATCAATGGTGTTGGTGTTCTCGCTGTCATTTGCAACGCAGTATCCGATAATGCTGACCAAATGACGATGCCTGAGCTTTGAAACGATATCCATGTACTGAAGAAGGCTTTGACGTGACAATTTGTGGTTCAATCTCAAACATCTGATGATCACTGATGAACCGTCGCGAATCCATCCTTTATAAGCCTTAGAATACAGGCAAACAAAAGTTAGCTAGATAGCTCGCCCGAATAGGCAATAGCAATTTAAAGTGATAATAAGTATCCTGCCATCATTAACAACGTCACTGATTTTTAGTGTTGTATAGTAGGGAACGTTGACGATGGTACTGTGCATGGACTTGTAAGGTTCGTGTTTCTTATGAAATTTTCATATAGCCAAAATATTGAAACTGTCCTAATTACTTGAGAATGAAAATCACAGAAAACGTTACTTGACGCATAAATATTGCAAGGTAGATGGAAATTTTGTCTATAGAAGATTACTAGTGTTCAGCCCTTTCTATCCTTATGTTGATAATTACTTGTTTCATTCATTTTAAATAAAAAATAATACAAAAAAAGAAGAATAGAAAAACCAGCACAAGAAACAAATTTGGTCACCTAAAATGTCAGAATACCTGCCCTTGAGCACCATCTTCAATCAAGTTTGATGGATCGAAACTATTGGTTGCTTCTTCAAGATCCTCAATACTGAAAATCTGATACGGTTCTAGGCCAAGAGTCCCTATCATCACCGTCGGAGACATATGTCCTGCAGATGATCAAAAACAAAATCACCAATTTCTCGATAGGACTAAATATAGTACTATATTTTCAAGAAGAAGCCATGTCTATCTTTCTCACTTGCATCAAGAGGGCTTCTTGGAGCCACATGAACAAAAGATTTCCCCACATTGGTTTTCTCGAAGATGTTGCGAGTGTCTTCTTCATCCTTTGCACTTCTCATCTTCCTAAAGATCAAGAAACCTAGCAGTCCAACAAGCACAGCACCACAAATGGCTCCCCCAACAATTCCAAATATGAGTCCAAGATTGCTCTTTGATCCGCTGATCTTGTTTGCTGAAGGCAAGACCGCGGCCAGAGCACCTTGATTACAGTAAGTATTTGGATGTTGGAAACCCAAATCCACCGCACTCAAGCAGTTCCCCGAGCTCAGCACTACCCGGTTCGAGGAATTAGATTGGATGCACGAAGGCAAGCGCCCGACGATGAGATTGTTGGAGATGTCGACGTAGGAAAGGTTAATACTGCATGAAGAGTTCGCCGGCACTTCGCCAGTGAGTCGGTTCTCCGACAGGTCGAGGTACTGCATTGATGGAAGTAAGAACAGGAATGCAGGAACCAACCCATGGAGCTCGTTGAAAGACAAATCCAGCCTCCGGAGCTGGTCGAAGGAAGCGAGGTTGGCTGGGATTTTGTCAGCAAAGGAGTTGTTTCTGAGGGACAGAGTGACGAGACTACTGCTGAGAGAGGGAAATTCTTGCCCTAGGTTATTCCCCGACAAGTCTAATTCGAGGATCGCCGACAGAGGATGGAGGTCAGGAACCGTCCCGTTGAACAAATTCCAGCTCAAAATCAGATTTTGGAGGGTGAAAACCCTGGAGAGCTCCGGCGGGATCGCCCCCGAGAAGTAATTGGAGCTCAAGTTGAGGACTTGGAGCGAGGCGAGGCGATCCACCTTGGCGGGGAGGGGCCCGCAGAGGCCGAGGGAGACGAGGGAGAGGTAAGTAAGGTCGGGGAGCCGGGAGAGTGTTGTGAAGAGCGAGTCGGAGGAGAAGGCTGGCGAGAGTGGACCGGAGGCGCCGCCGACGACGGAGAGCCCGGTGACGCGGCCGGCGTCGCAGGAGACGGAGAGGGAAGGAGTGGGAAGGATGTAGCAGAAGGCAGTGGAGTTAGACCATCCGGCAAGAACCGGAGGGTACTCGAGTAGGCGTGGGAGGCGAAGCAGGGTCTTGGATTGGGAGCGGGAGAGCGGCTGCGCCGACGAGCGGAGGGAGAGAAGGAAGAAGAACAGAGCGGCGACGGCGAAGGGAACGACAGTACTTAAAAATCCCATCTTTAAGAAATCTTCCGCTTGTTCTGCAACTCCCTTGCTTTAGCTAATTCTTTTGGAACACTGGAACATGGAAGAAGGAAGAAGGAAGAAGGAGAGCAGGCGCTTGCATGCAAGGTGGTGTTATAACGGAAGGTGAGACGACTGCGCGTGGAGAAGGATAGGAGGTGGCGATTGGCGAACTGCGGACGGTGTTCATTTATGATTTTGTAATCTAGAACTATTTTAATTTGCTTAGCGAAATTATCCGGGCGTATTTAAAATTGAGTTGTTAGAAGAGTAAAGAGGAGAAAGTAACTGACACTTGATATGAAATTTAATGTCCGGCGGCTTCAAACACTGCATGAATCTAATGTCTTGAGGTTGACGATGCGTCATGTGGTTAAAAAGTTCGGCATGACTCGGTGACATCGGCCGACTCCAAGCCATTGAATTCTTACTAAGAAAGTGAAGTGGAGATGTTTGGCTTGTCGATCCGGTCAAAGTCACATGGAGACGTGGATTTTGCCTAACTTTGTGGAGTGGAGATAGACCGAATGAGATGGAGCCAAAATCTCGTGCCAAACTATTGTGGCTTTGGTTATATATAGAATAAAATTTAAAATTTCGAGAACGGAACGGTCCATTGCTCGTAACCGGAATCTAATTGTCAACGCGATGACTTGGATTGCGATGACCATTACGATGTGGGTCCATTAGATACTGAGATCGAATATAATCCGCAGTTAACCCACGTGTTTAGTACAAGACTAAACAGTTAACTAGGCCTTTCATCACCAAATGTCATCAAAGGGGTAAATAAACAAATGTCAAAAACTAAGACATGCAATCAATAGGCAAGTGGAAGGCTAAGTCTTCCCTATTTAATGCGTAGTCTTATTAATGCGCCAGTGCTATAGTTCAGATGGCTCACTCTCCAAAACACACACACAGAGACAAAGCATAGACACGTTAAAGTCCTGTGATCACCTAATAAGTCAAGTGCAATCTCTCCCTTACACTGTATAATTTAGTTGAAGCTGATGTCTCAATGTCCTCTAATTCATCAAGGGGAAAAAATGATAATAATAAATAAAACTTGGTTAACAGGAGTTGGAGGTGCATCACAAATGAGGATGACCGAGATAATAATAAATATAAAGATGGGAGGAGCCTACGAATACGATGCAGAAGATGGCATGGCAGGAAGATGATCTGCATCTTACTCTGTGCCTGCAATTAATTAAAAGTGGATGAGGCTCATGTGGCCCTTCCATATCTCACATCATTCAGCGTCGGTGTGCGTGCGTCCATAGAACCCTTCGTTGGAATTAATGCTGCCAACGGAAGGACGAACCTGTGGTCAGGTAGATCCGTGGCTTATCTATTCCCTCAAAGAAGCCTCCAACAGCCTAGTTCAGTCCGAATTGAGGTTTGTGATAATTCTTATCAAAATCTAAGCCATACGAATTTTAAAATATAAAAAACTCATATATAAAAAATATAAAAGTAAAAATATCTAATTTAATCAATTAAACAGGAGATAAAAAAACAAATATATAAAAAAATAATAAAAAAATTTGATTGACGAGTCATGTCTTTATCTTGTAAGATCATTAAAAATAGAAGAAAATCAAAAAATAAGAAGGATCTTCCAAGTAACTTAAGGGATGATGATGTCATAAAATTACTTATTGATGGGAAACAAGAAACTATGTCAACATTCTTATTTAAATCCTTAGAGACCAATCATATATATAATAGGCATCTATTATCATCCCCTATATAATAATAGATACGGGACTATAGATCCCTATATATAGTAAACATCTATTAGCATTATATAGATGATAATAGATGTGAGACTATAAGTTCTACGCATACAAGGTCTACATCCAACAACCGAACCCAATAAGCCTAAATTAGATCACTTTAATGGGTTCGATTTGTACTCATATGCATACCTTATAAGCAAACCCATTAATTAGAGATAATAACCAACAATCTCCCACTTGAGCTACTTGTGATTTGCATATAGAATACAAGTAAAACTTTAGTTGATATCAAACTTTATGGTACAGAATACTCTTGTAAATAATTTGATCCATTAACTTTATTAGTATAGGACTAAAGAGGTCACAACTACTGTATATGGTCGTAACAAACCCCAACAATAATCACAATACCAATGTCATTAATGACATAAATCAAGATGTAGATGTGTAGAGTGAAAATTACATGAAATATAATTAGTACATGTCAATTTTTAACTGGTCCTAAGATGATCTCAAAGATGTCAGATTATATTTACAAAATACTTTATGATAAACTGCAATAGTAAATCATGATCCAAACTGTATGATTTCAAAAGGAATATATATCTTATTTACAAACACCAAATGCTAAACGCCAACAGTAAATAATGATATCATAGTCTGAGTGTTAAACAACATATAAATTTTTATTAATGTTTTGAACTTTAAGTACATACAATAATCAAATAAATATTTGTCTTTATCAATCAACATAAAACAATAAATACAGACTTCTACTAGATGAGTTCTTCCAACCTACAAAATTACAGTTAACTATTTTTAAGTCCAATTTTCTTTCATTAGGCTTGTAAGGCCTAACTTCAGCTGGACAACCACCAAACATGTAAATGCTTAATGCTAGACTTTCTACCAGTCCACATCTTGAATGAGATTTTAGTTACTGTCTTATTAGGTACTCTATTGAGTAGGTAAACTGCAGTCTTGAGTGCTTTACCCCAAAAAGACTTTGGTAGAGAAGTAAAAGTCATCATACTTCTTATCATGTATTTTAGGGTTCGATTGCGATACTCAACTACACTATTCTGACTAGGTGTACTAGGTATGGTATATTGAGGTACAATCCTACACTCAGCAAGGTAGTTCGTAAAAAATCGTAGACATTATTCACCTGATCCATCATATCGATCATAATATTCACCTCCACTATTGGATCGGATGACTTTAATTTTCTTACCTAGTTGAAGTTCACCTTCGGCTTTGAAAATTTTAAATACATCCAAAGATTGTGATTTCTCATGAATAAGGTACAGATAGTCAAATCTGGAATAGTCGTCTATGAAGCTAATAAAATATGTGTGTCCATTCCAAGATGCCTTAGGGAATGATCCACAAATGTATGTATGTATGTATTAACTTCAAAACGTCACTACAATGGCTAGCCCCCTTGTTCCTTTTGTTAGTGGTCTTCCCTTTAACACACTCTGTGCATATATCAAAGTCTGACATGTCAAGGGAATTGATAATTCCATGTGACATTAATCTTTCGATGCGTTGTTTGGATATATGTCCTAAACGTCTATGCCACAACATGGAAGAATTCTCGTAAGTCAATTTGTGTTTTGTACCTATACTATACATTATTACCTTGGCAACCGTAGGAGTAAAGGTGTTCAATTTATAAAGCTTATGAACCAAGGAATCATTGCCAACCAACATTGAATTAAAGAAAATACTGAAAATTTCATTTATAAATGAACAAGAATAACATAATTTGTTCAAACAGGAAATTGAAATTAAATTTTGTTGAAAAGACGGTACAATAAATGTATTTTCTAAATCTAAAAAAATATTGGTTCTTAAACAAAGCCTAAAAACACCAATCGACTCGACTTTAACCTTCTTTTCATTTACTGTATAGATGTATCTTTCACTATCAAGAAGAAGTCGGCTCATGAGGCAACCCTACATAGTGACACTTAAGTGAGTAGTAGTACCAGTATCTATCCACCAAGTGTTAGTGGGTATAATAGCTAAATTGACTTCTGAACTAACAAAGTTGAGAAGTTTACCTTTCTTTAAACGCAGTTGGCGTACTTGAGGCAGTTTTTCTGTAGGAAATTGATGGTCAGCTAGAAAGTGGGGTTGGATAGCTAGGTCACCCCCAATTCCCTTTCTTCTATACACGATTAGTGCGCAAGTGAAAATACAAAAACTAAAACAATGAAAGCAATAAGTAAGAACACAAACGCTAACACGATTTCTTTACGTGGTTCGAACATTAGTTGCTCCTACTCCACGGTGTATCCTTGAGGTGGACGAACCCCTGATCCTTCGATGGATCAGTCCCCGATAATCTTCAGCTAAAGCTTTCTCCTTCTCGGTAGAGCAAACCTCTCATAAAAGATCTCTTCCTCTTTACAAGATGAAGTTTAGGCATGGGAGGAAGAGAGTAGGCTTTGGAAGCTTTGAGCAATGACTAAGGAGTTCTTCAACAAGTATCAGTAACCTCCTTCATGTCCCAAAGCTTCCTATAAATAAGAGGAGAGAGTTTATCATCATATCAGCTCATCTCGGTGCCAGTCGACTGTCACTTCCATCAGTCGACTGTCACTTCCATCAGTCGACTGGTGCTACCGTTGGAAGTGTTAGGATCGATGGACGCGGCTAGAGAGGGGGGGTGTGAATAGCCGCCCCAAATCGTTCGTTTCTTTCTACAAATCAAGGTTAGCGCAGCGGAAATAAACAATAGAAACGACAACGGAGAATAGCAAACCTCAAACTCGTCGATGTAACGAGGTTCGGAGATGAAACTCCTACTCCTCGGCGTGCCCGTAAGGTGGACGAAGCCTATCAATCCGTCGGTGGATGAGTCCCCGGAAAATCGACTAATAAGAACACTCCTTCTGGGTGGAGAAACCTCGCCACAGAAACTTCTTGCAACAGCAAGAAAGGTGTACAAAAATACAGCACAAAACAGAAGACAATATGAATGTACAAAACAAAGCTTGCCTACTGTTCTTGTCGACTGGAATCCGAAGCAGCAACTTCAGGAAACTCACAGCAGCAGCTGATCAGTCGAGGAAAGCTCACCCGAAGCTTCAAGAAGGAGCTCACACGAAGCTCAGTAAGCTAAGAGCTCAGCAAAGCTCGATCACAGTCAGGAGTAGGAAGAAGAAGAGAAGCAGCCACTGTAGAAGCCCTTGAACTCCTTTTATAACCTGCACTGCAAAGAAGACAGTGAAGAAGACGGAGATAGCCGTTGTCACTCATAACGGCTATACCTGGACCGATCAGGCTCCACCTTGATCGGTCCAAGGCCTCCCTGATCGGTCTTGGGGACCGATCAGGACCTATGCTGATCGGTCCCCAGACCGATCAGCACTCTTCACAGAGAACACCCAACTCTCTGATCGTCTCCTGATCGGTCTGTGGACTGATCAGGGTGCATGTGGATCGGTCTACAGACCGATCCCCTCCTTTTCTCTTTGCCTTCTGTTCGCTTTCTGATCGATCTCCAGACTGATCCAGGTCTTGGTTTTTGCCCAAACCAAGTCCCACGCCTTCCAAACCAATATCCGGTCAACCTTGACCTATTGGTATCTCATGCTTAGCATCTGGTCACTTCCTTGACCTGCTAAGACTCCCTACCAAGTGTCCGGTCAATCCCTTTGACCCACTTAGACTTTTCTCTTCGTGCCAAGTATCCGGTCACTCCCTTAACCTACTTGACCTTCACAACACCAGATGTCCGATCAGCCTTGATCCATCTGGATTTTTCCTTGCCCGGCTTCACTCACCAGGACTTCCCAACTGCCTGGCTTCACTCACCAGGACTTTCCCTTGCCTGGCTTCACTCACCAGGACTTTCACTTTCACCTAGCTTCACTCACTAGGGTTTTCACCTGGCTTCACTCACCAGGATTTCCAATCTGCCTGGCTTCACTCACCAGGACTTTTCAGTCTGCCTAGCTTCACTCACCAGGACTTTCCATCTGCCTGGCTTCACTCACCAGGACTTTCACTTTCACCTAGCTTCACTCACTAGGGTTTTCACCTGGCTTCACTCACCAGGATTTCCAATCTGCCTTCCTGATCTAGAGAACGACCTACCGAGCCCTCTCTGACCTAGTCCTGAGAACGAGCTACTGAGCCCTCTCCGACTCCATCTGATCCAGAGAACGAGCTACCGAGCCCTCTCTGATCACAGTCCGGAGAACGAGCTACCGAGCCCTCTCTGACATAGTCCGGAGAACGAGCTACCGAGCCCTCTCTGACCTAGTCCGGAGAACGAGCTACCGAGCCCTCTCCGACTTCCACTTGCCAAGTTCCCATACTTGGACTTCTCTGTGCCAAGTCTCCATACTTGGACTTTCTCCCGTGCCAAGCTCCCTGCTTGGACTTTTCCGTGCCAAGTCAACTCACCTCGGGTCAACCAGGTCAACCTTGACAAGGGTTGCACCCACAACCTCCCAAGTTTCTGTTCTTGTCAAACATCAAGATACAACTTGAGTCAGGTCAACTCGAGTCAGGTCAACCAGGTTGCACCAACAATCTCCCATCATGTTCTCGTCAAATATCAAAATACAACTCGAGTCAGGTCAACTCGAGTCGGGTCAACCTTGACCTAAGGTTGCACCAACAGGAAGTAGCCAACAGCTACTTTGCAATGCCAACGGTTTGATAGGATCCTTGCGTATGGCTAAAGGAGGGGTGAATAACCTTTCTTTGATTTGTTACCTACAATTTGTTAGCGGAAGCACACAAAAAGAAATGAAATTGAAAAACAATAAGAAAACATGGCTAACTCCTCAATTTACTTGGTCTCCACCTCCTTGAGGCGACTAATCCAAGGCACGCACACACTCAATCAAGCTTTACTATGATCTTCTCCTTTTCAATGCAAGAACGAAGGTGGAGAAACCTTTACAAGATTATCTCTTCCTCTCACAAGATTAAAAATGAGCTTAGGAAGAAGAGAATGAGAGTATCAAGTCTTGAAGGTCACTTGGAGAGGTTAAACAATAATTTTGAATAAGTTGAGTTTGTCTCTCCAAGCTTCTAACCTTATATACAGGTTACTGAAAATCCCGATACCAGTCGACTGATGAAACATGCAGTCAACTGGTAGCACACAACAGCTACTGTGCCCTTTCAAATCTGTGTGGATTTTGTGTGTCATCATCTCAACGGTATTATACCAGTCGACTGCTAAAACATGCAGTCGACTGGTGCTTGCGAGCTGAGTGAACAGAACCATTCTGTTCACTCCCAGTCAACTGTATCAGCCGACTGGTGTCAATGTACACATTCTCACTCATCCTCTTCGGAGTTGCTCTTGAAGTCTTCCTCCTCAGCCTTTATCCCTCAGATGCACTCAAGCATGCAGCTCTTCTTCGTGCCATCCTTCATGTTTGCCTCGAGGTTCACTTCCCTTCACTCCGTTGCTCCTTGTCCGTGGTCCCTCAGATGCACTATCCTTCACCAATCTTTAAGGACCTGAGCGATAAGATGAGACTTTCCAAGCTTGTGTAATTTACTAAGTCCTGCACACCTTAAGTATATATTAGAACCACTATAAAACATAACTTAAACTCTTTGACACACACATCAAAAACAATGATCGTCCCAATTAATCCTAGGTCGATTGTATCAACACGGTTTGCCAATTGTTACTTACCAGTCAACTGGTCACTGCTAGCTGAGGGAACATAATACTTCTGGTCCCTTCCAGTCGACTACATAGTCGACTGGACCAGTTGACTATCACTTCTAGCAGTCGACTGATCCCGGTTACACACTCACACTCATCCTCTCCGAAGTCGCCCTTGAATTTCTCTTCCTCGGCCTTTGTCCCTCAGATGCACCCGAGCCCGCGGCTCCTCTCTGTGCCATCCTTCACGTTGCCTTGAAGTCCACTTCGTTTGGCTTCACTCCATTGCTCCTCGTACCCAGTCCCTCGGATGCACCATCCTTCACCGATCTCATGGACCCGAGCCATAGGATGAGCTTCCCAAGCTTAGCCGCACCAAGCTCCTCATGTGTGTTTCACCAAGTTCTGCATGACTCAAACACATATCAAACTAATATGAAACATAACTTAAACTCTTTGACACATACATCAAAACAATGATCAAATCCCGATCATTCATAGGTGATTGCACCAACAATCTCCCCATTTTTTATGTGTGACAATATGTTTAAGTTAGACATAAAAACAACTTAAAAATTATCAGCATAAATGTAAACATGAAGCATAAATCCCAAGCTCCCCCTTAACATATGCTCTCAATCTTAATTTTCAAGTTTTGCACATAAGTAGGTTTCTAACTTAAACCTACCCATTTCTTCCCCTTTGACACCAGCAAAAAGATTGTACCAAAAAATCATGCATACCATGGCATCAAATGTAGACTAAACGAACCACAACCAACATCTAAAAATGCTGGAAAACATGTACCAATCGACTGGTATCTGCACCAGTCGACTGGTACAAACTGATTCTAAATTTCAGTCTTTTGAAGCCAAATTCATAAATACATAGCAAATTCCAGAAAATTTGAAAAATCATGAAATTTTGATCACATATTTCTTATAATGATCTTTAACAAGGAAAAATATGTTTCCATGAAAATTCATCATATTTTTGAAGTTTTGATAAAAACTCAAATGCCTTGAAAATCACTCAAGTTTGTATCAATTTGAAAACTTATTTTGAATTTATATGTTTCAAAATAACTATACCATAGTAAGTAAAACATAGAATTATTTTCAAAATATTTAAAATGTCCAACTATGATATGTGGGCAAGATGTTCATTAATTAAACATTTATTTTCCTCATAGTTGACCTATGATCACTAAAATTGATATATTTCATAATTCATCAAAATGGCATATGCATAAGTAAATTATTTGCATCATCTTATCATCTCACATCTATGTTTAGAAAATAATGCAAGTCATTGTGAGATAAAATAAAGGTAACCTTTACTTAGCCCTCTTTATAATGAATTTCTATCAAGGCTAAGCGCTCCCCCTTAAGGTCTCAAGTCAACCATTTTTTAAATATTTGAATTATGATTTCAATGGTTGACTAACCCAAAATCTTCTAACCCTTGAGGATTAACTTTGACACCCAATAGAAATTCTTCTTAATTGGGTTAACCAAATGCTCCTTGGGGATCCATCTCCTATCTATGGTCTTTGTTTTTTATTACCCCCTAGCAAGTAGACAATGATAGGTCTTTTCATTATTGGGTTCATTGTTTCCTAATCCATTTTTCTTAAAACTTGCCCTTTGACTCCCAATGATCATATTTAATGTTTTGGATCTAATTTCAAATTTTCTAAGGGCATTGATAAGGTATTCTACCTTTTCCCTCAATTTTCTATTTTCTTCTTCTAAACATGAATCATTCGAATTAGTAGAAGAAGCATGCATATCATTATCCCTAATAGGCATGGATTCTAATTTTTCCTTAAGCATGCGTATATCATTTTTCAAGGTTTTTTTTTTCTTTTTGCTTTGAATAAATTCTCATTTGTACTTTTAATAATTTAATTAAAGGGGGGGGGGGGGGGGGGTGTTGGTTGCTACTCGGAAAACCTAGAGGTTCCACTGTACAAAAATTTTGTACAAAGGTCTGAACCTTTTCCTAGCTACCATGTGTTCTTTTAAATTAAATTTTGGATCGCCTGCGGAACTTAACACGTTTGATCCAAAACTTAATCTATTTGTTCTTTTAGGTTTTGACTTGGATCTCCTGCGGAACTTAACACGTTCGACCCAAATCGCCTTAAGTTATTAATTCCATTAAATATTAATTTCCATAATTGGTTCCCAGTACTGACGTGGTGAGGCACATGACCTTCTTGGATATGGGAGCAACCACCACCGACTAGACAAAACCTTTTATAGAAATCTAATATTTAATTTCCTAAAATAACTTTAGGTTAACCGAAAAGAACAATCAAATCACAAGGAAAAAATAAAACAAAAGAACACAACTTCGAAAAACATATTCGAAATACTAGAATCGTAAGCCTCTTGTATTTGGTATTATTTCCATAAATAACTAGCATGATGCGGAAAGAAAAATTACTAGTTATACCTTCTAGAAAGACCTCTTGATCTTCTACCGTATTCCTCTTCTAACCTCGGACGTTGTGTGTGTAAGACCGTTAGATTCGATAGAGGGGGGGGTGAATATCGATTCGAAAATCTCGAGTTAAAACGCAGCGGAAAAGTAAAGAAGTAAAGAGATGACACTGTTGATTTTTACTTCGTTCGGAGCCTGTGACGACTCCTACTCGAAGGCCCGTACTCCTTGAGTACTTTCGTTGGGCAATTCACTAGCAATTCGGATAATTACAATTTACGTACAAATATTGCTAATGAAAAAGAAAGAAAACAAAGCTAACCGACAAACAATGAATTAAAAAGAGAGCCGGAGTGAGTCATCGGAGCTTTGTGAACGTTGTTGGAGCGCAGAGCAGCAGAGTGATTGGACTCAGAGTTCTCAGAAGACTTGTATATTGAAGCTCCTGCCTGGGGCTTCTTTTATATGCTGCTCCGGGCGCCTGGAATGTGACGTAGCACTCCCAACCAGCATGCTCCAAGTGTCAACGTCGTCCTGGGGATAAAATTTGCCTCCGAGCGCCCGGAGCCATTCCGGGCGCCCGGACCCCCACTGTTTCCTACCTGCAATACAGTGTTAGTCCGAGGCAAATAAACCCTGCAGCACAGTTTGTTAGCACATTTTTACAGGTACACTCAGTAATAAAAATTAGCATCCAGAGTATGACTTAGATTCCGTCTTTCCGAGACCGGAATCTAGTCACGATCTCGACTTAGATATCCGAAATGGATCTAAGCCGGATCGACGCCTAATGTTCCCTTCCCGGGAACGCGTCCTCGCAGTCACTCCCCTCCAGTGACTTACCTCACTTACCTGCCAGACGTCCGGTCTGCCAAGCGTCCGGTCAGCCCGTCGACCCGCTTGGACTTCTCGCCAGCTATCCAGTCAGCCCGTCGACCTAGCTGGACTTCTCGCCAAGCGTCCGGTCAGCCCGTCGACCCGCTTGGACTTCTCGCCAGCTATCCGGTTAGCCCGTCGACCTAGCTGGACTTTTCCTGCACACTTGATAAAAGTGTCAGACAACAACACAACTAACTTAACCCATTTGTCATTCATCAAAACCTGGGTTAGACCGTTAATGCTACCCGCACCAACAATCTCCCCCTTTTTGATGGAATGACAACCTGGTTAAGTTAGTGAAAGCATATGTACGAAACAACATGCATTTGTGTGGTTTTAAAGTTAGTTTGAGTTTTCAAATTGGTTTAGCTAACTTAACCACCTAACCCTCCTCTCCCTTTGACATTCATCAAAAAAGAACAAGGGTAAATAAGCATAGTGTTTAAGTTACCTAATCATGAAAAATAACTGAGTTTGGTTCAAAATTCAAGGATAAAAGTACACTCTTTAAATCCAAGAAAAATCAATTTGACTTTGGGGGAGCTTAAAAAAACTTGTTTAACGCATTTGTTCTTTAGTTTTTGAAAATTTGCTAAGTGTAGATTATCTAATTTTCAATCATAAGTGTATAAGGTCTAATGTTTCAAACCAAATTTCCAAAACAAGTTTGAGAAAATATATTTTTCAAAACTGATTTATTTTTCAACACTAAGTTTGTAAAAGATTCAATTTTCAAAATCAAAGAAAATGATTTTGAGAAGCTTAGTTTGTAAAATTTAGCTTTGAAATTAAGATCATATTTTTAGAATGTGTTTGTAAAATTTGTTTTCTAAAATCAAATTTTCAAAGTGTAAAAGTGTTAAAACCATGGTTTAAAATACTTGAAAAGGTCAATTTTCAAAGACTAGGAAAAATGGATAAAAAGTTTGTGAGGTAAAAGAATTTCACAATTTTAAACAAGTTGTTTTTAAACTTTGATTTTCAAAATTAAGTTTAAAATTCAATTTGGAAAACTAAAGTAGTTTTATTTCTCCCCCTGAAATTGATACTTAACTCTAACCAGCTGTCTAACCAATTAGGTACTAACTAACTATCAGAAGATAGTAGCTTTCACTAGGTTAGTCAGATTAAGGAAATTATAATCAGTCAGTGTTTGACTTGACTGATGAACTTTAATCTGATTAATATCTGAATTGTATTTAACGTCCAAACTTATGTTGATGCACTGAAATAAGCATCTTAAGTCCAGACAGTTGGCCTATGCATCTCACCCCTTTCTATGTTTATCAAACACAAGCAAGGTAAACCTAAGATGTTGGTGAGATGCTCAAGAACTAAGCCTATGGGTACATGCTTTCTAAGGATTCAAAACTAGTCTAAGGCCAAAACTGTTTTCGAAAGTCTAAAAAATGGAAAGTTTGAAAACAAACAAGTTTAGCCTATAAGTTGGTGAAATCAATTTCGAAAGTATTTTTGAGATTTCCTAGTCTATTGAGCACATCCCTAATTGTCGTCGTAAGTTGCTAAATTCACTTTCAGGGAGTGGTTTTGTAAAAATGTCAGCTAAATTTGATTTAGACTCAACGTACTTGAGTTCAATATCACCTTTAGTAACATGATCCCTGATGAAGTGGTGCCTAATTTCAATATGTTTGGTTCTTGAATGATGCACAGGATTCTTGGTTAAGTTGATTGAACTCATATTGTCAATTAATACTTTTACATTTGTGATATTTAAGTTGAAATCTTTTAGAGTATGCATCATCCATAATAACTGTGCAACACATTCGCCTATAGCTATGTATTCTGACTCAGTTGTAGATAGTGCAACACAGTGTTGCTTTCTACTAAACCAGCTGACAAGGGATGGACCAAGTAGTTGGCATCCACCACTTGTGCTTTTTCGGTCTAATTTGCATCCGGCATAATCTGAGTCAGAATATCCTATTAATTCAAAGTTGTTGGTTCTAGGATACCAAATTCCTACATTTGTGGTTCCCTTGAGGTATCTAAAGATTCTTTTGACTTGAGTCAAATGAGATTCTAACACACATACTAACTGCAAATAAAATGTCGGGTCACTTGCAGTTAAGTAAAGTAGACTACCTATTACGCTCCGATAATGTTTTAAGTCTCTGATTTCCCATTAGGATCATCATCTAGGATTGTGTTTACTACCATAGGTGTTTTTATTTCTTTAGTATTTTCCATTCCAAATTTTCTAAGTAACTCCTTAGTATATTTTTGTTGATAAATATAATTTCCTTCATTTGTTTGTTTGACTTGTAACCCTAGAAAATAAGTTAATTTTCCTACCAGACTCATTTCGAATTCGTGTTCCATTAGATTTGTAAATTCGTTTAAAAACTCTGAGTTTGTTGAACCAAAGATGATATCATCTACATAAATTTGAGCTATAAAAATATCTTCTTTTATTGATTTCACAAATAGTGTTGGGTCAACTTGACCTTGGTTGAACCCTTTAGAGATTAAGTAAGAAGTTAGTCTTTCATACCATGCCCTAGGTGCCTGTTTAAGTCCATATAATGCCTTTTTTAATTTGTAGACATAATCAGGGTGTTCTAGGCTTTCAAAACCTGGTGGCTGACCTACATAAACTTCTTCTTTTATCAATCCATTAAGAAAGGCAGACTTGACATCCATTTGGTATAGTTTGAATCCTTTATGGGCTGCATAGCTTAGTAACATTCTAATGGACTCTAGTCTAGCTACCGGGGCATAAGTTTCATCATAGTCAAGTCCTTCAACTTGACTGAACCCTTTGGCAACTAACCTGGCCTTGTTTCTAGTAATTTCTCCAGTTTCACTTAACTTGTTTCTAAATACCCATTTGGTTTCTATTATTTTCTTATCGTTAGGTGGAGGTACTAGGTCCCAAACTTCATTGCGCTCAAATTGAGCTAATTCTTCTTGCATAGCTATGACCCAGTCTGGGTCAAGTAGGGATTCAGCTACAGTTTTGGGTTCAATATTTGAGATTAACGAGATTTGACTTAGGTTTCTGAAAGATGACCTAGTTTGGACCCGAAGGTCTGGGTCACCAATTATTTGATCAGTAGGATGGTTTGGGTTGACTCTTATGGTTCTAGAAGGTTGACTTTCTTGTAGTTGTTCTTCTTCTTCATGATTTTGGGTTTGGTTTGTTCCTTCAGAATTGATATGTTCATGAACAGGGTCAACTGGTTGAGGTTGGGCTTGTTCTAGGTTTTGATTGGATTCTTTGAATTTTACATTGGTGGTTTCCTCAATTCTTAAGGTAACTTTATTATACATTCTGTAGCCTCTGCTATTCAGAGAGTACCCTAAAAAAATTCCATTTTCTATTTTGGAAGTGAATTTGCCTAAGTGTTCTCTAGTATTTAGCATAAAGGTTGGGCAACCAAATACCTTAAAGTGTTTTATATTAGGTTGTTTGTTGTAAAATATTTCAAAAAATGTTTTATTGTTTTTTTTGTTTAGTGTTGTTCGGTTTTGTACATAGCAGGCTGTACTAACGGCTTCTGCCCAAAAATATTTAGGTAAGTTGTATTCGTTTAGCATAGTTCTAGATGCTTCAAGTAAAGTTCTATTTTTCCTTTCTACAATTCCATTTTTTTGGGGAGTTTTAGGGCAAGAGAATTCATGATGATAGCCATTTTCAAGGCAAAATTTATCAAAATTATGATTTTTAAACTCTCCTCCATTATCACTTCTGATTCTTTTGATTTTTATGCCTTTTTCATTTTCAATTTGTTTGCAGAAATTTGTAAAAATTTCAAAGGTTTCATCTATATTTTTTAAGAATTTGACCCAAGTGAACCTAGAATAGTCGTCTATTATAACTAAACAGTATAGACTTCCATTTATTGATTTAACTCCATGGGAGTCAAATAGGTCTAAGTGTAAAAGTTCTAGGACTGAGTTGGTTTGGGATTCATTAATTGGTTTGTGGGTAGATTTTGTTTGTTTGCCCTGTTGACAAACATTACATATCGTTAAATCTAAGTTAGGTAATTTTGGTAAGCCTCTAACTAGACCATTTAATTTAGTTATGTTTCTGAAATGTGTGTGTGACATTCTTCTATGTCATAACCAGGTTTCTTCTTTTTGTGTTAAATAACACTTGACTGAAGAAGTGGTTAAGTTAATGGCATAAATATTGTCTTTTCTAAAGCCTTTTAGGCTTATAGTTGGATTATCTAGATGTTTGATCAAACATTCTGTAGATAGAAATTTTACCTTATACCTAGTGTCACATAATTGACTTATGCTCAGAAGATTGTATTTAAAATTTTCAACAAGTAGAACATTTGTAATTATGAAATCTATTTTTAATTCAATATTACCTATACCAATTACCTTGAGTTTATCGTTGTTTCCAAAGGCAACTGTTCCTAGGCTTTTGTAGGTTAATTGAGTGAACTTGGTGTGATCTCCAGTCATATGTTTGGAGTAACCATTGTCCAAAATCCACTTGGTTTCCTACAATAAGTAGGATTTTTATATTAGTCTTAGTTTATCAATTTTTAATCAGTCATTAAAAAAAATCTTAATTTTGAAATTAATTTAAGTTTAAAATTTCGATAGAGGGGGGGGGGTGAATATCGATTCGAAAATCTCGAGTTAAAACGCAGCGGAAAAGTAAAGAAGTAAAGAGATGACACTGTTGATTTTTACTTCGTTCGGAGCCTGTGACGACTCCTACTCGAAGGCCCGTACTCCTTGAGTACTTTCGTTGGGCAATTCACTAGCAATTCGGATAATTACAATTTACGTACAAATATTGCTAATGAAAAAGAAAGAAAACAAAGCTAACCGACAAACAATGAATTAAAAAGAGAGCCGGAGTGAGTCGTCGGAGCTTTGTGAACGTTGTTGGAGCGCAGAGCAGCAGAGTGATTGGACTCAGAGTTCTCAGAAGACTTGTATATTGAAGCTCCTGCCTGGGGCTTCTTTTATATGCTGCTCCGGGCGCCTGGATCCCCTCCGGGCGCCTGGAATGTGACAGCATGCTCCAAGTGTCAACGTCGTCCTGGGGATAAAATTTGCCTCCGGGCGCGGACCCCCACTGTTTCCTCCCTGAAAAACAGTGTTAGTCCGAGGCAAATAAAAACCCTGCAGCACAGATTGTAAGCACATTTATAGATACGCTAAGTAATAAAAATTAACAACAACAGTATGACTTAGATTCCGTCTTTCCGAGACCGGAATCTAGTCACGATCTCGACTTAGATATCCGAAATGGATCTAAGCCGGATCGACGCCTAATGTTCCCTTCCCGGGAACGCGTCCTCGCAGTCATTCCCCTCCAGTGACTTACCTAACTTACCTGCCAGACGTCCGGTCAGCCCGTCGACCCGTCTGGACTTCTTGCCAAGCGTCCGGTCAGCCCGTCGACCCGCTTGGACTTCTCGCCAGCTATCCATTCAGCCTGTCGACCTAGCTGGACTTCTCGCCAAGCGTCCGGTCAGCCCGTCAACCCGCTTGGACTTCTCGCCAGCTATCCGGTCAGCCCGTCGACCTAGCTGGACTTTTCCTGCACACTTGATAAAAGTGTCAGACAACAACACAACTAACT
This sequence comes from Zingiber officinale, assembly GCF_018446385.1. Classification (NCBI taxonomy): domain Eukaryota; kingdom Viridiplantae; phylum Streptophyta; class Magnoliopsida; order Zingiberales; family Zingiberaceae; genus Zingiber; species Zingiber officinale. Next base: position 12,396,446 of record NC_056001.1, on the reverse strand, counting down.
TAACCCATTTGTCATTCATCAAAACCTGGGTTAGACCGTTAGTGCTACCCGCACCAACAGTGTGGGCAACGATCTTCCAAGATGAAAACCCACCAAGCACCTTCTTCTCCTCCTAGCTAGGTTCGGCCAACACAAAGAAGCTTCACCAAGGACGAAGAACAAAACATCAACCAAGCTCCAAGGGATACAAGCTTTCTCTCCTTCTTCTTCTTCTTCTCCAAGTAATATCCGGCCACCACAAGAGCTCCAAGCCAATAGAGAAGGTTCGGCCACCACCAAGAGGAAGAGAGGAAGAGAGGTTGGCCGGCCACAACACCAAGGAAAAGAGAAAGAAAAATAGAATAGAGTTGTTAGCCTTGAAGCCTCCTCTACCCCCTCTTTTATAATCCTTGGTCTTGGCAAATAAGGAAAATTTAATAAAAACTTCCTTAATTCTTTTGCCATTGAAAAGGAAAATTTATTTAATTAAAACAATTTTCTCTTTTCAAATTTTAATGGCCGGCCACAACAAATAAATTCTCCAAGCAAATAAAATTTTAAACACCAATTAAAACTTCCTTATTTGCTTCCGGAAATTTATAAAAATTTCTCCAACAATTTTATCCCTTCATGATTGGTTTATAAAAAGGAAATTTAATAAATTAAAATCTTTCTTTTAAACATGTGGATACAAAGAAAGTTATCTCTAAAAATTAAAATCTCTTTTAATCTACAAATAAGGAAAGATATCAAATCTTTTCTTAATCTTTTGTAGAAACTTATAAAAGAGAATATTTAATTTTAAACTCTCTTTTAAATCATGAACATGGTTAAAAAGGAAATTTTTCTTAAAATTTAAAATCCTCCTTTAATCAACAAATAAGGAAAAATTTCAAATTTTAAACTCTCTTTTAAATATGTAGATGATTTACAAATAAGGAAAGTTTTTACCAAAAAATTAAAATCATCCTTTTAAACTACAAATAAGGAAAGAGATTAATCTCTTCTCTTAATCTTTTGTAGAAAACTATAAAAGGAAAATTTTTAATTTTTAAACTCTCTTTTAAAATCATGATATCCACATAAGAAATAATTTTAATAAAAATCCTTTTTAATATTCTAGTGGCCGACCACCTAAGCTTGGGACCCATGCTTTGGCCGACCACCTACATGGCTCATCCACTTGGACTTGGCTGGCCCTAGCTTGGGTTCCAAGCTAGCTTGGCAGGCCCCATTGGATGGGTAAGAAGGTGGGTATGCGGTGGGTATAAATCTCAATATACTAGAGGCTACGATAGGGACCGAGAGGAGGAATTGGTTTTGGTCTCCCGATGAAATTAAGCATCCCGTTTTCACCCCGAACACACAACTTAATTTCATCAATAATAATTCATTCCACTAAAGAACTATCATTGAACTACCGCACCAATCCCAAATTACATTTTGGGCTCCTTCTTATTATGAGTGTGTTAGTCTCCCTGTGTTTAAGATAACAAATGTCCACTAATTAAGTAAGTTACTGACAACTCACTTAATTAATATCTAGCTCCAAGAGTAGTACCACTCAACTTTATCGTCATGTCGGACCAAGTCCACCTGCAGGGTTTAACATGACAATCCTTATGAGCTCCTCTTGGGGACATTCTCAACCTAGATCACTAGGACACAGTTTCCTTCTATAATCAACAACACACACTATAAGTGATATCATTTCCCAACTTATCGGGCTTATTGATTCATCGAACTAAATCTCACCCATTGATAAATTAAAGAAATAAATATCAAATATATGTGCTTGTTATTATATTAGGATTAAGAGCACACACTTCCATAATAACTGAGGTCTTTGTTTCTTTATAAAGTCAGTATAAAAGAAACGACCTCTAATGGTCCTACTCAATACACTCTAAGTGTACTAGTGTAATTATATAATTAAGATAAACTAATACCTAATTACACTACGACCTTCCAATGGTTTGTTCATTTCCATTATGGTCGTGAGCTACTGTTTATAATTTATAAGGTACTGATAACATGATCCTCTGTGTGTGATACCACACACCATGTTATCTGCAATATAAATTAATTGAACAACTACATTTATCATAAATGTAGACATTTGACCAATGTGATTCTTGTTTATACCAAAAGCTAGGCTTTTAGTATACACTCTAACAATCTCCCACTTATACTAAAAGACTAAGCTGCCATATCTGCTGCCAAACATCTGATTCCCAACCCTTCAACATGTCCATCAAAAACTCTCGCCTTAAGGACCTTAGTGAAAAGATCTATAGGTCATCATCTGATGCATTCTAGGCGGCAACAACTTCTCCTCATTTATACGATTTCTCGTATTGGGTGGTACTTGCGCTCTATTGTGTTTACTTTCCTTATAGACTTATGATTTCTTCGAGTTTGCTACTGCACCAACATTATTACAATAAATTTGTAATAATCTTTGGACAAATCAGAAATCATATCTAAGTCTATCTTGAGGTTATTGAGTCATTCAGCTTTTATGACTACCTCAAAGGCTTGCCATATACTAAGCTTCTATGGTGGAGTCCAGAAAAACACATATGCTTATCACTCTTCCATAGTTATGACTTTACCTCCTAAAACACAAAACCCCGAGGTTGACTTATTATTGTCCCTATCCGATTGGAAGTCAAAATCCATGCAACCCACAAGGACCAAATTAACTGTCTTGTAAGCTAGCATATAATCTCTAGTACCTCTAAGGTACTTCAATATATGCTTTACTGCAATCCACTGTCCTTGTCCATGGTTACTTTGATATCTGCTAACTATGCCCTTGGCAAAACAGATTTCTTATCTCGTACATAGCATACATTAGGCTTCCGACAGCCGAAGCATAAAGAACTGCCTTTATTTCCTTTATCTCCTTTGATGTCTACAGAGACATATCTTTAGATAAAGTTACTCCATCCTGAAAAGGTAAGAAACCTTTCTTGGAGTTTTACATGCTTAAAACGAGCAAGAATTTTTCTGATATATGAAGCTTGGGATAAGTAAAATATTCTTTTCTTGCGATCACTTATTACTTTGATCTTAAGAATATATACATTCTCCCAAGTCCTTTATATCGAATTGTTTGAACAATCATACCCATACTTCTGACAACATTTTGATATTATTTCCAACTACCAAAAATGTTATCTATGTATAGTACAAAAAATATCACCACGCTTTCATCACACCTTTTGTATACACAAGACTTATCCGGTTACTAAATCCATAGATCTGGATTACTTTGATAAACCGGATGTTCCAAGACCTTGAAGCTTTACCTCAGTCCATAGACTGATTGAGCTTGCACACAAGATGCTCTTAGCCCTTTGCAATGAACCCTTCTGGTTGCTTTATATGGATGCTTTCTTCAAGACTTCCATTAAGGAATGCTGTCTTGACATCCACTTGCCAAATAGATAAAAGAATCCGGATAGACTTAAGCATGGCTACCAGTGAAAAAGTTTCCTTTTTCACCAAGCCTTGCTTTGAAAGTTACCACCTTCCTGTCTATCCCTCTTTTCCTATTATAGACCTTTTTACACCCAACGGCTTTTACACCATTTGGTGATTCTACAAGCTTCCAGATTTTATTAGAATACATATATTCTAATTCTGTTATTCATTACTCTTTGCCAAGATGTTACATCTTTATCTTGGAGTACTTCATCATATGACCGGAGATCAGGTTCATGTCCTCCAGGGATTGAATCCAAAAACTCTCCCAAAACATGAACCTATTTAGGTTGCCTAACAACCCTCCCATTACGACAAGGCACTTTCTGCAATTGTGTATCATTTGTGATACGTGTTGCAGTTTTCTTGTGGTATCTCATCTTGTACAGTTGGTACTAGGTTAGACATGTCCTTTATTATTTCCTTAAGAACAAATTTACTTATGAGCACGTGGTTCATTATATAGTCCTTTTCTAAAAATCAATCATTGATGCTAACAATGACCTTCTGATTTTTAAAACTATAAACCTACTTTTGTTTATCTAGGATAACTTACAAACAAGTGAACTCCTATCCAACTTATCATTATCTCTCTTTAACATATGTGCTAGATTACCCAAATCCGAATATGCTTCAAAATAGGCTTACGCCTATTCAGCAATTCTATATGAGTAGAGAGTTATGACTTGGAAGGCACTATGTTCACTTTCATTTTTAGAGTTTATCCTTAAAACAAATTTGGTAATTTTCTGAATAACTCATCATCTATCTAATTATTTCATAAGAGTTCTTTACCTTCTTTCTACTACACCATTCTGTTGGGGTGTACCAGATGCAGTTAGTTGGGATTGAAATCCAACTTCTGATAAGTGACTCCTAAAATCTCTCAAGAGGTACTTGCCACTACGATCTTCCATAGTGACTTTTTACTTTATTCCTCCGCATCAACCTTGTACTCTTTGAACTAATCAAAGTACTTAGTCTTGCGGTACATTAAGTAAATTTATTTGTATCTTGAATAGTTGTCTATAAATTAGACAAAATATTCAATACTACCTCTTGTCTGGATAGTCATAGGATCACACAAATCAGAATGAACCGATTTCAACATATCTTTGACTCCATACCCCTTGGACTTAAAAGCTTCTTGGTTATTTTTCTTCCAAGTAAGACTCGCAGGTTGGAAAGATTTCCACTACCAATGAACCCAAAAGTTCATCAGCTACCAATGAATCCTACTCAAGTATAACCTAGCTTTAGATGCCAAAGATATAATTGGTTCATTTCCAAAGGTTGCTTTCTCTTAAAATTAGAAGATGTGTTACTAATTTTCATTTGTTGCATCGTGGGAGTTATTGGATTATAAATTGTCAACCATCATACCAGAATAGATAACTTTCCTATTTTTCTTGATAACAACTTTGTTATCAAAATAGACACAATATCTATAATAGTTTAGAAACTGAAATCAGGTTCTTTCTAAACTTGGTACGTAAAGACAATTACTTAAAATCCATATTTTATTCTTATCAAAGGATAAACATCTCCCACCGCAATAGCTACCACTTTACAGTAGTGCCCATGTGGACGGTGATTTACCTTTCATTTAGTTGTCGGGTTTCATGGAACCCTGAATTGTAGACATGATTAATGGCATCTTGTATCTACACTCCAGGTTCTGGTAGATAACTCCACTAGACATGTTTCAACTAATGAATTAAATACACCTAAATTGTTCTTAGTTCTAAGAAGACAGTTTACCTTAATGTCCAAGTCCTATTTCCAATCATTACAATTGGGACTACTAAGTCTTTTTCTATAGTATGACTACTAGGGATTGACAAACATCCTAAGAATCACAAAAATATTTGGTCAAGATCAACTCCTTAAAATCTCCATGAATTTTGTGTATACAAAATCGAAGAGGAGATTTTATTCATTAATTTTATTATCTCGTCAACTTTACTTTATGACGAATAAAATTAATAGTTGATCTGTCTTTGATCAAATATTTGGTCAAAACTCTTTGAATTTAAAATAACATTGATTCCTCAAACAATATTATTTAAATTTACCAACACCTCAAACACCGTGAATTTTGCATGCCACGTTAGTGTGGACGTATACAAATTCATCATTTGTAAGAGGAGGGTTTTACCCATTGACTATCTTGTCAATATAACTTTTTGACAAATAAAATTACCTCAAACACCATGAATCTTGTATGCCACGTTAGTGTGGACGTATACAAATTCAAACATTTGTAAGAGGGGTTTATTAATTTTATTATATTGCCAATCTAGTTTTATGACAAATCAATAGTTGGTTTCCCTTTGGTCACACAAGTGATAGTAGTGACTCCTTTGGGGAGGATACTATTAAATGTGTCTAAGTGTATACCATTACTTGACATTAAGTCCATTAATAAGATTATGCCCCTTCCGTTGGGGAAGATCACACGCTCTTAATTAACTTCCTACAGTCATCCAAAAATGGAAGTCTGTTCTAGTGATCCACAAACAAGCTCATCCGTTATGGAGGAAGGCACTCAGAGCCAACGCACAAGCTTGTTTGCATCACTTACAAACCAGTAATGGAGACCATGGGATTTACTTAAAAATCCCTCTCCCACTTAGTTATTTATAAATGAGGAATTTTAACTATGCTAGCCTACTAAATATGTAAACCAACATGCACACACAGCACAATATAAAAGCAATAAATAGAAAATCTAATTTTCAACTATTATGGCTTTTATCTCTAGTTGTCCTCCGTGTGTTGTCACCCCAAGCTGCTGCCATATTTGGCCACCGCCACCGGGACTAGCTGTCGCATCCATCTTGCTCCTAGTTCCGCTGCGCCTCTGGTCCTTAGAAGGTTCCACGCTTTGCAAGATTCGATCCGCGACATAAATAGAATTTTACATTTTTGATCCTATATTCCATAAAAGGAATGTACATGTATCTAGATCAAAAATAAAATCCTAATAAAACTAAATACTGCTGTATTTTATAATACAATCATGCACACACATATAAATGCCCTTGACATGTCCAAGGGTCCAATCACACACATAATAACTAAAAGCCATAATAGTTGGATCCTGCATCCACAAAGTTAGCACATCCTACTATTAACCTGCCTAAATTATGTATGACATGTGCATAATTAAACTAATACCAAATACACAGAGGCAAAACCCTAGCTCTGATACCAATTGTTGGTTGCTACTCGGAAAACATTGTACAAAATTTTGTACAAAGGTCTGAACCTTTTCCTAGCTACCATGTGTTCTTTTAAATTAAATTTTGGATCGCCTGCGGAACTTAACACATTTGATCCAAAACTTAATCTATTTGTTCTTTTAGGTTTTGACTTGGATCTCCTGCGGAACTTAACACGTTCGACCCAAATCGCCTTAAGTTATTAATTCCATTAAATATTAATTTCCATAATCAGTTCCCAGTACTGACGTGGCGAGGCACATGGCCTTCTTGGATATGGGAGCAACCACCACCGACTAGACAAAACCTTTTATAGAAATCTAATATTTAATTTCCTAAAATAACTTTAGGTTAACCGAAAAGAACAATCAAATCACAAGGAAAAAATAAAACAAAAGAACACAACTTTGAAAAACATATTCGAAATACTAGAATCGTAAGCCTCTTGTATTTGGTATTATTTCCATAAATAACTAGCATGATGCGGAAAGAAAAATTACTAGTTATACCTTCTAGAAAGACCTCTTGATCTTCTACCGTATTCCTCTTCTAACCTCGGACGTTGTGTGGGCAACGATCTTCCAAGATGAGAACCCACCAAGCACCTTCTTCTCCTCCTAGCTAGGTTCGGCCAACACAAAGAAGCTTCACCAAGGACGAAGAACAAAACATCAACCAAGCTCCAAGGGATACAAGCTTTCTCTCCTTCTTCTTCTTCTTCTCCAAGTAATATCCGGCCACCACAAGAGCTCCAAGCCAATAGAGAAGGTTCGGCCACCACCAAGAGGAAGAGAGGTTGGCCGGCCACAACACCAAGGAAAAGAGAAAGAAAAATAGAATAGAGTTGTTAGCCTTGAAGCCTCCTCTACCCCCTCTTTTATAATCCTTGGTCTTGGCAAATAAGGAAAATTTAATAAAAACTTCCTTAATTCTTTTGTCATTGAAAAGGAAAATTTATTTAATTAAAATAATTTTCTCTTTTCAAATTTTAATGGCCGGCCACAACAAATAAATTCTCCAAGCAAATAAAATTTTAAACACCAATTAAAACTTCCTTATTTGCTTCCGGAAATTTATAAAAATTTCTCCAACAATTTTATCCCTTCATGATTGGTTTATAAAAAGGAAATTTAATAAATTAAAATCTTTCTTTTAAACATGTGGATAAAAATAAAGTTATCTCTAAAAATTAAAATCTCTTTTAATCTACAAATAAGGAAAGATATCAAATCTTTTCTTAATCTTTTGTAGAAACTTATAAAAGAGAATATTTAATTTTAAACTCTCTTTTAAATCATGAACATGGTTAAAAAGGAAAGTTTTCTTAAAATTTAAAATCCTCCTTTAATCAACAAATAAGGAAAAATTTTAAATTTTAAACTCTCTTTTAAATATGTAGATGATTTACAAATAAGGAAAGTTTTTACCAAAAAATTAAAATCATCCTTTTAAACTACAAATAAGGAAAGAGATTAATCTCTTCTCTTAATCTTTTATAGAAAACTATAAAAGGAAAATTTTTAATTTTTAAACTCTCTTTTAAAATCATGATATCCATATAAGAAATAATTTTAATAAAAATCCTTTTTAATATTCTAGTGGCCGACCACCTAAGCTTGGGACCCATGCTTTGGCCGGCCACCTACATGGCTCATCCACTTGGACTTGGCCGGCCCTAGCTTGGGTTCCAAGCTAGCTTGGCCGGCCCCATTGGATGGGTAAGAAGGTGGGTATGCGGTAGGTATAAATCTCAATATACTAGAGGCTACGATAGGGACCGAGAGGAGGAATTGGTTTTGGTCTCCCGATGAAATTAAGCATCCCGTGTTCACCCCGAACACACAACTTAATTTCATCAATAATAATTCATTCCACTAAAGAACTATCATTGAACTACCGCACCAATCCCAAATTACATTTTGGGCTCCTTCTTATTATGAGTGTGTTAGTCTCCCTGTGTTTAAGATAACAAATGTCCACTAATTAAGTAAGTTACTGACAACTCACTTAATTAATATCTAGCTCCAAGAGTAGTACCACTCAACTTCATCGTCATGTTGGACTAAGTCCACCTGCAGGGTTTAACATGACAATCCTTATGAGCTCCTCTTGGGGACATTCTCAACCTAGATCACTAGGACACGTTCCTTCTATAATCAACAACACACACTATAAGTGATATCATTTCCCAACTTATCGGGCTTATTGATTCATCGAACTAAATCTCACCCATTGATAAATTAAAGAAATAAATATCAAATATATGTGCTTGTTATTATATTAGGATTAAGAGCACACACTTCCATAATAAATGAGGTCTTTGTTTCTTTATAAAGTCAGTATAAAAGAAACGACCTCTAATGGTCCTACTCAATACACTCTAAGTGTACTAGTGTAATTATATAATTAAGATAAACTAATACCTAATTACACTACGACCTTCCAATGGTTTGTTCATTTCCATTATGGTCGTGAGCTACTGTTTATAATTTATAAGGTACTGATAACATGATCCTCTGTGTGTGACACCACACACCATGTTATCTGCAATATAAATTAATTGAACAACTACATTTATCATAAATGTAGACATTTGACCAATGTGATTCTTGTTTATACCAAAAGCTAGGCTTTTAGTATACACTCTAACAGGGGGGAGAGAGATTGTATACCTCACTTACCGAGACGTCCAAATCCGATGTTTGTCCTCCCCCTTCACTTGAGATCTCTTCTTCATCTTCACTTGAGCTCCTTCCTTCTTCTTGTTCGGATGAGGTGGAGGCTACATCACCAATTCCCATTAGAGCAAAATGGGGTGCGTGGTGCTCTTCTTCCTCCGATGACAATGGACATCTCATGTTGCTTTTAATTTTTGGCCTTCTTCCCTTTTTATTTTGACTTCCTCTTCTCTTCCTTCTTCTTTTCTTCTTTCTTCTTCAAGAGAGGGTATTCATCTCTCATATGTTCTTCTCCTTGGCAATTGTAACAAATCACCTTGTTCTACTCTTGCTTCTTGAATTTTTCCTAGCATGAGATTTGTTAGTAGAAAAAGTTTTAAAAGCTTTTCTCATCTTCCTTACCATATATGCCTCTTGATCGCTATCCATTGAGGCACTTGACTCCTCGGAATCGGATGATGGTGGAGATGGAGATTTCTTCTTCTTCCCCTTTCCCTTGTTTGCCACAAGGACTACTTCTCTTGATCTATTGGCTTCTCCATCTAACCCTTCAACTCGAGTCTCATGAAGCTCCATGGTTGAGAAGAACTCATCTAGAGTGCACTTCTCTAGATCCTTTGAGATGTAGAACGAGTATATTATTGACATCCAAATTATGGTTCTTGGGAAGGCATTGAGGGATTTCATCATCATATCTCGATTTGAAAGTGACTCACCTACACATTTTAGTCCATTAGTAATTTCCTTAATTCTAGAATGTAAAATTGATACATTTTCTCCCTTCTAAAGCTTGATGTTGTTGAGTTGAGATCGGTGAAGGTCTCTTTTTACCAATTTTACTTCTGATGTCTCTTCATGAAGCTTCACTAGCTTTCCTCACAAGTCTTTGGCGCTTGTATAGTTTCCAATCCTTGTTACTTCTTGTTGGGGAAGAATACTTAGAAGATGATGCAATGTTCTTGAGTTTGCTATGTGTTCTTCTCTTTGCTTCTTGTTCCACCTTATTTTCTCAATTAATTTATTGTCTTGATTCCTAGGCATCTCAAAACCATTTCCTATAATTAGCATTATATCAAAATCGGTTTTGAAGAATACCTCCAATCTCTTCTTCCACCAAAAGAAGTCTCCTTCGAATTTGGGTGGATGGATGCTTGAACCGGTCATTTTGATGAAGTGCTCTTCTCGATGATTAGTCCGTTAAAGGGCGTCCTCGCTCTGATACCACTTGTAGGGAATCAGTGGTCGGCTAAAAGGAGGGGTTGGATAGCTAGGTCACCCCCAATTCCCTTTCTTCTATATACGGTTAGTGCACAAGCAGAAATACAAAAACTAAAACAATGAAAGCAATAAGTAAGAACACAAATGCTAACACGATTCTTTTACGTGGTTTGGAGATTGTTTGCTCCTACTCCACGGTATGTCCTTGAGGTGAACGAACCCGTGATCCTTCGGTGGATCAGTCCCCGACAATCTTCGGCTAGAGCTTTCTCCTTCTCAGTGGACCAAACCTCTCACAAAAGATCTCTTCCTCTTTACAAGATGAAGTTTAGGCTTGGAGGAAGAGAGTAGGGTTTGGAAGCTTAAAGCAATGACTAAGGAGTTCTTCAACAAGTATCAGTAACCTCCTTCATGCACCAAAGCTTCCTATAAATAAAAGGAGAGAGTTAATCATCATATCAACTCATCTCGACACCATTCGACTAACACTTCCATCAGTCGACTGGTGCTACCGTTGGAGATAGACAACGACTAATTCGTAGTGCCAATGGTTTGCCAACGACTACTAACTATTCGACTGGTAGAAGTACCAGTCGACTGGTTGCTGCTGGCTAAGCAAACAGAATACTTTTGTTCGCTCCCAGTCGATTGCATAGTCGACTGGTCCCGGTTACACACTCACATTCATCCTCTCCGGAGTCGACCATAAAGCCCTCTTCCTCGGTCTTCGTCCCTCAGATGCACTCGAGCTCGCGGATCTTCTCCGTGTCATCCTTCACGTTGCCTTGAAGTTCGCTTCCTTCGGCTTCACTCTGTTGCTCCTCATCCGCGGTCCCTCAGATGCACCATCCTTCACCGATCTCATGGATCCGAGCCATAGGATGGGCTTCCCAAGCTTAGCTGCACCAAGTTCCTCATGTGTGTTTCACCAAGTCCTGCATGACTCAAACACATATCAAACCAATATGAAACCTAACTTAAACTCTTTGACACACACATCAAAACAATGATCAAACCCTGATCAATCCTAGGTTGATTGCACCAACACTTTCTTCATATAACCTTTCTTCTTGCAAAAGAAATAAGTGTATTTCTTATCCTGCTTCTTGTGCTCCTTATGATCATTGCCTCCAAAATATACAGTTTGTTTTCCCTTTTCCTTTGTTATTGATCATCTTTCATTTCTTGCCCGCACTTTGAGAACCAGATGCTAAGTGAGCACTCTCAGATGTCCCAATCTTTAGTCTCCCTTCCTCTTGCACGCATTGAGAAATGAGCTCATTCAATGCCCACTTTTTCTTTTGAGTATTATACAATATCTCAAAAGGAGTGAATCGTGCAGGTAGATACATCAAGACGAAATGCACTAACATACTCTCAGACATATTGAGTTTTAGTACTTTCAGACTTGCCGCTATATTGGGCATCTCCATAATGTATTTCCTTATGCTTCCTTTACCATTATATTGCATGGTTACCAACTTCGTAAGAAGTGTGGTAGCTTATGTTGGTGCAATATCCCTGGGTCAAGGTTGACCAAGTTGACTAAGCTTGAGTTGACTCAAGCTTGAGTGTTGATGTTTGAGTTTCGATGTTTGACAATATATGGAGATTGCAGGTGCAATCATCCAATTGGAGAGATTGTTGGTGCAATCCCCCCGATCAAGGTTTGACTAGTTTAATGTAAGGAAGAGTCAAGTAGGTTAAGGCTGACCGGATACTTAACTGGGAAAGTCGTAACTGGAGGTTAGGCAAAGGTGAAAGTCCCGGTGAGTAAAGGCATACAGTGAAAAAAATCCTAGTGAGTGAAGCCACATAAAAATCCTAGTGAGTGAAACTAGGTGAAAGTCCTGGTGAGTGAAGCCAGGCAAGTGAAAGTCCCGGTGAGTGAAGCCGGGCAGTAGGAAAATCCTGGTGAGTGAAGTCAGGTAAAAATCCTAGTGAGTGAAGCTACGTGAAAGTCTTGGTAAGTGAAGCCAGATAGATGGAAAGTCCTGATGAGTGAAGCCAGGAAGATCGAAAGATCAGGTAAGTGAAGCCAGACACATGGAAATCCAGGTGGGTCAAGGTTAACCAGACACCTGGTGTTGGGAAGTCCAAGTAGGTCAAAGGAGTGATTGGATACTTGGCACAAGGAAATCCAAATAGGTTAAGGGTGATCGGACATCTAGTAGAAGGAAGTCCAAGTGAGTCATGGAGGACCGGATACTTGGCACAAGACTGTAAGTCCAAGTGGGTCAAGGTTGACTGATCACTTGGCACGAGGAGTAAAGTCCAAGTAGGTCAAAGGATCGACCAGACACTTGGTGAAGAAGTCCCAGTAGGTCAAGGTTGACCAGATGCTAGGCATGAGAAGTTCCAACTGGTCACGGTTGACCGGATGTTGGATTTGGGAATCCTTGAGCTTGAGTTAAGCAAGTCAAGGGAGGTCAATTGATCAGTCGATCGATTGAACTGAAACTCAATCGATGAGCGAATCGATTGGGAGAGTGCTTCCATAAACAATAGCCTAATTGATCGGTCGATCGATTGGGAGCAAGAATCGTGAGAACATAATGCAGCCCAATCGATCGGCTGATCAATTGGGGTTAGAACTCTCGCACGACACAAGAAAGGTTGAATCAATAAGGCGATCGATTCAGGCCTTTTCCAGCAGAGCACAGAGGCGCTTTGAATCAATCAGCCGATTGATTCAAGCCTCCCCAATCGATTGGGATATGACCGTTGCAAAGGAAGCGCACAATAAAAAGCCACGGTGAGCTTTCTTCCTTAGTAACTCTCCACTTACTCTTCTCACGATTCTCTCAGGTGATCTCGCCATTTCTTGAAGTTTCTTGGAGCAAAGTGTTGTTGCACTTCCAAGGTCAAGAGACGTTCCACACAAGAAGAAGAAGCTAGCTAGGTTTCATTTGTGTAAATCTTGTAAGAATTTCTTTGTATTCGCTTCTTCTTTTTTTCTTGTTGTATTGAGAGGTTGTACAAGGCTTCTCCACCTTCGATAGTTACCGAGAAGGAGTATTTTTCATAGTGGAGAGTGTGTCATGTGTGGATCCTTAGATTAGTCATCTCTTCTTGAGGTGGATATCAAGTAAATCCTTATGTTTGCGTTGTAAGTGTTGCTTCAAGTTCTTTCCGCTGCATATCATCAACACCGAAGCAAGCAAACCAAGCGCGGCGAGCTATTCACCCCCTTTAGCTATAAATCGGCCCTAACAAGTGGTATCAAAGCGAGGTTGCTCCTCACCGGAATCATCGTCGGAAAGGGCAACGAGCTAGAGGGAGAAGAAGTTGAAGCAATTTCAACAAAGTCAAAGACTTTATCAAAGGCTCAACTTCAAATGGAATTCCAAGATGGACTTAGATACGAAACAAGGGTGCCTCCACCATTCACAATGACAAGCTTTGATTATTGGAAATCAAGAATCGAAAATTTCTTCATGATAGAGATAGAGCAATGGTTTACTCTAATGGAAGGCTTTAAAGCTTCAATGGATTTGAAAGGAAAAATCCTCTAGAAAAGCAAATGGAGCAAGGAGAAAATTCAAAGGTGCAAGGCAAATGACAAGGCAACTAAATTATTGGTTAGCCTATTGCCAAGCACAATCATTTACAAAATTGAAGAATACAAGGATGCAAATGAACTATGGAGCAAATTGGCTAAGTTTCATGAAGAACCCTCCACTGTACCAAACCAAGAGAAATCCAAAGAGGGTGACTTATTGGAGCAAGACCAAGAGAAAGAGGACTCCGAAGTTGAGAGATGCTCAACTTTCGAAGGAGAAGTCCAAGAAGCTTCATTCTCAAAGGAGTGCAACTAAAAGAGCAAAAAGGGAGCATACTCTTTGTTTAATGTATAAGAGGATGAAGAGACATCCACCTCTAGGATTGAGGGGGAGCTTTATTCCTTGACATCGAAGCAAGAAGAAGCTCTACCTCCGAGTCAAATGAAGAAGAAGATGGTGCCACCTCCACAAGTCAAGTAAAGTCAAATAGAGGATCATGTGTCACCCCTACAAGTAAAGAAGGTATAACTATTTCAAATTTAAATAATAAATATCACATTATATGCTTTAAGTGTAGGAAAAAAGGGCACTACAAGAGTAAATGTCCTAAATTGGCCAAGAACAAGGGTCAAGTGACACCTAAGGGCAAGGAGAAGTCCAAGAAGACTGTGTTAGGATGTATACTAAAAGTCTAGCTTTTGGTATAAACATTTATCTAGAAATAAGAATCACATTAGTCAAATGTCTACATTTATGATAAATGTAGTTGTTCAATTAATTTATATTGTAGATAACATGGTGTGTGGTGTCACACACAGAAGATCATGTTATCGGTTCCTTATAAATTATAAATAGTAGCTCACGGCCAAGATGGAAAGGAATAAACCATTGGAAGGTCGTAGTGTAATTAGGTAGTAGTTTATCTTAACTATATAATTACACTAGTACACTTAGAGTGTATTGAGTAGAACCATTAGAGGTCGTTTCTTTTATACTGACTTTATAAAGGAACAAAGACCTCAGTTATTATGGAAGTGTGTGCTCTTAATCCTAATATAATAACAAGCACATATATTTGATATTTATTTCTTTAATTTATCAATGGGTGAGATTTAGTTTGATAAATCAATAAGTCCGATAAGTTGGGAAATGATATCACTTATAGTGTGTGTTGTTGATTATAGAAGGAAGCTGTGTCCTAGTAATCTAGGTTGAGAATGTCCCCAAGAGGAGATCATAAGGATTGTCATGTTAAACCCTGCAGGTGGACTTAGTCCAACATGATGATGAAGTTGAGTGGTACTACTCTTGGAGCTAGATATTAATTAAGTGAGTTGTCAGTAACTTACTTAATTAGTGGACATTTGTTATCTTAAACACAGGGAGACTAACACACTCATAATAAAAAGGAGCCCAAAATGTAATTTGAGATTGGTGCGGTAGTTCAATAATAGTTCTCTAGTGGAATGAATTATTATTGATAAAATTAAGTTGTGTGTTCGGGACGAACACGGGATGCTTAATTTTATCGGGAGACCAAAACCAATTCCTCCTCTTGGTCCCTATCGTAGCCTCTTAATTATAGAGTACTATACCCACCTATACCCACCTTCTTACCCATCCCATAGGGGCCGGCCAAGCTAGCTTGGAGACCAAGCTAGGGCCGGCCAAAGTTTGGTTCATGGGTGCTTTAAGGTGGCCGGCCGTAGCTTGGGTTCAAGCTTGGTGTGGTCGGCCCAAATTAAAATAAAAGGATTTTTATTTTTTAAAATTTTTCTTATGTGGATAACATGATTTAAAAGAGAGTTTAAAAATTTAAATCTTTCCTTTTATAAGATTCTACAAAAGATTAAGAGAAGAGTTAAATCTCTTTCCTTATTTGTAGATTAAAAGGTTGATTTTAATTTTGGTAAAAACTTTCCTTTTAACCATGTTCATGTTTTAAAAGAAAGTTTAAAAAATTAATAATTCTCTTTTATTAGTTTCTACAAAAGATTAAGAAAAGATTTGATATCTTTCCTTATTTGTAGATTGAAATGAGATTTTAATTTTTAGAGATAACTTTCCGGAAATTATCCACATGTTTAAAGAAAGATTTAATTTATAAAAATTCCTTTTAACCAATCATGAACGGATAAAAATTATTGGAGAAATTTTTTATAAAATTTCCGGAAGCAAATAAGGAAGTTTTAATTTGTGTTTAAAATTTTTATTTGCTTGGAGATTTGGTGTGGCCGGCCATTATAGTAATGAGAAGAAAAATTATTTTTAATTAAATAAATTTTTCCTTTTCATGGCAAAAGAATTAAGGGAGTTTTTATTAAAATTTCCTTATTTGCCAAGACCAAGGATTATAAAAGAGGAGGTAGAGGAGCCTTCATGGGTGAACAACCTCTATTATTCTCTCTCTCTTTTCCTTGGTGTTGTGGCCGGCCATCTTCTCTCCCTCTCTTCCTCTTTGTGGTGGCCGAAACTCTTCCTTGCTTGGAGCTTTTGTGGTGGCCGGATACTACTTGGAGAAGAAGAAGAAGAAGGAGAGGAAGCTTGCATCCCTTGGAGCTTAGTTGGTGGAAAAGGTTCTTCATCCTTAGATTTTGGTGCTTCGCCGAAACTTGAAGGAAGAAGAAGAAGGTGCTAGGTGGTCCTCATCTTGGAAGATCGTTGCCCACACAACGTCCGAGGTTAGAAGAGGAATACGGTAGAAGATCAAGAGGTCTTTCTAAAAGGTATAACTAGTATTTTTCCTTTCCGCATCATACTAGTTATTTTTGGAAATAATATCAAATACAAGAGGCATGCGATTCTAGTATTTCGAATTTGTTTTCGATGTTGTGTTTTTTTTTAGTTTTTATTTTCCTTGTGATTTGATTGTTCTTTTCGGTTGACCTAAAGTTATTTAAGGAAATTAAATATTAGTTTTCCTTAAAAGGCTTTGTCTAGTTGGTGGTGGTTGTTCCCATATCCAAGAAGGTCATGTGCCTCGCCACGTTAGTACTAGAAGCCAATTTTGGAAATTAATATTTAATAGAATTAATAACTTAGGTGATTTGGATCGAAAGTGTTAAGTTCCACAAGAGATCCAAGTCAAAACCTAAAAGAACAAATAGATTAAACTTTGGATCAAACGTGTTAAGTTCTGCAGGCGATCCAAGTTTAATTTAAAAGAACATATGGTAGCTAGGAAAAGGTTCAGACCTTTGTACAAAATTTTTGTACAGTGGAACCATTAGATTTTTTGAGTAGCAACCAACAGACTGCCCCTGTGACAAAGAAGAGCAAGGAATACATTGTGTGTTTCTTGTGTAATAAAAAAGGATATTACTGGAGTCAATGTCCTAAGGGGAAGAAACCGGCTAAAGCCAAAGGAAGAAGCTCAACTCAAGGGGGAGCTCTCAAGAGCAAACCCAAGGTATCATTTACTGAGCCTATTCCTTTAAGTCATGATAAAAAGCATGCTAAGTCTAGTTTATATCATTTTAATACTATTTATCATGAAAATAGGAAGCATGATAGAATTAAGGAAAATTATGTAGCTTATCATGCTAAAACCACTCAATCTAAGGCTAGAAAGATAGATAACAAATTAGACAATAACTCTAAGAATTTTAGATATAATCTTAGAAATAGAAATGCTCAAGGGAAAAATAAAAAATCCAAAACTAAGGATTTAAAGGTGGAAAACCAAGCCTTGAGGTCAAAGCTTGACAAATTGGAAAAGACCCTAAAAAAATGAAAAATATTCTAAAAGGGCAAAATGAGCATAACCTAGGTTTAGGAACATAAAATCCATCAAATGACCATAGAGGTTTAGGATACAAACCTAAGGCTAAGAAGGATGTGATTTCATATCATAGGATTCCATATAGTTATGGAACTAACCCTAAGTCTAAGGGTCAAGTCAAAGATACAAGGCAAGTTATCCCTAGAAGTATTTTTACCAAGACCAACGTGACTAAGACTTCTAAGAAGTCAAAGAAAGTCACCAAGAAGGTCACAAGGGTGTTAGGATGTATACTAAAAGCCTAGCTTTTATATGAATATTTATTTTGAAATGAGAATCAAATTGGTCAAATGTCTGCATTTAGTTAAATGCAATTGTCCATTTAATTTATATTGTAGATAACATGATGTGTGGTGTCACACAAAAGATAATGTTATCAGCTCCTTATAAATTATAAATAGTAGCTCACACCCAAGATGAATTGCGACAAACCATTGGAATGGTTGTAGTGTAATTTGGTATTAGTTTATCTTAACTATAAAATCACACTAGTACACTATGTGTGTATTGAGTAGGACCATTTGAGGTTATTCTTTTTATACTGACTGCATAAAAGAACAAAACCTCTGTTATTATGGATGTGCATACTCTTAATCCCGATATAATAACAAACACATATACTTAGTATTTATTTCTTTAATTTATCAAAGGGTGAGATTTATTCAGTTAAATTAATAGGTCTGATAAGTTGGGAAATAATATTATTTATATGGTGTGTTGTTGATTATAAAAGGAAACTGTGTCCTAGTAATCTAGGTTGATGATGTCCCCTTGAGGAGCTCATAAGGATTATCATGTAAACCCTGCAAGTGAACTTACTCTGACATGATAATAAAGTTGAGTGGTACTACTCTTGGAGCTAGATGTTAATTAAATGAGTTGTCAGTAACTCATTTAATTAACGGATATACGATATCTTAAACACAGGGAGACTAACACACTCATGATAAGAAGGAGCCCATAATGTAATATATGATTGGTGCAGTAGTTCAATAATAACTCTTTAGTGGTATGAGTTATTATTGATGAACTTGAGTTGGGTGTTCGGGTCGAACATAGGAAGCTCAAGTCCATCAGGAGGCCAAAACCAATTCCTCCTCTCGGTCTCTGTTGTAACCTCTATAAAACCTCGCATTCACCCATTTTGGTTTTGCTTCCTACCCAAGAAAGGGGTCGGCCACATCCTTGCTTGGTGCCCAAGCAAGGGGTTGGCCAAACAAAAAGAAAAGAAAAGAAAAGAAAAAGAAAAGAAAAAAAAAAAAAGGAGATTTTTTCTCAACAGAATTAGAGATTTTTCTAAAAAGAATTACGTTAATTCTTTCTTAGAAATTTTCTAAAAAGAATTATATTAATTCTTTCCTAAGAATTTTTTCTAAAAAGAATTATGTTAATTCTTTTCTAGAGATTTTTCTAAAAAGAATTATGTTGATTCTTTTTTAGAAATTTTCTAAAAAGAATTATACTAATTCTTTCTTAAGAAATTTTTCTAAAAAGAATTATGTTAATTCTTTTCTAGAGATTTTTTCTAAATAAAAATCTATTACTTTTTCTCCTTTTTTATCTGGGGCAAAGGGTTATAAAAGGAGAGGAGGTTGTGCCATAAAAACAACAATTCAATTAAGAAGTGATAAGTTTTTCTCCACAACTAAAAACTCTCTCCTTTCCCTTAAGGTCGGCCCCCCATTGTTTCTTTTCTTTCCTCTAGGGTCGGCGCCCCACTTCTTTTCTTCTTCCCTTTTCTTCCCTCTAGGGTCGGTGCCCCATCTTCTCTTGGTGGCCGGAGCTTGGAGGAAAAGAAAACGAAGAGACGAAGCACCTTGGTGGCCGGCGTTTTGGAGGATAAGAAAAAGAAGGAGGCATTCTTTTCTTTGCATCCTTTGGTGGTAGGCGGCTTGGAAACAAAAGGGTTCGGGTATTTTTGTCTTTGTAGATCGTCGCCCACACGACGTCCAGGAAGAGGAGAGGAATACGGCAGAAGATCAAGAGGTCTTTGTCTACGAAGAAAGGTACAACTAGTTATCTATTTCGCAGTACAATTAGTTTTGTTTTCTTTGTATGGATCTTGAAATACCAACACAAGAGGCTAGCGATTTTGTGTTTTCATTTTTGTACTTTGATTTTGTGTTTCGATCTTGTGCTTTGATTGAGGTCTCTGTAGTTAAACCTAATGTTGCTGTGAGAAGTTTAAATATTCAATTTCTTTAAAAGGCTTTGTCTAAGAAGTGGTGGATGATCCCATAACCAAGAAGGCCTAGTGCCTCACCAACGACCTGAAAGTCAATCCTTGAAATAAATATTTAATCAACTTCTGTAATATGGTTTAACTTTTGAAGAACATAGGGGTTGAACTTGGAGTAAAAATGTTAAGTTTCGTTTCCAATCCAAGTTTAACTTTGAAGAACGAACTTAGAGTAAAAATGTTAAGTTTCTTTTCCAATCCAAGTTTAACTTCTGAAGAGCACACGGGTTGCTAGGAAAAGTTCTGTGCTTGTACAAATTTTTATACAGAGGAAACAGAACAGTATTCCGAGTAGTATCCTTCAAAGGGAAGCTATCCCTAGAATTGACCTAAGTGAGTCAAGTGTTACTAAGGCTTCTAAAAATCCTAAGAAGGTCATTAGGAAGGTATCTAGGGAAGTTATCCCTAGTGAATACCTAGAGCATCCAAGGAGCACCAATAGGCTTTGGGTTTCGAGGAGTATATTCTCTATACCCTAGATGGGTTAGAGAGTGTCAACTTTAAATAGGTAAGGGTGGTTAACCCAACCTTGATAAAGTTGACATTTGGAGGCATTTTCAAGATTTTTGTTAACCTTTGAAAATAAAAAGGATTAAGTGCTTACTCCTTGGAAGAGTAAAAAGTGTCAAAATTTGAGGAATTACACTTGATTTAAATTGACACAACTCATCAAGAGCAAAAGAAATGTCAAGTTGGATTTTGACATTTTCTTAGGAAGATACAGGTAAATCTATGATCAATTTTAGGTTTAGTTAAGGATTAAGGATACTTAGATAGATTATCTAGGTATATTCTATTTATGCTAATTGTCATGATTGTTTGTCCATCATATGCCATGACATCATATTTTACATTCATGCTTATTATGAAAAATATAACAAAAATATCATGTCATGTCATATATACATCATGTAGCTATAGTATGCTTCCTTTTGGAAATTACTTATTTTGATGTATGACATAAAATCATCATGCATTATTTAAATTCTTTATAATTAAGGACAATGACATTCACTAGCAAGTGACATCCTAGGTTGATGTTCATGAATAAAAATATCTAGATAGATATGCATGATCTCTAGTTTAAGGCAAAACCAAAATCTACATCTCACAAAGACTATAAGTTGACTTGTATGTGTTTTAGTGCACATTAGATACAAGTGAGATATTATGATGATGAACAAGACTCAAGATGTTGATTTAGTGCATCTATTTAAGTTTTGATTTCATCAAAATACATAGTTATGTGTACTCCAATCATTGGAAAAGCTAATGTACAAGTCATGTGCATTGAGCCCAAAGAATATGGTTGGAAATTGATTTTAAATATACTTTAGAAAACTTTGGTGAAAGCTATCTTTTGATAGCAAACATCATTGAAAAGTTAAACACAAACTAGAAGAAAGTATTGAAGTTTTCAAGAGTTTTCAAGTTTGTGTTAATCTTTGAAAATAAGGTGTATTTTCTTAGAAAACTATTTTTTTCATGATAGTATATACCCTAAATAATATCTACAAGAATTTTCATGATTTTTAAAATTTTATAGAATTTTTAGTGCATTTCCAAATTTTTCTAAAATTGGATTTCAAGAAATCAGAGATTCAATCAATCACTGGGTTGATTTGAGCTGGCTCAAGCTTGAGTCTTGATGTTTAAGTTTCGATGTTTGATAATATATGGAGATTGCAGGTGCAATCGTCCGATTGGGGAGATTATTGGTGCAATTCCCTCCTAGTCAAGGTTTGACCAGTTTGATGTGAGGAAAAGTCAAGTAGGTCAAGGCTGACCAGATACTTGACTGAAAAAGTCCTAACTGGAGGTTAGGCAAAGGTGAAAGTCCTAGTGAATGAAGTCGAGCAGTGGGAAAATCCTAGTGAGTGAAGCCAGGTGAAAATTCTAGTGAGTGAAGCTAGGTGAAAGTCCTGGTGAGTGAAGTCAAGCAGGTAAAAGTCCTGGTGAGTGAAGTCAGACAGTGGAAAAATCCTGGTGATTGTGAAGCCAGGTGAAAATCCTAGTGAGTAAAGCTAGGTGAAAGTCCTAGTGAGTGAAGCCAAGCAGATGGAAAGTCCTGGTAAGTGAAGCCAAGCAAATAGAAAGTCCTAGTGAGTGAAGTCAGACAGATAGAAAGTCCTGGTGAGTGAAGCAGGCAGATGGAAAGTCTTGGTGAGTGAAGCTAGGTAAATGAAAAGTCCTAGTGAGTGAAGCTATGTAGATGAAAAGACCTAGTAAGTAAAGTCATAGACATGGAAATCCAGATGGGTCAAGGTTGACCGAACACCTGGTGTTGGGAAGTCCAAGTAGGTCAAAGGAGTGACCGGATACTTGACATAAGAAAATCTAGATAGGTCAAGGGTGATCGAACATCTGGTAGATGTTAGAGTGTATACTGAAAGCTTAAACTTTTGTAGACATTTATTTTGAATAAAGAATCACATTTGATCAAATTATCTACATTTGTTTTTAGTTGTTCAATTAATTTATATTGTAGATAACATAGTATGTGGTGTCACATACAGAAGATAATGTTATCAGTACCTTATAAATTATAAACAGTAGCTCACGACCAAGATGGAAAGGAATAAACCATTGGAAGGTCGTAGTGTAATTAGGTATTAGTTTATCTTAACTATATAATTACACTAGTACACTTAGAGTATATTGAGTAGGACCATAAGAGGTCGTTTCTTTTATACTGACTTTATAAAGGAACAAAGACCTCAGTTATTATGGAAGTGTGTGCTCTTAATCCTAATATAATAACAAGCACATATATTTGATATTTATTTCTTTAGTTTATCAATAAGTGAGATTTAGTTCGATAAATCAATAAGCCTGATAAGTTGGGAAATGATATCACTTATAGTGTGTGTTGTTGATTATAGAAGGAAACTGTGTCCTAGTGATATAGGTTGATAATGTCCCTAAGAGGAGCTCATAAGGATTGTCATGTTAAACCCTGCAGGTGGACTTAGTCCGACATGACGATAAGGTTGAGTGGTACTACTCTTGGACTAAGATATTAATTAAATGAGTTGTCAGTAACTCACTTAATTAGTGGGCATTCGACATCTTAAACACAGGGAGACTAACACACTCATAATAAGAAGGAGCCCAAAAATGTAATTTGGGATTGGTGTGGTAGTTCAATAATAGTTCTCTAGTTGAATGAATTATTATTGATAAAATTAAGTTGTGTGTTCGGGGCGAACACGGGATGCTTAATTTTATCGGGAGACCAAAACTAATTCCTCCTCTCGGTCCCTATCGTAGCCTCTTAGTTATAGAGTACTATACCCACCTTCATACCCATGTTGTAGGGGCCGGCCAAGCTAGGGTCGGCCAAGCCTTGGTCAATGGGTGGCCGGCCCTAGCTTGAACCCAAGCTTAGGTGGCCGGCCCTATTAAAATAGAAAAGAATTTTAATTTTAAAATTTTCTTATGTGGAAGATATAATTTAAAAGAGAGATTAAAAAAAATTAAAATATCTCTTTTATAAGTTTCTACAAAAGATTAAGAAAAGAGATTAAAATCTCTTTCCTTATTTGTAGATTAAAAGGATATTTTATTTTTCTTCTTTGTAAATTATCCACATGTTGAAAATTAAAATTTTAGAAATTTCTTTTTATCAACCATGAAGGGATTTTAAAGAGAAATTTTATTTTTTTAAATTTTCGGAAACAAATAAGGAATTTTAATTATTTGATTGAAAATTATCTTATTTGCTCTTCCATGAGGTGGCTGGTCATGACATGGGTTATTAGGGAATTTTATTTAATTTTTCTTAATTAATTCATGTAAAGGAAAGTTAAGAAAATTTTATTGTAATTAAATTTCCTTATTTGCCAAAGCTAAGGATTATAAAAGAGGGGGTTTGGGTGCCTTCAAGGGTGACAACCTCTATTCTATTTCTCCCTCTTTTCTTCCTTGGTGTGGCCGCCCTCTCCCTTTTCTCTTCTCTCCATCTTTATGGCCGAATCTCCTCTTCCTCTTGGAGATCAAGTGGTGGCCGGATCCTAGCTTGGAGAAGAAGAAGAGAAAGCTTGCATCCCTTGGAGCTTGGTTGGTGAAAAAGGTTTTTCATCCTTTGGAGATTTTGTGCTTGGCCGAAACTTGAAGGAAGGAGAAGAAGGTGCTAGGTGGTTCTCATCTCGGAAGATCGTTGCCCACACAACGCCCGAGATTAGAAGAGGAATACGGTAGAAGATCAAGAGGTCATTATTCACAAAGAAAGGTATAACTAATAATTGTTTTCCGCATCATGTTAGTTTTGTTTCTTTGTAAAAATACCAAATACAAAAGGCATGCGATTCTAGTTTTTCGAATTAGTTTTCGAAGTTGTGTTCTTTTGTTTTTTTTATTTTCCTTGTGATTTGATTGTTCTTAGTGGTTAACCTAGGGTTATTATGGGAAGGTTAAATATTTAATTTCCTTAAAAGACTTTGTCTAGTCGGTGGTGGTTGCTCCTATATCCAAAAAGGTCATGTGCCTCGCCATGCAGTACTGAAAGCCGATTTTGGAAATAGATATTTAATTATCTTCGTGACCTAGGTGATTTGGATCGAACGTGTTAAGTTCCGCAGGAGATCCAAGTCTAAACCTAAAAGAACAAATAAATTAAACTTAGGATCAAACGTGTTAAGTTCCGCAGGCGATTCAAGTTTAATTTAAAAGAACACATGGTAGCTAGGAAAAAGTTCAGACCTTTGTACAAAATTTTTGTACAGTGGAACCGTTAAGTTTTCCGAGTAGCAACCAATAGTAGAAGGAAGTCCAAGTGGGCAATGGAGGACCGGACACTTGGCATAAGATGGTAAGTCCAAGTGGGTCAAGGTTGACCGGTCACTTGGCAGAGGAGAAAACTCCAAGTGGGTCAAAGGATCGACCGGGCACTTAGTGAAGAAGTCCCAACAGGTCAAGGTTGACCGGATGTTGGATTTGGGAACCCTTGATCTTGAGTTAAGTGAGTCAAGGGAGGTCAATCGATCAGCGGATCGATTGAACCAAAGCCCAATCGATTAGCAGATCGATTGGGAGAGTGTTGCGATAAACAACAACCCAATTGATCGACTGATCGATTAAGAGCCTGAATGGCGGGCACATAATGCAACCTAATCGATCGACCGATCGATTGGGCACAGCCAATCGATCAAGCGATCGATTGAGGTTGTAAATCTTGTGTGACACGAGAAAGGCTGAATCGATCGGACGATCAATTGAGGACTTTTCTAGCAGAGCATAGAGGCGCTCTGAATCGATCAGCCGATCGATTCAAACCTCCCCAATCGATTGGGATATGACCGTTGCGAAGGAAGCGCACAGTAAAAAACCGCGGTGAGCTTTCTTCCTTAGCAACTCTCCACTTCCTCTTCTCACGATTCTCTCAGGTGATCTTGCCAGTTCTTGAATCTTCTTGGAGCAAAGTGTTGCTGCACTTCCAAGGTCAAGAGGTGTTCCACACAAGAAGAAGAAGTTAGCTAGGGTTTTATTTGTGTAAATCTTATAAGAATTTCTTTGTATTCACTTCTTCTTTTCTTCTTGTTGTATTGAGAGGTTGTACATGGCTTCTCCGCCTTCGGTAGTTACCGAGAATGAGTGTTTTTCATAGTGGAGAGCGTGTCGTATGTGGATTCTTGGATTAGTCACCTCTTCTTGAGGTAGATACCAATTAAATCCTTGTGTTAGCGTTGTAAGTGTTACTTCGAGTTCTTTCCACTGCATATCATCAACACTGAAACAAGCAAACCAAGCGCGACGAGCTATTCCCCCCCCCCCCCCCCTTTAGCTACAAATCGACCCTAATAGTCTCGACATTTCATTTGAGGTGAATCGGTATGGAAAGCCTCATGATACTCAGACACATGCGATTTGAATTCTCCCACAACTGAAATTCAGCTCTCTGCTTTATAGTGCTAGCACTGGTCAGAGGCGTGGGACGATCATTCCTTAATGTATAGTTTAAGTCCATGCAGTCTAAGACTATGATCACGTATTCTTTCCATTCAGTAAAATTCGAACCAATTAATGTTGGGATGTTATTAATTATGTGAGTTATAGATTGCACTGAAATTTAAAGAGAAAAATTTATTTAAACTTATGATTTAATTAAAGCCAAGAATATATAAGTAATATAAAATTATGCAAAATAAAATAAAATTTTAAATGCATATAAATGGGCTATTTATAAGATATCAAGTACAAAATAATGTATCTTCTTTTGAGCCGACACATTATTTGTTAGCAATATTCTCTAATATAACTTAAACTTTAATTGGTTACACAATATATCTTTCTTTGAGCCGACACGATATGAGTTATATTTTGGTCCATAGCTCACAACAATTTTAATCTGCCACGCAATATGGCTTCCTTTGGGCCAATATTTTGTGCTCGATCTGAATAAAATAAAGTTTGGTTCTATAGTTGTAGGCTACCCTGAGTATATATCTGACATAAAAGTAATCTTCTTTTAGGCTGATTACTCTTAGCATAGATATACGTCTACAAACACAAAATGCACTAAACCTATCTAAAATATCTTCTGTTGGGCCGACACGATAGTTCAACTTAGTAGCACGTTATGTAGATAGACTCAAGAAAATACTAGGAACTTTAATCAAGCATATTACTTAATCAGCCTTGATAACTCTAAATTAGATTTATCAATCGATTAATATCACATGACAGTAACTTAGTTTTATCCAAACAATTTGAAAGTCTACTATATATAACTACATGACTATATATAGAACTCTCTTTTAAGAAGTTAAAACTCCTTTTAAATTCTATAATTAATTTAGTATTATTTAGTACTATTTCATCCCTTAATTATTCATTCATTAAAATAAAAAATTTATTTAATGTTTTTTGAAATAGTACTTTTTTTAATCGATTTAAAGAAATAATGAATAAAAATTAATCTCAATTGATTAAAAATAAACTTAATCGATTAAAATTGACATAATCGTAAGTTTAAAGCTATTAATCGATTGGATTTTAAAATCTTAATCGATTTAAGGTACCAATCGATTAGTTGATCAATTCTAATTAAGTCTCGTTTTTGTTCAAAATTTTTAGACTCAATAATTAATTATTCGACCAAAACAATTGGTTGAACCATCATTATTTTACCTAAAATTAGGCTAAACAGTAATGATTTTCATCGTTCTTCATATTCTTTACAGAAACATGAAAAACTCAAAAAAAAAATAAATCTATCCTAGTTTTCTCTTATATAATTTTCAATGATCAAAATTTTGTATTAATTGAAAAAACTTGATCTAGCATACAAACAATAAATCGACGAAAAATTTAAACTTTATTGCCAATAAAAATGGTAAAACAGAACCTATGACTCTGATACCAATTGATACTTCTTATAAAAATCTGAGCCACATGAATTTAAAATATAAAGAACTCGCATATAGGGAATACAAGAATAAGAATACCTAGTTTCATCAATTAAACATGACATAAGAAAATAAATACATAAATATAATGACAAATAACTTGATTGAAGAGTCATGTCTTTTAGCGTCGTCTAGAAAATTCTGAGGAAGAAGCCGAAGAAAACGGGGAGGATTCTTATCTAAACCCTTGAGGATCTACCCTATATATAATGAATATCTATTATCAGCTGATAGATAATAATAGATACAGAACTATAAATTCTTATATATAATGAACATATATTATCAATACATATAGATGCATATGTAAGGTCAACATCAATAATTAAACTTAATAAATCTAAATTAGATCACTTTAATAAATTCAATTTATACTTATATATAACTTATAATTAAATCCACTAATTAAAAATAATAGCCAACAGTTTAACCGTATTATCATTCATACCTTAGATTGTTCCATATATTTACACCATTGTTATTTCTGCTGCATATACCATGGCGGAGTGTGGAGCTATATGCTTTTTGATTAAGCCCCACCTGCATTCATTCATGCTGGTGCATTGATCTATCAGACTTTGCTGGAGGCTTATCCTTGTCGTCTTGGAACATCAGTGTCACTTGGTTATTTTATTGGAAACTCCTTGCAGACTGATAAGTGCAAAAGAAGGAGATCCCGTTACTTGGCTTTGCTTTTCTGCAATTAATTGTCACAGTGTTACTTGCTGGACTTTGCATTTATATTTGGGCGCTGCTTTTGAAAAGCCTCTTTTGCGCGGCTCGCTTTTCCTGCCCTCTGTTATTGACATCCATGTGCTAGTCTTCCCTACCGGCCACGGCAAACGTCTTAGCAACTTTAGTATATCTATTAATCTAAGCGCTGATACATTTCTTACTGACTAAACTATGCTCATTCTTGAACTGGCTCGGCGATCGCAAAAGTAGTTCTGGATGTGGTATTTGAGTTCTAACTAGTTCTACAGACTACAATATACTGCCGAACCTAACAACCCCCTGATGTATTATGATATAGGTGGAATCTGATCAATTTTACTTTTTAAAATCGACTCATTTGGCGAATGAGTTGCCGTCATGACCCCCCATGAAAATTTTCTCAAAAAGTTATTATAAATGAAGATCAAATAGCATCAAACACTTCATATTAATTGAACCTAAGAAACTTTCAGTTTTGGACGTCTATTTATGGCCCGCTGCTCAAGGTATTTGGGAGTCGTTTGTCTCTTTAGATCACTCAGTTCCACATCTTGACTGACACTCTTTTAAAATCTTTTCTCACTAGTCAAACATTTGACTCGTCTATCTAATTACTCCAGGTTGGCGAGGGACGTTACTGCACAGGAGGTCAGTTTACATGGTCAAACATTCACAGTGCGCTTGCCAGATTAGACAGATTTTTGCTAAACCTTAACCTATCGAAGAAATTCGGCAGAGTACATTCTTATCTCCTTATGGAAGCTCTTTCTGACCACATATTCCCCCCCAATTCTTTTACAATGTGACAATTTTAGAATGAGAGCCCCCCCCCCCCCCCAAATGATATTTCTATCCTCTTCTTTTTATTTTTTAAATTTTATTTATTTTTCATTTAGTTTTATTTTTAAATTAATTTTGTTTAAAAATAGCTCTCATATTTATATATTTTTATTTAATTTTATTTTTTAATTAATTCAATTTTTTTTTATCAATATGATATTTTTTCATTTTTATTTAATTTTATTTTTAATCAATTTTGTTTATTATTTTTAATCAATACTTTATTTTAACAATTTTATATAAATTTTATTTAGTTTTATTTTTTAATCAATTTTGTTTATTATTTTTTATCAATACTTTATTTTTAAATTTTATATAGCTTTATTTTTTTAATTATTTTTATTTATTATTTTTTTCATAATACCTGTATTTTTTCAATTTATTATTTTTTTAAGTTTTAATTTTTTTATTGATTTTATTTTTTTAATCAGATTTATTTTTTTTGAATAATTTTTTATTTATTTTTAGTTATAAATTTTAGAAGTTATTATTTGTAAAAATTTAAAAAAATATAAAAATATATATCAAAATAAAAATTATATATTTAAAACTAACAAAAATACTAACAATTAATAGTGCACACATTCATAACTTAGGAACAAATATTTTTTTTTCAAATGAAGAGTGCATGTAATAATACAAAAAAATACAGAATATATAAAACTAGAAATTTTAATCAATATTATCTTCAAATTCTACTCCCGACACATTTGGTGGTGGTGTACCTATTACTTCGTACCACAAATGAACACGTGTCCTATAACGGATGACCAATTCTTTAGCTTCATACGATGAATGTTGTCACCACCACGTTGGAATGGGCGGTATAGTGTAATGAGGATGTAAGAAAACTTGTACGAAGTGATTGCCAACATGAGTAATAGCTATTTCTCGATGCTCATGGTTTGTAACTGGAGGAATTCTTAATAGCAAGTAAATAATATAACTCTTAACATTCTCACATGTATGCAGTGTAAGATTGTGCCTTGATGCGATGATAATTCCCAAAGGCATAGAGTCCATCCAATACATTTCTGGTGCCCACGACTCAAACCAATTTAATGAGAATAATAGATTGGTTACCAAATTTTGATCTGGATAAAGTTGATCATATAGATCTTATTTTGTTAAATCTCTTCTATAAGCTCGAATCGTACTTGAAACCAACATTCTTCACCATGCCAATTAGTGCAGCTATTGACCTGAATTCACAATGACCATCAGGTTGAACATTAACAGTGTGAGAAATATAACGCTGCAGAGGCACATGTAATTTCTCAATATAAGTATCATGGATGGGTGGAATTGGAAAGTGATCATGAGTCATTTGAGTATTATAAACCTTCGACCCCCTTCCACGTTTTCCTCTCTCTCGAGATGTTGTAGTCAATTGAGAGACCCTAGATCCTGAAGTTGATGCATCTGCAAAAGAAAGTATGCGACACCCATTTTGCTCATCTTTACCTATAGGTCGACCTATATGTTCTGTGTTGTATGAAGGGGATTGAACTGTACTTTGAGATGAATCTATCATATCGAAAAAAACTTATCTATCATATGCTCTCGCATATGTGGATCTATCCCATCTAATATCTCAACAACATAGGATGTCCTATTAGGATGTGCTCTCTCATCATTAAACTGATGTACGTGTATCGACAATCTCCTCCAATAAGTGTTGATACTCTGAAGCGGAATTGGAATGAAAAATGAACGGTAATATGCAAGATTATGCTCGCATGGCAATCCGTATGCAATTTTGATAAAACAGTTGCATCTGCCGACTAGCTGGTGAGATACTTCCTCAATGCATTTTAGCTGACCATAAATCAACTCCATTGTCTCTAATGAAATCCGACACCTTATTTGATTGAAAATGTCATTATGTACATGTTGATGGCGTGGAATGTTGAGAGATCTCTCAAACGACTTCTTAATATCCCCGAACTGAATTCTCAACATCTTATGTATTTTTTTCAAAAGATGTCTGTAGGGATGAC
Source organism: Zingiber officinale (assembly GCF_018446385.1). Taxonomy (NCBI): domain Eukaryota; kingdom Viridiplantae; phylum Streptophyta; class Magnoliopsida; order Zingiberales; family Zingiberaceae; genus Zingiber; species Zingiber officinale. The sequence goes on along the minus strand of NC_056001.1, from coordinate 12,365,375 downwards.
ATGGTGTCTCCTAAATATAACTTCAGTCTCGCATATGCAGGCTCTGCCTTGTAATAAAAAAATACATTATGTTTTAATACTAAAAAGAATTGAAATAGTACAATAATGAACAAAATTTAAATAATAAATCTATAAAGTGACTATACATTTAATTTAAATTGCTTCCAAGGTGCATACATGTATAAACTCATGCTGAAACGAACCGCTCTTTGTAAGGGTGTAACCATGTATCTCAAAGGTAATTTAGAACACCCTCAAATAGTTGATACTCCTTGCGCATGACATCTCACTTCTGCTGGTAAGACCATTATGTCGATGAATTAATGAACGAGTGTCGTGATGCATAAAAATGTTGCCACTCCAGACTAAGTATAGGGGTGCATTTCTTCATTACGCACTGGTTTATGTGCCAAATACAAAGAATGTGACATGCATTGGGAAAACATATTTCAATGACATTAATAAGTGCTAAATCTCAATCTGAAACAAACACCAATGGCAACGATGTCTTCTTTTCAACTATCTACTTCTTTAAGGTACCTAATGCCCATGTCAGTTGCTCTGTCCTCTCATTATGACATAAGTGAGTAAATTTGCATTGTGGATGTGACACCCACAACCTCCAATAATGGTATCTTATACTCATTGGTCTTGTATGTGGCATAATGATCAACACAGACGAAAAGTTGACAGACAACTCTAGACTTTTTGGATGAACCTAAAGAATATCTGTGATTTTATTGGTGTCTGGATTTGTATGGTAATTATGGAGGTATTCTTTCTTGATTAATTGGTCCAAGACATATTGAATAGAATTTAGGTCACCCCGTTTAGCGGATTTATTTATGAAAATGACATTGTAAATGCTTTTGATTCCTATAGTGTTTGACGGGTCTCTTTCCTTCATAATACAAAGAATTTCACGAGGTGTGGTGTTGTTGGTCATGTCAAGCACAAATTCTTTCTCTATTGGTTTTAACATATTCAGGTACTCATGACCATCAATATATTCTGCTAATTGATGATTATGAAAATCATAGACAATCCTTAAACCCTACATCACACTATCTGGAGGTATTGGTATACCTCGCAGCTTAAATGGGCGTTCACATTTTTTAGTCCTAGTATTTCTTTTTAAGGATTATCCATCAACTAAATATCGTGACGGTTTGTACTTTTCACCTTTTTCACACATAAGATGACACCTCGGTAGTTTGTCACCTTTTAAATTAGTAGAATTTTTAATAACCACTATAATACTATTCTTCAGACCAACTGTCTTTACCCAATTTATCATATCTTCTTAAATATCTATATAAAAAATATAACAAAGATGTATAAGTATGACATTATCCAATCTTAATATAATTTCTCTACTTATAAAATAAATAACGAATATGCATAAAATAATGATAATAACTAACATAATCTGTAGTAAATTTGAATGTATACTCACGACTGTTGTTGGAGATACTCTCTCCACTAGGAACATCATTCTCAATTGACCAACTATCTGAAAATAAACCCAAATAGTCATCCATAGTTTTTTTTCTATGAATTACGAAAAGTAATGGCTAAGAATATAACTATGTTTTAGGAAGAGAGAAGAGGCTTAGAGGGAGATAGCAGTGGAGGGAGGTGTGACTGAAGAGTGACTAAAAATGAAGTGTGAGAGGAGGATTTAAAGGGAGAGGTTTTGACATATGTCAAGAGTTGAAGGGTGGGTAATTTAAGGGGAGGGGAGGTTCTGACATGTGTCAAGTGTTGAATAGTGGGTAATTTAAGGGGAGGGGAGGTTCTAACATGTGTCAAGGGTTGGAGGGGGTAATTTAAAGGGAGAGGGGTGCTTTGACATGTGTCAAGGATTGAAGGATAGGTAATTTAAAGAGAGTAAGGAGGTCTGACATGTGTCAAGAGTTGAAAGTGGGGTAATTTAAAGGGATAAGAGATTTTGACATGTGTCAAGGGTTGGAAGGGGGGTAATTTAAAGTGGTGAGAGATTTTGAAATGTGTCAAGGGTTGAAAGGGGATAATTTAAGTGATGACTGATGAGAGATTTTGACATATGTCAAGGGTTGGAAGGGGGGTAATTTAAAGTGATGATAGATTTTGACATGTGTCAAGGGTTGGAAGGGGGGTAATTTAAAGGGATGAGAGATTTTGACATGTGTCAAGGATTGGAAGGGGGGTAATTTAAAGGGAGGGGAGATTCTGACATATGTCAAGCGTTGAAGAGGGGGTGTTTTGACAGGTGTCAATGGTTGGAAGGGGAAAATTTAAAGAGAGGAGAGATTCTGACATATGTCAAGCGTTGAAGAGAGGGTGTTTTGATAGATGTCAATGGTTGGAGGATGGGTAATTTAAAGAAGGTGAGAGATTCTAACATGTGTTATGTGTCAAGGGTTAGAGGGAGAGATGATTTAAAGGGAGAGAAGGTTTTGACATGTGTCAAGAGTTGGATGTGAGTAATTTAAATGTCGAATTAGGAAAGTAATTTAAAGAAAGGGAGAAATTTTGACATATATTAAAAATTATATAAAATAAAAAAATTTGATAAAAAATAATAAACAAAATTGATTAAAGAAATACAAATAAATAAAAATAAAAAATAATAAACAAAATTAATTATAAAATAAAATAGCTAAAAATTAAATAAAATTTAAAAATATATATAAGTATTAATGAAAAAATAATAAACAAAATTAATTAAAAAAATAAAACTATATAAAAATTAAATAAAATTTAAAAATATATAAGTATTAATGAAAAAATAATAAACAAAATTAATTAAAAAAATAAGGCTATATAAAAATTAAATAAAATTAAAAAATATATAAGTATTAATGAAAAAATAATAAACAAAATTAATTAAAAAATAAAACTAAATAAAAATTAAATTATATATATATATATAAAAGTACTAATGAAAAAATAATAAACAAAATTAATTAAAAAAATAAAACTAAATAAAATTGAAATATATATATATATATATGTATTAATGAAAAAATAATAAATAAAATTAATTTAAAAATAAAACTAAATAAAAATTAAATAAAATTAAAGAATATATAAGTATTAATGAAAAAATAATAAATAAAATTAATTCAAAAATAAAACTAAAAAAGGGATAGAAACATCATTTGAATGGGAGAGAGAGAGAGAGAGAGAGAGAGAGAGAGAGGAGAGGGGAGGGGTGTGCGATGGGTGGGGAGAGAAATTTTCTTTTAGAATGGCGAAAGTGGTTGAAGCGGAGCAGAAGACATATAATAAATTATTAATTTTTTTATAGTATATATAACTTTATATAAAATAATATAAAATATATCTTGAATTTTTGATAGACTTGAATGATATTACAGGTATATAAGAGTCTTACGTGTGACTCTTCTAGCGATATCCACGCGCACTAGATCATGAATTTGATACGTTCGTTAGGTGTTAGCCTCTTGGATCGACAAAACCTTGGAAGCACTACGGATGGAAGAAAGCGAAGAAGAAATTGACGAGAGAGAAATGGAGAGAAGGAATTCCTCTCTTAAATCTTTTTGAAGATAACTAGTTATAGCTTCCAAGGAATATGAAGAGTTAAGGTCTCAATTAATTCATCATTTATGATCTTCATTAATTAGGAAGATGAAGAGTTATAGCCTCTATAAATTCTTTATTTATGACCTTCATTATGATGATTTTTCGAATTCTTATTATGACTATTTAAATTCTCTTTTATTTGTATCAAATAAATCCATATTTGATCTTGATCTCCTTCTAATATTTCAAAATTAATTAATAATCTAATTAATTCTTATTTGAAATAATCAATTGATTAATTTTAGTATCTACTAAAATAATCAATTATAAATAATGTCCATGTCAACGTGTGTGCGACCCTTTAGTTTTATATACGAAGGCAACGTAAATCCATACATAGATTAAGGTAATCATCTAACAACAGTTTTCAACCATCCAACGTGATAAAATTAATGTCATAAACTATAAATCACCATGAACCGATTACTGTGTAATTCAATCTCTTCATCTAAGCTTACATCCCAATTAATTCGGTACATTATGCATCATTATCAAATTAATTATTTTACTTGATTTCCAAGATATAATAGACTCCTCTTGAATGATAAATAATTCCTCCCATGATCATGGATTTCGAGTCACTAATATCTCTATCAAACGGTCAGGATGTCAACTCCTAATCCAAGAGAGCAATGAATCCTCTCACTACAACAAAAATGTTAAAAGACAACACCCCTACGACAACGATTTTAAGAGAAAGCGTTGCGTATTTGCTCAAAGACAACGGTTTTTGCCAAAATCGTTGTATTTGAACTCCCCATTAAATATAAAAGACAACGGTTTTGTGAAAACTGTTGTCATTGAGCGACTTCTTTTTAAATCAACAACACTTTTTACAACGATTTTCTAAACCGTTGTCTTTAAGCGCGTTTTTAGGGGCTACGACAACAGTTTTAATAAAATCGTTGTCTTTGACTATATTCGTTTTCGTCATTTCCCCTTGCGGTTTTGCTTTCCCTCTCTCTGCAAATCTTTTCGGCGCCTTATTTTCCCCTTCGCATTCCCCAACCCTAAGCCATTTTTCTTTCCCTCTCCCCATACAATCTCTTCACGCCATCCTGTCGATCGCTGGATCTTCCTCCACGATGGTGTGCTCTCCTCTCTCTCTCATTCTCACCCTCACTCTTGATTTGTCTACCTTTTGTTGGATCGTGATGTTTCGCTAGAGGGGGGGGTGAATAGCGATTACGAAATTCGTTCGAAAAGAGTTACGCGCAGCGGAAATAAAAAACAATGCTAACACAAACCAGTTTTACTTGGTTCGGAGCCTGTGTCGACTCCTACTCCAAGGCTCGCACACAAGGGTGCTTTCGGTGGGCAATCACTAGCAGTTCGAAAAATTATTACAAACTAAGTGTTGAAATGCTAATAAAATTAAAGCGATACCGACAAGAAAATGAAGCAAAGAAGAAAGAGCGCGTTGTCGGAGCTTTGTTAGCGTCGCAGGAGCGCAGAGCAGCAGGGCAAGCAGTAGAAGATCTCTCTTTCAATTGTTGTTCTGAAGCTCCCCTCTGACCCTCCTTTTATATGAGGCTCGGGGCGCCCCGGATCCCTTCCGGGCGCCCTGGTGAGACGTGGCCGGTTCAACCAGTGAGCTCCACGTGGCGACGCGCGATCTGGATAAAAATCACCTCCCGGACGTCCGGATCCCTTTTGGGCGCCCAGATCCCCTCCGGGCGCCCGGACCACCTTTCTCTAGAAACCAGCTTTCCTGCAAGACAAGATTAGTCCGAGGCAAATAAATAGTGTATATCCTGCAAAACAAAGTGTTAGCACAGTTCATAAGTTTGACATAAAAAGTATGACTTAGATTCCGTCTTTCCGAGACCGGAATCTAGTCACGATCTCGACTTAGAGATCCGAAATGGATCTAAGCCGGATCGACGCCTAATGTTCCCTTCCCTGGAATGCGTCCTCACAGTCACTCCCTTCCAGTGACTTACCTTACTTACCTGCCAGACGTCCGGTCAGCCCTTCGACCCGTCTGGACTTCTCGCCAAGCGTCCGGTCAGTCTGTCGTCCCGCTTGGACTTCGTGCTAGACATCTGGTCAGCCCGTCGACCTGTCTGGACTTCGTCTGCACACTCGGTCAGAGTGTTAGATCACAACAAACCTAACTTAACCCGATTTGTCATTCATCAAAACCTGAGTTAGACCGTTAGTGCTAACCGCACCAACAATCTCCCCTCTTTTGATGGAATGATAACCTGGTTAAGTTAGTAAAAATATGCGAAAAAAAATTAAGCATTTTGTTCTAGCATGGGGTTTTAAATTTTATTTTGTTTCTAACTTAACCACCTATAACCCTCCCCCTTTGACATTCATCAAACAAGAATGTAATTTGAACATTCAAATATACTAAATAAAAATGTAGGAAATGATGTCAAGTTAACTTGGAGGAGTTTTAACTTACGAAGATTTGTTTAAGTATTGAATTGATTTTTGGGACTAAGTTTTTAGGGTAGCTAAAACATGTAAAACAGTCTTTTGGAAAATAGTTAACAGTGACTAAAGTTTTTGCAAAACCTTAATTCAAAAATGACTTTGTAACTTCATAGAGGATTTTCAAATCAGAAAAAGTATAAGTTTCAAATTTTAGGATCAAGGTGAATTTTCAAAATATGCTTTAATTTTGAAGTATTTTCAAACATAAGTTTTGACAATCAAAATTTTAAGGCTAAGTTTTCAAAGCTAGATTTTTCAAACAACATTTTTCAAATTTGAAAAAAGTTCAAAACTGAGTTTTAAAAGATTTTACTTTTCAAAACTGATTGAAACTTAGTTTTTAAAAAATATAATTGAAGAATTTAATTTTATAAAGGCTAGTTTTAAGAGAATATTTGAAAAATAATATTTCAAAAACTAAGTTTGAGAAAACTTTTCTTTTCAAGACTTATTAAGTTTGTCACAGTTTTAGATTTGAAACCAAAGACCAATTTGAATAAAAAATATATTAGAAAAAATATTATGTTTAAGGTGAGGAAAGTAATTTTGGTGTTAAGTGTTGATTTAATCCTCCCCCTAAACTTGACATCTAAAATAGCTGTCTAACCATTTAGGTACTTACTAACTATCAAAAGATAGCAGCTTTCACTTGGTTAGTCAAGTTAAATTCATTGCAAGCAGTTAGTGGTTGACTTAACTGAGTAACTTAGCTTGATCAATGTATGTTTTGTATTTAAGGCTCAGACTTATATCGATGCACTGACATAAACATCTTAAGTCCAGGCAATTGACCTATACATTTCACCCCTTTCTATGTTTGTCAATCACAAGCAAAGTAAACCTAGGGTGTTGGTGAGATGCTCAAATACTAGTCCTAGAGGAACATGATTTCTAAAGGATTTTTCTAGGCTAAGGCTAAAGTTGTTTTGAAATTCTAAAAGTAGGAAGGTTTTAAAAATAATTTTGACCTAGAATTTAAAACAGTCAATTTTAAAAAATTTGAATTTTGAAAATCCTAGTCTATTAAACACATTCCTAACTTTCTACGCAGATTGCTAAATTCACTCTCAGAGAGTGGTTTTGTGAATATGTCAGCTAAATTGGATTTGGACTTAATGTATTTGAGTTCAATGTCCTCTTTAGTAACATGATCCCTGATGAAGTGATGTCTAATTTCAATATGTTTAGTTCTGGAATGATGCACTGGATTTTTTGTTAGGTTAATTGAGCTGATGTTATCAATTAAGACTTTGACATTTGTGAGGTTCAAGTTGAAATCTTTTAGGGTGTGCATCATCCATAATAATTGTGCAACACACTCTCCTATTGCTATATATTCTGACTCAGTTGTAGATAGGGCAACACAATGTTGCTTTCTACTAAACCAGCTGACAAGTGATGGACCTAATAATTGACATCCGCCACTTGTGCTTTTGCAGTCTAACTTGCATCGAGCATAATCTGAGTCAGAGTACCCTATTAGTTCAAAGTTATTAGTCCTAAGATACCAAATACCTACATTTGTTGTTCCTTTAAGATATCTAAAGATTCTTTTGACTTGAGTCAAATGAGATTCTTTAGCACAGGTTTGGTATCTGACACACATACTAACTGCAAATAAGATATCTGGTCGACTTGCAGTTAAGTATAGTAGACTACCTATGGCACTCCTATAATGTTTTAGATCAACTGGTTTTCCATTGGGATCATCATCTAGGATTGGGTTTACCGCCATAGGTGTTTTCATCTCTTTGGTGTTTTCCATTTCAAATTTCTGAAGTAATTCTTTAGTATATTTTTGTTGATAAATGTAGTTACCTTCATTTGTTTGTTTGATTTGTAATCCTAAAAAGTAGGTTAATTTGCCTACCAGACTCATTTCAAACTCGTGTTCCATTAAACTTGTAAATTCATCTAGGAATTCTGAATTTGTTGAACCAAAGATTATGTCATCTACGTAAATTTGTGCTATAAAAATATCTTCTTTTATTAATTTGACAAATAAGGTTGGGTCAATTTGTCCTTGGTTAAATCTTTTAGATATTAAGTAAGACGTTAATCTTTCATACTAAGCCCTAGGTGCTTGCTTAAGTTCATATAAGGCTTTCTTCAATTTATAGACATAATCGGGGTGTTCCAGACTCTCAAACTCAGGTGGTTGTCCTACGTAGACTTCTTCTTTTATTAGTCTATTTAGGAATGCTGACTTAACATCCATTTGGTATAGTCGAAACCCTTTGTGTGCTGCATAACTTAGTAACATCCTAATGGACTCTAGTCTAGCTACTGGGGCATATGTTTCATCATAGTCAAGTCCTTCCACTTGACTGAACCCCTTAACAACTAGCCTGACCTTATTTCTAGTAATTTCACCAGTTTCACTTAGTTTGTTTCTAAATACCCATTTTGTTTCTATTATTTTTTTATTCGTGGGTGGTGGTACTAGGTCCCAAACTGTTGGGGTTGCAAGGTTGCAAACATAGTCCCATATTGGAAACACATGGGAAAGATCATGGGTTTATAAGAGAAAAGATATCTCTATTGGTATGAGGCCTTTTGGGTAGAGCCCAAGAGCAAAACCATGAGGGCTTAGGCCCAAAGTGGACAATATCATGTCATTGTGGAGATATCTAAATTCTTTTCGATCCTACAATTGGTATCAGAGCCCGGACTGCCAGAAGGTTTAACCGCCGACTGTGCACAAGAGCTATGGTCTGATTGAACCATGTGAGTACAATATTGACCTCGAACAAAGAAAGTGGGGGCACCTATGTTCGGATCAAGAGGACCAGACACCAGGCAGGAAGTCCTAGTAGGTCGAGTGGACCGAGGGGCAGGAAGTCCTAGTTGCGACTAGGCAAGGAAGTCCTAGTAGGTCGGGTAGACCGAGGGGCAGGAAGTCCTAGTAGGTCGAGTAGACCGAGGGGCAGGAAGACCTGGTGGGTCAAGGATCGGACGTGGGAAGCCCATGGTCCTTTGTTTGAGGGGGGGATTGTTGGGGTTGCAAGGTTGCAAACATAGTCCCATATTGGAAACATATGGGAAAGATCATGGGTTTATAAGAGAAAAGATATCTCTATTGGTATGAGGCCTTTTAGGTAGAGCCCAAGAGCAAAACCATGAGGGCTTAGGCCCAAAGTGGACAATATCATGTCATTGTGGAGATATCTAAATTCTTTTCGATCCTACACAAACTTCATTACGCTCAAATTGAGCTAATTCTTCTTGCATAGCTATGACCCAATTTGGGTCAAGTAGTGATTCGGCTATGGTTTTGGGTTCAATTTTTTAGATTAAGGATATTTGACTTAGATTTCTAAAGGAGGATCTAGTTTGAACCCTAAGATCTAAGTCACCAATTATTTGATCAGTTGGGTGATTTGGATTGACTCTTATTATTCTAGGGGGATGAATTTCCTGAGGTTGTTCTTCTTTTTCATGACTTAGGATTTGGTTGGTTCCTTCAGAGTTATTATTTTCTCGAATAAATTCACTTGATTGATGTTGTGTTTGTTCTAGGTTTTGTTTGGATTCTTCAAATTTCACATTAGTGGTTTCTTCAATTCTTAAGGTAACTTTATTGTAAACCCTGTAGCCTCTACTATTCAGGGAGTATCCTAAGAAAATTCCATTTTCGACCTTGGAGGTGAATTTTCCTAAATGTTCTCTTGTGTTTAAGATAAAAGCTGGGCATCCAAACACTCTAAAGTATTTTATATTAGGTTGTTTATTATAATAAACTTCAAAAAATGTTTCGTTATGAGTTTTGTTTAGTGTTGTTCTGTTTTGAACATAGCAGGCTGTATTAATAGCTTCTGCCCAAAAATATTTAGATAAGTTGTATTCATTTAACATTGATCTAGAGGCCTCAAGTAATGTTCTATTTTTTCTTTCTACAATTCCATTTTGTTGGGGGGGTTTTAGGGCACGAAAATTCGTGATGATAGTCATTTTCAAGACAGAATTTGTTAAAGTTATGATTTTTAAATTCTCCCCCATTATCACTTCTAATTCTTTTAATTTTAAGGTCCTTTTCATTTTCAACTTGTTTACAAAAGTTTGTAAAAATTTCAAAAGTTTCATCCTTATTCAGGATCACCTCCCTAGGATCCTATATAAGGACTCCTAGACTTCGACGGAGGTAGGCGATATTCTTCACTGTAGCTACAGTCTTGTTACTCTGTTTCTGCTCATCTCGTCATTGCCTGACTTGAGCGTCGGAGGGTCGTCACCGGGAACTCCTTCCCGGCTCGGCTTTGTTGTAGGTTCTTCGGAGGTTCACGTCATCTAGGAGGTCATCCGAGGACGACATAGAGCGCCACGTCCCCAGCGTCCGTCGACTCGATTCTCGGACATGATCATATGGTATATAAATGCAATGAGAATTCCTCGTGTAAACCATTCTCCATGTGATGAAAAACTCTAATAATTTTTTTTGAAAAAAAAAACATAATTAAGAACACTAAATTGCATTAAAAACTCAAAGTAAGAGAAGAGAAAACTTGTTCTTCCTTTTCTATTATCCTAATTTAATTTTAAGTTAAAAATGGCCAACTTAAAATTAGTAGAAGATATTTCTAAAAGTAATTTTCATTTATAGAAAGACATTCTGATTATGGGTGTAATCGAGCCGAGCCGAGTCGAACTCTTAGATGTTTGAGTTTGACTCGTTTATAATCGAGCCGAACTCGAACTTTATTTAACGAATATATTCATGGCTCACGAGCTTTCTCGAGCTTTTATCGAGCCTAAACGAGTTTAATAAATATAAATTATATATTTTAAAAAAATTATAATATTCTTGTTAAAATTTATAATTTTATTCTAATAAATAAATTTAATATATTTGTCTATATTTTTCATAAGTAGAGTGTAAAATCTATAAATTTAATATCAAAAATATTATTTTTTTATTTAAAAGTTGATTTATGAGCTTAACGAACATGTTCACGAGCTAACGAGTTGAATATTGTAAAGCTTGAGCTTGGTTTGTTTATCTTAACGAGTCTCATTAAACGAGCTTAAACGAGCTTTTATCGAATCGAGATTTGAATAGTTCACGAGTAACTTGGTTCATTTACACTCCTAATTCTGATGAGAGTAAAAGGGGATTATATTGATTTATTTTAGATTATATAAAGGAAAATAAATTACAAAGTCAATTTACAATAGATCATCAAATGACTAAATAGTAGGAGTTTATAATAGACCATCAAATAACTAAATCCATTAAAAATTGATTCATTATCCTATTATCCTATTATAATAAGTCTACTATTCTCTGTCCAATTGGATATCTCATTGGGATATAGTAATTTTTAGGGTGCGTTTGGTTCAAGTTATGACACATAACCTTAGGTATGTGATTACTAAGTAATCACATAACCAAGATTATAAGGAATGAAACATAACCATTGGTGTTTGGTTCAATTTAGGTAATCCAATAAAATCTCGTTTGTTTGGAGGTTTTAGTACATAACCTAATGTGATATTTTACCATATTACCCTTGATTTAATAATGATAATATTATATTATTAATAGTGATAAATATATAATTAAATTTTTGTTTATTATTTTATGTTTTTTTATTTTTTAGATAGTTTTAATTTTTGTTTATTATTTTATGTTTTTTATTTTTAATTAATAGTTTTATTTTTGGTTATTATTTTATGTCAGCTCCAATTTACAAGGAGGGATCAAAACCCTTTTTTTTAAATTCTTTCCTTATTTATTTTTTTTTTACAATTTTAATGCTGAAATTGAATGAGATCGATAAAATTTTAGTCCACTCAAAAGTCGACCTCTAAAATATTCATCCTTACTTATATACTTATTTTTTTCCTATAAATTTCATGGATAGTCCTCATCTGGCCAGGTAGCTAGATACAAAAGAAAGGGATTGAAAGACATTTATTCTATATTATTGATGTATAGTTTACAGGATTGTACATTAAAGAGAGTATGTGAAGGAATAAAAGAATGAGAACTAAGAGGAACAACATCATGATGAAATGGTTCCTACACTGCATGTTCTGAGATACAAAAGGAAAGAGCATGAAAGAATTCAACCAGCTAGCCTTAGTTCAGAATGGGTGGGAACAGTTCTTGCGAAGAAGGGATACATCAACACCTGGGCGACAACCTTAACCGGTTCAATCAGCTTTCCTGCCTTGACTGCTTTTCGAGCAACAAAATCAGCAATGTTCGCACCACAACTCACACCAAGAAGAACACACCTGTTGCAAAAATGTCAGGCAAACCTTAGGTCAAATTATGTAAATTGATACCAATAACACAAGCTATAAATGGAACAAAAAACAATGATAATTTGTAATTATGATGACGACCTGTATCTCAGTCAGAGGACAATATGAGCTCTTGCAATCTCAGTCAGACTCCTGTATCTTTTTTCTTCCTTGTTTGTGGAATCATCCTAGAGTTTCTATTTTCATAAGAGTGAAGCTAAACTCACTTGACCTTAAGCTACTTGATGATGGAAAGACTGTCATCAATCTCAATTATAGATTGCAAGTGCTGTGCCCTTGACTGCATGTTTTTGTTCTTGCAATTGATATCTTACTTGCGGAAGCTTATTGTACATGTTTAAGTCTGTAACAAACTGATTTGATGTTGGAATAAGTGAGCAGCCATGCCAAGCTTTTGTTGTTTTGTTATGAATGCAGTATTTAGATCGACAAGGAGCCAGATTTTGCTGCAATGCAATGGCAAATATTATCATACAACACAAAACACATGGAATATATGTCAATTATACAACATAAAATACATGAAAATAATAACAAGCTATGTATATGTATATAGAAAGAGGAGATCATCCCTGTGCAGATGGATCTAGGGAGAATAAATCATATGGGATGGGCAGTTGCCTCAACCAAACACAAATCTATTGCAATCCAATAGGCCAAACTAGCAATCTCTCTACCGATGCATCATGTTTTGGTTACATATTCACCAAGGCAAAGGAAAATTATCAACTAAACAAAAGAATAAAATTTATTTATGCTCAGTGTATATATTATCATTAGCAAAAACTGCAAAAATTAAATTCAAACATTTATTTTGCCACAAGTGAAGTTAAACTTGACTGAAGGAATAGCCATCTTTGCTTCTGCATTCTACAACACAGGTAGGCTTGCTCATCATCTGATGATAAACTGACATAGTATTTGGCAGAGGAAGAAATGTATCAGGCAAAAGTTCTTCCTTGAGGTCTAATTTATGCATCATATATCCTGCTTCAGTAGGATGTCCATGACTTGGAAATGAATGGACTGGTGGAACAATTGGCGTACTTGCTGCTGCAATAGGATTGAATCCCGACATGGAAAGGTTGGACAAGCTTGGCTGTCCCACTGTGAAGGCCTGAGCTTCGTGTGCGCGAGAGGGAGGATCGTCGCGGAGAACCGCCGCTAGGTCGCAGCGAGAGGGAAAAGCTCGTGCGTGTTCGCGAGAGGAGGAGCGGCGAAAGGCTAGGGTTTTCCTGCTGTTCGCGAGAGGAGGAGCGGCGAAAAGGGTTTCCGTGCATGTTCGCGAGAGGAGCGGCGAAAAGGTTTTCGTGCGTGTTCGCGAGAGGAGGAGCGGCGAAAGGCTAGGCTTTTTTTTTGTGAATCGGGTTTGATTATATTCAAGGGGTAATATTGTCTTAAATTTTTGGTTAACCAGGTAATCAAGGAAAACCCCTGTTTTATGGGGTTTTCTGATTCCGGGCTATATGCCCAAATTGCTGATGTGTCAGGCATATATCATAACTTAGGAATCATCAATTACCAAAACCAAATAAGATTTTGGTTGATAACCTTGGATGGATAACCAAGGTTATCAAATATAACCCTGAACCAAACGGACCCCAAGGGGTAATATTGTCTTAAATTTTTGGTTAACCAGGTAATCAAGGAAAACCCCTGTTTTATGGGGTTTTCTGATTCCGGGTTATATGCCCAAATTGCTGATGTGTCAGGCATATATCATAACTTAGGAATCATCAATTACCAAAACCAAACAAGGTTTTGGTTGATAACCTTGGATGGATAACCAAGATTATCAAATATAACCCTGAACCAAACGGACCCTTAGAGTTTAAAGTTTAGGGCATCCAAAGCCTACGTCTTTTTTTTTTATATATAAAGATAAGGATATATTTTATGAGATTTAAAACAAGAAGTTCAATTTGATGAGCCCATTGGTCAAATTAGCCCAACGGCTTTGGAGTTTGCGAGTGGGCCGCCTAAATTTTCGATCATGATATTGTTGATTACCAGAAACCTTGTGATCTTCTGGAGTAGACAGAAAAGGATCTTGAAGGGAGGCGGAGGAGGAAGAAGTTGTCTTTGTAGGCATGGAGTCCGCCGGCGGGAATTCGCTTCCTGGCGTCGGTCCGGATTCGAAGAAGCGGAAGGTTTGCTACTTCTACGACACGGAAATCGGCAACTACTACTACGGGCAGGGGCACCCGATGAAGCCGCATCGCATCCGGATGACTCATTCCCTTCTCGCCCACTACGGCCTTCTCGGGCACATGCAAGTCTACAAGCCCAATCCTGCTCGGGACCGCGATCTCTGCCGCTTCCACGCCGACGATTACGTTGCCTTCCTCCGGTCCGTCACTCCCGAAACTCAGCAGGACCAGATCCGTGCGCTGAAGCGCTTCAACGTTGGCGAGGACTGCCCCGTCTTCGATGGTCTCTACTCCTTCTGCCAGGCCTACGCAGGCGGCTCCGTCGGTGGTGCCGTTAAGCTCAATCACGGACATGATATCGCCATCAACTGGGCCGGCGGGCTTCACCACGCTAAGAAGTGTGAAGCCTCTGGATTCTGCTACGTCAACGACATCGTCCTTGCAATCCTCGAGCTCCTCAAGCGTCACGAGGTGCGATGTTTCCCTGGTTTTATTCCTAGGTTTTTGGCGAATTTCTTTGTTTATCCCTTAGACTTTGGGGATTTCTGCTATGTTTTTTTTTTTTTTTTTTTTTCATTTAACATGCAAAAGACTATCTCATATGAAGCTTGTTGGTGGTAGAAAAGGATATGTTTTTTTACAAGTGCTTTCTGGATTTAGGTGTTCCTTTGTCATTTATTTAGATGATTCGATAGCATCTGTTTCAGACAACCAGGTGCCTTAGTTGTTCTGTTACTTGACAATGGTATACATGGATGGAGAAAGAAGTCATAGTTATTGCTGAAGTAAGATAAACCTTGTCAACTTTGTTTTTTTTTTAAAAAAATATAGCTTTCTTATCGTTAGGTTAATGTGAAATCAGTTATTGGAATTCCGTAGATTGAATGAGATGAGTATTAATCACCGGAAAGGATTGTCCACCTAGGGAGCTCAAAAGAGAAGCAAAACCTAATCCATCCTAAAATGACTAGTCATTTAGGGGAGAGGTAGATCTTTAATACAATCAAATGAAGGGAGTCCACCCATGTCCACATGTGGTCACTGATTACCATCCGCCCTTGCCCCCGCGGTTGTAGCCGAGTTGGCACTCAGGCAAGGCTTGCCACCAGACATGGTTCGATTCCCGACTGGTGCAAATATTGCTTCGGGTTATCCCGTGCCTCCTGTCTAGGAAGGCTGCTCGGCTAAGTATGAATAAGCCCATGTATCCTTTCCAGAGTGTGTGGGGCCACCCTGGAGGGCCGCTAAGATGACAGTTTCACCTTTTGCCACCAAACAATGAGGCACTTGTTCTTTTGGGACATGGTGCAAATTGTTGAAAATCTCCAACCCACCCAACACGGCTTGGAGGTGGAGATCTAGCTATGATTTGTTGTGCTCCAAGAGCCTAGATAAATGAGAAGAGTCTCAATTCAGAGGTGGAGGAGCTCTAGCTATGATTTGTTGTGGATTTCACCTAATAGTTTTTTTGTTTACTTTTAACCTTCTTGACTCTGGTGTTGATGACACTAAACTATAACTCCAAGTCCTTTCCATGCATGTGCTTGTTTTATTTGGTAGTATTGGAGCATAAATCATGTGCTCTGTCTATATTTATCTTCTGAATGTACCTGTAATAGTCTGCATTGATCATTGCTCTTGCAGCGAGTATTGTATGTGGACATCGATATTCATCACGGGGATGGAGTAGAAGAGGCCTTCTATACTACTGATAGAGTAATGACAGTTTCATTCCATAAGTTTGGAGATTATTTTCCTGGAACAGGTGACATACGCGATATTGGATATGGGAAAGGAAAATATTACTCCCTGAATGTGCCATTAGATGATGGAATAGATGATGAGAGCTACCAGTCTCTCTTCAAACCTATCATGGGCAAAGTTATGGAAGTTTTCCGGCCTGGTGCTGTGGTACTTCAGTGTGGTGCTGATTCGCTGTCTGGAGATAGGTTAGGCTGTTTTAATCTTTCCATCAGAGGCCACGCAGAGTGTGTGAGGTACATGAGATCTTTCAATGTGCCATTGTTGATGCTGGGCGGTGGTGGATATACCATCAGGAATGTTGCCCGCTGTTGGTGCTACGAGGTACTTTAATAAAATCTATCCATAATTTTATAGTGACTATCTTTATCCTGGTGTATGCTTATTTCTATGTTTTTATAGCAAGTGTAGACTGTATAGTTATTCTGATTGCTGCCAATATTATTAGCATTTAGAACCTTTCTTAGAGTGTTTCCATTGTTTGTATAGTGTTTCCTCATTTGTGTATTTTTAATTCTGTACTATTGTGAGAAAATTTTTAAAGTTTGTGAAGATAATAATTCAATTATTCCTGCAGCTATGAACTTGCCATTTGTCCAACATGGCTTTGCCTTGTTTTCTATTTTATCAAAAGGTTCAATGATTGGATTCCTTTATAATTGCATATAATAAATAACATGTTTCTGCTCAAAAGCACCATTTTTATTTTTTTGATAAAATGCTACCTGGAACCAAAAGAATCCCCTAGCTAAAGTTTCTTAAATATTGCATAGGATCTTTGCTGAATAACACCAATTCAATCATATTGGCTATTACCTCATCACCTGCTTGATTTTACTGGCATGTGTATGACAATACTTTCTGTCTATTTGTGTAATTCACACCAAGTTCATTTGTGAATTTTCTTGAGCAGACAGGAGTTGCACTTGGAGTAGAAGTTGATGACAAGATGCCTCCAAATGAATATTTTGAGTACTTTGGACCAGATTATACTCTTCATGTAGCACCAAGTAATATGGAGAACAAAAATTCACACCGGCAATTGGATGATATAAGAGCAAAACTTCTAGATAATCTTTCAAAGATTCAGCATGCTCCTAGTGTGCAATTTCAGGAACGACCACCTGATACAGAACTTCCTGAGGTTGCTCTTTTTGCTTAATCTTTTCTATATTGGTTTGTGATCCTAGTCTACTTACCACTTTATCATATTATTTCTTTAAAGTTCTTTCCTTGTATATTCAACCAATTGTTGCCTGAAATTCATATTGTATGTGGCTATATATGCATATAACATCGTCTACATGCTGCAGAATATGGTGTGTGAACTTTTTCAGAAAGGAGATGTTCAGTCTTAATTAAAAATTATCACAATGGGATAAAGGATTGCTATTTCTTCTGTATTTTCCTTAGATGCTGATACTTAGTTTGTGTGCTTGCACACTATTTTGAGCTTATCTATATAATGGAAAACTGGTGATAATTTGTTAATTTATTTTTTTAATGCTGTTTACTCAGAAGAGTCGGTCCATTTTTGGACTTGTATCTCTTAATATGGAGATTAATGAAATTTGATCACACTATAGAAGAGATCATCCTCTTCTTATGATCTGCAAGACTGCAGTATGTACATGTACATGGTCGGGTTTCACTTGCAGTGGCAAAAGCATTTGTCTTGTCATGGTAACATTACTCATGAATGTGTCTAGCTAAAATCATGTTTCCTGACAACTTCAGTTACATACCTCAAACATAGAATAAAAGATTGAGATATTTTTGTGAAATGGAACAGAATATGGATTGTGAATCTGCTTAAGAAACTTCATATAAGACAACATTTAACATGTGTAACAGTGTAAGACATAGAACATGGTTTCAAACATACTTGAAGCATGATAGGAATGAAACTTGAGATGTAAAATAGACCTCAGCGGTGGATGTGATGTAATAGTATATTGATTGTAGATGTAATTAATGCATGAGACACAATAATCAGCTACATCATTCTTGAGGGAAAAATACATAATATTGATTCCAAAACGTGCTTTTGGCACATTGCTTATCCACGTTGCTTAGGTCATGATTGAAAACAGGTAAGATCAACATACATCATTTCTGCACAGTCACATTGATCATGCTTTTTATAAATCTACCCATAGGCAAGTGTATCCAATATCAGCTCAAAACTTCAAATGATAGCTCAAATTTGAGTTATTTAGCAAATAAAAATTTCTATTAATTTTGATTCTATTAATTTGAAGGGGAGCCTTGGCGCAACGGTAGAGTTATTGCTTTGTGACCAAAAGGTCACGGGTTCAAATCCTAAAAGCAGCCTCTTGCAAAAAGCAGGGTAAGGCTACGTACAATGGATCCTTCCCTGGGATCCCGCATAGCAGGAGCTTCGTGCACCGGGCTCCTTTTTTTGTTATTTCTTGTTTTTTACTTTTCTATATATGCATGGAAAAGAGATCTCAGTTTTCTGTACTCTTGCATGAGGAAGCATCTCACTGTTATTGTTGTTGAAGGTGCATTATACAGAAATATCTGGACATTCATTTCACTGTGTGAGATGTGATCCATACATGCATTGGAGAAGGGATCTAACTGGGTGTTGTTTGTGAAGATGCATTATACATTAGTGTTTGATCTTTTAAGTTAACTTGTTCAGCAAGAGTAATTTTATAAAATAATCTTGAGAATGTAGACACTTTCTATTTAATCTATTTCTGGCTTACTGTCTAATGTATTTCTTCATTGATATTCAGCCAGATGAAGATCATGAAGATCCAGATCAACAACATGATCCTGATTCTGACATGGAAATTGACGATTCCAAGCTTCCAGATGACTCATCACGGTAGTTATTTTCTGTCGCTCCTCTTTTTTTTTTCCTACTTCATTTTATGCCTTTGTTGAGAGACAAGAAACATGGTTGATTCCAGGAAACCATTCTCTAATAGTACACCAAGTATGAGAATTAAGAAGGAAAATTTGGAGACTGATCTTAAAGATCAGGTATAATTTCTGTTTTTTGCTGTATGCATCTAGTTTTATATGCAAGTATGCTTTTTACCTCCTAGCATTATGCATTGATGTTTTTTCCTGTTCCGCTCTCTCTTTTGGACTCTGATCCAATTCCATATTCCAGATTTTCAGAACATTTAAGAGTGAGAGTTGGGACCTTTATACTGTCTTTATTTTCCTCTTACAATGTTTTATTTTCTTAATAGATAGGCATACTTCAGTTTATCTGACCATATTAGTCATGCTGTTATTATAGTTCTTAGTTACACTAAATTCTTAATCTGGTTAAGGTCCAGAATTTGTATATCCTTTTTGCCATGTGGAGGACAAGGAAGCTGAAAGATTAAGGAAGAAGATGTAATTGGAAGATTTGGCATCTTTGCATGGAAGTAATAAGGGATTCCTTTTCTTGTTACCAATATGTGCCAGTGTTAATCATCCTTAACTTTATAGGTGGAGGGATTGCTGTTGACAAACATAGACTCTTCTATCAAGGGATTTAAAGTTTACAGGGTTTAAGTACCATTTTGAGTATTTTATCAGAGGAAGGGTCCATCTTCTGTAGATTTCTTTTTAGTAGAACTTTTTAGCTTCTATCTAATGTTATTCCATCACCGGGGCATATGCTTTTTGATGTAATACTAGTTCTGAGCCTTGATGACAAAGTTTGGAGCATTCTATTAGGCACTTAGAACTGTTATAAAGCGCCTATCACATGTTGTTCCATCAATGTGGCTTAGAATTTTTGACCTAATGCCTTGATACTAGTCAACAATGCCAGTCATTTACGTGGTTCTTCATCACATTTGTATGTCCAATGATAGGATAAGATTCATGTACCTGAACCTAAATAGTTGGGATTCATTTAGTTTACTTGCTTGGTTGTTGTCATTTATTGTTGGCTTTGACTTTTTCATTCAGTCATTAAGATCTTCTTTTAGCTCCAATTTTGTTCCTATGGAATTAATATCTTGACCAACTATTCTGACTTTTCTTTGGTCTGTACTGACATTAGCCCTTTACTGGAGAATTTGTAGATTTAAATTCTCATTTCTTTCTTTTGCCCTTTATCCCTCTACTCTTTTAAGATTCTGATGTGGTATAAAACATACCAATTTTGTCTGTGCTGCATTAAATTCCTGCTTTTGCATGATTCTGCAAATAACTGGCAGTATTGAAGTTGTATTTTACTTATTGATCAATCATCACCTTTTGCCACCATGGAAAATTCTTTCTCCGATAATCTCCATCCCATCTTGAACACAAGGTTAACAATACCTGCTGTTCTTGGATATATAAGATCAAAATTTTAGTTCACAAATCTAGAAACATCTATCATAAACATCTGAATGACCCCAACTGATCTTAGCTTAGTTAAACAAAGTTTTGTAGTTGACGGATGGAAGCTTTGAAGTACTGAAAGCTGATTTGTCCCGCTGTGACATTAGGTCTCAATGTTGTGTCATGTTATCATCTATTGTCATCAAGTTTTTGTTTAGTTCATGTTATCATCTCAATGTTCTTGAGTGACATTAGGGTAAACTCTTGCCGCTTGAGTGACATTAGGGTTTTCAATCTTTGAGAATTGTTCAAGGATTGTTTTTGACTTGTCCTAATTTGGTTAGTACATGTTGCAGGAAGCTCAAAACAAAGTAGCGGGGGATCACGGGAAATCTGTGGAACCCATGGCAGAGTTCTCAGCTCCCAAGGTAGCTTGTACTGTTTCCACAATTGGTCAATCGTTGCATCTGTTTATAACTAAGATAATTAACATGTTTGATCTCATTTTTATCTTATTGCATACTAGGCATCAGATATAAATTCCATGGAGGTAGATGAACCTGGGACCCTAAAGAATGAACAAGACAATCACCATAAGTCCTCTGATGCTCCAGCTTTTATGTACCAAAAATCCTGAACAAGCAGCAATTTTAGAATGCTTTTTTAAAAAGATACAAGATCAACTAAATTAATCTATGCCTCATTTTGACCATTCATGACCAGTGATTACGAGCAACTTCCCAAATACTGGCAATTGAATGAGCACAAGTTAAAGCACAACCCCTGGGTAAGGTAAATTTGATTATGGATTTACTTGTACAGTCAAAATAGACGTTCTTGTGCCGTAAGATTCTACAAAATTTAATATCAATTGACATCGGCAACACTATCCTAAACATCTATTGGAAAAAAAAAGAAGAAAAAAATCGCTTAGTCTTGTAAAGTTGCCTGCATTTTAATCATATTTATTAGTTCAATTGTGTGATAAGATTTAAATAGTCTATCGCTTACCTCTGTGCTTGGTTGATCTCACGAAATGGATAAAAATAGAATAAGTTCTATTTTGTATTGAAATTTGTAGACATTGCAAAAAAATTGAAAAGAGCAATTATATATATATATATATGGTAATATGGAGCTCACTAGGTGTGCGCCATTGGGTGTTGGGTGCTTAGGGTATATGACTAAAAATCAAAAGAGTGTTAGATATATTCTTTTTAAAAAAGTTAAATGAGCGTTCCTTTTAAAGTGTCCTATACAAAATGTCCTTGTATTATTTGATTATTCAGTTTTGTAAAAATTAGCATTTATTTTTAGAATTGTACAAGTCAACATCTAACTTCTACAATGTATTGAAACTAGCAACTAACTTTTACAAATGTATTATCTGATCATTCGATCGTGTAAAATTAGATGTTAACTTTTACAATTATAGAAGTTAGATGTTAATTTTTACAATGTATAGAAGCTAGTAACCAACTTCTACAACGTGTATAAGTTAACATTTAGCTTTTACAATTATAGAAGCTTACGAGCCTCTACAACGAGTAAAAATTAGTTAGCTTTTACGATGATAATTTTATATCATTTTAATTTTTTGAATAATAATTTGATTAAAATAATATTTCAACGAATAAATCAAACAATAAGAATTTTATGGCACTCATTACATTTCAAACGAATATAATTTAATTATAATCGAGCTTGTAAAAATTAGCATGTAACTTTAACAACGTATACCGGCTAGTTTCTACAACAGTGTTGAATTCAAGAGTATTTTCGAGATTAGGGGTGCTTATTTTTTTTAGAGGGACGCTAATTTAACTATTTTAGAAAATGAGGAATCCATATGACGAAAATACAAATGATGAATGCCCTTTTGATTTTTGTCTACCCCCATATATATATATATATATATGGTGCACCCTCTATATCAACGGCGTTGTCCGCATTTGAGGCGGCAAGTGCCTTGATTACTTTCAGATGCTCTAACCTGTGAGGGCCACGTATGGTGTCACTGATATAGGAGGCATACCATATCAATCCATATATATCCAACTCTTCGAACTAATTAATTTTAGTTCGATCTCACAGAAGTTTTTCATCGGTCATTAGAATAAATTATCAGGAAACGTTCACAGAGACTCATCCAAATAGTTTGTCTTCTTAAGTTTGTCGTTCTGCTGGAGAAAAATTTCTATAATGCATTATAGTTGAGATTCAAATTTTAGATTAGATATTTGATTGATCGTTTGGAGGGCTTAACCACGGTACTGTAATAAAATTAAATGAATCTACCTTGCTTCTCAGCTTGATGGGGTTAATTGATTTGTTCGTTTGTCATTTCATTTGAATTGACCTAAGATATTTAACTCCTTCCCTCAATTGATTCACTTAATCTATTTGGTACCGTCATCTTTATTTATTTTGCCCGTTGGGTAGGACGTACGGTAAGGGCTTACGATGGATAACCCAATAGTAGGGATTCAAAACTCACGTAAGGTGAAATATATATAATATACTCGTAGTTTTTTGAATTTTTCATTTGAATTGACCTAAGATATTTAACTCCTTCCCTCAATTGATTCACTTAATTTATTTGGTACCATCATCTTTATTTATTTTGCCCGTTGGGTAGGACGTACGGTAAGGGCTTACGATGGATAACCCAATAGTAGGGATTCAAAACTCACGTAAGGTGAAATATATATAATATACTCGTAGTTTTTTGAATTTTTCATTTGAATTGACCTAAGATATTTAACTCCTTCCCTCAATTGATTCACTTAATTTATTTGGTACCATCATCTTTATTTATTTTGCCCATTGGGTAGGACGTACGGTAAGAGTTTACGATGGATAACCCAATAGTAGGGATTCAAAACTCACGTAGGGTGAAATATATATAATATAGTCGTAGTTTCTTGAATTTTTCATTTGCTTGGGCCACTGGTCGCATGAGTTTGACCTAGCGATCGTTCTGGGCTATATCGTGCACCTCTAGGTTAATCTTGGATTATCATTTTTTTTTTTTGATTCATCACTAGTCAATTTATCGAATCAGTCCAATCGGCACACATTGCTTGTTGACACATCTAATTGAAATCTTTAATCTTGTTGATTTGTTGATTTAACCAATAAACTTGATCTTTTGTCTAAATTAATCTTGTCAACCCAACTTGACTAATTATTATCAATGGCTAATTCAACTTACAAGCCAAGTAATTTGACTAACCCATTAGATCACTTTGGTTCATTCAACCCATCTGACAAATTAATTCATTTAGCCTAAGTTGACCAACTTACCAGGAATGGGCTCCACCAAACCAAACAGTTTACTCTGCTAGTCTATAATATACTTTCTTTTTTTTAAAAAAAAAATAATAAATAGAGTAAAAAATGTATATGTTTTTTTTTGAAAAAATAAATAGAGAAGGAACGACTAATCATAAATAGAAATGAAATATTTATTTTTTTAAAACGGAAATGCCATCCCTGGTGAGTCGTAGAATTGTAGACGATCCCAATTTTAAAAATTATCATCCTAAATTTAGTTTTACAACTAAATATGCAAATATTTATTCAATGAAGTGTAGAATTGATATTTCTGATTTTTTTACAAAATATATATAAAAAATACTTATTAAAATAGAATAGCTGGTCGTTTTATAATACTGCAGAAAAAGTCATCCGTGGATCCTTTAAGTTTAACTACATGCCCAGTTCAAAGGCTATTAAAATCTATGTCTAGGGTTTCAATATTATTGGGGTCATTGATTAAATAATTAAGTAAAGACAATTAAAAATTAAATTGAGTTATTAATATTAATTAATGATAACATACACATTAATAAATATCATGCTAATTCATTAATGACATCTTATTAATTAATTCATTATTTCTATTTACACATGTATCCTTATTTCTTGATAATTATAATTAGTTAAGATTTTATTTTATTTAATCTTATTTCCTCGTAACCGAAATTAGTCAAGATTTTATTCTATTTAATTATATATCTTATAAAACTAATAAACTCTTTCCTTCTCAATATCTCTAAAAAAAATCCTAATTATTTTTTCACCAATGCTTCATGTTTATTTCTTTTCTCTTCATTAATTTTATATGTTTATATTCTCTGGCCGATATCTTTTTTCTTTTCTCATCAATAATTTTGTATGTTTATGCTATCTCGATGATACCCTAAGAAAACGTCCTTCTCCTCTCTTGCTGATAATATTTCTTTCTTACTCATTCTTTTTTTCCTCGATAATAACATGAATCAGAGATTTTTTTTATCTATACAACTTAAAGTAAAATGTTCAAAATCATCTAAAATCATCTAAAAAAAATATTGATTTCAAAAGAGACAAATATTTTTTTTATAATTGATACCGAATATTTTTAAAAAAACTTTCTTATCAGCCACCCATATAAATTCAACATTCTCAATTTAATCGTCCTTTAAAAAAATTCATCCATTTATTTATTAAAATTAAAACTCGAGAAAAAACACCCTGCCACTCCCGGAACTTAAGAAATAAACAACATTGATATATATCTCGAGTGTCTTCAGTTGAAGAAAACATCGATCATGGAACTGAAACAACGAGACTGCTGTTTTCAAGCTCTTGTTTCTCCTCTTGTCTTGCGCAGCAGGTTTATCAGCCTCCCAATCCTACACCGAACGCTTATCTCTTCTCTCTTTCAAGTCCCCCATCTCCGGCGATCCAACAGGCACCATGCCATGTCTTCATGGGGAAATACCTCCCTCCACTCGTGCCAATGGCGGGGCGTGGCATGCACTGATGTCAACGGCCAAAAGCGAGTCACAGCTTTGAAACTGGACTCTCTCCAGTTGGCCGGCAAGCTATCACCGTCCCTCGCCGGCCTCGCCTTCCTCAATGACCTCGACCTCTCTTCCAATGCTTTCTATGGCCCCATTCCGCGAGAGCTCAAGAATCTCTCCGTAGTCTCTCCTTATGTAGCAATCGTCTCACGGGAGTCATTCCTCCTGAGATCGGCAACCTCTCGAGCTTGACGAGGCTTGACTTGAGCGTCAACCAACTCAGCGGCACAATTCCTGCTTCGATCGACAACCTCTCCTCTCTCACTGTACTTTATTTGGACAATAATAATCTCACAGGTGCCATCCCTTCTTCTATTGGAAACCTTGGTAGCCTCAATCTCACCGGGTCCACGTTGGTAGTTTTAAACATTATGAAAAATATAGAAATATGAAATCTTTAAAAATTCATAGTGATTTCGTGTAGTGGACCTGGATCTTTATTTTTCCGTCAGAAGAACAATCACGAACCACTTGTCATCGGAAGAACGATCACAAATAAATCATAAAATTCTTCATGATTCACAAACCAAATCCCATGCATCAGATGCTCTTCTTCTCTGCAAGACACACAGTCTCGACAGAATTCTGACAACACTTCTGATGTGCTTCGGTCCCATTTGCTTATACAACGCAGCAACTTTTCTTGATGCATGCACTCCTCTTGCTCTGTTTTTCTCATTGCACCAATTACCTTAGACGCTTTTTTTATAAAGGAAGAGGACTCTTCATCTTTCTCTACCTCCATTAATAGAGGAATGAGAAAGAGTTGGAAGGTGAAAGGGAAGAGGCACCCTTTCACTTTCTTAACACCAAGAGTCCATCCCGGCTGAGATAGGAAACCTTGCCGACCTGACCACTCTATTCTTGGGTCACAACCAACTTATTGGCAGCATTCCTAAGAGTTTGGGGCTGCTGCACAATTTAGATGCATTGATTCTGAGGAACAATAAGCTTGAAGCAAAGAATGCTGCCGAGTGGCTCTTCTTGGATGGCTTGACCAATTGCACCCCACTTAGAGTGCTAATCTTAGAGAACAATTATTTAGGTGGAGCTTTGCCAAAATCAGTAGCTAATTTGTCCAAATTCCTGGTTACTTTGAGCCTTAGTGATAATTACATAACCGGATGCATTCTGGCAGAGATTGGAAGGCTTGTTAACTTGTCAAGAGTTGATATGTCGTCCAGCCTTCTAGGTGGTGCCATTCCTGCATCACTTGGAAATCTGGTCAAGTTGGTAGAAATAGACCCGAGCAGAAACTTACTTGCTGGAGAAATACCTGGATCAGTGGGCAACATTACTGGACTAACCTCTCTTATTTTGGCCTCCAATAAGCTGAATGGTTCCGTACCTTCCTGTCTTGGAAAGTGCCGGCTAGCAAGATTGAATCTTGCTGCCAACAGGTCGACTGGAGCAGTGCCCAAAGAGATTCACTCAATTTCTTCTCTCCATAATTCTCAATGTTTCACACAACTTGCTAACGGACCGTTGCCTCCAGAAATTGGATACTTGATCAACCTCCAAACTGTTGATGTCTCCTACAATCAACTCACTGGTGGTATTCCCGCCACCATTGCTCAATGTCAGCTCCTTCAGAATCTTTACCTGCAAATGAATCTTTTCAGGGATCCATTCCTTCTACATTTAGCCAATTGAAAGGGATTCAAGTTCTTGACATTTCCAGCAACAATTTTGTCTGGAAATGTGCCAGATTTTCTTGGAAGCTTTACCATGACTTATCTTAACCTCTCCTTCAACGATTTACAGGGCGAGCTGCCAAAACATGGAATATTTAGTAATCTTATTGCATTCTCTGTGGTAGGAAACAAAGACCTCTGTGGTGGTATTCCAGAGCTTGGTTTGGCACCATGCCCTATTGAGAAGAAACATCTACATTCGAAGCTCGTCGTAGCTATTTTGATTTCTGGAGGAATCTTGTGTATCATCTTTTTCATTAGCTTCTTTGTTGCTCACCATAAGCAGAGGAGGTCTTCTTCTTTCAACTCAGAATCAAAGGATCATATAGGAAGGTCTCTTTTGCTGAGCTTCATGCAGCAACAGATGGATTCACACCTGCAAATTTGGTTGGGAAAGGTAGCTTTGGATCTGTTTATAAAGGTTTAGTGGATTGGGAGGAGAATAAGGAAGTGGCAGTGAAGGTATTTAACTTGAAGCATAACTTGAAGCAAAAGGGGGCTTTAAGAAGCTTCACAACAGAATGTGAAGCTTTGAGAAGTATCAGACATCGGAATGTCGTCAAGGTTTTAACAGCGTGTTCAAGTGTAGATTTCCAAGGGAATGACTTCAAAGCTCTAGTGTTTGAATTCATACCTAACGGAAGCCTGGGCAAGTGGCTCCATCCTGAAGTAGATGAGCAAAGCGCACTGCGAATGCTAAGCTTCAGCCAAAGATTGAATATATCCATTGATATTGCTAACGTGCTGGAGTATCTTCACTTTCATGATCCAACCCCTGTCGTCCACTGTGATCTTAAGCCAGCCAATGTTCTCCTTGACCACAACATGGTGGCACACATTGGTGACTTTGGATTAGCAAGGTTTCATAGTGCAACTGCTGAAACAAGGGCTGAGACATTCACAAGTTCACTCATCCTAAAAGGAACCATCGGCTATGCTGCTCCAGGTTTTTTTCATCCTTAACAACAGATTCATTTGATAGTAATGACATGTAAGTGCTAAATACAACAGAAGATTAAAAACATAGAAAAAGAGAAAAATATATTAACTGAATTTTAATCTTTCAGAAGAATATTAGTTCCATTGTCTCATATACAAGTGAGATTTGTTTCAATCTCATTGCAGTTTATTTATTCATAATCAATCCCTAAATTTCCACGTGGTTTTATCTGATTGTTATACCTATATTTCAGAGTATGGATTGACCAATAAAGTTTCTGTCCAAGGGGATGTGTACATGTATGGGATACTTCTGCTGGAGATGTTTTCCGGAAAGAAGCCAATTGATGAAGCCTTCGCTGAAGGTTTGAACCTTCATAAATATGTCGAGTCGGCACTTCCCGAACAAGTTGTCAAGATTATGGATCCCATGCTATTACTTGAGTGGAAAGGAGAAACACATCGCATTGATTCATCAACAAAGGAATTCAGAATGAAAGCAATAGAGAGGGTTACTTCAGTGCTTAAGAGTTGGCGTTTTGTGTTCAATGGAGTCGCCAGAAGAGCGAATGAAGATGGAAGATATGGTCAGAGAGCTTCACACCATCAGGGATGTATTTCTTGGGTTCTCTTTGGTATGACGGATAGTAAGAACGTCCCTGTCACCAAAGTGGTAAATAATATGCAAATTGTTGTCAAAGTTCATGATTCACCTCCACCCAGCCCCTTCCTTCTATATCTGAAAATAAATAAATAATGAAGATATTTAACGATAGGTTGTATTCCCTATAAGATTTCCTCTCATAAGATTTTATGTAATCTATTCACTGTATGTACATTTTGGTGTGTTCTTCCGGTAATTTGCATTGTGAATTGAGTCAAAATAAGGAAAATAAAAGTGTAACCGCTGTGAAATTTGTGAATCGTTGCATTATCATTGTAGGGATATCCTGGAGATAGCTTCTTTTATTGAATCCATTCTATTTGATTCAGTAATTAGGATTTGACTATTTTTCTCCCAAACGCCTCTCCACATCCGTCCCAAGACATTTGGAAGGAAGATAAATCATAGTAATCGAGAGACATCACTTTAAGTGGGAGGGATTTTACTCGAGATTATTCCTTCAAGGATTTGACCCCACTTTCATGTAACAATCTACCACCCATGTATCATGGACCATGTAGTTCAAGTTGATTTTTATGAATAACTTTCTTAATGACCAACTATTATCCTAACAAGTCAGCAATAACAACCACAATGCTAAACATTCAATACCCAACTTGAAGCATTAATGGTACAAATGTTTATAGCTTATCATACTGTTTTACAACATGCATGTTCCATTTTTCTTATCGATTCTACAAGTTGATAATGCAACAACATGACTGACTGCGGAGCCCAATTAATATAGAAAATTGGAACTGGCTTTGCTCTGAAACCGAACTAAGAGTCGTGTCTAAAGAGTTTACTAATGATATAAATTAGGAAAAGTCAGAGATAATATGAAATAAGATCCACTTGGAGGAATTAGACTAGGAAAGAATCAATTCAACTGGGTGAATAAGTTGAATCAAGAGAGTAAACGAAAGCAGACCAAAGCCCTAGAGAATAAAAAAAATATAGAGAGAAAAATTAAATGTAATTAAAGAGATGCTGATTCCATGAGATATGAGCATCCGTAGTTTCGAGAGCTGCAACTGCAAGCAAGAGATGTTGCAAGAAGTGGCTGTCAGTTCAATGATGAATTTTAACTAGGTAAGCCGACAATGGACTCATCCTCTCCCCCTTTTGCTCACTTCATTTTTTACGTTAAAACAGAACCACTATTTTGTTTCGGCCAAGACCAAATGCCCAACTCAGATCAAAAATTTAAATCTCAACAACAGATTCCACATAGGATTTATAAGCAAAATGGGACAAAAAGAAAAAAGAAAAAGGAAAAACATACAAGAGACATGTCCAAGCCTAGCTACGGATGCACCCTCATTGACTAAAAATATAGCAGGAGTTATCAGACATTCTCATTTACAGTGTTAAGAATTTTTGATGAGTTCCAAGTATTCCTCTTTATAAGTCAAGTAAGAATAATGCTCAACTTTCATAGCAGCAGCCATGTATGTCATAGAGGAAAACACAATCAGTATAATTCGAGAGCATTTTCTGTTCATTGTAGCGGGAAAAAGCAACAAGAACACACAAAATGGCAAGAACTATTAACCCTGTAAAAACTATATGTATATTTTTCCCTACGAAACCAGCCTTGAAGGACCAGCACATAGCGATAAACTTCTGACAGCAACCTTGACTGCACCCACAACACCAAGCTGCCTCATGTGTGCACTCAAACCATGGTCATCACTCTTTGTATTCTCGTCCAGCTGAACACTAACATAAAATGCAATCTGCAAAGGTAGAATCCTACTGTTTCAGTAAGATTTTAATTCTTCTTACCTTTTGTAACATACTAGATCAAACACTGCTAAGTGATAGGAAGAACACTACAATGAAGTCGATCTATGGTCCAGCCTAAATCATGATAGGAACAGTGAAAATACTAGCTGTTGAACCTAATTTTCTCTCAGTATGGAACTATGATGCTGAGTAGGTAAAATATAATATCATGTACCATACTAAAAGGAATCAAACAAAGAACATATGGGCCGACTATAACATACCCTGCCAGATGAATTCCTTATGGGTGAAATATGATGTAGATTCCAGAAAAAGCTCCTATCCTTCCTGAAAAGAGGGCATCACAATGTCATTTGATAAGCAAAAAATAATTATCAAAGTTCATGCATCCATCCATTCAGTTGTCAAAAGAATAGATACCTATAGTTTAGAAGACGAATTGTACAAGAACGCTCAGCCTGAATGCTCTGCCTAATCTATGAAGAAAGAAGATGAGCATTATTCGCACATTGAAAATGAGAATAAAATTATAAGTATGAAATTCCATGACAACACGAGTACCTGATGTATAGCATCTGCATCTGTGTCAGGTCCATTCAAGAACCAACAGTCGCATCCCAGAACTTCATGCCTAGAATAACCTGCAGACTAAAGCAAATACCTTTTACCATAAAATTTTTGGCAGAAATTCCCACCATATGGCATCGTTTTTCCATACATTGAATTGCAGCACATAGTCTAAGCATCAAAATAGCGATGTCACAGTCATAAACCTAGAAAAGTATGCATTAAACCCAAACATATTCTAAAACTTTATTTTAAATTACCTGAAAAACACACAACGTTGTCACCCAAGAAACTTTACTCTTCAATTCTCAAGTATAAAAACAAGTCAAAACTCTTCCTGATTCTCAGTTCCTTAATGAATTTTTTGACATTTAAATTTTTTTCCCTCAACAGCTAAAAAAATTTATTGCCCAAGAATTTTCTCCTTTTTTGTTTTAAAATTCTTAGTTTTTTATATCTTGGGATTTCTACACAACACACTCAGACTTAGCTTACAAGTCCTAGAGTTTGTGTGATTCTGATTATAGTCAGCATGACTCAGATTGGGGCAAATTGAACCAAAGCTCAAGGAGGCAAAGCAAGACTAGGGCCCACATGGCATGAAGTAAAACAAGCTCATTTAGATCCATGTCGTGCATGGACCACATACAACCTATTGACATGGTGAAATCAAACAACATAAAAGATTTCAGAGCAATATGTCATGTATCTGATATCTAATATCATGTTAGATTTTCTGGTTTGCTATAGAGTTAAGGTTTCTTTGTGACATTTTATGGGCCAAAATGCTCAGTTGTATCAAAGATAATATATGTTGATTTTTCTGATTTGCCTGCTGATTATTTATTGGAAGATGATTTCTGAAACTGAATGCAGAAGCTGATCATCTGATGGTTGATGCTGGTTCCATATATTTTCATTAAGTTTAACTGCAGATAATGTCACGTGTATGCCAGCACTATGCTGCTAAAATTTTGTTGCCAGGTGTCCTGATTTCTTATAGTGTTATAGTTACTGAACATCTATGATGCAGATGGACACTGAAATTTTTATTCAGGTATTTGGAAAACTATCCATACTGACTGATGCTGAGCCAGGGTTCGTATTGACATCAAGACTGCTGGCTCTTAATGCTGAATGGACAAGGTCCTCAGTGGTGCGGCAAAGATGAAAACAAAATGCTTCCAAAACACCCACTATGAATGCTGAAGATGATGAGTTAGCTCCCTCCAATTCTGAAAGCTTGCTCAGAATCAGGGGGGAACTTGATACAAAAATCAAGCTGGTGTTCTGATGCTTACTGCTACACATATATAGTTTCTGAAGATGGTTAGATAAAGGAACTGGACTTGTCCAATGGGTCCTATGTAAATTTTCTCCTTGTGTAGGGTTCATTACATGACACAATTTCTTTACACAAGTTATAGTTCTATTGTTTATTGTGGGTAATGAGGTTTTTTGGGAGGCAGATTTTACCAAAGGGATCAGCTGTAACTCAATTCTCCTTCCTTTATGAATTCAGAGTGAACTGATGTTCACTCAAATCTTTTCAAAGGAAAACGATTATATAACAACTATTGCTACAAAATAATCAATAAATTAGTATTGTTTGCCTTTTCTCACCATTTACAGTACATAATGGGATAGCACCAAAACATATAATTTTTCCCATTCAGCAATTCAACCACACATCAAAGAGTCAGTTCGAAACCTAGACTAAATAAATCATTCATCATATACTGAAGCAGGTATCCAACAGATACAACTGTGTTTGTTCAAATTAGGCACAAACAATCAACTTTTGTTGGGTGTCATCCGTGATATGCAAAAGCACAAACTGATATAATGTTTTTATCTTCACTATCAATTAATATACTTTTTTCCACAACAATTCTAGATACACTTCCGCATTTCACTTTTCTTTTTAATCATACTTTATATATCTTTATTCTCTTCCATAACAACTACCCTACTTCAGGATACGTGGTAACTGTTGTATGGTTAAGTAATTGCATTTGCAACACTATTCTAGAATATCAAACAGTTATGGGAAACTAGAATTCATGCATCATTCAGCAATAAAATAATATATACAAAAGAGACATAAGAATATTGAGCACCTGACAGACTTAAGAATTCGTCACTAGCATAGACAATGGGCATCTGAGGTAACCGGGGATCAATCCTGCAAGATACCAAGGAATTTTCTATTAGTACCAATACAGGTATATCTCAACTAGGAATCTAGTCTAAGAACTCATCCATGACATTTGCTTAACATTAACAATCAGTAGGAGTGTATAACAACTCACAGTACAAAACTCTGTTTGATTCTACCAAGAGATATAACAAGGGATGAATTGATAGCAGAAATGCCCCCCTCACTGCATCTTTTGTCGCTGACAACTCTGCCTGTGAGCTGACTGTAGTGAATAAGAGTTGAAAGGACGATGTTGGCAGCATCGTGCGCCTTCTCCTTCTCTTGCTCACTTGCTTCGCGTGATTCCTCGACTTCCAATCCTACAAGGGAAAATGACAACTCTGAAGAGGTCCAAAAAAGCATTATGATCAGCCTACCAGTAATAATAGCACTGCCAAGAAGCAAGCATTACAGTAATCGATTCAAGAAATAGGAAGAAAAAGAATGAAAGATAGCAAGAAATAGGAAATAGAAATTGCCTCCATTGTCGACATCCACAAACGATTCCACGACAGTGTCACACCCCAATTTGTAGTCCGATTGGCACTCATTCCGGCATGCCACGAGCAACCTTCCAGTCCCTCCACCATGCCTATGCTCCGCGTAAGATCTCAAGCACCTTGATCTCATGGGAATCTCCACTTGGACCGCCACAAAGTGCGCGACCCTGATGTCCTCCACTCTAAACACCGGAAAGAGGTGAAAAAGAATCCAATGCGGCGTCCCGTCCTTCCTATAATTAAGCAAGCTAATCTGGAGCGTCCGCTCCTCTCGTATCGCCTCCCTAATCTCCATTACAGACCGCCTGTCGGTGTCAAGTCCCTGGAAGATCCGGCCGTTCCGGCCGAGCACCTCCTCGATGGAATACCCGGACATTACCAGGAAACCGTGGCTGGCGAACACGATGGGATGGTCGGCGATGCCAGGGTCGGTGATGAGGAAGCAACCTTCGATCTCGTCGAGCGTCTCCACGACCCATTCGGAATACCGAGCCGGGAGCGATTGCTCGATAAGAAGACGGTGCGGGGGATCCATGGGCTCCGCCCACGACGTCAATGGCGGCAGCGATGTGCTGTCGCCTGTCGGCACGACGTCCAATCGCCGGAGCCGTCAGGACCGCCAACATTCGATCGGGACGTTTCAGAATGCCTCTTTGCGGATTATTCGATAAAAAGAGATACCTTTTGATTTTTTTTTTCCTTAAATTTTTAGTCGTGGAAAGAATTGAAGATTTTATTCAGTTTAAATTTTACTGAAATTATTTTAAAAATAATCTGACGGAGTAAAATTCACGCAGATGATGAGCGTGACGATGAGTGCAGACGTGCGGAGTGGGTTTCTATGGGCAGTTGAAAACGAGGGCAGAGCATTTATACTATGGTCGGATTTTAGGATCTTTTTCTTCTGGATTTATTGTCTCTTCTATTATAATTTACATCTGGATAGATAATTAAAAGATTCAGTTTAGCCGTTTAGGTTACATTTAAAATCTTTAGAACAATATACTATACTTTTAAAATTATTAAGTGATCCGGTGTTAAGAAGAGGGGGCCCCACTTTAAGGAGGGTCCTTGGTAAGGTTAATCCAAAGGTAAGCCGATCGGGTAACGGCCTGGTTGACCCGACCGGCTGGTCCGAGCAGAACTAAAGATAACCCGGCCAGGGGCTTGGGTTTCTGACGCAAGGAATCGAGTGGCCGAGCGGAAGAACCGCCCGGCCGAGGCAGGGAAGGGAGGCAGAGGCTGAGCGATTAGACCGCCTGGCCGTTCCACAAGGAAACAGGGGAAAAGGTGTTCAAGCACTAGAGGTCTTCTAAGCCAGGTCGGCACATATGTCCGGTCGGGAGAAGAGCTTCAGCCGGGCGGGTGAGCTCTCGGCTCGGGAGGAAGAAGCCCACATGCTCCATGGCTAGGTATTATTTATATTCATGAGGAGAAAGGTTTAACCGTCCCATCAGGGGAATGGTCTAAACTGTAGGAGTATGGCCTCAGACATGCTCCCGTGACAGGACCGTACCGCGGCCTCAGACATGCTCCCCTGACAGGACCATACCGCGGTATGGCCCAGGGTATGTGGACTTCCCGATGTAGGTGCTTGGTGTTCCTTGGGTGCTCTATATAAGACCTCTCATTTCTTCATCGGAGGTACGCCAGTCTTCATCCTGCAGCCACCTTCTTCATCTGTCCCCTTGCCTGACTTGAGCGTCGGAGGGTCATCGCCGGGGATCTCCCCGGCCCGACTTCTTTGCAGGTTCGCCGGAGATTCGTGCGACCAGGAGGAGACCTACGTCATCGACTAGGAGAGCGCCATGTGCCCAGCGTCCGTTGGTTCAGTGATTCGGATAGGATCAATTTGGCGCCGTCTGTGGGAACGCTCCTGCATCCGATCGGAAACAATGGACGAGGCTGGACGACCGCACACGAGAATGCTCTCCACGAAGGAGCCCGACGCTCTAATCAAGGCAAGAGCAGCTAAGCTCATGAAGCAACGGAAAGAGAATGCGCAAGCCGAGCGGCTGAGCAACAAGCGGCATCAGCCTCCGAGGGCCGAGCGGAAGCATCGACTGCCACAGTCCCATTTCCCTCAAAAGCAGATACTTCGTCTCCCAAATTCAACTTATAGCAAACCCCTCTTCGGGAACCTCAAGAGCGGGAGTTTGATGTCAAGCGATGAATTGACCACATAGGAGGAAGATCGGTGGACGGGCCGTCGAGCGGATGAAGATGGATTGGGATTTGGACCAACCATGAAGCGCACATTATCTCCAGCCTTTCCAGGGCAGGGTGAAAGGTGCGCCAATATAAAGTATGCTGTGTATTTTCTGTTTGGCTGTATATTCGAAATGTAGGAAGCAAAATGTTAAAAAACGCAATTGGCATTATCGGCCGAGCGGCCTATTTTCATGGTGTATAAGATCCGAGCCACCGACTCAATAAAGAAGGCCCCGAGCCGTTCGGCTGGAGGTAAATTATCCGAGCCAAGCGCTCGGAGAGCGAAGGCCCCCGAGCCGATCGGCCGGGAGGTTTATATCCGAGCTGGGAGCTCGAGAGCGAAGGCCCCCGAGCCGATCGGCCGGGAGGGTTATATCCGAGCTGGGAGCTCGAGAGCGAAGGCCCCCGAGCCGATCGGCCGGGAGGGTTATATATTTAAACTCGTAAGCGAATGACCCGTCCTGTTCGGCCGGGCATAAATATTGTTCGAGCGCGGGATATGATACGAAGGCCAAGGTCGCTCGGCCTGGTAAGGAGTTAGCCTTAAAAGGCCGACGAGCTCCGTCGTTAAATATCGAGAGCCGCGCCGACCGGCTATAAATACCCGCGCCGTCGAGCTCCGACGTTAAAGATCTAGAGCCGCGCCGACCGACTATAAATATCCGCGCCGTCGAGCTACGACGTTAAATATCGAGAGACGAGCCGACGTCTATAAACGTTCGAGCGGAAGACCGAAGAGCTCCGTCGTTAAAGATCGAGAGCCGCGCCGACCGGCTATAAATACCCGCGCCGACCGGCTATAAATATCCGCGCCGTCGAGCTCCGACGTTAAATATCGAGAGACGAGCCGGCGTCTATAAACGTCCGAGCGGAAGACCGATGAACTCCGTCGTTAAAGATCTAGAGCCGCGCCGACCGGTTATAAATACTCGCGCCGTCGAGCTCCGACGTTAAAGATCTAGAGCTGCGCCGACCGGCTATAAATATCCGCGCCGTCGAGCTCCGACGTTAAATATCGAGAGACGAGCCGGCGTCTATAAACGTCCGAGCGGAAGACTGAAGAGCTCCGTCGTTAAAGATCGAGAGCCGCGCCGACCAGCTATAAATACCCGCGCCGTCGAGCTCCGACGTTAAAGATCTAGAGCCGCGCCGACCGGCTATAAATATCCGCGCCATCGAGCTCCGACGTTAAATATCGAGAGACGAGCCGGCGTCTATAAACGTCCGAGCGGAAGACCGACGAGCTCCGTCGTTAAAGATCGAGAGCCGCGCCGACCGGCTATAAATACCCGCGCCATCGGGCTCCGACGTTAAAGATCTAGAGCCGCGCCAACCGGCTATAAATATCCGCGCCGTCGAGCTCCGACGTTAAAGATCTAGAGCCACGCCGACAGGCTATAAATATCCGCGCCGTCGAGCTCCGACGTTAAATATCGAGAGACGAGCCGTCGTCTATAAACGTCCGAGCGGAAGACCGACGAGCTCCGTCGTTAAAGATCGAGAGCCGCGCCGACCGGCTATAAATATCCATGCCGTCGAGCTCCGACGTTAAATATCGAGAGACGAGCTGGCGTCTATAAACGTCCGAGCGGAAGACCGACGAGTTCCGTCGTTAAAGATCGAGAGTCGCGCCGACCGGCTATAAATACCCGCGCCGTCGAGCTCCGACGTTAAAGATCTAGAGCCGCGCCGACCGGCTATAAATATCCGTGCCGTCGAGCTCCGACGTTAAATATCGAGAGACGAGCCGGCGTCTATAAACGTCCGAGCGGAAGATCGACGAGCTCCGTCGTTAAAGATCGAGAGCCGCGCCGACCGGCTATAAATACCCGCGCCGTCGAGCTCCGACGTTAAAGATCTAGAGCCGTGCCGACATGCTATAAATATCCGCACCGTCGAACTCCGACGTTAAATATCGAGAGACGAGCCGGCGTCTATAAACGTCCGAGCGGAAGACCGACGAGCTCCGTCGTTAAAGATCGAGAGCCGCGCCGACCGACTATAAATACCCGCGCTGTCGAGCTCCAACGTTAAAGATCTAGAGCCGCGCCGACCGACTATAAATATCCGCGCCGTCGAGCTCCGACGTTAAATATCGAGAGACGAGCCGGCGTGTATAAACGTCCGAGCGGAAGACCGACGAGCTCCGTCGTTAAAGATCTAGAGTCGCGCCGACCGACTATAAATATCCGTGCCGTCGAGCTCCGACGTTAAATATCGAGAGACGAGCCGGCGTCTATAAACGTCCGAGCGGAAGACCGACGAGCTCCGTCGTTAAAGATCGAGAGTCGCGCCGACCAGCTATAAATACCCGCGCCGTCGAGCTCCGACGTTAAAGATCTAGAGCCGCGCCGACTGGCTATAAATATCCGCGCCGTCGAGCTCCGACGTTAAATATCGAGAGATGAGCCGGCGTCTAGAAACGTCCGAGCGGAAGACCGACGAGCTCCGTCGTTAAAGATCTAGAGCCGCGCCGACCGGCTATAAATATCCGCGCCGTCGAGCTCCGACGTTAAATATCGAGAGACGAGCCGGCGTCTATAAACGTCCGAGCGGAAGACCGACGAGCTCCGTCGTTAAAGATCGAGAGCCGCGCCGACCGGCTATAAATACCCGCGCCATCGAGCTCCGACGTTAAAGATCTAGAGCCGCGCCGACCGGCTATAAATATCCGTGCCGTCGAGCTCAGACGTTAAATATCGAGAGACGAGCCGGCGTCTATAAACGTCCGAGCGGAAGACCGACGAGTTCCGACGTTAAATAGCGAGAGCCGCGCCTACCGGCTATAAATATCCGCGCCGTCGAGCTCCGACGTTAAATATCGAGAGACGAGCCGGCGTCTATAAACGTCCGAGCGGAAGACCGACGAGCTCCGTCGTTAAAGATCGAGAGCCGCGCCGACCGGCTATAAATACCCGCGCCGACGAGCTCCGACGTTAAAGATCTAGAGCCGCGCCGACCGGCTATAAATATCCGCGCCGTCGAGCTCCGACGTTAAATATCGAGAGACGAGCCGGCATCTATAAACATCCGAGCGGAAGATCGATGAGCTCCGTCGTTAAAGATCGAGAGCCGCGCCGACCGGCTATAAATACCCGCGCCGTCGAGCTCCGACGTTAAAGATCTATAGCCGCGCCGACCGGCTATAAATATCCGCGCCGTCGAGCTCCGACGTTAAAGATCTAGAGCCGCGCCGACCGGCTATAAATATCCGCGTCGTCGAGCTCCGACGTTAAATATCGAGAGACGAGCCGGCGTCTATAAACGTCCGAGCGGAAGACCGATGAGCTCCGACGTTAAAGATCTAGAGCCGCGCCGACCGGCTATAAATATCCGCGCCGTCGAGCTCCGACGTTAAATATCGAGAGACGAGCCGGCGTCTATAAACGTCCGAGCGGAAGACCGACGAGCTCCGTCGTTAAAGATCGAGAGCCGCGCCGACCGGCTATAAATACCCGTGCCGTCGAGCTCCGACGTTAAAGATCTAGAGCCGCGCCGACCGACTATAAATATCCGCGCCGTCGAGCTCCGACGTTAAATATCGAGAGACGAGCCGGCGTCTATAAACGTCCGAGCGGAAGACCGACGAGCTCCGTCGTTAAAGATTTCGAGCCGCGCCAACCGGCTATAAATATCCGTCCCGTCGAGCTCCGACGTTAAATATCGAGAGACGAGCCGGCGTCTATAAACGTCCGAGCGGAAGAACGACGAGCTCCGTCGTTAAAGATCGAGAGCCGCGCCGACCGGCTATAAATACCCGCGCCGTCGAGCTCCGACGTTAAAGATCTAGAGCCGCGCCGACCGGCTATAAATATCCGCGTCGTCGAGCTCCGACGTTAAATATCGAGAGACGAGCCGGCGTCTATAAACGTCCGAGCGGAAGACCGACGAGCTCCGTCGTTAACGATCTAGAGCCGCGCCGACCGGCTATAAATATCCGCGCCGTCGAGCTCCGACGTTAAATATCGAGAGACGAGCCGGCGTCTATAAACGTCCGAGCGGAAGATCGACGAGCTCCGTCGTTAAAGATCGAGAGCTGCGCCGACCGGCTATAAATACCCGCGCCGACGTTAAAGATCTAGAGCCGCGCCGACCGGCTATAAATATCCGCGTCGTCGAGCTCCGACGTTAAATATCGAGAGACGAGCCGGCGTCTATAAACGTCCGAGCGGAAGACCGACGAGTTCCGACGTTAAATAGCGAGAGCCGCGCCTACCGGCTATAAATATCCGCGCCGTCGAGCTCCGACGTTAAATATCGAGAGACGAGCCGGCGTCTATAAACGTCCGAGCGGAAGACCGACGAGCTCCGTCGTTAAAGATCGAGAGCCGCGCCGACCGGCTATAAATACCCGCGCCGTCGAGCTCCGACGTTAAAGATCTAGAGCCGCGCCGACCGGCTATAAATATCCGCGCCGTCGAGCTCCGACGTTAAATATCGAGAGACGAGCCGGCGTCTATAAACATCCGAGCGGAAGATCGATGAGCTCCGTCGTTAAAGATCGAGAGCCGCGCCGACCGGCTATAAATACCCGCGCCGTCGAGCTCCGACGTTAAAGATCTATAGCCGCGCCGACCGGCTATAAATATCCGCGCCGTCGAGCTCCGACGTTAAAGATCTAGAGCCGCGCCGACCGGCTATAAATATCCGCGTCGTCGAGCTCCGACGTTAAATATCGAGAGACGAGCCGGCGTCTATAAACGTCCGAGCGGAAGACCGATGAGCTCCGACGTTAAAGATCTAGAGCCGCGCCGACCGGCTATAAATATCCGCGCCGTCGAGCTCCGACGTTAAATATCGAGAGACGAGCCGGCGTCTATAAACGTCCGAGCGGAAGACCGACGAGCTCCGTCGTTAAAGATCGAGAGCCGCGCCGACCGGCTATAAATACCCGCGCCGTCGAGCTCCGACGTTAAAGATCTAGAGCCGCGCCGACCGACTATAAATATCCGCGCCGTCGAGCTCCGACGTTAAATATCGAGAGACGAGCCGGCGTCTATAAACGTCCGAGCGGAAGACCGACGAGCTCCGTCGTTAAAGATCTAGAGCCGCGCCAACCGGCTATAAATATCCGTCCCGTCGAGCTCCGACGTTAAATATCGAGAGACGAGCCGGCGTCTATAAACGTCCGAGCGGAAGAACGACGAGCTCCGTCGTTAAAGATCGAGAGCCGCGCCGACCGGCTATAAATACCCGCGCAGTCGAGCTCCGACGTTAAAGATCTAGAGCCGCGCCGACCAGCTATAAATATCCGCGCCGTCGAGCTCCGACGTTAAATATCGAGAGACGAGCCGGCGTCTATAAACGTCCGAGCGGAAGACCGACGAGCTCCGTCGTTAACGATCTAGAGCCGCGCCGACCGGCTATAAATATCCGCGCCGTCGAGCTCCGACGTTAAATATCGAGAGACGAGCCGGCGTCTATAAACGTCCGAGCGGAAGATCGACGAGCTCCGTCGTTAAAGATCGAGAGCTGCGCCGACCGGCTATAAATACCCGCGCCGTCGAGCTTCGACGTTAAAGATCTAGAGCCGCGCCGACCGGCTATAAATATCCGCGTCGTCGAGCTCCGACGTTAAATATCGAGAGACGAGCCGGCGTCTATAAACGTCCGAGCGGAAGACCGACGAGCTCCGACGTTAAATATCGAGAGCCGCGCCGACCGGCTATAAATATCCGCGCCGTCGAGCTCCACGTTAAATATCGAGAGACGAGCCGGCGTCTATAAACGTCCGAGCGGAAGACCGACGAGCTCCGTCGTTAAAGATCAAGAGCCGCGCCGACCGGCTATAAATACCCCACTCCGACGAGCCCCGTCGTTAAAGATCGAGAGTCGAACCCGCGACTGTGAACTTACTGGACGGAACTAAGGACGCCAAATAACGAGCGTTCGCAAGTACTAAATTGATTAAGTCCGATCGGCCATCGGTTTGCCAATACTTCGCATTCACTGAATGCAAACAGTATAGCCAAGCGCTAAACGATTTCGAGGAAAACGAGTCAATTGATTAACCTGATCGGTCGTCTAGTGGGAAACACGTGGAGCTTAATTGACTCTACGAATAAGCACCAAACAGACAGAAGAGGGCAATGAAGGGCAAACAAAAATAGAAGCAAAGGAACACAATTATGCCGAACGGCACGTACAAAAATTTTACATCCGCCGAGCGGATGAAATACAGAAAGTACTTGGAAGAACTCGCCTCACTCCGGGTCCTCAAAATTAAAAAAAGGCGTCCGGGATATCGTCAATCATAGCCGCCAGATCTGAAGGGGGAATTCTCAGGTCAGCAGGAAGGTGCCCCCCTTCTTCAAGTACGCCATGGTGACCTTGACCGCCTCGACAAAAGTTGAGGAGACGTTGCCACCGAATTTTTCGTCGAATCGCTCCGAGCGGAGGTATTCTTGGCGCGCTGCTGCTAGGCGACTCGGCTCTCCCTCCTTATATTTTTTGAGTACCGCCCGGGAAGCGGTTAAGGAATCTTGGACTGCCTTCAAGTCCACCTCAGCCTTTGTGCGTTCTGCCGAACGGCCCTCCCGCTCGACGTTCAGCTGGGCCTCCAGATCCTTGGATCGCTGATCTAGCGCACGGACATCTATTTTCATCTTGTCCAGATCAGCGATCACTTGCTTCTTCCGGGTAGTAGCGCGTTTGGCGTCCGCTTCGCGCTTCTTGACTTGGCCCTCGAGCCGAGCCATCTCCGCAGTCAGATCGGAGACCTTCTTCTGCTCAGCCTCGAAAGCCTGCTTTTCCTTCTCGGCCGAAGGACCTCCAGTGGCTTGGAGTTTCGCCAGGAGATCCTCTAGCTCAGCCAACCGGTGGCTGATAGCGATCTGCTCGGCCCAGCGCTGCATAAGAAATAACGAGTTAAGATACAAAGTGATATATTAAGGAGAATAAGGAATTTACCCCGGTCGCCTGTTGCATATTACTGTCCCCGAGCTGCTTCGGAGTCATGAGAGCTGCCCGAACCTGGGCATCCTCGAAGATCTTGGCTAGCGGACCCTTCAGAGTTATCTCGTGGACAGGGCTCGAAGGTTGGTCAGCAGCCAACAAGTATTCCTCCGAGGGAAGTCGGAGGGTAATCTTGAGGGCCGGACGGTCGGCCAGCTCTTCCTCGGTTGCGGTAGCCTGGCCTGAGGACTCGCCTATAGGGGAAATCTCACCTAAGCGTCGTAGGCGACGGCGAGTCCTCCGAGGAGAGTCAGTGGGCTCTACTTCAAAAGCCGTTGATGTTTCGACCTGCACCGGGGTTCTGTCCGGGGAGAGGACCTCCACGGGCGCGGTAGCCTTGCCCTTCTGAGTGGGCCGTGGGGTAAA
The DNA here is from genome assembly GCF_018446385.1 of Zingiber officinale. Classification (NCBI taxonomy): domain Eukaryota; kingdom Viridiplantae; phylum Streptophyta; class Magnoliopsida; order Zingiberales; family Zingiberaceae; genus Zingiber; species Zingiber officinale. The sequence goes on along the minus strand of NC_056001.1, from coordinate 12,322,162 downwards.
GTCCCTTGGGCGTTTCCGCCGAGTATCTAGGGTGGCGGCATCAGCCTGATGGACACTCAGCTCGGCCGGAGCTGAAGAGACAGGGTCTACTTCTACCTCCGCTGAGGCAGACTGAGTGACCTCCAGCTCAGGAGCGGATTGCGCTCCCCCTTCTCCTTCGGCTGCCGGGCGCGCTGGGATAAGGCCCCGCGCGGCAAGCTCTTTTTTAGTGGCCGCTTCAATTTCCACAGCCCTCAGTTTTAGGCTCTCAGTAGCCTTCGCGCGCCACATAACTTCGGCTGCAGGAGAAAAAATTAAATCAGTTAGATAAAAAGGTAAAAAGAGTGAAAAAGGTGCTTACACATCCTGCAGGGAAGGCTAGCTCGGACGGGAGAAAGACCGAAGATATACAATACGCCCTCGAGGAGCAACTTGTCAATCTTGTACCGCTGACCGGATAAGCGGCTGGCTGCATGGAGGAACGCTGGGCTGCTCCTATATCTTCTGAGCTCCGCTGAGTCGGCACGGCAGTCTGCCATTGGGTTCGGAAGGCAGGCCGCTCGGGAAGGCGCATATAGAAGAAGTGCTCCTTCCAATGCTTGTTGGAACTCGGCATGTCTTGGAACAAAACAAAACCTACTCTAGTTTGAAAAATAAAAGTACCCAACTCGGACTGTTTGGGATAGAAGAAGAAGTGAAAGATTGCTGGGTCCAGAGGAATATTGTTCAGTTTGAAGAGGATGATCACCCCGCTCAGCAGCCTAAAGGAGTTCGGCACAAGCTGGCCGAGCGGAATACGGAAGTAGTTGCAAGCTAATAAAATAAAGGGATGAGGGGGAAACCTAAGGCCGCCCAGGAACTGGTCCCAGAAGAAGCAAATAGTGTCGGGCGGCGGTTCATGAGGACGACCGGTCGGGGAGGGTATCTCGATTTTATGGTCGTCCGGGATCCCGTACGTCCTAACAAGACGCCGAGCGTCCTCCTCATCAAACCGACTCTCCATGGTCGTATACCATGGACCGTGAACGTTGGTAGCGGGTTCGGAAGAGCTCGCCATCTCGGAAAGACAAAAGGACAGCAAGAAATCGAAGGAATGGGAACGAAAGAGAGGCAAAATGAGTAGGGAAGACCTAGTAAACGAAGAAAGAAGGCTCACTAAGAAGGAGACGGGCGAAAAAGATCACCGGTGAGATGGTAGCCGTCGAAAAACAGGAACTGGATCGCCGGAGGCCGCAGCAGCAGAAGAGGCAGAAGGACAAAGCACGAGCAAGCGTGCGGCAGAGGAGGGGGACTGAGGCTTTATACGGCCGAGGCCGGGCGGCCTCCGCCGTCCGATCCAGGTCACGAGAAACAAGGACGCCATCGGGCCGTCCATTTCAAACGATGGCGTCCCATCATAAGTAACGCCGCCACCACGCAATGGTCGACGCGTGGCGCTGAGCGATTCGGCGCATTTAATGTGCACCATACCACGCACGCGCAGCCTTAATGGAATGGATTGCCGCCGTTCCCGAGGAGATTCGGACAGGCAAGCGCCGAACGGCTGAATTCGGCGTACACACCGAGCGGCCTGTAGAATACTTTTAAAACAAAAGGCGACGAGCACCCGCTCGGACACACAGTCCAGTCAGTCGGACTTAAGCGCCTCCTTCGGCTAGACTTGAAGGGGAGGCAAGTGATCCGGTGTTAAGAAGAGGGGGCCCCGCTTTAAGGAGGGTCCTTGGTAAGGTTAATCCAAAGGTAAGCCGATCGGGTAACGGCCTGGCCCGACCGGCTGGTCCGAGCGGAACTAAAGATAACCCGGCCAGGGGCTTGGGTTTCCGACGCAAGGAATCGAGTGGCCGAGCGGAAGAACGCCCGGCCGAGGCAGGGAAGGGAGGCAGAGGCTGAGCGATTAGACCGCCTGGCCGTTCCACAGGGAAACAGGGGAAAAGGTGTTCAAGCACTAGAGGTCTTCTAAGCCAGGCCGGCACATATGTTCGGTCGGGAGAAGAGCTTCAGCCGGACGGGTGAGCTCTCGGCTCGGGAGGAAGAAGCCCACATGCTCCATGGCTAGGTATTATTTATATTCATGAGGAGAAAGGTTTAACCGTCCCATCAGGGGAATGGTCTAAACTGTAGGAGTATGGCCTCAGACATGCTCCCCTGACAGGACCGTACCGCGGCCTCAGACATGCTCCCCTGACAGGACCATACCGCGGTATGGCCCAGGGTATGTGGACTTCCCGATGTAGGTGCTTGGTGTTCCTTGGGTGCTCTATATAAGACCTCTCATTTCTTCATCGGAGGTACGCCAGTCTTCATCCTGCAGCCACCTTTTTCATCTGTCCCCTTGCCTGACTTGAGCGTCGGAGGGTCGTCGTCGGGGATCTCCCCGGCCCGACTTCTGTACAGGTTCGCCGGAGATTCGTGCGACCAGGAGGAGACTAGATCCCCGGCCCGACTTCTGTGCAGGTTCGCCGGAGATTCGTGCGACCAGGAGGAGACCTACGTCATCGACTAGGAGAGCGCCATGTGCCCAGCGTCCGTTAGTTCAACGATTCAGACAGGATCAAATATATTACTAATGTTTAATCATACCATATTAGTGATATAATATATGCATTATAATATAAAATCTTTAACATATAATTTATTTTCTTCAGCTCCTCTGACTTATCAACAACAACTACGAGACAAATAATAAGAACAATACCTATGGAACATACGTCATGTATTTTTAAAAATATTTTTTTAAACTAAGTTGAGGAGCTTAGTATTACCAATTTTGATATCATAAATATTTTTTTTCCCTAAAGAAACTAGATTAACTTGTAGCGTGTGTTTCTCTCATATGTTGAGCTTATAATATAATTAACACATAGAATTTTTAATCTACAAGCGAAAGAAAAATATAAAAGAGAGCAGAACTAAATTAAATTAACTCCCTCTAGTTATTAACTTCTCTATTTATTACTATATAATTTAGACAGATAGTAAAATAGACTTTTATCTCAATTCGAAAACAGAGGAAAGCTGACCAATATGGTATACAAGCACAACTCTCCATTTCATAATTTACAAAACTAATATTACATCCACAAAATTCGAGATCACTTGTATTCAAACAGAGTTCATGCGAATCACTTTCTCGATCTTCGAGTGCACACCATTTTGTCCAGATTTATACCCGTTCCTGTTTTTTCCTTTTTTTTTGTTGCATTTTATGCCCTTTTTTATAATTTATATTGAAATAAAATCAAATAAGACATAGCTAATACGAAATATACCGAAGCTAATTATCAAGAGGTACGGGCTGTGGCTTCCGGTAAAGAAAGAAAGCCCAGAAGCCACCGACGGCCGTCGCCGCCGCCATGCCGTAGACGAGCAGGGCTACCGGCCAGGGCATGATGGCGGCCACCTTACCGGAGAACATGACGGTGAGAAGCGTGGCCAGGATCCACACAGCCGCTTTCAGCCACCCCCTGTTTTCCTCCGGCGCCGTCTCGAACTTGTGCAGGCACCAAAAGAGCAGCAGCAGGTCGATGTAGGAGGTTGCGACGAAGGCGACGGCAGAGGGGTCATGGATGGAGCGGTAGATGGCGGCGCCGGAGTTGTAGGTGAGGAAGATGAAGGCGATGTAGTTGATTAATTTGTGGTCGTTCGCTCTGTCCATTTATGGAACAATGGAAGTCATAGAAGAGATAAGATTGGCTCGTGTGTGTCCTGCGGATCGGAAATTTGAAAAGACGGTCTTTTGCAGCGGAAGTTTAAGGGGCATAAATAAGGGAAACTTAAAAAGGCGTCCCATCAACGACAGGATCGTTTCGTTTTTTTATTTATTTTTGGTAGCGGTTGCACCAATAATTCATTCATAATTAAATACATTTGGTCCCCGAGATTATAATATAACGATAAAATATTTAAATCATCATTCAAATATTCACTATTCGAACTCTATATTTATAAAAAAAAATTCTTCAAATATAAACATAATCAAAATATATTAGACTTCTAAACTAATACACTTTGAGGTTAATTAAAATTATCATAATTAAATACATTCTAACTGTTACTATTTTATAATTACATAATTATTACTATATATTTTTAATTTATTTAAAATATTCACATTATAATAGTAAATTTAATTTTATTCACCTATTATTTAGATTATTTCAATTTATTCACTAACATTCATATTTATTATAGTATTTATAATTATTAAATATATATAGTTGTTATAATTTTATAATTCTAATACTGTACCTAATCAATTTAGAATTTAATATTTAAATTTAAGGATAATTATGTCCTTTTAAGTGGGGTGAGTGGGATGGAATAATTAAAAAAAATAAAAAAAGAATGATTCGAAACAATAAAGAATTTTTGCCTTATAAATAATTAGCCTCCAATGCGTTTTTTTTAAAAAAAAAATCCTAACAACTTTATATTAAATATTAATTTTGAAAATGTTTTTATTAAATTAAATTTTTTATTTTTAATTGTGATAATGTTATAGTGATGTGATGTATCGAAAAAAGTTTTTTAATATTACTTTAATAATTTCAGTGAAAATTATTATAAGTAGGGTAGCTTTAATTAAAATTATTCAATAACTGTAATTAAAAAATTTTCAATTGAAAAATAATTTTGATCAAAATTATCTTAATACATAGTAACTTTAATAAAAAAAACTATTACATGCTATTATAACTTTGATTAAAAAATTTTTAGAAATAGTTTTAATTAAAATTACTTTAAATAATTTTGTTTAACTAATTTATGTTATAATAGTTTAATTAAAATTATTCTATTTATTTTATATTAATTGCTTTAATTATAATAATTTTAATTAAAATTATTTTATATTTTAATAATTTTAACTGAAATTATTTAAACAATATTTGATTAGGAAAGTAATCCTATTCTATGATTTTAAAAATAATTTTATATGTTAAGTAAAAATCTAATTTAATAATACTTAAAATAATATTTAAAATTTAACTCGAAACTATTAAGAATTCTTTATACTAAATATTCAGATTTTACCTACTTTCAAATATTACATGCGTCCAACAAATACTTCAATCGAATCTTCGACCTCGAAATTCAGACACCGCGCGCCGTGCCTGGGGCGAAACTACCGAGGATTTGAGGTACCGACGAGTAGTAAAGAACTTTGCTTTTGTTAAAACAAAATCTGACCCACAAATTTAAGCGGTAAATTGTTTTTCCCACCCCCTCTGACAGCCCACCCCCTTCTCTCTCCTATGTTAAATGACCTTTTCGCCCCCTCCTTCTTTAAATCACAGGTTTTTTTTTCTAATTGTATTTACTTCTTTAATTTTTTTTTTTTCAATTTTATTTACTTGTTTAGTTTTATTTTTTAATAAATTTTGTTTATTATTTTTTCATCAATTTTTTTATATTTTTTATCCATATTTTACTTTTAAATTTTTTATAAATAATAACCCCTAAAATATACTATTAAAAAAATAAAAAATTACAAGAAATCGAATCCTCTATTCCAATATCACCTGCTCTTGTTCCCACTCGTCGCCTCATCCCACCGTCGACGGCACCGTCAGAGGCTTTCGGTTGCCGCCTTGATTAAAATTATATTCTAGGGAGAATGTGAACATAGTGAGGTCGCATCGGCGCGATCAGCGCCAAAATTTGGCCGAACCTGAGCAGACTTTCCTTCACCATCGATCTAAGTCCCTGCTCAGATTCGGTCGAATACCGATGTCGATCATGTCGATGGCGATCCCCTTGAGTTCATCTTCCCCCTAGGATATAGTTCTGATCGGGACGACGGCCAGAGGTCGCTAATAGTGGGCTGGACGCGACGAGTGGAACACGGGGATAAAGAAAATTAGGGACATAGAATTCAATCTCAGATTACAAATATGATATTCTTGCAGAGAAAATACTTAATAAAAAAAATGGAATAAAAAAAATAGTATAAAGGTAAATAATATGATAGAACGGGAAGAGAGAGTGTGGAATAGGGGTGAGCAGTCAATCCGCCAAACCGACCAACCCGCTTATACCGACCCGAACCGAACCGAAAAAAAATGATCCGCCGGATATAGGGCCGGATGTAGAGTCCTAATATTGCATTATCTGATCTAGTAGGGTCGGATAGTTTTTTATCACAATAACCGAACCAACCCGATCCGATCACCCCTACTTGTAGCAACTAATGTTGATAAGCTGTTACACGTTGTAGTAACTACTGCCGATAAACTGCTACACGTTGTAATAGTTATTTCCGATTAGCTGCTATAACGTGTAATGAGTAATGTCTATTATCATTTTTAAAAAAATTATTTTTTTTTATTATATTTATATTTATATTTTATATTTCATTGGATATAGGGTCGGATATCCAAATAACTGAAAACCCGTCGGATATCTGAAACATAAGAACCGCCGGATATAGGGCCGGATGTAGGTCCCGATTTTGCATTATCTGATCTAGTAGGGCCGGATAGTTTTTTACCCCAATAACCGAACCAACCCGATCCGTGATCATCCCTAGTGTGGAATGTGAAAATATACCATTAAAAAATAAATAAAATATTAAAAAATTATACTATTTTTTAATATTAAATAAATATTATTTACTATGGTAAATATATAATAAAAAATTATTTTAAAAAATAAAATTGATAAAAAAAAATGATAAAAAAAACTGATTAAAAAATAAAATCGTTAAAAAAAATTGATAAAAAAACTGATTAAAAAGAAATAAAAATTTGTAAAAAAAAAACATGGACACAAAATAAGGGGTATAAAGGTAAAAAAATGGGTGGGGGCCGGGAGGTGAGGGTGTCAGGAGAGGGGGAAAAGCAGGTCTCATTTAAGCGTCGGAAACATCGCAGAAATTGCGTGTTGGCGTGTTGCACGCAACTTTCGGCTGCTTTCGGTATGGTCCGTCCTTCGTGCCGAACAGTATTCGGCCACGCGTTGTCGGGCTATTGTCAAGGCAAACGGCGTGTCAATTACGGCATCATGTTCTAGACGAATAAAGACGATATTTTTTTGTCAGATGATGCTGACTGCGTAGACGGCAACGCGTTCAGCAATTTATTAAATCAGATACCTAAAATTTTCAAACACTCATCCTTTCTACTTTTCAATTTACTAAATTATATACTAATTTATTTATAAAATACCTTTCTCCTCCACCTATCCAAGTCCCACGGTGGCGTTTTAACGGGAGATACTCAGATGGCCATGAAACCAGACAGCCGAACTGGGTGTAAAAGAGCTGATCATGAAATCGCGGCCGTCAATACCCTTCCGCCATCTCCACCTATCCGATTGGCAACCGATTTAACAGGAGATTGGCAGCAGTTTTAACAGGAGGCTAAGGCGACCTCAAAATCATATCGAACAGTTAAATTAGTCGCAAAATTACAGTCAGACATGATGGGAAACCCACACAGAAGCAAGTATCTCGGATTAAACAGTTATAACATGAATAAATTGTAACATAATGAACCAATAAAATGGAAAATTGAGGTGGGAGGTATCATAACCAGGCGATGAAATGAGCCGGAGAGTAGTCATCAGCGGCGGCGACGGTTCCATCGCCGATCGTCCGCCCGCCGCTTGTAGTAGTGATCCACTACAAAAGAAGAGACTGGAAGAATTAAGAGGAGATGGAGACATGCATCTTAATTATGTGGAGGGACAGATCGAGTATGAAGCTAATTAAGGACGAAATTTAATGGTTATTTTCTTCCTTGCTAAGGAAGAACATAAGATTGACTTTCTTCTTCAGTTAAACTTGTTTGCGTATCAAACATTAATTAAATTTTCTAACGCCATGGTAGATTTAAGAGTTCGGTCCAAGACTAAAACAATCGGTCAGTATGTGGCAATGGCACGCTCTACGCTTGATACGCGGAAGGCGATTGCCCAATTGCCGCCGTCGTTTTCTGTCTGCGGTTTTCATCCAACTCTCCTTTTATAAGCGCAGAATATTAGCCCGACCGACAGGCCATCAGAATTGACGAGGGAGATGGCCAGAATCAAGCGGAGGAAGTTTCGTGACAAAGACAATAGAGCCACCTAATAACGCTAACGTAAGGACGCAGCCGCTGAAAAGAGTGGCCAACTCAAGAAAATTTGCATTTGTTACTCTAAAGTCGCATTCATATACCTAGGGATGGCAACGGGGCGGGATAAAGCCGGGTTTGCCATTCTCATCCCCGCCCTGTTTCCATTTTTTTGGGTTCGGGGATTCCCCGAACCCGAACCCACGGGTTCGAGGATTTCTCATCCCCGCCCCATTTCTAAATTAATTTATATTATTATTATTATTATTTAATAATAATTATTAATGATAATATTAATATTAATATCAATATTAATAATATTATTATTAATAATATTTTCAAAAATTTTAATATTAACATTAACACTATTAATAATATTTTCAAAAATTTTAATATTAATATTAACACTATTATTAATATTTTTTTAAAAAATCATATTATTATTTATTAATATTAATAATAATAATATTCGGGACGGGTTCGGGGATGGGGATAGTATTCCCATACCCGCCCCAAACCCGCCCCATCCCCGAAAAATCGGGGATCCCCATCCCCATTTCGGGTTTTCTCCGCGGAGCCCCAAACCCGCGGGGAAAATTGTCATCCCTATATATACCTATATATTTTATATTTTTGACGTGTTACTTATCCGTAATATTTTTTTTTTACAATTCATCGAAGAACACATCTAGAAATTTATATATATATATATATATATATATACGTTATTTTGATATTTATGAAAAAAAAATATTTTTTAAGTATATTTTTTATTTTATCCTTTTGATAATTTAATTTTTTTTATCGTTTTCTTTTTTTCATATATTTCTTTTTTTTTTATCAGCATAACATATGAATAACATTAGTCAATTTTTAATAATATTTTAATACATTTGATGATTTGAAGATGCAAAAATATACAATGAATAGCATATTTAAACTCCTTGTAATTTCAGAAATCCACTAGAACTAAAATGAGTATAATCGGAGTCCTCTAAGTCAATCAATGGATTTCGATCAAAACCCACTGATGGACCTAGAGAGCTCCGATTGAATTCATTTCAGTTCCTATGAATTTATGATGTTGCAAGGAGTTCAAATATGATGTCCATTATTTATTCGTTGAGTCTAATATGATTCCATATCAGGCCCAACTTCCATATTTGAATAATCTGTTGCTTCTCTCTCTTTCATTTTCTTGGTTCCCCTACTTATCTGCTTCATCTTTTCATAGGTTGTATATTGTTTGCCCTTTTGACTCTCGAGCTGAAAATGATTATAGAAAGTAATTCATTAAGTTGGTGAATGATTTTGTATTGTAACATCAAAAATGATTATAGAAAGTAATTCATTGAGTTGGTGAATGATTTTGTATTGTAACATCGACCTATGCTTAATAGTGACTGAATTTCTAAACTTGGAGTATTTTTTATTTTGGGAGAGATCATGAGCATGAATAATTTGATAATTGATACCTCACAGTGAGGACAAACTTTTAGTTAGGCGGTTGTGGAGCATTCAGAGAATCATATCAACGTTGATGAAAGTTGGGCCTAATATGGAATCATATCAGGTGCACGTTGGGCCTAATATGAGGTCATATCAGACCCAACGTGGAGATTTTTGTCGATTTTTTGATTTTACATGTTAACATCTATGAAAAGTTGAAATAAATAATGGACATCATATTTGAACTCCTTGCAACATCAGAATTCCATAGGAACTGAAATGAGTACAATCGGAGCTCCCTAAGTTCATAAGTGGGTTTCGGTCAAAATCCACTGATGGACTTATAGAGCTCCGATTGAGCCCATTTCAGTTTCTATGGATTTCTGATATTGCAAGGAGTTCAAATATGACGTCCATTATTTATTTCAAATTTTCATAGATGTTAATATATAAAATCAAAGAATCAACAAAAAAACTCCACGTTGGCTCTGATATGGAATGATATCAGGCTCACGTTGTGTCTGATATGATTCCATATCAGGTCCAACGTGGGTGTTTTGACCGAAACCCACTGATGGACCTAGAAAGCTCCAATTGTACCCATTTAAGTTTCTATGGATTTTTAAAATTACAAGGAATTTAAATATACTATTCATTATTTATTTTTGCTTCTTCAAATGTATTAAAATGTTATTAAAAAATTGACTAATGTTATTCATATGTTCTGCCGATACAAAAAATAGAAGAGAAAGAAGAGAGAGAAATATATGAAGAAAAGAAAACAGTAGAAAAAGTTAAATTATCAAGAGAGTAAAATAAAAAATGTACTTAAAAAAGTACGTTCTTTGATAAATATCAAAGTAGTATACACCTTTTGATAAATTTAAATTTCTAGATGTGTCTTTTGATTAATTATCATTTTTTTTTATTTTTTTCATTGATAACTACAAACTGGTCAAAGTCGCTTGTTGGTGGGCCTTCCTACGGCCCACTTAGTCGTGGATTGCAAAGGACTTCAGGTATCACAGTGGTCGCCCGTGTCCATGTAGACAGCCTTACGCGACGTGAGTTGATAACGGAGGCCCACATGGACACGGGCGACCACTACTGTTAGATAGTGGAGTCCCATGCACTTCCATTGGATAGAAAGCGAATGTATATTTAAAAGAAAATTAAAAAATGTGTGAGTTTTAAACAATTTTTTCTGTTATTTGCAAAACACGTCTGGTCTTACCCAGATTTTCATTTGACTTTCAATCACCTTCTAAAATATCCCGGAGCTCTCATTGCCGACGACGACGTTCCATCTCCCTGTTTCCTGACGAAGCAAGCTACGGCGAGCACCGCGCACGGGAATCCAAGCACGAGGACCGGATTGTTCGCGATAGCGTCGTGGCTGAAAGGGATGACATGCAGATCAGAGGCGCCCACGTCAAGATACGCCGCCGTGACGAGGCAGTCCAACGCGACGGCGAGCATCAGCAGCGACGTCGCGGCCGCCGCCACGTCGGCTGCCGTCTTCCGAAACCCCGAGCACGGGCGGAGATGCATTCTCGATTGTCGTTTCGATCTCAATTAACGAGCGTTGATTAAGTTTGCTTCGGCCCTTGTCTAGCAGTGAAGGAGCATTGATTTGGCGTGACGCCTAGTAATAATTAACGTATATTCTTTGCTGCCATGCAGAGAAGGAATAATTTGTTGATCTAGCGGGACATGTAAGATAGAGGTGAATTGTTTGTAAAATAAAAATATATTCTCCTTGGTTTTTTTTTACACTACAAGAAAAAAAGTTAATAGACAACGCTTTTAAAGTGTTGTCTTTGTGCATGAAAAAGCGTTGTTAAAGGCACTGTTGTTAAAAGTCTGATCAACGACAACTCTTTTAAAGCGTTGTCGTTTGTAGCAAAGATAACGCTTTTGGAACGCTTAAAAGCGTAGTCATATTTTGCAAAGACAACACTATTACAACGCTTGTTGTTTTTTTATAAAGACAACACTTTTTGCAACGCTTTAAAAGCGTTGTCGTTTTAAAGAAAAAAAATAAAAAAATATATTTAAAAATCCTTATTTTTATATTTACGAAACTATTATTTTTCTTTTACCATGCCTAGATTCGAATTTTATATATAATCAACTCAGCTAATGATTTTAAACTCATACCAAAATAATAGAATTTTGAAATTGAAGTAATATTAGTATTTAATTACATGATAAGCTAGTAAATATCAAAATTAACACTAATTCTGTTTCAAAGTAGATAGTGATATTTACATATAAAACAAAAGAGCACAAACTAATTAGCCGACCTCGAAGCCAACAATCTGTTTACTTCTACTAGCTACACTAAAAAATTATTATCGGCTTGAGAATGAGATACAGTACAGTAATTACTACCACAATACTGAAGAAGTAGCTTGTCTTTCTCAATCTATTACAGGAATAAGCAATTGGATTTTGTCTAGGATCTTTGTGAGCTTTAAACAGATTGAACATGGCCTGAAATATAAACAAAAAATTACAGTCAATAGTTTGAACCAAAAAATTACTTCTACTAGCTATTTTCTATAAATGAACCAAAACTCAATACTCAGAAATGAAATGCTTGCAGAAAGAAAGAAAGAAAACTTGCAGAAATGCAACGTTTCTTCAAACTGCAGAAAGAAAGCTTGCAGAAATGAAACATTTCTTCACTCTTTCTTCTATCTATTGAATGTTCAGTCTAGGTTAGTCATTATACTAAGATCCTCTTAAACTTGTCTTGATAGATTTGTGCGTGCACATACAGAAATGTTCGAAGCTTTAAAATAATTCGAGTTTTGTCATAATTGCATTATTGCATATGTATTGATTCTATACAAACAGGACATGGTGCATGAGATGCATTTCAGAAGGTATAGAGTAGTCAGTTTCAGTGCTAACAAAATATGAAAGTGTCCAAGCTTTTATTTGTCATGTACTCGTAGATCAGGATTCTTTCCTCATCCTCGATGCAGTAACCCAGTAGACGAACAAGATTTCGGTGTTGTAGTTTGGCAATGATCGAAACCTCAGTCTTGAACTCATCTGTACCTTGTTCAGAAGCTTTGGACAATCTTTTCACAGCAACCTCTTGTCCATCTGCTAATTTACCTTGATATCTTAGAGAGTGAATGTTAGTTGTCAAAATTAAGTGCATATATTAACTTACAAATAAAAAAAAAATGTAGCATCTTCACCTTGTAAATAAAGCCAAATCCACCCATTCCAACTATATTGTCTCTTGAAAATTCATTTGTGGCAGCTCTTATCGAAACCATACTATATAACGGCAAGTCGAGCTCTGTTTCTTTGGGAGTGGAGGGGTCTACTATGTCTGGTTTAACTATTAAAAAATGAACAAGTTATACAAGGTAATAGCTTTTAGATATCACAAGCAACAATTGTTTAATTTCTGTTGCTCGTATGAACAATGAATATTAGCAAACATTCCGAGCTTGCTTCTTCGCTCCAACCATAAAAATGAACCAACACATAGTAACAATAGAAAGCTCAGCACTGGAACAGTTACTTTTATCACTAATGATTTCTGCTTTCCTGAACTCCTTATTGAATCTGCACATGAAGTTGATTTTAGTTCTGCTACATTTTAGTTCATAAAACTAGAAACTGAAAGCTGAATGCATAGTTCTGCACAGGAAGTTGTTACCTAATTCAGAAGCTGCAAGCCGAACGTATAGATCATTGCTGCCTTGTGCAAAAACCCTAATATCCATCAGGTCAGCAGGCCAAGATAGGCACATGTTGTCTCTGATCATAGAAAATGCCACGCAAGAACAGTTCGTCCAACACAAACGTTGGCACTCTTCCAGGGTCATGTTGCTCAGTGCACTGGCGTTGCTAGTGGTTCCTAAATAGATTTAAACCCCTATAATTAATTTAACAACAACATGGAAATATATATATATATATATATATATATATATATATATATATATATATATATATATATATATATATATTTTTTTTTTTTTTTTAAGAAAGAAAATTATGACTTAACAGTGTGTCTATGAGAGAATTTAAGGATGCTAATTAAGTACATGAAACATACTTTATTAGATTGAGCATGTAGCTAATTGAGTTTTCGATTGATTGGTTTCACCTTGTTGAGCTATGTACCTCTTCGATGTGGTTCGTCATTTACCACATATATAGAAGTAAAAAAGAAATAAATATAGTTTTTTTCTCCCTACTTATTTGGGATCAACTACAAGGAAAACTAAAAACAAAGTGCTAATATGATTGAAGACATAAAAAAACTCCTATTCTTTGCTATAACCATACCTCTATAGAGTTCATTGTTGGCATCAATGAAATAGCATATTTCTTCATCTCAGGAACACTTGTTTGCAAGTAGCTAACAGCCATCTGCCAAGCTATCAATCCCCAATCTGCTGCCCTAGCTCTAAACTCAAACAAAGACGGATCAATCTCAGACTCATGCTCTGCGATAAAAGGCGCCAGGAATGTCTCATAGACAAATGTTGCTCCCTAAAATGATTTAGATTTGTAATACTAGTTAGACCAAGTTGTAAGGTAGACATGAAAAAGCTAGTCTAGATAGGAAAAATATAAAAACACTTATTACTTTCAGTATCACTGGATATATCCAACTGAGATTACCCACTTTACATAACTCCAATCATTATTCATTGTTAAGCTAGTTAAATGAAGTATTGTTTAAAAAAAGGAATTTCACAAAATGAACCACAAACAAATTCTGACAATACAAAAGTTCTTAGAATTAGTTAAGTTGTAGAAAGGAGGATCATACTTTTGTCCGGGGATGCCACAAATACAGGAAGGCGCCAAGTTTTGCTCCATAATAGAATGGTAACCTACATGGAGAAAAGGAAAATGATAAGAGGTGTAGATATTGCAACAATTATAAAAAGAAAAAAATTCCATGCTCACCATGAGAAGAGAATATCAGCAAATACTCCCAATTCTCTCAACAATCCAAATAGAATCCTAAAAAGGGAACAAATAATTCATCATGTTTGTTTATAAGAACATATAGACGAATTTTGCTTGACTGACCAATATTGGCACCAGAAACGCAACTGCTCAATCTCTTGCTTATTCAATTCTAGGGTCTTGTAACACTCGGAAGCTGGATAAGCATAGACAAAAATCAGTCTGTAAAGTATAATCAACACACCAGTTTCTCACTGTAAACATCGCCCAGTCCAAAGCAACAAAGTTTTTTGGTGTCTTACATCAAAACCCTAAAAATGAATGAAGTTAGCATGATCACTCCACCGAGAACCTAATAACAAGATAAACACAAGTTAATCCAGAAGGCTATAGTCTAGTAGCCCTAGAGAGAGAGAGAGAGAAAAGATGAAACATTTCTATCCCCAAATGTCGGATTCTGAAAACTAAATAGTTAGAGACAAAAGGTTGCCCATTTACATACTGGAACTTCTAATTCAGAACTGAGATCAAATGTTTCGTCGTGAATCGACACAAAAGGTTCAAGAAGAAAGCAAGGGAGAGGGAAAAAAATGTAACCTAGAGATGACCTCGTCGTTCTTCCATGGACAAGCAAAGCAGATCGCTTACCTTTACGCTGGTAATCGAAGGAAGGGTGAGACGCCTGAAAGCGGAATAAACTCCGAGAGAAAGAGAGAGAGAGAGAGAGAGAGAGAGGACGAAGGAGGCTTACTCCTTACTTTTGTTAGGACCAAAAAGTAGCTAGAGGGGGGGGTGAATAGCTTCGCGTGTGCTCGTCGTGCTTCGTTGCTTGTTTCTTCAAAGTGATGCGCAGCGGAATACAAAGAAACAAACTACAACAATGCTAACAATAGGATTTTACTTGGTATCCACCTCATAAGAGGTGACTAGTCCAAGGATCCACGCACACACACACACCTCCACTAATAAACACTCCTTTTCGGTAACTACCGAAGGCGGAGAAGCCCTACAAGACTCTCAATACAAGTAGAAGAAAGGGTAGTAAAGAATAAGCAAAAGCTTACAAGAGATGCAGTAAAAACCCTAGCTTCTTCTTCTTCTTGTTGCAACTCGCCTCTTGACTTGGATGAACCTCCAAGAACCTTCAAGAACTGGCGGTGAGGAGCTTAGAGAGTGCTGGGGAGGAGCTGTGATGAATCTGGAATGAATCAGTGAAGTTCTGTTGAAGGAACCGCACGCCAACAGCTATAAACGACGCCAACGGTCGAATCCCAATCGATTGGATTGCTCCCAATCGATTGGGGAGGCTTTGGATCGATCCACGGATCGATCCAGAGCGCCTGGAAAAACCTTGGATCGATCCACGGATCGATCCAGCGCTTATCGCGCGAAGCAGCAGCGTCCCAATCGATCCACTGATCGATTGGGACCTCTGGATCGATCCACGGATCGATCCAGAGGGGTTCTGTTCGCGGGGACTCACCGGATCGATCGGTGGATCGATCCAAATCTTCTGGATCGATCCACTGATCGATCCAAACCTGCTGGATCGATCCACGGATCAATCCAAACCTGCTGGATCAATCCACGGATCAATCCAAACCTGCTGGATCAATCGGCTGATCAATCCAGATCTTGGTTTTTGCCCAAAACCAAGCCCAAAGCCCCCTAAACCAACATCTAGTCAACCATGACTTGTTGGTACATAAGACCTAGCATCCGGTCACCCTTGACCAGCTAGGACTCTCTCACCAAGTGTCTGGTCAATCCCTTTGACCCACTTGGACTTTTCTCTTCTTGCCAAGTATCCGGTCACTCCCTAAGACCTACTTGGACTTTTCTTCCTCGTGCCAAGTATCCGGTCAATTCCTTTGACCTACTTGGACTCTCACCAGATGTCTGGTCAACCTTGACCCATCTGGATTTCTCTTGCCTGACTTCACTCACCAGGACTTTCCCAATTGCCTAGCTTCACTCACTAGGTCTTTCACCTGGCTTCACTCACCAGGATTTTCCTCCTGCCTAACATCCCAGTTAAGACTTCCCAGTTAAGTATCCGGTCATCCTTGACCTACTTGACTCTTCTTCAATCAACCTTGCATTGTCAAACATCGAAATCCAAACCAAGACTCAAGCTTGGTCAACCAGGTCAACCTTGACCTGAGGAATGTTGCACTAACAACTTTCTCCTTCGCTCGACTGGAAAGGGGTTAGCTCGGGAGCTTGAGTCGCGGCTGAGCTGCCGTCGCAAGGTCTTCGATGACCCGGAACTCGACCAGTTCCGGGATCTGTCGCTTGAATAAGGTGTGGTCAAAGAGATTGGGCAGTGTGAAGGAAGCGTGAATGAGGCGACGTAGGCGAAGAGATTAATCCCGTGTTCTTGACGGAGAGGAGTTCGGAGGAGTGGTTCGCGGAGAGGGGTTCACCAGAGGGGGCTTTGCCGGAGAGGAGTTGGATTGAGAAGGCCGCGTGAGATGAGGAGTTGGGAGAAGGGTTCGGGATCAAAAACGATCGGAAGATAGGGGTTGAGAGAAGGGTTTGGGTTTTCTACTCCTTACTTAGATCCAACGGTTTGTATTAATCAAGATTTAGATGAGAACTTCACAATAGACAACACTTTTTTAAAAACGTTGTCGTAGACACTAAAAAAATGCTAATAGACAACGCTTTTTACGAAGCGTTGTCTTTGACCCATAAAAATCACTAATAGACAACGGTTTTTATAAAAGCGTTGTCTATTAATAAGAAAATAATGAAATAGACAACGCTTTTCACTAAAAGCGTTGTTAAAAAAAATAGACAACGCTTTTTATAAAAAGCGTTGTCGTTTAAGTGTTGTAGAATCCAAATTTTCTTGTAGTGTTAACTCAAAATAAATAATAACAATTAAAATAAAAAGGAGAATTAAAATAAGAGACAAGAAATTAACTTGGTTACAACCAAGACGGTTGTTAATCCAAGGCGGTTGAACAACTCCACTAGAATGTCTCCTTCACTGTAGGTGGAAAAACCTTTTTACACACTAAAAGAGTTCACAAGTTGCTAGGAATTGAATGTTTGATTGAATGAAGAATTCCTAGCTCCAGGGGTCTTTATATAGCTCCTGGAAAGTCTAGCTCAAGAGTTGAAGGCGCCTCCAGAGAGGTCCAAGGCGTCTCCAACCAATTTGATTGGATAGAACTTTATCCGAATGTAAACGATCATTTTGACTCGGGCTGAGGCACCTCAAACAAGCATGAAGGCACCTCCAAGTTTGAGGCGCCTCCAATCCTTGAGGCGCCTTCAAGGTTGAGGCACCTTCAATCTTTGCTTGAAGCGCCTTAAAGCGGTTTCCAGCTTCTCTTTTTACTTCTTTGGCTTCCGATTCTCCATTCATTTAGGTGATTCCGACCAACCGGAATAGGGTTCACCCAAACCCAATTCCCTGACCTTCTCCTCGAGCAGTCTTCCGTCCCGGCTTTACGTCCCTCGAATGTCGCGCACGTTCTTCTCGCCCACCGGTGTACTCTTCCGCAGCTCTCTCGTCCTTCGGATGCACCGAGCACGTCGGCTCCCTTCCCGTGCCATCCTTCTCGCTAGCTGCGTCTTCCGCTCAACTTCCTGTGCTCCTAAGCTCTTGCACACTTAGACACAGGGATTAAAAACAAGCAGGACCTAACTAACTTGGTTGATCACATCAAAATAACCACGGGATCCAACAATCTCCTCCTTTTTTATGTGCATCAACTCAAGTTCAAGTTAGGGGAAAAAACAACCAAATAGTAATTTTAAGAAAATTACTAAACTAACATTTTAAGTATAAAAATTGCAATAATAGAATTTGCAACATAAGTTAAAATTTTTTTTTATAATTTTCCTAACTCCCCTAAACTTAAACTTGTATTTAACTATCTCCCCCTTTGATCACAGCAAAAAAAGTGGAGAACAAAGTAAAAAAAAATTCTAAGTTAAAAATTTTCTAAGTAAGAGAAAAATTCAACTTTTCTAAGTACAAGATCAGACTAAAATATTTTAAGTTAACAATGTTCTTACAAACAATTTTAAAACATTTACTAAGTAAAAACAAATCTTTTTCAGAAAAATTTAGTTAAGATAATTTCAAAAAAAAAAAATCTAATTGAGAATTAACATTTTTATAGAAAAAGATGTTTTTGAAGAATTTATAAAAAAATGTTTAAAAACTTTTCAAAGTATTATCTATTTTTAATTTTAATATTTTTATCAGAAAGTTAATTAAATATTTTATTTTCAATATTTTGGCTTCTAGATCGTGACGAGATATTAGGTCTTCTTGATTATTGGAGCAACAACCACTTCTTTAATTAAAGTCTCATAAAGAAATTTTAATGTTTAATGTTCTTCTAAAAGTCTTAACTTAAAGAGATTTTAATTCAGTAAAGATTTTGGAACCCAGTATAGATTCTTACTATAGGGTTAGTTAAAAACTTAGGGGGTATATAGTCTTTAGGTATTCTTCTAAGTTGACCCTGATGTCTTCTTATATACCAATTTAGAGATATTTGTTATCACTATATTAAATAGTGCAATATAAAAAAAGTACAAAAAGAATATACAAAATCTCAAATACGTTAATGATATCTCCTCGATTTTTATTCTCCCAGCATTTGTGTTTTTTTCCAACAAGAAGATGGTGATCAAGGTGTGATGCGACGGGATCGCCCCCAGTGTTCGAGGGGAAGGAAGTAGCGGCGGCGGCGGCGACGGGAGGGGATTGCAAGCTGAAGTCAGCATCAAAATCTGGAAATCGAACCTCGAGTCTTGTCGGTGTTGACGTAGATTCTTTTCTCCTACATTTTGTTACGTTGTATAATTAAAGTCTCCTTTTAGTTTACGAAAGAAATACTTTCTTTTAAAAAAAAAATCTGAAATTTATTGGCTTACATCCTATTCTCCTTTTTATTGGCCTCGTCCAATGACGCTGACCAGTGTATATAATTTTATAAATCCTGCTGTCAGTAACACCCGATTTGAAAATAACTTAAGTAATTGAATTGAATTTCATTATGAATTAAATTTTATAAGAAATTGAATTTAATTATCATGTTTGGAATGAATTACAACTTAAGTTATAGAATTCTTATATTTTATCATTTTATCCTTTTTTTTTTTTTTTTCTTTTTTTACAAAGAAAAAGAGAATGAGGGCACAATGAACATAATATGGAGAATTGAATTCCCTATCTAAATCATACATAAAAAGATGTGATTTACTTTTACCTTATTTGATAAAATTGGAATTGAATTTCATATTAATTCTTAGCTACAAAATTATTCTAAAATATGGAATTCAATTTTAATTCTAAATAGAATTGAATTTCATACCATTCCAAACAAACGGTCAAACATAAAGTATTTGATCGGATAAAGCATAACGTATTTGAACGGGTGGAGACGAGTGAATCTTTTTACCACATAAAGTATTTCATCGGATGTTGTCGTGTTAATCTATGGAGTTAAAACGTGACACATTTAAATATATCTTTTTCATATTTTGATCTTAATAGTTATGCGTTATTTATCTTAAATCATTTTTGTATTTACCTAAAAACAAATTATCAAGAACACTATGGCAAACGAATTACTTTTTATCATATAAAATATTTTATCCAAATTAATATTTATATAAATCATTAGCTATGCTAAATTTTTACATCAGCTATTCTACTCATGTTTTAAATTTAAATTTTATATAAAATAATTTTTAAAATTCAAAGAATGATATTAAAATATTATTTACTTAAATTCTAAAATTATTTATAGAAAAATAAATATCTAAATTTAATAAAATAGTAAACTCAATTTTAAAATTTAGACAGAAAATCGTATGTGACCCTTATTGTTGTGTTAAACGAAGTCTCAAGAATTGTAGACATCCACAACGGAGTTTTTTTTTTACTCTCTGTCGAATGTGACATAAGCTGGGTTGGGAAAATCGAACCCAGCTTCTTATTCTCTATCTTTAGTTTCAGTGGGGAAAATTTTTAAAATAAGCATAAATAGTAAAGTTATTATAAAAATAGATAAAATTAAAACTTTTTACAAATTTAGGTGAGATAAATTCATATCCGGGATTTAAATTTTGGTAATTATTATTTTTTATTTATTTCCTTATATTTCTGGATTTAAATCCTAGTACCTTCTAATTACCGGGATTTAAATCTTGGATATGATTTTTTTTTATTTTTTTACAAATTGTTTCATTTTTCATTTGCTTAAGTTTATTTTTTTTTAAAAAAAAAATCAAATTCGTAATAATTTTTTATAATTTTTTATAATTTCTTTTACAAAGCTAAATTATTTTATTAACATATGTTTAAATAATAATAATAAATTATATTTATATTTATTAAATGTAATATAAATTATATTAGCAAATAATTTCAATAAACTGAAAATAAAACACATTCTAAGATTTAGCAAATATATTTAAGATTATCACATTTAATATAAGGAAAGTCGACATTTATATTATTGGTAGAAAGATTATCACGTTTAAATATAAAAACATTTATCAAATATGCTACAAATTATCTTCAATCGATACCACATCTCGGATGTCGACGATTTCGGTGTAGAAGGAATCGTCTGAGAAAAGGAATTCTACCACCCGTATTCCGCTCATGTGATTGTTGGACTATAGCGTCGTTATGTGCATCATTTCTAGCCTCTTCGTCATCCCCATGATTGCCTTCTTGTGGATCATCATCATTAGCTTCAGATAAATGAGAACGTATACTAGATATATCTATTGATGGGAGGTTAGATATTGTGGACATGCGTTCCATTTGAAATGGAGCAAAAATATTTCTAGAAGGAGTAAAATAATCAAATCCCAAACTACCTTGAAAATGAGAGCCTGATTCAGACATTGAAAATTCTAAAGTGGTCGGGTGGCCAAAATCTCTATCGGTTGGCAACAATGATGGACCTGGAAATGGCTCTGAAGATGATTGGGGATCGGAGTAGTGGCCAAACCCACCTGATGTGGGATAACCACCAAAACTTGTTCGGGCTTGTGTGAATGAAGATGAGCCAGCTTGCATTGATAGATCTCTCCAGACTGGCGGTTCAGAAATAGTATCACAGCTCATACGAGGAGGATCGACATACCTTTACCTTGGTTGACGAGTTCTTGGACCTCTACCTGATGGTGCATTAGCGGTAGGAGTGAACCCATAATCAGGAATATGCATATCGTCCCGAATGATATATTCACTTGGATAATCTATGTATTCGTTGCTCTCCAAAAGCTCCAAGAATAGCCCCAGCCATCCGGTTATGTTGTCGTTCGATCGGAGCATTATCTGAGCATGATGAGATCCATGCTCTCTCGTGAGTATCAATCTAGTAGAAGAATAAAAAAAAAATATAATGGTTGTTAAAGTGCAATTGAATATTAATTTGTGAAACAATTAGAGAATTTGGTGATATCTTACACTTCCTACATGAGTGGCCCCCTCGATTGTCATAAATTTTCACGTTACTCGCCTATACCAGTCTCCATATTGACTATGATAGTGTTGGGTCAATAAAATGATATTACTGTGAACCACAAATTGTTGGCGGTTATTTCAGATGTTAATTTCTTTTGCCCATTCAACTCTCCAATCAACCTCGTACTTTCCCTTTTGACTGGTTGAATGATAACCGCAATGACGAAAAGGAGGAACAGGGATAAACTAGAGCCAGCCGAATTGCCGCCGTACCCTATCTGGATAATATCATTCGACGACATTGAAGCATATCAAGGGTACTCGAGCCGTCCAAATGTCCTGCCCGGATAGACAAATCGGATCTAACTAGTGAATAAATTGAGCATATGGCTCCCAAGAGATCTACATAAGGTCATAACAATTAGTTTTTACATTAATATAGCTAACATTGTAAACGACAAAAGTTAAAATAATAAAGATCTTACTTGGTGGTGTGTTTGAACGTCGAATTCATATCTCCATCCCTGCAAAGTGAATCGCGGTGATTGTCGCGCTTCTTTCTTACCTGCCCACCTGAAATCATAATTTTATCAAGTGAATGAGCATATAATACTTTAATCTGAAATAATATAAACAAATAACTATTGCACCTAGTCCCGAGCGGAAGCATGGGTGTGTGTTCTATCCCACCCCTAATAATAGGACGACATTGAGTGAATCACTCTCATGCCCATAGCTGCAGAAGTAATAAAGGATCCGATATCTGACTAATATATGGGTCAACAGCATTACACAAATTGCGGTATAAGTATGCAAGGCATGCGCTACCCCAACTATACTCTTGCATGCGATGTAAATCCTCAACATTCGCTCTACCAGATATCGCTGACCCATGAATAGGTAGACCCAACAGAAATGCAATATCTTGCAAAGTTACTGTCATCTCTCCTTCGGGAATGTGAAATGAATGCGTTTCCGGCCTCCATCTCTCAAGAAGAGTAGTAATAAGTGCTCCATCAATACGACGATATCCAACCTGGAAAACCCCTAATAATCCCGCTACGCTCATCCAATAAATAAAACGATCATTTTGAATATTATACTCATTTTGATGTAGACTAGTTCGCTTCACAAGCAAAGGTTCAAGGTAACTGCCGTCATATGACTCACCACGACTTGCTCTAACTTGAAGAAACATTGTACAACAAATTAATTTTATCATGACCATAACATATGTGCACAAATACAATGGCAAAGAAATTAACCACACAATTTATTTTATTACCACATTATCCCATACTGTTTCGGATCTATGCGACGTCTGCAAATGTAATAACTCGCCATCAACTGGACCTGGATGTCTAAGGTAATCGACACGTCCAGGCCTGCGGTCCATATCTATATACAGATACAAATGAATATATGTATATCAAATATTATATCATACTTACACACATAATCTTTGTCAATATAAGTACGTCATACATAATATCAATAATGTCTTACAAAGTTAATTAAAAAACACATGTCTTACAAAGTTACAAAATATTTGAAGTTACACACGAACAAAAAGAATTAAACATGTGGACAAGTTTTTCTATTACGTCCAGGTTGCCCACATCGTCGACAATGTTGCACTCTGCTTGTGGATGGTCCAACGTCCATCTCATTTCTCCTTCTTCCCGCTGGCTTACCCTTTTTTCTCTGTGTCTGGGTCAGGTATTAGGCATCGACCATCATCACCTTCCATAATTGGGCAATAGACCTCATTACCCAAGGGATGAAAACTACTTCTATAGCATTTGATCGCAGTTGACAATAAATACACAGCATCTATATAGATAAAATAATCTCTTCCAATTGCCATACATGCTGCTATTGCATG
The DNA here is from genome assembly GCF_018446385.1 of Zingiber officinale. NCBI lineage: Eukaryota > Viridiplantae > Streptophyta > Magnoliopsida > Zingiberales > Zingiberaceae > Zingiber > Zingiber officinale. Next base: position 12,298,392 of record NC_056001.1, on the reverse strand, counting down.
CGAACAAGGTATCTTCGTCCCCTGAAATTTTCCACAACTGCAATGTTGAAGGCAAAGATGTACCATTTGTTTATTACCTCCTTTTCGCATTTCACGGGAGTATCGAGTCTTCACTTCAAAAACTCCATCTTCATGATTGAAAGAGGTTACCTGATGGGTGTACTCAACTTTCAAACATCTATCAAGCAATTTGAGGCATTGTGAAGTGTACACTTTGTCATTGGCCATCTGATCATAGTACACATTTCTTTTGTTATCAAAGTACTTGATCATGTTATAAAATGTGTGCTCGATAAGGGCAGCAACAGGTAAACAACGTGCATCTTTCAAAACTGAATTGACATACTCAGCTACATTTGTATCCGCATACCCATGTCTGTGACCCCCATCATGGGACATTGACCATTTTCTATTGGGAGCGATGTAATCCAGTTTCATGCCTCATCATTCCTCTCTTTTACCCACTCCAAAACTCGCTCACAGTTTCTTACTTGACACGTCCTCCCTATAATGTGACATCAGTTAGATGTTGTATATAAAACATGTATGCATATGTATTCATAGCATTGCGAGGTTTTGTAACCGTACCAGCCTTTATGAGTAAATTCTTGAGTCCAACATTTTTGAAGCGTGTGTTAAAATTGCTGGCCACATGACGGAGGCAATAGTGATATTTTGCATGAGTTTCATCCCAACCGAGATATTGGTTATTCATTATCTGTATAATTCCAATATGTCTATCGGAAATGACACATATACCATCACACCTTACTACATACGTTCGAAGGAGCGCCATGAACCATCCCCAACTGTCCACATTCTCGGACTCTACCAGCGCATAAACTAGTGGAATCACAGAGTTATCTCCATCAATGGTTGTTGCAATTAGGAGTGAATGTTTATACTTACCATAAAGGAAAGTTCCATCAATTTGGATCATTGACTTTGTGAACTCAATACTGTCGATAGCTGGTTTGAATGACCAAAATAGTCGACGTAAATTTTTTTTGTTGAATTCAATTTGCACGATGCCTGACATGAGTGTGATCATCAAATACTCACCATACAACACTTTCAGGATTTGTCTATTACAGAGCTGCAAAGAAATGTGGTAGACGTTGGTATGATTCATCCCAATCACCCCAAATTCTGGCAATAGCCTTCTGTTTAGCCTCTCATGCTTTCCTATAGGAGGGTTTGAAATGCAACCAATTGTGAATTTCAACAATAATACTTCCAACTGACTTAGATGGATCTTTCTTCACCCCTTCCAGTATGCAGTTGCATATAAAGTTTTAGTCCAATTGTCTGTGATCAAGTGATATAGCCCTTGCAACACATGTGTGTGGACCTTTATATCGTGTTGTGCCCCATTCTCCACCAAATTTCTTTAGCCTTGCTGCACGTAACTGCCAACTACACCCATATTTAGTGTTCCTACATACGACTGACCAAACACGTGAACTTAACTCAGCAACTTCATATTCTTGACTGCAATTCAAGGAATACTGTTTAATTGCATTAATTACATCTTCCTTCTCTCGAAACTCCAATGTTGTATCAAATTCTGTACCAACTACCATTCCAACTGTGTTACCCACTGATCCGATCCAATCCGCTGAAACAGGGTAGTTGGCTCCTATAGTAAACTGAAATGCTTCAGGCACTTCGATCATTGCCTCTTCCTCACAATCGTCTTGACCGAGTAGCCCATCACTATCTTCCTCTTCTGAAGGGTTGGACTGACAGTCATTTGTTGCTATCGGTATGTCAATGCTCTCAGGTAGTGGGACATCTGAATGGATCAATATAGGAAAATACTCTATAACTTCATGTGATGGACCAGCCTCATCATATATACTTGTGCCGAGACTTGGTTCGAATGGAGGTTCAGACAATGCCTGATTCGAAACATACACACTTCTTTGTCACATTGTAGAGTTGAATCACCAAACGGTTGAGAACTTGGAGCACATACACTGTGCCAACTAGGCAGTATAAAAGGATCACCAATTAGCTCTAAAGTAGGAGCATATACACTATGCCTACCACTTTGCATAATAGGTTCATGCAAAAGACCCAAACTACGATCTCAAAAACTTCGTTTACCACCCAACTCTGCCTCTTGAGTACATACACTTCTCCTACCCTTAACTCGATATTTTCTAGTTTTCACATATAGCTGAGGATAACTTGTACTTTCAACAACAGCAATACTATCAACAAGGGCACGTATATCATCATCATCTTTGACCTCCATACAATAATAATGGATGACTCCATTTGACATACAAGGCAATCTATATATTATATCAGATATAACATCATCTGATCGAAGATCCAATTTCTGGCTTATTGACTCAACAAGGTCACTATACTCAAAGCTCTTTTGCAAAAACACTACCCGATGCGACCCTCCTTCATAATCTGCACCATGCTCACCCTCAACGATTCTACCTCCATAGTTAACAAGGACTTTTATTTTTTAAGTCATTCTATAATAAATAAGTAATGGTACACCAAATTTTAAATAAACTATAATTTGTAAACATAAAGAAAATCTCAATAAACAAAATCTCATAACACGTTTTTTTAATTAAACTAATGAAATAAATTATTTTTTATTTTCACATCTCTTAAATTAATAGTTTTCATTAGTTTAAAATTCAAATTTATTGTCTAGATAAGGTTATTTTAAACACATCAAAATTTTATTTAATAATAAACTAAATGTACTAATTACATTATGCTTAATAATACTTTTAAAAAAGCAAAAACCTATACAACTAAATTACTAACGAGTTATAATATAAATCTAATATAAAAACTACATAGGATACAAACACTGTATATTTTCACATACCTCAAATATAATATTTAATATTACTAAATTAAAAAATCTCTCGTGGAAAATCTCAAGTTTAAAATTACATACTAAAATTTTCTTAATTAATATTAAATACTAATAAATTCATTTCACTTACTAGCAGCATAATAATACAATTAAAAAATTTACTTACTAATTACTTTTTTTAATTACTGTTAATTGTACTTTCAAACGGCAAAAGTAAGTTGAATATTTAGTTTGTAATCATGTCAGAGGAATAATATAGAGTGATTTTTCTAATTACAATAAGAAAAAATTTTGATTTTATATATATACAGAGTAATGCCGGGAAAAAATTTTGATTCAAGCTGTCACAAAATCAATAATTATAATTACTTATTTTTTAAAAAAAATAAAACTAACTTGAAAGAAGCTTGATCATATCTATTTTAATTGTTTAATTCATTTATTTGAAATTTAAGCAACCGATATCGGAAGATAAATAAATCTTTAATCTACTTGTAGAAATGTTGTTGAGATAAAAAAATACCTATTTTATCACAATTTTGCTCTTCCTAGCTCGCTCGCTTAATTCATTACACGTTTATATAGAAAATTGATGTCACTGTGCATGTTAATTAATGACTGTTACTCAATTAATGAATCCGACATGTCAGCGGGATTCCTGCCCATTATATATCAGCAGGATTCCCGTGACATGTCAGCGTGATTTCTCTGCTCGCTGCATGTCAGTGAAATTTCCGCTGCAATTGATTAAGAATTTGATTTCGTTTTGCATGGAGTCGCGTCAAGAAAACTTTAGCTTTGTAATAATAGTTAATGGGACCATAGCACATGCGGCTCAATACAAAATCAATAATTATAATTATTTTTTTTAAAAAAATAAAACTTAAGCAAATAAAAAATGAAATAATTTGTAATTTTTTTTTTAAAAAATCACATCTGGGATTTAAATCTCAGTAATTAGAAGGTACTGGGATTAAATCCCAATAATTAGAAGGTACTGGTATTTAAATCCCGAAATATAAGGAAATAAATAAATAATAATAATTATCGAGATTTAAATCTCCAATATGAATTCATTTCATCTAAATTGGTAAAAAGTTTTATTTTTACTTATTTTTTAATAACTTTACTATTTATGCATATTTTAAAAATTTACCCGTTTCAGTGAGGGTAATACAAAAATGCTAAAAACCCATGTGACCGTTGGAGATGGCCCTTATCTCCCTTACAAATCAGGACAGTTCTGAAAGGCCCCGGAAAAAAGATTGAGATGCCTTGTACTGCAAAAGAGTGTTTCGTCCAGCCTCCCGTGCAACGATATTAAAGCGTTCAAGTGGATTGCTAAAGCATTGCGGATCAATCATCAACAAATATACGCGAGCACTTAATTTGGAGAAAAAAAAGTATGCTCCAGTCTGTAAGGATATGAACACTTAAATTATAAAAAATATAAAATATAAAAATAAAATGCTTCGTCGATATGCGACAGAGTGTTACATTTTACACACACTAACCATGAGAGCAAGCAGCAAGCTTTTCTCCACAAAGACTGAATGAAGTAATGACAATTTCAACGACTGAATCTTAAAACTGGAGTTGGAAAGCAGAATCGAGAGGCATGCGCGTAGTAAGATATATAGATCCTTCAAGCCCAGATTGCGAGGCCTGACATGGCGGCGGCGCCAACGAAGAGCGCTAGGTACGACACCACCTGATGCCGCACGTTGCATCTTACAGTCTGGCTCAAGAAATCGGCGGCTATCAGATCCACCAGGGCCATGTAGATCAGAATTCCCGCCGACATCGAGTCCAGAAGCCCCTCCACCACTAGCGCCGCCGGGCTGTTGACGTTGTACGAAGACGCCACGCCCGCCCCCACGGCGATCCCCAGTGGCGTCGTCGCCGCGAAGAACCCAGCCATCACTGCCGCTGCCGCGTTCCTGAACTTCGCTTGGGAAATGCATCCGCCCAGTGCGAATCCCTCGAAGAACTGGTGGAAGGAGAGCGCCGCCACCAGCGGCCGGATGGTGCAGGGGTTCTGCGACACGCCCAGAGACAGTCCAATGATTACCGAGTGCGACACGATCCCCAGCTCCAATATCTACACATCGACTTTATTATTATGTCCATTGCAAGCTTCCTTCGTGGGGTTTTGGGGAATAATTATAAACGCATACCTGGGATACCACCACGTGCCGTACGTGGGACGAGCCGCCCTGTTTCTCCTCGTCGTTGTCGCCGCCATAGTAGTGGGTGGGTACCGCGTTGCCGTTAGCACGCGCGTGGCTGTGGCGGTGCTCCGCCGCGTGGGCGTGCAATCCGATGATGTGCATTGGGTCTTTCTCGTTCCCCGTCGTCGGCTCTACTTCTGGCGCTGCTGGGTCGACGGCGATCCCTGAAGAGGATGGCGACGCCTCCGCGAGGTGCTTCCGCTCGTAATACTGGGTGCTCACGAAGTCGACGACGAGGGTGGCCAGCGCCGCCACCATGGCGACGAAGCCGGCGAAGGGGAAGGCCTGCCAGGGGGTGTGCTCGAGGCAGGGGTTCGAGAAGGACGACTCAGCGGCGTCGAGCATGTGCACGAAACCTGTCGCGAGGATGACGCCGGCAGCGAACGCCTTCACGAAGACGAAGACGCCGCTGTCGGTTCGCACCCGACGGCCGATCAGGGGGATTGCCACGCCCACTGCGCCGGCAAGAAGAATCGCCGTGAAAGCCACCATCTTCAGCCGTAGAGCCGCGTAATCGTCCCTGCATCCATCTGCCTCCTCAGCGGCGGCGCAATTAGTCGTCGCTATCGACGCGGACATCCCATCTTCACCACGATGAATTAATCGGCCACTTCAGCGCTGATCAAGATCTCAACTTTATAATACAAATTGAAAAAAGTAATGCTTTTTTACCCCAATAAAATTGCAACCGCTGGCGGAATCGGGTGAGGTGGCGAAAAGAATCGGAATCCTGTAATCGACCCTAATTTAATTTTCCAATTTCTTTAAAGAAAGCGATAATTTCTCACTCGATATTATGCATACCTCGAAGAAAGACATCAGGAATCTTTATCTACAAATTTTGAGACTGGCGACGAGAAAACGATGGACATATGTAGAACCGTCGTAGAGAGCTAGGGAGCAGCACCAGGCGAAGAACATGTTGCCATTCTCTTGAAATAAATCGTGAATGTCGTCATCCGGCAAAAAGAGAAGTTTGACAAGCTTCCGTCGTGTCTCGGCTGCGGGATCATTAATATCGTCCACGTGTTCTTCGACGCCTTCCGTAGACTACGTGGCAGCATCAGGGCCGTTGGTTGGGTGTTTAACCATGTCGCCACTATATTACGGCGACTGGTCCACAAGCGTGTCCCGTGTCCCCTCTCCGTGAGCATCATAAATTAGTCGACTACCTAAGAAGGTTGTTGAGCAAGAATGACGACATGGTGTTTATTATTATTATTATTATTTTAAAAAAAAAAACCTTTTAGTTCCTGCTCATCCCTTGAATGTGCATTATTAATTGACATAAGATATTTCAATTATATCAATTAGTCCTGAGGTGGGCCCATGAAAATTTTCTGTTATCATCGAGTTAAATTGAAAAGTTAAAAAGGGTTTACGGTGGACACGTATCAATCCAACGTTTTTAAATCAACCGTATATTAAAAAAAATATTTATCTATTAATTTATTAAAATTCAATCTCGATTATTAAATATTGGATAACTTGAGAAAGTATTACGCCGCTGTAACATTGTGTGGGGGGTGTAAATGTGCTTTGTTTCCTTCTAATGAATTCATTTGTAACTGTTTTGTTGGTTTTTGTTTTTCACCCTAATAAAGTGGACCGAAGGCCTACGGAGTGGGCTGGCATGAGCACGCTCAATTCGGCCCAAGGTATAGAATGTTTTATGTTTATTTGGATATTTGAGTTGGTTCTTTTAATAAAATTTGGCTGAAATTTTATTATGTCATTCGAAATATTTGGAATATCCGGAGAGGTGGTTTTGGACTCACAGAGTCACAGTAGACAATTCACTGTTGGTTAAGCTTTATAGGTAACTGTCTAAAAAGTTTTTTTTAAAAAAAAATCTCTTTTTCATTCCAGTTTATTAGATTTTTTTATGGGATCTTTATTTTCTCTTTTATCCGCATTCTAAAAAATATATAACAGATTTTATGAAACTAAAAAGGGCGAAAATAGGTTAGGACATGTGTATTGATAGATTAATATACGTTGCCAGTTTTGCCTGTCAAATAGTATGTCATATAACTATTTTATTAATATATCTATTTTATTAATATATACTCGTATTCATTTTAATATTAACTATTTAGAGATCTCACTATTTTTTTTTACTTTTTATAGCTAAAAGTTTATTTTCTTAATTTTTAATTTTTTATATAAAATTCATTCATTAACCATGTTCAAAGAATTGAATACGGTTAAAGTGTTTAAATAATTGAATGCGATTAATGTATAGATATTATAATATCCATCCATATTAATTTATAATACTATTTAGATATTATAACACTCATATATTAATACCAATATGAGTATTCTAGGTGTAATAGAAACTAAAATAAATAAATTTTTTTTTAGCATTCCAAGTTTATTTCAAATCCAAGGTGTTAAGTATTATTAATTAGGCTAAAATACCTTTAATGCTTCTATGTTTTTTTATCCTGTAGCATACTTCCCTATGTTTAAAAAATAATATTTAACCTCTTTTTGACCAAAAGTCAAATGTAAGAAATCTTGTAAAAGATAATTGAGACCTTTACTTTTTATTATTTTCCAATCATAACCTCAAGTGGAAAAAAAATATTAAATTGATTATTATATTCTTAGAGAAAAATATTCATAAAATTCATATATGCATCAGCATAAATAATAGAAAATTAATTCTGAAAAAGATAACCAGTCAAGCTTATTCCACTATCCTCACCAAATGAAAAAAGAACAAAAATTCTAAATTGATGAACCAAAATCAAATGAAAATGGAATAAAATTCATCATTAAAAATCTTCCCCTCATCATCAAATGTGACATACAATAAACAAAAGGCAATTGTGCCATTATATTTTTTTTTATTATTTTTCGATAATAATCTTAAGAGGAAAAAAACATATTGAATTGACCATTATATCATTCAATAAAAACCCTCATAAAATTTATATATACAACTGCATAAACAATAGAAAAGCAACAATTCTAAAAGGGATCATCAGTGAAAAACTCATTCCACCACGCTCATCAAACCAAAAAATTACGAGAATTTAAAATTGATGAACGAAAATCACTCCTACTTCATTGTATGTCACGTTTGATGATGAGAAGAAATTTTTAATATAACTTTGTTTCATCTTCATTTGATTTTGATTTATTAATTTAAAATTCTAATTTTTTTGTGAGGGTGGTGGAAGTGGAATGAGTTTTTTTACTGATTATCCCTTTCAGAATTACTTTTCTATTGTTTATGCTATTGCATGTATAAATTTCGTGAGAATTTATATCGAAGGATATAATAATTAATTCAATATGATTTCCCCTCTTACAGTCATTATTGAAAAATGGTTAAAAAATAAGGGAATAATTTTTTTTTATAAGGGGGTTAAATATTATTTTTTAAACGCAAGGGGCAAAATGCTATGGGATAAAAAGCACACATGGGGGTTAAATGTATTTTAACTTTGGTAACTTTTACTCAAAACCTGAAAACAAGAATTTAATGTTTTATTCATGCTTCTGTTTTTTTATTATGGTATAAAATTAAAATTTGACATTTATGCCCTTAATAAATTTATATTTTATATAATTGTCACCATATTTTTTATAGGAAAAATTGTCTTAAAATTCTTAATCACAATTTCAACTTTGCATGCAATTCCTATATCCAAAAAACTTTGTTTTCACTCACTAACCAAACATAATGAATATCAATTTACCTAATTACCCCTCATATTTTGTAGATATAAAAAATCTAAAAATAAGTATAATTCTGTTTAAATTCAGTACATTAAACTAGAATCTAGTATATTTTCTATAAAATTGAGCATGATTCTTTATTCACCTCAATTGAATGGAAAATATACTAGATTATCTTTAAATAGTGCTAAATTGGATGAAAAATATACTAAATTTTCTTTAAATGGTGTTGAATTTAGGAGAAATTATATTAAGTGGGGAAAAAACATGCTCAATTTGATAAAAATTCTATTTGATTCTAGTTTAAAGTGCTAAATTTAAAAGAAATTATACTCATTTTTAGACTTTTTATACCTAAAAAATATGAGAGACAATTAGGTAATGATGTTTACATGGGGAAGTTGAAGCAAATAAACTTTGCATGTAGGGAGTGAAAATAATTTTTTTTAGATGAGACTACATGCAAAGTTAAAATTGTAATTGAGAATTTTAAGATAATTTACCTATAAATTTATCATTTTATATAATTAGCACCACACTTTTGAGATATTTTATTTTTTAAATAATATTTCATATTTTTATATAATTTGTATTTTAAAAAAAAATTTATACATATTTTTGTGTATTTATATAACTTTTATCATTTTTAAAATTTTATTTTTATTAATTTTTTAATATATTTTTCATTATAAAAAATAATTTTGATACAATATTTAAAATATAATAATAATTATATAAATAAAAATGTATTAAAATTATATTTAGATAATTAAAAAAGATTAATTTATATATTTTAAGAATATTATTATCATGTAACTAAAAATTAAGATTGGAAGTAATAATTCATCAAACACTTCAATTTTTCTTTATATTAGCATTTGACTCCTATTTCTAAACATTTTATACTTCAATTTTTCACTAACTTTAAAATAATCTCTATAAGAATTACTTTTTAAGAAGCAAAAGCTCTCCCAAATATTTTCTAATTCCACGTAGCGCGTCATGGCAAAAGAAAAAGCATTTCTAGTTTATGAAATTCTGAAATTTAAACTTGACTTTCTCAATTCCTCTCGCCATCATTCCTTTAGCTTCCCCTAGAGATTGGAATATCATTTTTAGCTAGAAAAAGGTATCTTCTTTTACAAGATTAAAAAAAGAGTCTAAACAACAAAAGTTCAAAAAAATAGTTAACACAGTGTTTGAATCACTTGTTATGTCAGATTATCAATCCATCTATGCTTCTCAAATTTACCAGATAACCATTAGAAAATTTTGGTGATCTTCAAGATTAATCAATTTGAATATTTGAATACCTTAATTAAAAATAATAATTTGATCAAAACTCTTTTAACATCCGGAATTCTTTGCTCAATTCCTTCCATTCCAAGGCATCACTCGACAATGTTTCTTTTTTCCCCCTTAAAAAAGTCGGGTATAAAGTACTTATTATATGTTTAAAAACCAAGGTTATTTAATCCAGTTGTAATAGAAAAATTGAAGTTAAGCCATTTTTTAATTCATCACTATAAAAATACATGTTGCCGAATTTTACATACTGAAAAAAAAATACATTTTGTCGAATTTTACAACTGTAGAAGGTAAAAACAGGTTGAGGAATCGTGACGGCAATTGTGTGATTTTTAAATTGCGTCTTTCATTCACTATACTTGGCGTTGAAGCAGCACAAATTCTATTTTCCTTTTTCTCATTCTAAAAATTATGCCATTATTTTTCGTCCCAGTGCTTTGACCAACTTTCACCTGTCCGATCTGAAACAATAATTATTGAACCGAATCTGCGCCTGGATCGCGACTTGGTCGGGCGCGAGGCGACACAGCTACGTAGCGACCCCACGAATTGACTCGGCCGAACGCGGTCCGCGAGGGGCCCGAGTCAAACCGTGTCAATATTATTTGGTCCATTTTGGTTGAAAATATACACCAATTTTTTAAATTTAGAGCGTTGGTTCGAAAAAATGAGATTCCGATTTAGTTCGCGTGCGTTGGCACTTCGGCAACCAATCACAAGGCGAGTAGCCGTACGATGGAAGAAGCGCACGCAAACGCGTCGCGCATGAGTAGCTCACGTGGGAGGAAACCGCCTACCTCGTGTGACGTGGCATCTCCCACTGATGAAGGAAAAGGCCTCCGTCTCCTCCAGGCTGTTGATTCCATTAATAGAACTGCAGCAAGGTACTATTTGCTCTCGTTCGCTGGCTCAGCCGGATCGGGGCTCAGAAATTTGAGGACGAACTAGCAGCGGGATTGGTCGAGGCAATTTGATTGACTTGATCGCGGTATGACGGTGAAGACGATGATGAGATTCTCCTCGCCGTCGCAGGAAAAGATGCGGCGGCGGCGGCGAAAGTTCAAGGTTGTCGTGAGCGTGGAGGCCGTCGAGGGCTTGCCCCCTGCCCTCCCGGGGGCAGGTGCGGCGGCGGCGGCGGTTGAGTTCGAGTGGAGGCGGCGGCTGCCCGTGGTCGCCGGCGCGCTCTCCTTTCTCGTGGGAAGGAAGAGGGCGGAAAGAGGGATTACGTCGAGAAGGATGGTGGAGGCGGGATTAGAGTTCGCTGCCGCTCGTTGGGGCGACGATGACGAGGCGAGCCGGTTCGAGAATGTGTGCCGGTTTCGTGAATCCGATCTGGTAGCCGGGCCGATCGTCGGGTTCGATTCTGGTAGAGCGTGGAATGTCTCCTTTTCCGTCCTATATGTGAGTTATTATTATTATCTTTATTGATTCGAATTTCTATGCAATTAAACATGATTTTGGTAATCGTGAATTTGTGCATTTACGTGTGTGTCGTGAACAAGGAAAGTCAATGGTTATCTTTGACCATTGATTTGATTTAGTTCGCATCTAATTCGTTTTCTACAATTATCAATTTGGTTATCAGAGTCAATCTTGCATTTCGTTCCAATGTGAAACTTTTGAAATAGTTAGGAGAGAAACCTGTTCATTTTGCATGTAATTATTATGCCAATTGATGAATAATTTGAAGATTGACAGCACCACCATCGGGCAATCGGTCTTCTTGGTAGACGGGGCTGTGAAATTATCCGACATTTCTTGAAGCTGCTTGTCTGATTTTGAGGCCCTCACTTTGCCTGACATAGTTCTTAGTTTTTGTTTTCCTAATAACTAGACAAGTAAAACATTCTTGCAGAAATTCGATGAATTGTGAATATATTCCTTTGGTTGAAGTATTTTCTTTGTCAAGTGCCAATCAGTTCTGTTTGTCACATTCCTATCAGTATGTTTCTCAATGTCTAAGTTTGCTTCTTCAGGGAAATAGTGATGATGGAGTTAAGGCCAAGGAACTTGAAAGAATCGGGACAGCAACGGCAAACCTAGTAGAATGGGTTAGGGAATCCTTATCCCATGAAACAGGTGAAAGGGCAGAAGGGAAGAAGGAACTGAAGAAGCAACTTCCCATCATCTTAAAAACGGACAGCTTGTCAAGCTATGGGATGCTTTATGTGAGATTCTTTCCCTACCTTTATGTATTCGATGGAGACTAACTATATTGTTTTCGTAGCTTCAACAACATAATAGTTTGGAGGAAGTCAATTTTATACTCCCTTTAGCGTGCCACTAGGGAAACTGTAACATTCTATTTGGCTTCAATAGTTCCATCCTTAAAATAACTAGATTTTAGTTTTAACATTGTCCTTTATGCTCCATCTCTGATATCGACTCGGGCTTCTATGTATCAATACTTAAAATATGAGCTAACATTGCGTCTCTATCTTTCTGACGTCTCTCACACTGCAAATTAGCATTTCCAGTATTCGATTTTTGAATCAAATACCTGAAGAACTTCTATTAGGATTTGCCTGTATTGTGAGTTTTCTTTAGCTGATTGACAGTGTTGCAGGTTACTCTCAGTTTCATAGAGGTGAGTCCTGGCAGCGTAACACGGAGCGCATCAGTCAATGCAGAAAAAACAAAAATGGAACGAATGGAGAGACAAATTGAGAGATCCAATTCAGGAAGCTCTGACCGAGGAAATACGGATGATGATGATGATATATTGGCAGTCGAGAGTAATCAGAATCACACTGCTAGCAGCAGCGGAAGAACAAGCCCAGAGTCAGAATCAACTTCAAAGGGATGGTTCAGCTGGCGTAAGAAGATTAAAAGTAGTGTTTCATATAGGGACCTTGAGGGAGAAAACAAAAGAACTTCCTTATCTCAGGAACTGTTTTTCTCTGATAACAGCAAAGTAAGCAAACCTTTCCTAAAACCTATTTCACAAATCTTCTTGTCCTAGGCTTGGATCGTTAATATAATTGTACTTCATTGTGAACAGGAAGCATCGTTGAAGGTATCTAGTCAAGAAGATATCGATCCCATTGGTATATGGACAAGTGAAGAGTTTATGAGCAGGGACAAGCAAACAAAACTCAAAGCTCTGACATTCTTCGCTTCCATCGATCAGAGAGATCCAACTGCTGGAGGAGAGAGTGCTTGCACAGCAATCGTCGCAGTGATTGCAAATGCCCTCCACAAAAACGAACTGAATACTCCAACAAGATCAGAGTTTGATGCACTTATTAGAGAAGGTTCATCGGAGTGGCAAAAGTTATGCAACAACAAGTCGTACATTGAACAATTTCCGAACAAGCACTTCGATCTCGAGACCATACTGGAAGCAAAAACAAGGCCGATATCCATTTTGCATGACAAATCTTTCATAGGATTCTTTCAACCAGAGAGTTTCAAATCTTTGCATGGCTTAATGTCATTCAATGACGTTTGGGCTGAGATAGTAAATGACATCGGAACAGATAGTAAGGTCTACATTGTGAGTTGGAACGATCACTTCTTCATCCTCAAGTTGGAAACAGATGCATACTACATCATGGACACACTGGGAGAGAGACTACATGAAGGATGTCAGCAAGCTTATATTTTAAGATTCGACGATACAACAGAGATGTACCGGTGTTGTGAAGAGAACAAGGGGACTGAAGACAATGAAGAGATAATCTGTAGAGGGAGAGACTGTTGCAAAGAGTACATAAATAGATTTTTAGCTGCTATACCATTGCAGGAGGAGTTGGAGCTGGAAAAGAAAGGGATCGAAACCAACACAGCACTTCACCAGAGGTTGCAGATCGAGTTCCATTTGACAGACTCTTCAATGAGTTGGCAGCCATTTGAGTTGTAATGATTGTTGGACTGGCACAGTAATGGCTCCATGGACGACACAGGGAGAAACAACATTACTAGGGATATAGATTCGATTGACAAAGATATAGATTGGAAGTGACACACATGTACAGAACACCAAATATATACTCTTTGGACACAATTTGTAGAAGAGCAGAGGGGCAACCACATTGAAGTAGTGGTTATGTACATAAATAAATCCTCTTCTTCCGATAAGTTTGTGTCAAACTTCAGGGCATGCTCTCGCTTATATTTGGCATCGGCAAGTGAATTCGACTTAAGTTTCCAGTTCGATTTTGTCGAATTGCTTCGTGACCAGCTTGTTTTAACCCTAGTCCTGGAAAAAGTGTAAAGTTTTGTGTTGTTCTTGCAATTTATGTGTTCCTATTTTTGCTGCCAGTGATTTATCTGTTTATACGATGTCTTTCAGACTCTTGAGAACATCAGTACGTTTTTCATTCTTCATATTTCAATTTGCTTCCTGGGTCACCATTCCTTGTCTCTCCGTTAAGTTGTGAATGGCATACACGATCACGAATTTAAAAATAAAGATTGCATTTTGTATTATCCTAAACAATGGCCAAGCGCCATTGTGAGAGGTACACGTTCAAACTACGAGAAAATAAAGATAAAAAGAAGTGGCTTGTATCATACTAATTAAAGAGATCTCTGTTATCTACAATGATACCATTCCAAACTCTTAAGCTGCAACCAGACTTGCGTCCTTCTCCGCGAAGAAATTGGCAACGATCGCGCCGACATCTTCTAATCCAACACCAATGCAGAGAGAATTCCTCTTCGGAGCAATGGCTTCATCAGAATGGTTCAAGACTCGCACATTTGGCCCTTCCTTGCACTTGCCCATGCATTTGCACCCCACAACTGCACCCTCGCTCCCAATCTTCTTGTTGAATTCCTCCATTAGCTCCAACGCCCCGGATCTCTTGCACTTGCCCCCCATGCAAACTTCGATCTTGTTCACCGCCATCTCAGTCGCGATGCTCGTCAAGCTATTGCAACCGCCAATTGGTGCAACAAAGCTGCAGTTACCGCTCTCTTGAAGCGACTTTTGAGGGTTGTGATGCTCTGTTTCTTCCGCTGATTTAGGCGGCACAGAAGGGGCAATCGATAGGCTTCCGGTCTCGGTTTCGTGAACAACAACAGAATTTTTGAGGCCGTTCATATTGACAATCTCACCGTCGCACTCGCTGTCGCTGGATTCAGAGGAAGAAGAGCTTGTGGATGATTCATTGCAGTCTTTCTTAATCGCAGCCTTCATGGCTGCCTTCTTTTCCTTTTCCTTTCTTTTCATCTCTTTCTCTTGTGATCTCAGCTGCTTCAGTTCTTCCATCAAAATTTCTGCTACTTCCTGATTTTGATCAAACAAAATCACATCAGACAATTTTTTTTTTTCAAATCTTCGGAACATAAAAGAAACGTTGGATCGAGATTTTAAGAAAATATTTTTATTCATAATTAATCGAAGAATCACCGTGAACGTCTTCCCCTTGACTTCCCCAGCGAGCCCTTGGTTCGTGCCGACCCCGATGCCCATCGAGCATAGCGCGGCGAGATCCTTTGACAGCCCCTTCACCAGCTTTGCCTTCTTCTTCTCCTCCTTGCACTTTCCCCCACCGCATCGAACCGGGGGGGAGTAGTACTTTAGGTGTCCCGCGTCGGAGAACGACGCTGACAGCCCCATAATTCGACCCGAAGACCTAACCCTCTTAGCGAAGCCCGCCATGGAGGGGGCAGCAGTGGGGACGGATCCGGACAGGGAATCGTGAATCGGAAGAACGCCGGGAACGACCGAGGTTCCACGGAGCACGGCGCCGGAGATCTCCATCGGTCGGGCTTCGATTCGAGTCGTGTCGCCGGAGGAGAAGTCGATAGACGCCGTTGGGTTAGGTCAACCTTCGTTTGCAGTTATTTATATCGGGAAAACGAATCTGCCCGGCTGTTACGTTTTAATTGGTCAAAGATGGCGTGTCAACGACGTGTCTTAATCGATTGGGATTCCACCTCTTGGCACGTGGCTGTCCGAGAGAACGGATCTTCTGCGCCCGCGTCCCCTGCGCCCTCTGCGCCCGTTACTACACGACAAAAAAAAACACGTGCTTAGCGCAAAAAAAAAAAAAAATGCCCTCTTCTCCCACCGCCATCGACGTCCCCAGCGCCGAAGCCCAAACAGCACCTTGATTCATTACAAACACAAACTCTACGGGATTAGTTGATCAGTTCGGCGTCGAACCGGAAAACAGAGTGATGGAGCAAGGGAAGGTGATGGCTACCGATGCTTGTGAGCTTGTGCTCGGCGACCCATGACTGCAAGGAGATCAACTTCTTCTTCTTCTTTCTCTTCCTGGTGCTTTCAGTGAGGTTTGCAGAGTGAGGTGGTGATGGGTATATAGCGAGTGAGGAGCCCCATGGTTTTGGTTGGAACCTGTGAACGATGGCCAGAAACCGCAGGCCAACTGATGCCTTTTTGTTTCAGGGAGTGGTATCCGTGGACACGCACGCTGACCCAAGCGATGGAAAGGAGGAATTGAGAGCAGAAGATTCGAGAAAGCCATTACTGATCGGTCTTTAGACCGATCAGGTTACCTCCTGATCGGTCTACAGACCGATCAGTGCGTTGTCGCGGCAAATTATCACGGCGAATTGTCGCGGCAAATATTATTATTATTTTTTTTTTTTGCGCTAAGCACGTGTTTTTTTTTGTCGTGTAGCGACGGGCGCAGAGGGCACAGGGGACGCGGGCGCAGAGGATCCGTTCTCGCTGTCCGAGGCCTCGCACGATTCACGCGTTGCTCCCACACGCGCTCGTTTTATTTGGCTCGTCGGATTGATCCATTCGGATTTTGACAGCAGCGATTCTAGACACGTTGACGACGCGTCATCTTGGGAGGCCCCTGGAAATTTCAGCAACGATAATGCCCTTGTCAAGCTTAGGTAATCACAAGCAAGTGATATGGGCAAATATGAAATTCAAAGTAGAATCCGATTACAAGGGTCAAATAAACCTTAAAAATGATAAAAATTGGGGGAAACGTTTTCCATATTGTTATTGAATAAATAAAAAAAATTACTGGAAATGGAGAAAAAAATAAAATGTTTTTGTTTGGTTTAGAAAGATTAAGCAATGGGCACAAGGTGAGAATCATTAACTAGAGGCGGAAAGAGATCGAATCGTTTTATTTTTCTTATTGCAAATAATTCATTAGAAATAAGATAATACCCTTATAATTTAGATAAACATTTAAAATGAGATTTTGTAATAATACACCCTCTTTATTATTTATTTATATTACAGTAGTGTTTAGTAATAATATTTTTTTTTTATGAATATCATAATTACCTTCAAACTGCTTTGACTTGCGTACTATTAGAGTCGTCAATTTGGATTAGATCCGTCGAATTGATCCATCCTACCAAATAATTTAAGTGGGCTGGGTTGAATTTTTATCAACCCAAGTCCGTCATGGGTTAACCCGCCTAGGCTCGCGACCCGCGCATGTCGGCCCACGATAGGCTTGGGTTGACCTGCGAATTGATCCATCCTACCAAATAATTTAAGTGGGCTGGGTTGAATTTTTATCAACCCAAGTCCGTCATGGGTTAACCCGCCTAGGCTCGCGACCCGCGCATGTCGGCCCACGATAGGCTTGGGTTGACCTGCGGATTGAGAAATACATGTAAGTTAGGTTTTTTTATCAATTTATTATTTTTTTTATAATTTTGAAATAAAAATAACACTATTCATCCTCATAGTTACTATTTAAAATACATGTTTATGGATACATTTAGTTGATGAAATATTTCCGAAATAAAACATTGAAAATATAAAATATTTTTAATTTTTTTTTAAAAAAATTGATAAGTCTGCGGGTTGGCCCGCCAAACTCGTAATCCACCTTAGATTGGGTTGAGTTGAAAATTTTTTAACCCGCCAAGTTGACGAGTCAGTTTGTCCCCTCCCGTCAAATGATTGACCGACCACAGGCCGACCCATCCCGCCATGAATTGATCCGTTTGACAACTCTACACCATAGCACTCATGGCATTGTGTCGGGCGATACTAATTTGAGCCTTATTTTTAAGCCCTATTATTGGGCCGAGCGTGTGGCACAGTCCACATGATCATTGTGATTAAAAGATCACAACATGACGATGCGAGCTAAGGGCATCTGGTTAAACTTTTAAAAGAGATTTTTTAACCTTTAATATATCACACTAAGATCATATCAAAATAAAAAAATTACTATTCTTTCTATAATAAAAAAATCATCTATAATTATTTTATGGATCCTAAGTTACAAATCATATAACTCTTTATATTACAAATCACAAAATACTATTTTATCATTAATTACGGGTTCTATTTTAAGATACTTTTTAATTATAAATTTCAAACCTCATCACTAAAATAATTCAAATTATTTTATTCAAATTTTTTAATTTTATAAATTTCTCAAAAAGTTGGTATCGGAGATGGTCTTACGAGGGCCTCGGAGGAAGCAAATACATTATTCTTGTAAATTTTGATTAATTTAATGAATCGTGTAAATTGCATCTCAGTACAAAATAACGCATTGCGAGTCGGTCGTTGAATTTATTAATCAATAACTGCAATTTTTTGTGGCATGCAAACGACGTCCGTATGTCGCGGGACGGGATCCCACGTGCTAAAGTTGTCGGATACTTGATCCATCACGTGACCACAGCTCCACGTGGCTCGCAACCCTTCACCTGGCTCTCTATCTCGCTCTCGCTCTCTCATCTGATCCATATAATTGGAGAAACTTCCACCATAATACAGTGCAAATAAGATTAGATTGGGCCCACATATCCTCTCTCTTTCTCTATCTCCATGTCGATGAACTCGGTCATAGTTGATACATAAATATTTACTTTAATATATCTTGATTTAATTCTGAATGGATGTAAATATTTCATCAGGTTTTTTTTATTGCATATAAAAAGCCGTTGTATTCCGGTAATTTATCTGTTTATATATTTTTTACTATCAATGATATCTTATTTTACTCTAATAATATATAATTTTTTAATAATAATAATAATAATATATCAGTGGCTGCATCCCACGATAGCTTCTTGTCGACGCTCGTGGCCGTAGGATCTCGATCGTACGAATGCCGTTCACTATTGGAATGGGTAAAAACAACGTGATTTGGATGGGGAATCGACTCCCGCCCCCACCCAACACCAGAAACAGCCGGCCATCAAAGGATAGCCAACGGCGAACGGGTACCGTCGAGTGGAGTCGACTATGAGAATTGGCTTTGTCACTTTCGGGAATAAAAACGTGTCTTCTGGGGACGCCTGCTTCTTGACATCTCACTATCTTCCTATCCATCTGTACTCAATGATACCTGCTACGATTTTAAAACGATATATAATTTACGTTTTATTCTCTATGTAACCGTTTCTTTCGGCTCTAGATATTTTGGGCTCGTCCGTGGTATACTAACCATATCTATTCAAGTTTGGTTTTCTCAGCCAAACCGAACCCGGTCCAGCGTACTGATTTATATTGACTCTGGACTCCCGGAGATGAAGCAGAATGCACGCGAAAGACGACGATGATGAGACATGGCATCCTTCCTCACAGTCCGACGGTTCAAATCCCTTCTTGGCTCCCCTTCGACGATCCTAGGGCCACCGTTCCCGGCTGTGATGGGAACTTCGATGAGACCGCGGGCGCTGCGTTGCGAAGGGAGGCGGAGGCGGAGGAGGAGGAGGAGGAGGAGGAGGGCCACGCGGTAGCGATGCTGTCTTCGGGGGACGTGATCTACGCGTCGGACGATTTCCGGATGTACGAATTCAAGGTGCGGCGGTGTGGCCGCGGGCGCAACCACGACTGGACCGAGTGCCCCTTCGCGCACCCCGGGGAGAAGGCGCGCCGCCGCGACCCCCGGGTGCACCGCTACTCCGGCGTCGGGTGCCCGGCATTCCGTAAGGGTGCCGGCGGGTGTGAGCGAGGCGACTCCTGCGAGTTCGCCCACGGGGTGTTCGAGTGCTGGCTCCATCCGGATCGTTATCGGACCCAACCCTGCAAGGACGGTCCCGCTTGCCGCCGCCGCGTATGCTTCTTCGCCCACACGCCGGAGCAGCTCCGCGTGCCTCCGTCACCGAAGCAGAGGAGCTCGCCCTCTTTTTCAAAGTCGTCACCGACGTCTATTCTGAGTACTTATCCGCTGATGTCCTCGCCGAGGGAGTCGCCGCCAATTTCGCCGAACAAAGAGGAGTTGCATAGGATGTGGTGGCAATCAGGCGCGCCGGTGAACGCGATCGTGGCGTCGATGGGGCAGTTGCAGCTCAGTGGGAGGAAGTCGACAGCGAGATCTTGTAATTTTCACGGTGGGTTTGCCTCGCCACGGGCGAACGATCTTTCCTGCTTCGGTAATGCTGGCTTTAACAGCTCGCCTTCCACTCTGGCTGCTGCCGCGACTGGGTGGACGTCGAACGATGAAGCGGCGGCGGAGAGGGTGGAGTCCGGTAGGGCGCTGAGAGCAAAGATGTTGGAGAGGCTGAGCAAAGATGGAGTAGGTTCTGAGAAGGCGGAGGCTACGCCGGACGTTGATTGGATCTCCGATCTGTTGAAGTAATATCTAATGAAGGAGATTTGAAGAACTAAGACAGTTGGCAAGTTAATGTAATTATCTCGATTTTTAATTCTTTGGATGATAATTAAGTTTAAGTTACAAAAATATTATTTATGAAAGGCTTGAGATTTAAGAGAAGGTTGTATAATTTATCGATCTGCACGTAAAGATGTGTAATTTGGATTTACAAGACACTAAAATTCCAATGATCGAAGGCGCGAAATAAATCACGACGCGCGGTGCTGTTAACGAGATGCTGCGCTGTGACAAATATCCAAGAGAGTTTAGCCAAAGAAAAAAGAGTTGCAAGTGTTAATTATACTTTGCGATGAACATTGCGAAATGCACGTAGTGGCCCCTGATGACTTGTAGAAAACAAAAGGAGGGAGAGGAAAAGGCTGGAGGTGTTGACGGAGAAGAAGCTGCCTGGGTTTTGGTGATGAGTCTGATGACTCAACCAAGGAGGTGGAATATCGGTGGGAATATTAGGGAACAGACCCAAAGTAAAGATGCATGCTAGTAGAGAATCCTTGCGTGCGGCTCGTTTCTGTGTATATGACACACGGGATCTCTAGCGTATGAGTCGACATCCTACGGGGCTTTTCCATGTCAGAAGAACTGAGACCCTGGAATCTCAACCAATACATGGAAACGATGGGGATCCACATGTTTTAAAGGTAGTATCATGATTTCACTCCGGCATTAAATATATCAAAAGCGTTTTCTTTTGGTTAAAATATAGTATACTGTCAATGTCATTCCTAATAAAATTGAGATAAATATTTTTCTTATATGTTAGTTATTATTTTAAAGATTAGTAATCATCCGTAATTTATTTCCTTCATGTTTATCTTGGAACGGATTGACGGAGATGTTGAGGACAAACGTATTCATCTTTTACCACAACTATGCTTATAACAAATCATAAGTTGCTAGTTTTTCAACATACACTAATGCAGATAAGCTTCCATAGTTTAAAACCTTAAACTTCAACTGATACGGTTGGTAATGGAGGGGCCCATAAGGAAAGGGTTAGAAAAGTCAAGGCTATATGGCGGTCAAAAGTCAAGAGGACGTGGTGGTCAATAGTCAAGGTGATGTGGCAATCAATGGTCAGGCTGACGGGGCGGTTAAAGGCAAGCAGGTGTGATAGTCAGAGGTCAGGCAAGCTGGTCGATCAAGGGGGCAAAGCAGCCGGAAGACGAGGAAAGACGTCAAGCAGAACACAAGTCACGGGTCGGCATCGGCAAGGATGCCCAGAGGGAGGCTGAGCTACCGGCTTGTGATTCAAAGAACTGGAAGTATAGGCCAATGGGTCGGAAGCGGCAGAGCTGATCAGAAGCAGCCCAAGCTACAGACCTGCGGTTGAGGGCCATAAAGTACAAAGCGCAGGATACAAGTCGGCATCGGCAGGGCTGTTTAGGGGAAGTCCGATCTATAGGCCTGCGACTCAAAGAACTGAGAGTATAGGCCAATGGGTCGGAAGCGGCAGAGCTGATCAGAAGCTGCAGAGCTGATTAGAAGCAGCCCGAGCTACAGACCTGCGGTTGAGGGCCAGGAAATACAGAGCGCAGAATGCAGGTTGAAGATCAGCGTAGCTGTGTCTAGACAGCTAGGGCTGCAGGTCTGCGAGTTGGAGGCCCGGAATGCGAACCACGGGTGCAGGCCGATGCAGGACACAATGGATCGGAAGAGCTAAGTAGCACGGGTGCGGAGAATCTCAACGGTCTGCCGAAGAGAGTCATTACATATCAACACTGCGGATGAAAGCGGAGATTCCTAAAACAAAAAGATGCCCTCATAACCAGTAGTAGCCTGCCACCTGCCCCCCACTACAAGACAAAATCCATGTACGAAGGCGGAGGTTCCAAGACGGAAAGATGCTTGCACAACAAATGGCAGTACGACAGGTGTCCGGAAGGAGGCGACAAAGCCCAGCGTCTAACGTTTTTTCTGACAGGATGGCAGGTTCCAAAAGGAGGAGGCATAAAAGGCGAGAAATCCCTCGTATGCCGGTACGCGCACACACTCCCTCGTCACTTTTTTCCCACAACTGTTTTTTCTTATTCTTCTCTCTGCTTTTTTCTGGGGAAAAAGGACCTGACTTAAGCGTCGGTGGGCCTGATCCGGGGACTTTTTCCCTGGGTTTTGGTCTCTAACGTGAAGGGGGAGATCGTCTGAGTGTGCGTAGGGTCCTGCGGCAGCGTCAGCCACCCGTGGGAGCCGAGTCATCTTCTACGACCTTCCGTCAACCATCGGGACACCTCGACCAGCCTCCGTCCGACTCAGCCTCCGGACGAGATCAAATTTGGCGCCGTCTGTGGGAACACAACAACCTGTTTCGGAGCGTGAAGATGGAGGACTCTGGTCGAAGCTCTAGCAGGAGGATCAACGTAACCATGACCGCGGAGGAGTACGAGCTCTTCAAGGAGGTTAGAAAGCAAGCCGCCTCTGAGAAGCAAGGAACAGTTTCACGTCCCCGCCTAGCACCTGAAGTGTCCAAAGAACCAGCTCCTGCCTCCGACAGGGGCTCGAAGAGGAAGCAGCCGGAAGAACCCCCCCCGTGCCTCTTTCCGGGAGCCTCGCCGCAACTATCATCGAGTTGAACCCCGTGAGCACAGTCCAAAGAAAGAGGAGCCGCCGGCGTCGATGGCGGAAAGCTCTCTACATCCGCCTCGGGATTCAGGAAAGGGAAAAGCTATGATCCCTACCAGAGATCTACCTGAAGATCCGGATGACAAGGTACCCTTCTCGGCTCAGATCCTGAGGGAAAGCCTACCCAAGGGGTACCGAGCCCCGAACATCGGAGAATACGACGGGAGCAAGGACCCGGAAGAGCATCTGAGGAAGTTCAAGAACGCGGCTATCTTGTATCAATACAGCGACGCTATCAAATGCCGAGTGTTCCTACACACCCTGTCCGGGTCGGCACAAAAGTGGTTTGATGGATTGCCCCCAGAGTCCATCAATCGCTTCATGGATTTCAAAACGGCCTTCCTACGCCGTTTCGCAGTAGTCGTAAGTATCAAAAAACCGACCACTGTCTTTTTGCTCTCAAGCAGGATTCGACTGAGCCCTTGCGAAGCTACATCAACCGGTTCAGTCGGGTGGCCAACGACGTCCCCTCCGCCACCTCAGAAATATTGATGAGCGTCTTCTCCCACGGATTGCGAGAAGGGGAATTCTTCAGGGACCTCATCAAAAACCCCGCCCGAAGCTTCGACGATATGGTGGAGAAAGCTTCTTGCTACATCAAGGTGGAAGAAGCGCAGGCCGCTAGGCGGAAAGCCGAGAAGACGGTGGCTCCGGGCAACCGACCTGAAAGGAGAGCACCGCAGCCAGCTCAGCCCTTCCAGCGCGTTCAGCAGGCCAGCTCCGCGAGTCGCCGCCGTACACGCGCCCAGGCCTGGACCAAGGGGGGCACCATATTGCACATATCATCGGTCCAGGACGCACGATCTCAGTAACTGCTTCCAATTCGCCCGTGACTCCAGACGAGCTGCGGAGCAAGGCTTGCCTCCCCCGGCGTTGGCGCCCCAAATACAGAGAATGGAGGAAGAACGGGCTGCAGCTGGGCATGCTCGGTAGACCCGGCCCAACCTAGCCGGCCCATCTAACCAAGCTGGCCTCGGGGAAGACCGAAGGGATGCCGGAGAACTGGAGAACCGGGGCAACGTTGCTGTGCGAGAGATCGGTATCATCTCAGGAGGGCCCACTGACGGGGACTCAGGCCTAACCCGCAAGTCACACGTTCGGCGGTTGTATGTGGGAGCCGTGGGATGCAGCCACGAGCAGGCCTCCGGTCCTGTTATTAGCTTTAGGCCTCAAGACCTGGAGGGTCTGGAACTGCCCCACGACGACGCCCTCATAATCAAGGCCGTTATTGCTAACAGCCGAGTGGCTCGGGTCTTTGTGGATACCGGGAGCTTGGTCAACATTTTATTCAGAGCTGCGTTCGAGGAGATGCAGATCGACGCCGCGGAGCTCCAACCTATAACCACTTCCTTGTATGGGTTTACAGGTAATGAAGTCAAACTCATGGGTCAGATCAACCTGGCCATTTCCATGGGCACTGAGCCATTGGTGCGCACCCGGAGGAGCACCTTCATTGTGGTGGATTTGCCTTCCTCCTACAATGTCATCCTGGGAAGGCCAGCTCTGCATGAGTTCCGGGCTGCCGTCTCTACTTTCTATCAGAAGATCAAGTTTCCGGTCAGCGAGCAAGTCGGGGAGGTCAAGGGAATTTGGTAAATGCGGCACAAGATGATGGTTCCGCAGATCGCTCGGAATACGTTCGGGGCAAACTGAGAGATACTAATATTGCAATACTGACTCAGCTCAGAGAAGAAAAGATGCAAAGGAAAGCGAAGACCACCTAAAACTTGATCCTTAAAGACAGTAATAAACTCTTCGGGGGGGAGGAAGGATGTTCATCTGTCGAAGGAAGGCGAAACTCATATGTCGGGCCTACCCCCAGGTTGGATTGCAGCGCAGACAGGTCGTGGTGGTCTAAATCAGAAATGTAATGTGAATACCAGAGGAGGTCCTTACCATCCATGGCTGTGAGGAGCAAGCAGGTGAGGGGAATGAAGACGAAAGGGGTCACAGGTCGGGCGCAAGCAGGGGAACGAGGAGTTGCACTGCCAGAAATGACTGCGAACGAGAGGAGGGGGATGGCGAAGCGTCAGAGTAAGGAAAGCGGACGGCCTTTAGGGTTTATAAAGCTCATTTATTCCTAGGAAACATCGAGAATAGAGCCGAGTATCTTTTTGGGGTAACGCGCCTCAACGCCGTCGGATGGGAGATAAGCGTCGAAGGGTGCAAAAGGGGGTCAGATGCTGGCGTCAGGGGGCATGCGCAGTAAAGGCGCCGGACAGGTGTCATAGCGAGAAGGAACACATTAAAGGTCGACAAGGCAAGGTAATCATGAAGGGGCGTGGCCTCAAAAAAGAAGCATTCTTCGTGAAAGGCTCAAGGCTAGGCGGGAAGTTTCATGAAGCTGCAGAAGCCAAGAAATTCAAAAGGGTCATAAGTAAGACGGGGCGGCAGAAGCGATTGCCAGACCAGAAAAGTAGCAAGCAGGTCTGCGGGGGTGTTCCTCATGCAGATTGGCCGAGTGAGTAGCTCTGCGTGGGTAGCCCCGATCTGAGCAGCTAACCGGGCGCGTCGCGAGGACTGCGGGGTCACCATAAGATGCAAGGGCACTGTGGCCCAGGGGGTAAGGGTTTTTACGCTCCCTCTTCCATTCTTAATTCTATACTGTGCGTAATGCAATTGCAGGAAGAAACGCGACACAAATGAGTACGCCCAAAGCTAGCAATAGCGACCAGATTAACTAAAGCAATGAGGCCGGCGTAGGCGGCACAGATGGAGTCGAAGAAGAGTGATGCATCTAGGCCTTTGTCGTTTGGGGGTTATTACTGGTCTCGGACCAGCGCCATCGCCACCGGTCTCGGACCGGAGTATCATTACTGGTCTCGGACCAGCGCCATCGCCACCGGTCTCGGACCGGAGTATCCCAGACTCTCGCCTCAGTGCGAGTTATAAGTGAGCTCTACTCTCACGCCCAACGACCTTTCAGGTCGGCTCCCATGCGAGAATTATAAGTGAGCCCTGTGCTCACGCCCAACGACCTTTTAGGTCGGTAGCCCCAGACTCTCGCCTCAGTGCGAGTTATAAATGAGCTCTGCTCTCACGCCCAACGACCTTTCAGGTCGGCTCCCATGCGAGAATTATAAATGAGCCTTGTGCTCACGCCCAACGACCTTTTAGGTCGGTAGTCCCAGACTCTCGCCTCAGTGCGAGTTATAAGTGAGCTCTGCTCTCACGCCCAACGACCTTTCAGGTCGGCTCCCATGCGAGAATCAAAAGTGAGCCCTGTGCTCACGCCCAACGACCTTTTAGGTCGATAGTCCCAGACTCTCGCCTCAGTGCGAGTTATAAGTGAGCTCTGCTCTCGCGCAATGCTTCCAGACTCTCCCGTCATTGAGGAATTATAAGTGAGCCAAACCCTTGCGCCAAGTGTCCCAGACTCTTAGCCTGGTCGACTGAGTTATAAGTGAGCATGGCCTCACGCCCAAGCGACCTAGACTCTCGCGCCATTTGACCGAATTATAAGTGAGCTTGCTCTCGCGCGAAGCTTCTAGACTCGTGTCATTCGTCTGAGTTATAAGCGAGCAAAGCCCTCACGCCAAGTGTCCCAGACTCTTGAGCTGATCAACTGAGTTATAATGAGCATGCCCTCATGACTAAGTGTCCCATACTATCGAGTAGTTTGGTCGAGTTATAAGCGAGATTGCTCTTGCGAGAAGCCTCCAGACTCTCGAGTCGTTCGACCGAGTTATAAGTGAGCATGTTCTCAAGCTTAAATATCCCACACTCTCGAGCCGTTTGGCTGAGTTATAAGCGAGCTTACTCTCGCATGAAGCCTCCAGACTCTCGAGTTGTTCGACCGAGTTATAAGTGAGCATGCCCTTATGCCTAAGTGTCCTAGACTCTCGAGTCGTTTGGCCGAGTTATAAGCGAGCTTGCTCTCGCGCGAAGCCTCTAGATTCTCGAGCCGTTCGGCCGAGTTATAAGTGAGCCTGTGCTCACGCCCAACGACCTTAGGTCGGTAGTCCCAGAACTCTCGCCTCGGTCGAGTTATAAGTAAGCTCTGCTCTCGCCCAGCGACCTTTTGGGTCGGCTCCCATCTGAGAAATATAAGTGAGCCACTGTGCTCACGCCATGACCTTTAGGTCGGTGGTCCCAGAACTCTCGCCTCGGTCACGAGTTATAAGTGAGCTCGCTCTCACGCCCAACGACCTTCGGGCTCCCATCGAGAATTATAAGTGAGCCTGTGCTCACGCCCAACGACCTTTAGGTCGGTGGTCCCAGACTCTCACCTCGGTCGAGTTATAAGTGAGCTCTGCTCTCACGCCCAACGACCTTTCGGGTCCCATCGAGAATTATAAGTGAGCCTGTGCTCACGCCCAACGACCTTACAGGTCGGTGATCCAGACTCTCGCCTCAATGCGAGTTATAAGTGAGCTCTGCTCTCACGCCCAACGACCTTCGGTCGGCTCCCATCGAGAATTATAAGTGAGCCACGTGCTCACGCCCAACGACCTTTGTAGGTCGCCTCGGTCACGAGTTATAAGTGAGCTCTGCTCTCACACCCAACGACCTTTCAGGTCGGCTCCCATGCGAGAATTATAAGTGAGCCCTGTGCTCACGCCCAACGACCTTTTAGGTCGTTAGCCCCAGACTCTCGCCTTAGTGCGAGTTATAAGTGAGCTCTGCTCTCACGCCCAACGACCTTTCAGGTCGGCTCCCATGCGAGAAATATAGGTGAGCCCTGTGCTCACGCCCAACGACCTTTAGGTCGTTAGCCCCAGACTCTCGCCTCAGTGCGAGTTATAAGTGAGCTCTGCTCTCACGCCCAACGACCTTTTAGGTCGGCTCCCATGCGAGAATCGAAAGTGAGCCCTGCCCTCACGCCTAACGACCCTTCAGGTCGGCCCCCAAGCGGGGATCAGAAATCAACTCCTCTGCGAAAATCATAAGCGAGCTCGGTGCCTATACCTGACTACCTTTCTGAGGGATGTGCCTCACCTTGAGCGGAGCGTTTTCCATAATCAGGTCAGCTACATCTGGCTTTACTTTACGCAAATTTCAAATATGCAGCAAATACGCAGGGTAAAGGAAAAGTAGGGAAGCAGGAATGAAGAAGGATAGAGTAAAGAAGTGGCCGTGAGGCTATTTATAAAGAAGGCGGGTGGCCAAGTCAAAACAGAGGCGTGGGAACGACGCCCCAGCCGACTGCCGATGCAATTAAGGAGGCATGGTATCCTAGGCGACACGACACAAAGGTTGATGTGGAAGCCTAGGCGACGCGACACAAAAGTTGGTGCGTGACGCAGGAAGCAGAGCGCGCAGAGATATGCTGAGGTCACAGAGATGTGCTGAGGCAGAAGCACAGAGATATGCTGAAGTCTCAGAGATATGCTGAGGTCGTAGAGAGGTGCGAAGGTCTAGTCAGTCAGACTGTCGTCCTCCTTCGACTAGACTTGTGAGGGAGGCTTGTGATACGGTTGGTAATGGAGGGGCCTATGAGGAAAGGGTTAGAAAAGTCAAGGCTATATGGCGGTCAAAAGTCAAAAGGACGTGGTGGTCAATAGTCAAGGTGATGTGGCAGTCAATGGTCAGGCTGACGGGGCGATTAAAGGCAAGCAGGTGTGATAGTCAGAGGTCAGGCAGGCTGGTCGATCAAGGGGTCAAAGCAGCCGGAAGACGAAGAAAGACGTCAAGCGGAACACAAGTCACGGGTCGGCATCGGCAGGGATGCCCAGAGGGAGGCTGAGCTACCAGCTTGTGATTCAAAGAACTGGAAGTATAGGCCAATGAGTCGGAAGCGGCAGAGCTGATCAGAAGCAGCCCAAGCTACAGACCTGCGGTTGAGGGCCATAAAGTACAAAGCGCAGGATACAAGTCGGCATCGGCAGGGCTGTTTAGGGGAAGTCCGATCTATAGGCCTGCGACTCAAAGAACTGGGAGTATACGCCAATGGGTCGGAAGCGGCAGAGCTGATCAGAAGCAGCCCAAGTTACAGACCTGCGGTTGAGGGCCATGAAGTACAAAGCGCAGGATACAAGTCGGCATCGGCAGGGCTGTTTAGGGGAAGTCCGATCTATAGGCCTGCGACTCAAAGAACTGGAAGTATAGGCCAATGGGTCGGAAGCGGCAGAGCTGATCAGAAGCAGCCCGAGCTACAGACCTGCGGTTGCGGGATGCAGGTTGAAGATCAGCGTAGCTATGTCTAGACAGCTAGGGCTGCAGGTCTGCGAGTTGGAGGCCCGGAAATGCGAACCACGGGTGCAGGCCGATGCAGGACACAATGGATCGGAAGAGCTAAGTAGCACGGGTGCGGAGAATCTCAACGGTCCGCCGAAGAGAGTCATTACATATCAACACTGCGGGCGAAAGCGGAGATTCCTAAAATGAAAAGATGCCCTCATAATTAGTAGTAGCCTGCCAGCTGTCCCCCACTACAAGACAAAATCCATGTACGAAGGCGGAGGTTCCAAGACGGAAAGATGCTTGCACAACAAATGGCAGTACGACAGGTGTCCGGAAGGAGGCTACAAAGCCCAGCGTCTAACGTTTTTTCTGACAGGATGGCAGGTTCCAAAAGGAGGAGGCATAAAAGGCGAGAAATCCCTCGTATGCCGGTACGCGCACACACTCCCTCGTCACTTTTTTCCCACAACTGTTTTTTCTTCTTCTTCTCTCTGCTTTTTTCTGGGAAAAAAGGACCTGACTTAAGCGTCGGAGGGCCTGATCCGGGGACTTTTTCCCTGGGTTTCGGTCTCTAACGTGAAGGGGGAGATCGTCTGAGTGTGCGCAGGGTCCTGCAGCAGCGTCAGCCACCCGTGGGAGCCGAATCACCTGCGACTTCCCGTCAACAACCAGGCCACCGCGACCAGCCTCCGTCTGACTCAACCTCTGGACGGGATCATCAACAACTTATTAAATGCAGTTTATTTGCTATTGTTTCATGGTCGTTCTCAATTCCCTTCTCGAGTCAAAAATGATAAATCTTTAAATTAAATGACGTTTATTTGCTATTGCTCCATTGCAGAATATTATGAGAAAATAGAGATCGACTTAAGATCCAAATAAACGTCATTTAATATTATGTAGCATGCAACGCGGGAGGATGAGGTCGGAGCAATCGGAAATTCGAAGGGTCACCCATTGGCTTTGTAAATGAGTTACGTCGAATACTTAACCGAACTCTTCTTTTATAAGTTGTTTAGGACATCTCCAAATGCAAGTTTGCTCCCAAAAGCCTCGGTCATTATAATCTTTGTTTACTATGGCTTTTATCATCTTGTGGGTGCCTTCAAGAACTCCGAGACGCCTCCAGGGCACCTCCGCGCTACGAAGCTTTATCCGTAGACTTTTCTTCTTGAGGGTGCCTCCGGCTCATCAAGGGCGCCTTCAAGTTATGATCCGAGGCACCTCAGAGCACTTTGGAGGCGTCTTAAATAGTATTCATCCGAGGTTGATATTTGCTCCTTTCGTCCTGTAAAATGTGTTAATCCAAAAAATAAAGTATACCTTGCAAAACGAAATTAGCACAATAAAAAAATCATATTAATTAGACTACGTCTGTCCAAGATCAGGATCTAATTAAGGTCTCAGTTTAGGGATTCAAAATGGACTTAAACTAGACCTACACCTAAAGTCCCTAATTGGGACTCATCCTCACTGGAACTCTCTCCTCCAGTGACTTACTTTATTTATCATACAGAATCGCCTGACTTCCTTACGGTCCACCTGGTCTTTCCGTCAGCTGTCAGGTCCACAAACTCAACTAGACTTCGGCCAGCTGTTAGGTCCTGTGGACCCAGTCGGACTTCCTGTCAGATATCAGGTCACTCCTTGACCTATCTGGACTTCCACTCTAGCTATCAGGTTCTCTAGACCTAGCTGGATTTCAACATGGTATCAGACCAGTCAAGTCCTGCACACTTGGTAGAAAAGTTAGATCACAACGCAATTAACTTTAATCCATGCACTTGTCATTCATGAAAACTTAGGTTTGACTATTGGTGCCAACTGCACCAACAATTTAGAATTCCAAGGTCTTTTCTCAACAAAAATTAAACTTCTTCCATATTCACATATTTGACCGATCAACCAAGTAGGTCATTAAAACTAGTAGGGGGTTTTCTCACTAAAGATCTGGAAAAAAAACTACCTCTATAAAGCCCTGTGAGAATACGCTTATAAGTATTTCTGAGGTGGTCGAAGGAACGTCTTATGCCATCCTATTAAACCTTTGAATATAATCTTTCAACGTTTCCTTCGACTTCTATTTCAAGACAAATAAATTCATGAAGGTTTTGTGATACTTCCTGCTACTAGCGAAGTGGTATAGAAATATAGTCTAGAATTTTTTAAACGAATAAATGGACTTTCATGGGAGTCAGGAAAACCACTTTTGCGTCAATCCCAAGAGCGTAGTAAGAAATACTTTACACTTTACCCCATCTGAATACTAGTACGGAAGTGACATATTCTCAAATTTACATAGATGGTCCTCGGGATCTGTTGAACCACTGTAGTCTCCTGTAGTTGGTGGTTGATAATGATGTGACAATAGATCTTCCAGAATATCGAGGTTGAAAGGAGAAATGATTGTTGGAGTAATCTATGTGACCCTAGATTTTGATATTTGGATAAAGGTTTAAGTTAGGATTATTGTTATATTTGATATGCATTGTGAGTATGCAGAATGCAGATACAACAAAGGCAAAGTCTAAGTGTGATCTTAGCAAAGGCAAAGTCCAAGTGGGATCTTGGCAAAGGTGAAAGTCCAAGTGGAGTCTTGGCAGTGTAAGTCCAAGTATGTAGTCTTGGCAATGCAAGTCCAAGTGTGACTTGGCAAGATTGAAGTCCTGGAGGTGAGGAGCCTCTTGGCAATAGAAGACATGACAACAAGGATAAGGCCGAAGGAAACTCCTGAAAGTAAGGTGTGAAGGATGGGGAGGCATCTGAGGGACGTGAGGCTGATGGAGGAGGCTAGAAGGCAAGGTCGAGGTTGTGCGAACAAGAACGAGTGCATAAGAGATTGTACTCAGGGTAAAATCCTAGGTTTAGGATTTTACCAATCGATTGACAATTGGACCATTCGACTAGGTCAGAGCATAAAATATTTCTGTGTCGACGGCTGTGAAAACCAATCAACTAATACTGTAATAGTCAACTGGGATTGTAGCAGTCAAACCTTTACTGTAACAGTAAACTGATATTTTCATTAGTCGACTGGTATCGAGTTGTTAACATGTAATGGTCGAATTCCACATAGGACAATAACTAATATACTTACCAGTCGACTAGTAGGCGGGGTTTTTCAACCCATGACCTATATAACCAAGGCTTTAGAGCTTAGTTTAAATTGATGAAATATACTTGGTTAAAGTCTATTAGAAGCCTCCTAAGTGCTCCAACCTCTTTTTGCCATCTAAGGATTTTTTGATCAAGGTTGTGGTGAGGTTTCTCCACCGAGAAGGAGGTTTAACCTAGTTGGAGTTTTTCGGGGAGTCATCCACCGACGGATTAGGATCGTCCACCTTACGGACAAACCATAGAGTAGGAGTAAGTTATCTCCGAACCACGTTACATAAACATGTTATGTTTGTGTGTTTTCTTCTTGTTCATTGTCTTGTAAATTAGCTTTCTTCATATTAGTGTTGTTTGTATTTTCGCTCCGTACTAACAAGTTGTAAGAAGTGATCGAAGTGGATGATCGACTATTTAACCCCTCTAATCAGGCATTAAGGTCCCAACAATGACCAGATTCACTGATCGACTCTTTGTTGATGCTTGTGCTCGAGCAGAATCGCATAGGGGAGTATTTCCAACAGATGACTCCACTGACTGAGCACCCCCAGGATGCCCAATCGGATGCAGTCCCACACCACCAGTTTGCCTTGATGTTGGTTGAGACAAGTGGGGTTTTTCTGTCTACGCAGGAGGCACCATTCTGGGCGAAGGGAGGTTTACTCGCTCTTGAGGCCCTATTACCTGCTGTTGTTGCACTTGGTTCACTTGCTGCTGCAGTAGCGCATCTCTCATGGCATCAGCTACAATCTGGGTTAACTTTGCTTGAGTTAGAGTAATATGTCCAATGTCATCCATGAGTATTTAGTTTAGGGGTAAATTTCACACAGACGATGTCAATTTAATCCTACTCCAAGATCCTCAAATTTGACTCGTCGATCTGTTGGTGGGAAAGTTGACCACTGTTGAAAAGATTATCATCGGAGACAAAGTCCAAAATTGATTTAGGAAGAAGAACTGTGTTCACTTTTCTTCACTTAGCGCTATCCTTTTATACCATTTTGGTAGACCCTTCTTCTTGTTGATGCAATTTCCCTATGTTAAGGTTGACCAGTTTGATATGGGAAAAGTCAAGTAGGTCAAGGTTGACCGGATACTTAACTGAAAAGTTCTAACTAGATGTTATGCAAGGACACGACCAACATGATGGTTGGCAGAAGAAGAAGAGTCAAGTAGGTCAAGGTTAACTAGATACTTTACTAGAAAATCCTAGTGAGTGAAACTAGGTATTTGAAAAGTCCCGGTGAGTGAAGCCAGGTGAGAAGACCTAGAGAGTAAAGTCGGGCAAATGAAAAGCCCTAGTGAGTGAAACTAGGTAGTGAAAAAGTCCAGGTAAGTGAAGCCAGTTGAAAGTTTAAGTGGATTAATGGTTAACCGGACACCTAGTGATTAGAAGTCCAAGTGGGTGAAAGAAGTGACCGAACACTTGGCATAAGGAGAAAAGTCCAAGTGAGTTAAAGGTTGATCGGATACTTGGTGAAGAAGTCACAGCAGGTTCAAGTTGACCAGATGCTAGGCAATGAGGAGTCCCAACAAGTCACAGTTGACCAGATGTTGGGTAAGGAATCCTAAACTTAGGTTTGAAAGTTAGGATTTGGTAATCAGTTAGGTTAATCGATTACACCGTGTGTTAAACGATTAATTATTTTGCTTAATCGCTTAAGGAACTCTCTGTTTGAAACAGAAAAGGTCGTAATTGATTAAGGCAATCGATTATGGTATGCTTAATCAATTACGGTAATCGATTAAGCCGTTTAATGCGAGTACACAGAGAGGTGCCTAATCGATTAAGCACATCTTAAGTAATTAGAGTAATCGCTTACAAGTCATTCTCGCATAAATAGAAGCATGCCTAATCGATCAGGCTAGTCGATTAAGCATATATAATCTACTGGGTTAGTTGATTAAGATTCAGAAAAATAGTCGTTATGTAGGTTGCTGACGTGGTAGTCGATTAAGGAGATTGTTAGATGATTAAGGCACCCGAAGAGTCAAAGAAAAAGGTGGGCACGTGCATTGTTCATCAACTCTTCTCTCCTACTCTCTTCACCGAACTCATAGATGATCACCACTAGTTCTTGAAGCTTCTTGGAGTCAAGTATTGCTGCACTTCCAAGGTCAAGAGGCATTCCCAGATAAGAAGAAGAAGCTAGCTAGGGTTTCATTTGTGTAAATCTTGTAAGATTTTATTATACTAGCTTCTCTTTCACTCTTATTGTATTGTGAGTTTGTACGAGATTTGTCTACCTCCGAAATATTTCTAAGAATGAGTGTTTTGATAGTGGATGTGTCAGAGAGGGTCGGATCCTTCGATTAGTCACCTTATCTTGAGGTGGATACCAAGTAAATTCTTGTGTAACATTGGGGAGCTTTGCTTAAAGTTTATCCGCTATAACAACATCTACGAAGTGAGTGAACGAGCAAGATGAGTTATTCACCCTCCATCTAGCTCCGAAGTATCCCAACAAGTGGTATCAGAGTGAGGTCGCATAATAAGGCCGCTTTTCACCAGACTCATCGCCAAAAAGGGCAAAGAGCTAGAGGAAGAAGAAGAAGTTGAAACCCCAATTTCATCAAGTCAAAGATTTCATTAAAAGAACTCAAATTTAAGATGGAATTCCGAGATGAACTCGGATTCGACACAAGGATGCCTCCACCATTCACAATCACAAACTTCGATCTTTGAAAATCAAGGATAAAAAATTTCTTGATGATGGAGATATAACAATAGTTTGCTCTAATGGAAGACTTTGAAGTTCCAAAGAATTCAAAAGGAAAAATCATCAAGAAGAGCAATTGGAGCAAGGAACAACTTCAAAGGTACAAGGCAAATGACAACGTAGTTAAATTATTGGTTAGTTTATTGCTAAGAACAATTATATGCAAGATTGGAGATTATAAAGATGCCAAGAAATTTTGGAGTAAATTGGTAAAAATTCATGAAGAACCCTCCACTATATCAAATCAAGAAGAATCTAAAAAGGACAACTCATTGAATCAAGAGGAAGAGGATTTAGAGGTTGAGAGGTGCTCAACATCCGAGAAGGAAATTGAAGAAGGTTCATCCTCAAGAGAGCAAAAGGACAAAGGCAAAGGGGTATACTCTTTGTTTCATGTGCAAGAGGATGAATGAAGATGCCTCCACCTCTAGAATTAAGAGGAGCGTCATTCATTGACACCGGAGCAAGAAGGGTCTTCTACCTCCGAGTCAAATGGAGAGGAAGATGGTGCCACCTCCACAAGTCAACAAAAATCAAATGGAGGATCATGTGCCAATCCTACAAATGAAGGTATACAAATTTCAATTTTTAATAATAAAAATCACATTATATGTTTTGAGTGTAAGGACAAAGGGCATTACAAGAGTAAGTGCCCTAAGTTGACCAAGAAGAAGGGTCAAGCAACACCAAAGGCTAAGGAGAAGCCAAAGGAGGTCGGTCTCGTGGTACAAAAAGGCAAGGAGCATATTATGTATTTCTCTTGCAATTGTTGGAACTCCAGGTTATTTTGATGTGATCAAACAAGTTAATTTAGGTCTTGTTTGGTTTAACCCTTGTGTCTAAGTGTGCAGGAGCTTAGGAGCACAGAAAGTCGAGCGGAAGACACGGCTAGCGAGAAGGACGGCATGGGGAGAGAGCCGACAGGCTCGGTGTGTCCGAGGGACGAGGTGCCGAGGAAGAGTACACCGACGGATGAGAAGAACGTACGCGGTGTTCGAGGGATGAGAAACCAGGAAGGAAGGCTGCTCGAGGAGAAGGTCGAAACTTGGATTCTGGTGAGCCCTATTCCGGATGGCCGAGATCACCCAAGCAAGCGGAGCTGGAGCGAAAGACCCGGACCGAGGTGAGTTGAACCAGAGCAGAGAGACCAGACTAAAAAAGTCAACACTATTGACTTTCTTGGTCCGCCGACAAAGGCTATAAATATAGCCTTGGTCCAAGAAACTAAAACACAACAAGCAATTGCATATTCAGCACTTGTGCACTCCTCTTGTTTAGTTTAGCTTCTATTTTCTGTACGTCATTGTTGTAAGAGACTTCTCCGCCTAAAGGAGATCTTTAGTGTGTGTTTCATTCCTTGGATTAACAACCTCCTTGGTTGTAACCAAGTAAACTCCTTAGCCTCTTCTTTTTAATTTATTGCTTTTATAATTTATGCAAGTGTTTCCTTAAAAGTTCGAGAAGGGTTGTGTTTTTTTTGTGCAGGGCAATTTACCCCTCCCCTCTTGCCGACCTCCAAAGGGACTAACAAGTGGTATCAGAGCGAGGATGCTTCAAAAGGACTAACCACCGACTGAAACAAAGCAACCAATGGCCGGACCAAGCATCGTTCCACCAAAATTCGAGGGAGACTTCGTACACTGGAAATGTCGTATGAAGGTATTTCTGAAAACAGAATTTGAAATTCGTTTAATAGTAAAATATGATTTTGTAGCTCCAACGAATCAAAATGGAGAGGAAAAAGAAGAAAGTCTTTAGACGAAGAAAGAACAAAACGATTCCATAGCAAATAACCGGGGGAATATCACTTGCTGAGCGTGCTGCCGCCTCAAGAAGTCAACCGCATTGGAAGCTACTCATCGGCCAAAGAACTCTGGGAAAAATTCCTGGAACTCCATGAAGGCACATCCAAAGCCAAACTTGCAAGAAGAGATATACTTTGGGACAAACTAACAAATATCCATCTAGAAAAAGGTGAGAAGATAGCCGATCTACATGCAAAGGTAAAAGAACTAATCATCGGACTCGAAAACCTCGGAGAAATGGTAGCCAACCGGGACACGATACGCTATGCACTGAATGTCTTTCCGAGGACTCCATAATTGACCTCAATAATCGACGCTTACTACATCTCAAAGGACCTGGAGGTAAGTACCCTAGAGGAACTCTTTTCTACTCTTGAATTACATGAAACCAGATGTGCAGGGACATCAGAAGACTCAAGCCATATTATGGTGTTAAATGCAACCAAGAAGGATGAACCCAAGTCAAACTCAGAAGAAGATCAAGAAGCTTATATGGTAAGAAATTTCAAAAAATTCTTTAGATTTAATAAATTTTAAAAAATGCAGAATAAGAAAAATCCAAGAAATAGAAGAAGGGTTCATTGCTATCAGTGTCAAAAGAAAGGACACTTAAAAGAGGATTACCCAGAACTCAAGAAGGATAAAGTCAAGATACCCAAGAAGCACAAGAATCTGAAAGCTACTTGGGATGGTAATTCATCATCTGAGTCCGAAATACAAGAATATGTCGGACTAGCACTGATGGGGAGCTATGAATGGAAAAGTATATCAGAAGTCGGTATCGATGAAGGGGGAGCGAATTCAGATGAATGCAGCGAAGCAGGGGAAGAGTTAGGTTTCAAGTCAGATATGGTAAGTGAGGTATGTCTCTTACCTCCTGATCAACTTTATTATGATATTAAGTCTATGGCAAAATCTATGTACAAATTAAAAAGTAAAAATAATAAATTAAAAAATAAAAATTTAGGAATAAAGAGAATTTTAGCAAAATCATGTCTGATAGAAGATTTTGATAAAATAAGACTTGAAAATGATAAATTAAAAAAAGAAATAGAAAACTTGAAAAATTCTGCTTGTTCAAATACTTTTGCTTTTAAAAACTATAAAGGATTAAACTGGTACTATAGGTTTCACAAAAGATAGATCAGAAAAATATCAAAAGCTTATATACCTAGAAAATACCTGATTAACCTTGTAGGAAGGAACCTATATTGAGTTCCAAAAACTTGTTTAAATTAAAAAGAAAAAAGAAATTAGACTTAGGGCTTTCAGGTAGAAAATTGAATATTTGAATTCATTAAAAGGTTTTGTCTAGAAGTAGTTGATGATCCAATAACCAAGAATGTCTAGTAACTCGCCACAGCTTGGAAGTCAATTTATGAATCAAATACTTAATTGACAAACTGATAAGGATAAAATAGTTAATTGCTTTTAATATTTGCCAATGGTTTAACACTTATTAAAATTTTTTCTAAAAATTTCACTTAGAAAAGTTTAATATTTAAATTATTTTTGTTAAAATATTTTTTAAGTTATTTATTCCGTAGCATAAAAATTTTATTTTTAACTTAAAAAATTAAAATTTTTCTTACCTAGAAATTTTTCTGCCTAAAATTTTCTCACTTAGAATTTTTTTTAACACTTAAAATTTTCTAATTTATTGCAAATTTTTTAAAAATAATCTTAGACTTATTAAGGAACCCCATTTTTCATGTGATTAAAGGGGGGAAAAGGATATATTAAGTCTAGGGGGAGGTATAATCTAATTTTTAACTGAAAAATCTGTTTGTACTTATTTTCAAAATTAATTGTCTTTACCTTGCATTTTTTCTTGCATTTGTTTACCCTAGCTTAACTTGGGTTGCTCACATCAAAAAGGAGGAGATTGTTGAAATCCCAAGGTTATTTTGATGTGATCAAACAAGTTAAAATAGGTCCTGTTTGGTTTAACTCTTGTGTCTAAGTGTGTAAGAGCTTAGGAGCACAGGAAGTCGAGCGAAAAACACGGCTAGCGAGAAGGACGGCACGGGGAGAGAGTCGACGGGCTTGGTGCGTCCGAGGGATGAGGTGTCACGGAAGAGTACATCGGTGGATGAGAAGAACGTACGCGACGTTCCAGGGACGAGAAATCGGGGAGGAAGGCTGCTAAAGGAGAAGGTCAGAACTTGGGTTCGGGTGAGCCCTATTCCAAATGGCTGAGATCACTCAAGCAAGAGGAGCCGGAGCGAAAGACCCGAACCAAGGCGAGCTGAACCGGAGCAGAGGGCCTGGATTGAAAAAGTCAACACTGTTGACTTTCTTGGTCCGGGCGCCCAGACCTGGATTTTATCCAGATCACGGTCAAACACGATCTATACGAAAAGAGATAAAGTTTTATCCACTCCCAAGTGTCTGGAACCCTTCCAGGCATCCCGACCAAGGCTATAAATATAGCCTTGGTCCAAGAAGCTAAAACACAACAAGCAATTACATATTCAACACTTGTGCTCTCCTCTTGTTTAGTTTAGCTTTTATTTTCTGTACGTCATTGTTGTAAGAGACTTCTACACCTGAAGGAGATCTTTGGTATGTGTTTCATTCCTTGAATTAACAACCTTCTTGATTGTAATCAAGTAAACTCCTTTGCCTTTTCTTTTTAATTTATTGCTTTTATAATTTATGTAAGTGTTTCTTTAAATGTTCGAGAAGGATTGTGTTTTTTTTGTGCAGGGCAATTCACCCCTCCCCTCTTGCCGGCCTCCAAAGGGACCAACAACAATCAAAGAGGATATTATCGGAGTCAATGTCCAAAAGAGAATATAAGCACCCTATGATAGTTTTGATGTGATCAACCAAGTCAAGTTAGGTCCTGTTATGTTTTAATGCCTTGTGTCTAACTGTGTATGAACTTAGTGTTGGTGCGGGTAGCACTAACGGTCTAACCCAGGTTTTGATGAATGACAAATGGGTTAAGTTAGTTGTGTTGTTGTCTGACACTTTTATCAAGTGTGCAGGAAAAGTCCAGCTAGGTCGACGGGCTGACCGGATAGCTGGCGAGAAGTCCAAGTGGGTCGACGGGCTGACCGGACACTTGGCGAGAAGTCCAGCTAGGTCGACGGGCTGACCGGATAGCTGGCGAGAAGTCCAAGCGGGTCGACGGGCTGACCAGACGCTTGGCAAGAAGTCCAGACGGGTCGACGGGCTGACCGGACGTCTGGCAGGTAAGTGAGGTAAGTCACTGGAGGGGAGTGACTGCGAGGACGCGTTCCCGGGAAGGGAACATTAGGCGTCGATCCGGCTTAGATCCATTTCGGATATCTAAGTCGAGATCGTGACTAGATTCCGGTCTCAGAAAGACGGAATCTAAGTCATACTCTGGATGCTAATTTTTATTACTTAGCGTATCTGTAAAAATGTGCTAACAAACTGTGCTGCAGGGTTTATTTGCCTCGGACTAACACTGTTTTGCAGGTAGGGAACAGTGAGGGTCCGGGCGCCCGGAGGCAAGTTTTATCCCCAGGACGACGTTGACACTTGGAGCATGCTGGTTGGGAGTGTTACGTCACATTCCAGGCGCCCGGAAGGGATCCAGGCGCCCGGAGCAGCATATAAAAGAAGCCCCAGGCAGGAGCTTCAACATACAAGTCTGCTGAGAACTCTGAGTCCAATCACTCTGCTGCTCTGCGCTCCAACAACGTTCACAAAGCTCCGACGACTCACTCCGGCTCTTTTTTAATTCATTGTTTGTCGGTTAGCTTTGTTTTCTTTCTTTTTCATTAGCAATATTTGTACGTAAATTGTAATTATCCGAATTGCTAGTGAATTGCCCAACGAAAGTACTCAAGGAGTACGGGCCTTCGAGTAGGAGTCGTCACAGGCTCCGAACGAAGTAAAAAATCAACAGTGTCATCTCTTTATTTCTTTACTTTTCCGCTGCGTTTTAACTCGAGATTTTCGAATCGATATTCACCCCCCCTCTATCGAATCTAACGGTCTTACACTTAGAAGCACAAGAAGTCGAGTGAAAGACACAACTAGTGAGAAGGACGGCATGAGAGAGAGTCGACGGGCTTGGTGCATCCGAGGGACGAGGTGCCGGGAAAGAGTACTCTAGCAGACGAGAAGAAAATGAGCGATGATTCCGAGGGACGAGAAGCAGGAGCAGAAGGTTACTCGAGAAGGCCGAAAAATGGGTTCGGGTGAGCCTTATTTCGGATGGCCGAAATCACCCAAGCAAGCTGAGTTAGAGCGGAAGACCCGAATGAAAAGTCGACTGGATGTTGACTATGGTCTGGGCGCCTGGAGCAATTCCAGGTGCTAGACTCCAGGCGTCCGGATCTGGTCTAGGCATCCAGATTTGGTCTGGACGCCTGGACCACCTCGGGTGCCAAGGGCACCCCTGGAGGCACCCTCAAATGTAGATTGGATTTAAGCGGGTCCGGGCGCCCGAAGCGGGTACAGGCACCCAGGCCAGAAAGTTTATCACAAAGTCAACTGTCGCGATCTGTTGAGATGGGGATAAAATTTTATCCCCCTTCAGGTACTTGGAACCATTCCAAGCACCCCGATCAGAGCTATAAATACAACCCTGATCCTAGAATTTAGATACAACACTTGAAAATTATTCCATTTGAGTTTGGCTTCGTAATTGTGAGCTTTGACTACTATAAGAGGCTACTTCGCCCAAAGAAGATTTTTAGTGAGTTTTAATTTCCTTGGATTAGCAATCCACTAATTGCAAACTAAGTAACTCTTTCTGTGACTCTTCCTTTTAATTAGGTTCTTAATTCTTTTATGTAAGTGTTTATTTTAATCAATCTATAAGTTTCGAGGAAAGTGTTTTGTTTAA
This sequence comes from Zingiber officinale, assembly GCF_018446385.1. Classification (NCBI taxonomy): domain Eukaryota; kingdom Viridiplantae; phylum Streptophyta; class Magnoliopsida; order Zingiberales; family Zingiberaceae; genus Zingiber; species Zingiber officinale. The sequence goes on along the minus strand of NC_056001.1, from coordinate 12,256,574 downwards.
ATTTATTGTGCGGGCTATTCATCTCCTCTAGCCGACCTCTAAGGAACCAATAATTAGTATCAGAGCCAGGACATTTCAAGAAGACTAACAGCCAATCAAAGAATAAGAGATGGTCGGACCGAGCATCCACCCACCAAAGTTCAAGGGGGAATTCGTGAACTGGAAGTAAAAGATGGAGGTATTCTTTAAGACAGATTTTGATTTATTACTAATTATGAAATTTAGTTTTGTAGAACTAGAGGGCAAAGAAGAATACCAATAGATAAAAAAGGAGCAAGCCAACTTCGTGACAAACGCCAAAGTAGAGTTTCATCTGCTTAGCCTTTTACCACCTCAAGAAGTCAACCAGATCGGAGCCTACGAGTCAGCCAAGGAGCTCTAGGAGAAATTCCTAGAACTACACGAAGGGACCTCGGAGACAAAACTAGCGAGACGGGATTTACTCCAGAACTAGATCAACAACCTCTTATTAGAAGAAGGCGAAAACGTTGCACACCTCCACTCAAGGATCAAGGAACTCATCACCGAACTCACGAATCTTGAGAAAAGGTAACCAACCGAGATTCGCTAAGATACGCGCTTAATACCTTTCCTAGGACTTCTGAATGGGTATCCTTAGTAGATGCATATTATATCTCCAAGAATCCAGAGGTAAGTACTTTAGAAAAATTATTTTCTATATTTGAAGTTCATGAAACTAGATGTACAGATTTGAAGAAGGAACCCAAGAACAACATTGTCTTGAAGGCAAAAATGGATGAACCAAAATCTGAAACGCCCCTCGACGATGACAAAATGACAGTTATTGTAAGAAAATTTAAAAAGTTGTTTAAAACTAATAAGTGTAGTCAAGTGCAAGTTAAAAGAAGAAAAAGAAAGATAAGATGTTACCACTGCGATGAAAAAGATCACGTTAAAGACAACTGCCCCAAATTGAAGAACAAGGAGAAGAACAAGAAGCCGCTCCAGTCAAAATATAAAAATCTAAAAGCGACGTGGAACGAAACGTCATTAGAGTCGGAGATCGAAGTTCAAGCCAGACTTGCATTGATGGCAAGTTACCAAGAAGATGACAAAGCAAGCTCTTCCGTAATGAGCATCAAGAGCATCGATGAAGGAGCAACATCAGAAGAAAGCAACTCTACAGGGGGAGCATCAAAAATTGACAAGTTAAGTCAGGTATGGTTTCTACCTCCTAACTAGTTATTTAAATTCATAAAAATATTATCAAAAAATACCTATAAATTAGAAATTGAAAATATAAAATATAAAAAAGAAAATCATGAATTAAAACTAACCTTTTCAATACCCTGTCGATTAGAAGATTTTGACAAAATAAAAAGTTGAAAATAGAAATAGAAAATTTAAAAAATTTTGCATGCTCACATGTTCAACTAGCTCGAAATTATTCAGGATTTAATTGGTATTATAGATATCTTAAGAACCAAATTAGAAAACTATCACCAAAAAAATATTTTGAAAAAAAATCTTATTAATTTTGTAGAAAGTAATTTATTTTGGATTCTAAAATCATGCTTACGTTAAATTGTTATGCATGCCTTATTTTTTAAAATTTTTTTGCTTACAAATAAATTGCTTTGCACGATTTCTTTTAGAAATTAATTAGAATTTATTTTTTTTATTAGAAAGATAATTTTATCACTTATCAATAGGAAAAATTTCAAATTTTTCTAACCATTAAATTATTTTGTATGAATTGTTTAAGAAAAATTATATTTGTCTATTTAAAAATATTTCGCAAAGTTATTTTTATAAAATTTATTTTTCTTTAGAACTTTATTATTTTCTCTATTTAAGAGAATTTTTTCAAAAGTTTTTGACTATTGGTGAATTTTTTATAAATTATTTATCCAATTAAAAAATCTTAATATTAAAAACTCTCAAAATTTTAATTTTTTAAATTTTATTTTTTCTGCAAAGTTATTTGCTATTATACATTCTCAGAAAATATTTTAAGATCTTTGAGGTCAATAACTATTTTTTAAGCAGATTTTTGGAAAATATATCTTTATGTAGAAAAGAATTTATTTCTGCTTAAAATAATATAATTTTTTTAAAAAATATATATTTTTTCTTTATATATGATTGTTCAACTGTTATAAAATTTTTTAGATTTTTTCTAAATATAATTTTTTTAATTAATTTTTTAAAAGTAGTTTATCCAGATTTTTGAAATTTCAACTTTATGATCTTTTCTGGATGATAGTCGATTTTTTTACCATTAGACTCTATTTTACATTTATTTCAAGTTATTTTCATGGATAACCCATATTTTTAATGTGATCAAAGGGGGAGAAGTGAAGATTAAGTTTAGAGGGAGGATAATTTATCTAATTTTTTTTTTGTACATTTTGTACTTACAAAATTTATTACCTTGTTATCTGTTTCTTGATTTACCCTAACTTAAATTGGGTTTCTCACATCAAAAAGGAAGAAATTGTAAGTATCCCGTGGTAGTTTTGATATGATCAATCAAGTCAAGTTAGGTTTTGTTATGTTTTGATGCCCTGTGTCTAAGTGTGTAGGAACTTAGGAGTACAAGAAGTCAAGAGAAAGACGCAGCTAGCGAGAAGGATGACACGGGAGAGAGTCAACGGCCTCGCGCGGTGCGTCCGAGGGACAAGGTGCTGCGGAAGAGTGCGCTGGAAGACGGGAAGGAAATGTGTGGCGGTTCCAAGTGACGAGAAGCTGAAGCGGAAGGTTGCTTGAGAAGGCCGGAAAATAGGTTCAGGTGAGTTGAATTTCGGATGACCGAAATCACCCAAATAAGCGGAGCTGGAGCGGAAGGCCCGGACGAAAAGTCAACTGGATGTTGACTATGGTCCGGGCGCCTGGAGCAATTCCAGACGTCCGGATCTGGTCCAAACGCCCAGACCACCTCGGGTGCCAAGGGCGCCCCTAGAGGCACCCTCGAATGCGGATCAGATTTAAGCGGGTCCGGGCGCCCAGAGAGGGTCCAAGCGCCTGGACCAGAAATTTTATCGCAAAGTCAGATGTCGTGATCCGTTGCGATGGAGATAAAATTTTATCCCCCTCCAGGCGCCTAGAACCCTTTCAGGCGCCTCGATCAGGGCTATAAATACAGTCATGATCCCAGAAGTTAGATACAACACTTAAAAATAATTCCATTTGAATTTAGCTTTGTAATTATGAGCTTTGACTTCTATAAGAGACTACTCCGCCCAAAGGAAATTTTTTAGTGAGTTTTAATTTACTTGGATTAGCAATCCGCTGATTGCAAACCAAGTAACTCTTTCTGTACCTCTTCCTTTTAATTAGGCTCTTAATTTTTTTATGCAAGTGTTTATTTTAATCAAACTATAAGTTTCGAGGAAGGTGTTTTGTTTGAATTTATTATGCAAGCTATTCACCCCCTTCTAGCCGACCTCCAAGGGACCAATAGAGAAGAAACCGACCAAGTTTAAAGGAGGAAACTCAATTCAAGGGGGAGCTCTTAAGAGCAAACCCGAGGTATTATTTATTAATACAATTCCTTTGAAAAATGATAAAAAAAAAAAAAAACATGCTAGTTTAAATTTATATCACTTTAATGTTATTTATCATGAAAATATGAAACATAATAGAGTTAAGGAAAAAATATGTAGCCTATCATGCCAAAACTACTATACCTATGCCAAAAATACTGTACCTAAGTCTAGGAAGGTAGATAACAAATTAGACAATAAGACTAAGGATTTTAGGTATATACCTAAAAAGAAAAATGCCCCAAGGGAATTGATAACTAGCATTTTTATCTATTATTTTGACTCTTAAATTTGACATTTTTACCTTCTCGTATAATAAATTTGATGTTTATATCATGAATTATGAGTAGGAATTTATTTTAGACTTTATTGTAAATTTTCTACAATTGTAGAATTAAATCTTATGTTTTTAATGTGGTTTTGTAGGAAATTCAAAAAGTCATGGATTAGGGTCAAGTTGGATCGAATCTAGCTTGATTTGGAGATCAACTAAAAGAGATCAAACAGGATCAATATAAACTCTTGATCCAGATCTGAAGTAAATTAATCAAAGGACCCAGATCTGATTAATTCATGTTGTTTATCAAGATCTAGTTTATTTTAGTCAATCTATGTAGATCTAGGATAATCCGAGCTGTTCATTAAGATCTAGCCATCTTGACCATTCAACTAGTTTTAGCTGATCTTGACCATTAACTTAGATTAGATCTTATCCATTCACCTAGATCTGTGACAATCTTGATCGTCCGATCAAATCTAGGAAATCAAATTGAGGAAGCACAGTAGCTAAAAGAAGAGAGGATTGCATCTTCTCGGCTCTCTCATTCTGCTTCCCCCAACGTGGCAAAAGGCGAAATCACTCGCCCCCAGCGCCCTCACCGCACTTGACCCCAGGCCATCACGAGGGAGGTAAATCATGGCACCTGACCCCAGGCCAACGCTCACACGCGACACCGCCGCCCTTCTTTCATCTCCTTTCTGTCACCACCAAGGTCGACGGCCTTCTCCACCTCTTCACCGCCACCAACGTACCTTCATTTGCATCCCTCAACTCACGGATAGAGGCCCTCACGCGGGCAACTTCTCCCGGACGCACATCAGCCCCGACACCATCTTCTCATCGCTTCCAGCTACTGTTGTTCCATCCAGTCATCTCTGATCATCTTGCTCTTCGGTCAGAAGAGGGAGATCCAGCCCAGTAGCCTCCATCCGAAGCCATTCCGATGTGTTGGGTTGTTCCTTTCTTTAGAGTTTCTTTGAGCTTATTGTTAGTTATTTCTTTGTGTTGAGTTGATTGGGTTCGATTGTGTGTTGAATGGTTGTATTACTTGATGATCTCCAATGCTCAAGTTGCACGTACTTTGCTTAGTTTGCTTAATACTCACCAAGTGTTCGATGAAATGCACCAACCATCTTTGTCATCCTAGTTTTACATTTTCTTAGCTTAGATTCTTGCAATGCTATGTTAATTGAATGTTTCATGGTTCTCTTATGTTTATGTCTTCATTTAATTGCAATTAGGTAAGGTTAGATTATGTTCCATGCTTAATTTCATTATTTGCTTACTTTATGTTGTCTTTAATTTCCTTGTAATCATAGTTTAAGTTAAACTAGGTTTTCTTACCTGCATTGTCTTTCATTAATTAGGATTAGATTTCATACATACATTGCTATTTCATTTTTTAGTCTTAGAATCCAAAATTTAAATCCCCTATTTTCATATCAAAAACCTCGAAAGCAATAATTAATCCTAAGAACTATCATCCTATCATTACATTCGTTGGGAGATAACCCGAGTCATCTTTATGCTATATTAGCGTAGATAGATTCTGTACTTAATTCTTTTTTATATAGTATCACGACAATACGATTCTATCAGGAATTAAGAAAAATTCAAATATAAGGATTTAAGAATGGAAAACCCAGCATTGAAGTCAAGGCTTGAAAAATTAGAAAAACCCCTTATAAAAATGGAAAATGTCTTAAAGAGGTCAAATGGACAAAACCTAGGAATAGATAGGCAAGAGCCAAGTTCCATATAATTATGGAATTAAACCTAAGTTTAGGGGTCAAGTCAAGGTTACAAGGGAGGTCATCCCTAGAGTCAACCTTGAGAAGACTAATGCGACTAAGGCTTTTAAGAAGCCTAAGAAAGTCACTAAAAAGGTCACAAGGAAAGGTATCCCTAGAGTTGACCTGGAAGAGTTTAACATGATCAAGGCTTCTAAGAAACCTAGGAAGGTCATTAGGAAGGTATCAAGGGAAGTTATCCCTAGTAAATACCTAGAACACCCAAGTAGCACCTGTAGGATCGAGAAGCGCTAGAGGGGCGAATAGCGCTCGTGGTTTTCACACGTTTCGGATTCGAAAATCGACAAGAGTAAAGCAGCGGAATAGAAAATAAAAGCAAGACACAAGGACACCAAGATTTACTTGGTTCGGAGCCTTAGGCGACTCCTACTTCAAGGTCCGCGATCGTTGATCGCTTTCGGTGGGCAACAACTATAATATCATAAATTCAATACAATAAGTGTTTACAATTAAATGCAATAAATGCTATACCGACAACAAAATTCGAAATCTCGAAGCTCCGGGTTGTCGGGGACTTGACGTAGCTTAACTGGGTCGTTTCTTGAGCAGCACACGAAGGATGAATCACTTTAGAATTGATGGTTTGAGGTGTTGGTCGAATACCCCATATAAAGGTTGTTGGAGGCGCCTCAAAGCCCCTTAAGGGCGCCTCCAACGAGCCTAGTCAGCCGCGCGGATAGATGCTGAAGAAGTCGTCGCTGATCCATTTGAAGGCGCCTCTAAAAGCCTTGAAGGCGCCTCCAACCTGCTGTCCGAGGCGCCTCAATCCACCATGAGGGCGCCACCAGCTCCATTGCGCACAACCTCTGCTCCTTTGCACTCGAGGCACCTCAAGCTCCATGAGGGCGCCTCGGGTACTGTTCATCCGAGGCTAATCTTGCTTCTTTGTCCCTGCAAAATATGTTAGTCCACAAACCGACCACATATCTTATAAAACAAAGTTAGCACACACAATAAACATAATAATATGAAAGTATGGCAGTCACGGACTGCCCGGTTCGGACTTCGGATTTCCTATCGGAAATCCTAGGTCGAATCGACGCCTACTGTTCCATCTTCTGGGAAACGCGTCCTCACCTACTCCACTCTGGAGAGCATACCTGATGCTAGTCCGACCCTCCAGATTGACTGAACTTTTCGCCTAGGGTTACCACCCCCTAGGACCTAGGGTTACCACCCCCTAGGATTTTTCACCACCTAGGGTTACCTCCCCCTAGGACCTAAGGTTAGCCCCCCTTAGGATTTCCTCCACCTAGGGTTACCACCCCCTAGGACCTAAGGTTGCCACCCCTTAGGATTTTCTTCCACCTAAGGTTACCACCCCCTAGGACCTAAGGTTACCGCCCCTTAGGGTTTTCTACTACCTAGGATTATCACCCCCTAGGACCTAAGGTTACCGCCCCTTAGAATTTTCCACCTGCCTAACCGCAATTAAAACTTTCCTACAAACTCATTCAAGCACATTAGATAACAACACAACTTAACTTGAACCCTTTGACATAATCAAAATATAGGTTCAATCGTCGGATACTTCCTGCACCAACAACACCAATCAGTTTTGGATTCCTAGGAGTGTGTCTCTACACCCTAAATGGGTTTGGAGAGTGTCAACTTTAATTGGAAGAGTAGTTAACCTAACCTTGAAGAAGTTGACACTTGGATGACATTTTTAAGGTAGTTGTACTCCTTGAAAATGAGAAGAATTAAATGGTTACTCTTTTTAGAAGAGTAAAATGTGCTAAAATTTAAAGATTTAGACCTAATTAAATTGGCACAATTTGGTTAAAACACAATAGATACAAGTGAGATGTTAAGATGATGAACAAAACTTAAGATGTTAATTTGGTGGATCACTTTGAGTTTTAAATTTATCGAAACATATAGTTATGTGTTATCCAATTATTGGGCAAGTAAATATATAAGTCATGTGCATTTAGCCCAAAGATCGTGATTGAAAATTGATTTTGAAAATTATTTCAAAATACTTTTGGAAAATCTTGATGAAAGCTATCTTTTAATAGTAATCATCATTACATAGTTAAACCCAAACTAGAGCAAAACATTGAAGTTTTCAAGAGTTTCTAAGTTTGTGTCAATCTTTGAAAATATAAATTATTTTCTTAGAAAATTATTTTTTTTCATGATAGTATATACATAAATAATGTCTACACAAATTTTATGATTTTTAAAATTTTGTAGAATTATTTATACATTTCTTAGATTCAGTTAAAATCGATTTCAGAATTTCAGTTGTGGTAATCGATTGGGTCAATCGATTACCAGACCCCAATCGATTATAGTGCATTTCCACGAGCACATAGGCTCGCAAAATCGATTAGGTGATTGATTAAAGGTTTTAATCGATTACATCAATTGATTAACGCATGGTAATTGATTAAATCCCAACTTTAATCGATAAGAGAGACTGTAATCGATTGGTAGCTAACACCAATTGATTAAGAATGTTGATTTTGGTTTAAATGGTCTGATTTCAATCCATTAAGTCATGTTTAGTCGTGATAACCATTTCTAACCCTAGGAAATGCTTAGATAAATATTTAAGGGTAATTTTCTTGTTGAAACAAGAAATGATTGGTTAAAAGAAAACTAAGTTGGAGTTTAGGATAAGGGGTTTAGTTTCAAAGTTAAATTTTGAACATCAAAACTTCATATTTTGGATTTCCTAAATATTTAAGAATTTCAGCTCATTGTTGATGCAATAACAGAAGTTTAGAGTATGTTTGAGAGGGAGTTATTCCTTAAAGATATGACTTAGATTTTTTTAAACAATTGAAGGTTGAAAACATTCATCATTATGAATGCTCAAGGTTGAGCATTAGAGATAATGGAAGATGGAAAATCTTCATTGTCATGAATGATTAATACTCAAGGGTGAGCATTGGGTACAATGAAGGATATGAGACCTTCATAGTGATGTTGTGAATAACAAGTAAGATTGTGAACAACATGAGATAACTCTTTAGGAGAAGAGTCTTTGATGTGTGCGAAAGGAAGAGAATGTAGGGTTTAAGTTAGGAAATTCTCCGTGTTCACAGGGGGAGATTGTGAAACCCATATGTTGAGGGGAGAATGAAATAAACCTTCATTCATGCTTTGGCATGAAGAAGGAGTTTAGGCTATGGGATTAGCTTAAATTAAACATATTGTCAAATATCAAAAAGAAAATATTGTTGGTGCAATTTTTCTAGGTCAAGGTTGACTAGTTTGACTAAGCTTGAATTGACTTAAGTTTGAGTTTTGATATTTGACAATATATGGAGATTGCAGGTGCAATCGTCCATTTGGAGAGATTGGTCAAGGTTGACCAGTTTGATGTGAGAAGATCCAAGTAGGTTAAGGTTGACTGGATACTTGACTGAGAAGTTCTGAAGGTTAGGTAAGGGTAAGACCAACAGGATGGTTGGTAGAAGAAGAAAAGTCGAGTAGGTTAAGGTTGACTAAATACTTGACTAGAAAGTTCTGGTGAGTGAAGCTAGGTTTTTGGGAAGTCCTAATGAGTGAAGTCGAACATATGGAAAATCCTGGTGAATAAAGCCAGGTGAGAAGTCCTGGTGAGTGAAGCCGGGCAGATGAAAAGCCCTAGTGAGTGATGCTAGGCAGTGAGAAAATCCTGATGAGTGAAGCCAGACAGTTGAAAGTGCAGGTGGGTCAATGGTTGACCGGACACCTGGTGATTAGAAGTCCAAGTGGGTTAAAGGAGTGATCGGACACTTAGCACAAGGAGAAAAGTCCAAGTGGGTTAAAGAGTTGACTAGACACTTGGTGAAGAAGTCCCAACAGTTAAGGCTGACTAAATGCTAGGCAATAAGGAGTCCCAACTGGTCACGGTTGACCAAATGTTGGGCAAAGAACCCTAAACTTACGTTTAGAAGTTAGCGTTTGGTAATCGATTAGGTTAATTGATTACACTATGTGGTAAGCGATTAAGCAAAATGTTTAATCACTTAAGGAACTCTCTGTTTGAAACAGAAAGGGACGTAATCGATTGCTCTAATCAATTACGGTAATCAATTAAGTCGTTTAAGCCATTTGACGCCAGTGCATATAGAGGTGCCTAATCGATTAGGCACATCTTAAGCGATTAGAGCAATCACTTACGGACCATTCTCACGTAAACATAAGCATGCCTAATCAATCGGGCTAGTTGATTAGGCATGCGTAAGCGATTGGGTTAGTCGATTAAGATTCAGAAAAGTAGTCATTATACAGGTTGCTGACGTGGTAGTCGATTAAAAAGATTCTTAATCGATTAAGACACTCGAAGAGTTGAAGAAAAAGGTGGGCGCGTATATTGTTCATCAACTCTTCTCTCCCACTCTCTTCATTGAGCTCACAGATCATCACCACCAGTTCTTGAATCTTCTTGGAGTCAAGTGTTGCTGCACTTCCAAGGTCAAGAGGCGTTTCCCGACAATAAGAAGAAGCTAGCTAGGGTTTCATTTGTGTAAATCTTGTAAGATTTCTATTGTACTAGCTTCTCTTTTATTCTTGTTGTATTGTGAGTTTGTATGAGATTTCTCCACCTCTGGAGTGTTTCTGAGGAGTGTTTTGATAGTGAATGTGTGAGAGAGGGCAGGATCCTTGAATTAATCATCTCATCTTGAGGTGGATAACAAATAAATCATTGTGTTAGCATTGGGGAGCTTTGCTTTGAGTTTATCCGCTGCAACAACATCTACGAAGCAAGTTAGCGAGCAAGATGAGCTATTCCCATCCCCTCTAGCTCCAAAGTGTCTTAACACTTCTTCCCCTATTTAATGATGTTGTATTAATTATAGAGGATCTTTATATTTTTTTTCTTTTTCCAAGTATTTAATGAAGCTATAATACTTGTATAATTAATGAAACCGCATCAAATGAGGAAGATTATTGTTTTGTACCTTCTGATTGTTCCTCTTTTCCATGCACCAAGATATAAATAGTGCCAGGATAACATTTTCTCAAGTCAAGAGGGTACGGATTTCCTTATTGGTGACTCAACTACAGGAGATATTAAAATAAGATAGGAGATCGGTCTTACCAGCTCCCCAAGGATATACCTTGTCCACTTCGGCACATGTGAGTGTCATGTCTATGCTCGATCGGCTTGATTAGCACCCGATCGGGAGGGACAATAGTCGATCGGCTAGAATAGGATTATATTGACCATGAATCAAATCACTACATCATCTCTTATATTGACTTCTTGACGTCGTATGGCGCCCTCTTGGTACCACCACATCATAAAGCATTAACCAGAGTTCATATACTAAACGTTGATACTAGAACATTACACATCCTCCAGAAAGGAAAACATTACATAAAGATATTTATTCTTTTCTGTCCAATGGAGATGCAACACATAAGAAATTCTAGTGATTCATTAGTGTATTTTATTTTGCTGCTTTGGAGTAATCAGCTCAGTCTTGTCCACTTAACCGAGCAAGGCAGAAGAGCAGTTGCAATAAAATTCGATCATACCAGCTATCAATCCCTCGGAAGTATGCATATCTCCACTCTCTTTTGAAGAAGAGGATGCCACAGAAGGTCCAAATCCCCATCAGAAATCCAAGCACCACAGCAATAGAAAGCCAAATCCATTCAAAATTTCTCATTTTCTGAACTTTGTCAACTGTTTCCGTTACCGAACAACCACTGGAAACTGGCGGCCCACAGAGCCGAGGATTGCCCATATACCTAGAAGGGTCACTCAGAGTTTGAAGTTGAGAACCAGACGGTATCCTCCCCATCAGATTGTTATAAGACAGATTTATGTAGCTGAGAAAGTTCAAGTCTGCCAAACTATTTGGAATCGTACCAGAGAGGTCATTAAATGATAGGTCAAGAGATTCTAGTAACGTGATCTCTCCTAGTTCTTGAGGAATTTTACCACTCAAATGATTTCTGGAGAGGTTTAAATTATGCAGTCCTGTAAGGCGTCCAATTTCTGGAGGGATTTCCCCTGTTAGATTATTTCCAGAAAAGTCTAAACTTGTGGTTAAATCTGACTTATAAGGATAATGAAGGTTTCCTCCCTTTGTTGGTATAACTAAATCAACATATTCTGTGAATTCAAACGAACGTGAAATAGATGCCATGGCCGTAAAATTACCAAGGTAATAAGGCAAGGATCCTGAGAAGTTATTGTTTGAAAGATCCAATATTTTAAGTTCTTCAAGTAGTAAAAGCTGCTGAGGAATGTCACCTGAGAAAATATTATAACCAAGACGAAATACTTGTAACCCCTGTAGACTTTCTCCCATCCATGGCGGTATGTTGCCAGAGAATGCATTATGAGACAGATCAAGATAAGATAAATATGTACAATTTTGCAACGATGAAGGTAGCTGACCAGAAAAACCATTATTATTCAATACTAATTGTGCAAGCAGCAACAAAGAACCAAATGTTGTTGGAATTTTTCCAAACAAAATATTGTTGGCCAAATTCAGTGTAACAAGACCTTTTAATGATTCCCCTAAGCAGTAAGGAATTTCGCCAGTCAAACTGTTGTTTGATAAGTGAAGAAAATCTAGACCTGTCCAATTGCAAACGAACAACGGTATGACACCTTCCAGCTTATTATTTGAGAGTGACAACTCAAGAATATTGGACCATGACGGTAACTGTACGTACTTGGGTGGAGGAATAATTGCATGAAAAAAGATCATCCAGTTGGCCTTCAAATTGGTTGGTGTCCAGCCTTAAGTTGATCAATCTCGAAGCATCTGAAAATGTTGGTAGTTTACCTTTAATTTGGTTTCCTGAGAGGTGTAAACTTGTAAGAGTGGAAGATGAAACATTCACCAACCAACTCGGCAATGTTTCTGCAATTTTATTGTTGGACAAATCCAAGGTATCTATTCTTGTTTGTAACTGCAACCATCTTGGAATTTGTGGCCCTATTTCGCAACCACTGAGTTGAACAAGAACAAGTTGAAAAATAGGAACCCAGTTGGGATCAAAAGATACCTTTAGGTAGTTATAAGACAAGTCCAAAACTTCTAGTCGTGTTAGGTTCTCCAGGTGGATCTCTGATACACTGCCTTGGAGTTGATTATAACAAAGAGACAAAGAGGTGAGATTAGAAAGCTTTCCAATTCCTGTAGGTACTGAGCCATTAAGAATATTATGACCCAAATCAATTAATGTGAGACTTGTCAAATGCTCAATCCAACTGCCCAAACTTCCACTCAGTTGATTGCCCTGCAAACTTAGTGATTCCAATCGCAGTAGATGTGTTATCGCTCTGGGTATAGTTCCTTCAATATAATTGTTTGATAAATCAAGGTATGTAAGAGAGGTCAATGCTCCGATGGCTTCAGGAATTGTGCCATAGAATTCCGCAAAACCAAGATCGAGATGTGTAAGGCTAGTGATATTCCAGACCCACTGAGGCTAGGTGGTATGGAAATGATTGTCAGAGATGTCAAGGATCTCAAGAGATGTGAAGTTAGCATTAGATGGAGACACTGGGATGGAATTAAGGTTGCAGCCCCTAGTTATCAACGCAGTGAGAGACCCGTGTAAGTTGGATGGCAGGAGCCAATCAGTTAAACTAGGGAGTAGCAACCCACTGATGTCTAAGTGTTTAAGAGAAGAAAGATGGGTGAGCCAGTCAAGATCGTCAACATGTTGTTGTTTCGGATCTAGAGCATTATCTAAATCCAGGTAACGTAGGTGGGTGAGGTTCCTGAACTCCAGAGGAATACCTCCAATGAAGAATGAGTTAGAGAGGTTGAGATATTTCAATTTCTTGAAAGAACCTATAAATTTTGGGATAGGCACATTGTAGAAATGATTGTAGCTGAGATCCAAGTGGTTCAGCTCAGTTAAAGCAAGCAATGATGAATTGATCATCTGATGAACCTGGCCCTTGGAATCTTGAATGCATTCGCTGAGCTTGAGCTTCACCACATGACGGGTTGTGGGGTGGCAGACAACTCCCTCCCAGTTGCAGCAGTCTTCTTCTTCCCAAGAAGGCATTCTTTTAAGCGTACCGTTCATCCCAGCTCGGAACTCAAGTAGAGCATCTCTCTCGGCAGCAAGGCACGAGCTTGTGGTTTTGGTAAGGAAGCCCAGAGTCAACAACAACAAGAGAAGCAAGAGGGGAGATTTCATGTTTCCGCTAATGCTCATCAATGGAGTTTTTTAGTGCTTTCTTTGGTAACATTGGTAGTAATATTTATAGCTTGTTTCGGCCTGTCGAATGCAACGCAAATAAAGTATTGAAAACCGTACGTAGGTACACATCTTCCAACCTACTACTCAACTCATTGGCTGAACTTAACCATGCCTTGTATTCTAAGTCGCCCGTCAAAACCGTGAAAAGTACGTTGAATTTAGCTTCAATTGCATTGCAAACTGTCGGCATCAAATGCTAGCTCTCACTTGATATTCTTCCCTTCCGTTTATGCTTCGACTGAGTGAGTCATCTGCTAGTCGTTTCCCAAGTCATTAGCCAAGTCAGTAACTGAAATGCCAAATATATTTTCCATTACGTACACGTTGGGGTATTTGTTTGACATTTTCAAATGTACTTGAATGTCATGGAGAAATTCCAGAGGGACAAACAATGTTAGTCTTCCTTTCACATTAGTGACCGAGAAGTTAAATCTCTATACAAGGAATTATTAACCATTGCAACAAACTAGATGACTAGAAAAATCTAACACGATATATAGGTCTCACTCAAGGACAGATCTTATTTATATACAGGACAAACTGGAGAGAAAAATGTATATAAACTGTTAAAGTTGATTAGTTAAAAGATATAATAGACCTTTCATTCAAGGACTAATGTATATACAGACAAACTGGGGAAGAAAAATGTATATAAACTCTTAAGTTGATTGGTTAATTGTTGTTTCTGTATGAATGGGGTACTTGACTTTAACCTCCTAATATTTGAATTAATTAATTTTTTTAAACTCCTAGCTAATCGATTATATCAAAAACTTGAGTTGTTAGAAAATCAATAATTTATATATTTATATTACTAACAAAAACAAATAAACAAAATATTTTTTAGGGTAGTTCATAGGTATTGGATACTTGGAATTGCTGTAATGCTAAAGGGAATCAATTCCTGCGGGATAGTCGAATTTTCTCATTAATTATATACCAAAAAAAAATGATATTTCCATTCTTACTCTATTGTTGAAAGTTAGGCATTAGGCTAACATAATCTTAACCTTCTAGTATAATTTTTTCCCTCAAATAATTATCTCTACGAGATTAGTTAATTGCAATCAACTTTGATGGGTTGCTGAATTCTGATTAAAAGCATGGACTGTAGATTAATCTAATCTTAACCTTCTATTATAATTTTTTTTTCTGAAATAATCTTATATGAGATTAGCTAATGGCAATCCTTTGGTGGGTTGCTTAATCCATGATCCTCTCTAGCTATGAAGTTTTATTGCTGATTTAATTGCTAGCATCGATAGCTGCAATCATATAGTTTATGATGAATTTGGCATCATTTGTACTCTCAAGTTCTTTTTTCACTCTCTATTTGCAAGACTTAATTTTTGTTATGTATGTTATGGAAATAATATAACCATATTATTTCCAAGTTCTTTTTCACTCTATTTTTTCGAGTGAAATATGCAGCCAGCTTATACAACCATAAAATTAATATCATGTGATCATAAAATCACGAATTCGAATAATGAAAACAACCCCAGACCCGCATGACAAGAGCTTTGTAGCTGATGTCTCTTTTTTCTTTTTTCTTTTTTTTTGGCTTTAGTTCTCATGTTGTGTCGGACTCGACTTGGTCTGGAATCTGGTTTCTTTGAGTCGGATTGCTTGAACAATCTAAGAGCGCTGGAGCAAAGCATTCGTTCCTAGTGTAATAAAGTTGGTTATTTGTAAAAGAATTTACAAGTGAGATTGGTTATTCAATGTCGCATCTAGATTTTCAACATCAGGATTTGAAGCAAAGTAGAGAACTGCTTGTTAATGATAACAGTAACATCAAAAACATAAATGATATTCTCTAAGAGATCGCATTAACCAAAAAGGAAACAAACGGTAGAGCGAAAGAAATAAATAGTTCAACATGAAACCTTCCAGTAGCGAAAATTGAAGCAAGCCAACAAAATGACTAAAAGATAACTTGGAAATAAGATAGAAGACTGAGAAATCCTAATCAAACAAGCTAAAGCCCATGTCGTCATCAGATTCCTCAGCTGGCTCCTCTTTCTTCTCTTCTGCAGGTGCAGAGGCCGGAGGTGCTGCAGTCTCCGCCACAGCTACAGGTGCAGAAGCAACAGCAAACTTGCTTGGATCCTGAGGCAATAATAAGATTCAGAAGAGTAAAGTTATTCCAAGGCGATGACATAATATAGGTAGAGATATAAAGTTGATGTATATACCTTGAGGAATTCTTTGACTTTCTCGGCCTGCGGAAAGGTGTACTCAGTTGCAATTGCTACAGCAAGAACATTTTTGTAGGCATTGATGAACATGTGGGGTGCAGCTGCAAGAGTTGGGTAGGATATGGCCAAAGACAGTGAAGTAACCATGGAGATGCCAGCTGCAAACTTCTCAATGAGGTCATCCTCTGTCAGATCGAGAACTTCAGGACTGAACACAGAGCCATCTTCATACACAGACAGAATAACAAGACCGTACGAAAATGGCCTAATCCCCAGCTTTGCAAGGAGAGCAGCCTCAGAAGAGCCTACTTTGTCTCCCTTCTTAATCAGCTCAACAGGGGTGATGATTTCCACAGTACCCTTGTTAATCTTGGTAGGAATATTGAGCACCTAAGAAAGTAAGAGCGTTTACAAATGGTATTGTCAACAATAGGAACATTTGACACAAGGCATGTAACTTATATTAACCTGAAAGAAAGATGTCTGGGAAGGGTCCAATCCAGTGTTTCCAGGTGGCACAATAACATCAATAGGTGCAACAAGGCCCACACGTGCGGGAGCTCCAACCTGAATAATACATGTAGAATTAGAAACATGGAACAACGAATGCTGGTAGATTTGGTAATGAGAGTAGCACTTATGCATATATTCAGCATATCCAAACAGCAGAGCAGAGCGTTGACATAAGGATATAAGAACATTCAGGCCCAAACATTAATAAGACAGTCTATCTAAAAATCTTATAATTAATCACATGGATTGAGCAATGGCTACGAAGTTCAATGTTCCAAAGACTTCCACAGGGCAACCAAATTCCTGATTAAATTTATCAACTAGAACTTAAAAAAAAATGAAAAAAAAAACATTAAATAATTCATACATAGTGTGGATAAAAGTGGCCTTTTTACAAAAAAATTGTTGATGTATATGATACAATGTTAATTCACAACATAAGGCTAATTTTATTTTATCATTTAAATTAGCATTAACTATTCAGATTTTTTTCATAGAAGAAACTAAAAGACTGCAAAACCAATTAGCAACTATCAAGCTATATAATCAATAAAGCGTCCTCTATTTCAATCCATCTATTTCCCTAGTTGACTAGTTTCAAAGGAATGATACCCAGATGAAAGAGTATTCCTTCTTTTCATGTGAAGTACTAGCACGAATATAAAGAACCCCTTTTGCAGCATAAAATTATGTATTGGAGCAAGTGTACTGAAAACATCATATCCTACTCCTAGCTAGAAATTTTCAAAATTATTCAAAAACATACAAAAGTGAAATACTCAATCAAGCACTGCCAAAATTCAGCAAAACGTGATGAGGTCTGAATGCTAAGTTGAAAACGCATCAATATGCAACAAAAATGATGCTATTGATTGCAAAGATTCCACGGATTATTAGATCTTCAGTTTCAAGAATCAAGGAAACAAGGAATGACAAAAAATATTATTTCTCTAAGATATGAGATGACAACTTTAGTGCATGAACATAAAGATGTCTAATTAATTTCCGAATACCTTGTACTTGGCAACCTCTTCACTGACTTCCTTAAGATCTCCTTTTGTAAATATCAGGCCAACGTTTCCCTGAATCAAACGTAAATCAAGCACGAAATAATCTTCAGTCACTAGAAGTACAATATCATTTTAGAAAAAAAACTGAAACTCAATAGACCTTAAACTTTAAAGCCATTGTTTTTTTCTTCTGGACGAACTATAACATAAATCATATTTAGCGACACAATCAGCAGAAGCGAAAGCAAAGGAAACCTACAACAAGTAGAGGTAGGATATTCAGGTAATCCTTGTTGCCGGTTTTCTCTGCGTGGATCTTGATGCAGCGGCGAATGAGGGTATTCTTGCCCATGAGAATGATGGAGTCGCCACGCAGACCCTGGCGGATGTTCTGCAGCTGATTGGAGCCGACGTTATCAGCGACCGCAATGAGCACCCTACTGTACTCATCCAGAAGTGAGCACAGCTTCTTGTCATACAGCACCTTCTTCTCCGACTTGGACAGCTTCACGACCATCTTGTCTTGCTTGTTCTACAGCCTCCGAACAAAATCGAGTAAGAAAAAACTGTAAAAAAAACAAAAGTGATCTCCTTTCGAGGACCAAGACGCGGCCGGAGCAACGCCAAGGCAGACGGGGCCTGGTAAGCCCTGTCTCTTTAACCTCTAGAAAAGAGGAAAAGAGAGGAGAGGAGAGGAGAAGAGACGAAGAACCAGAGCAAGCGGCGGCTATGAGAGAAACCCTAGACGAGCTCATTTTTTTATAGCCATCGAGATCCGGCCGACTTTCCATCGGAAAAGAATTGGCCTGGTTTACTGCAACAAATTGGGCCTTGGCCCACACTCTAATAGGGCATTCCCTTACTGTGACTCAAATCCGTTTTGAAATAAAATAAATTGAAGGATTTTTTTTTCTTATTATTTATATAGTCGGCCCCATTTATCCAATTTACTTCGATTAATCTGATCTTATTTAAATTTTCATCGATGAACATGATAAATTAAAAAGTGATTACAATGAACGATTTATCATCCATTAAAAAAAATATTTTTTAAGTTGTTGACTTGATCCTTAAATATATAAGGAATTGAAAAGACGTTATGCGGTTATGCGATTTCTACGTTGCTCAGGACATTGAATGACCTTATTACGTCAAAGGAGTAAAAAAAAAATTGTGTCAAATGAGCTAATGAATTTATCAAGTTAGACCTTATTGATCTATCCATTATTTTGATGATACCAATGGTCATATGGACTTTATTGTCTAGTAAGTTAGATGGACTTTTTTTTTATTGTCTAGTAAGTTATATGGAGCGAACTAATCAAACCACAATAAATTGAATGGGATAATTGGGAAAATTAGGGCTTAGTAGGTTAAATGCATTGGTCAATGTGCTCAAGTTAAATGTATCGTCAGATTGGTTGCATCAAATAAGTTAATTGAGTCAAACAACTCAATTAGATCGATCAATATTAATTAGGCTAAATGCTTAACTGAGCATAGCTAAAATGAGTAGACAATTCAATCATTTTATTGGAGTTGGACAAACCAAGTTAATCCAATAAATCAGTCTAATCTAAAAGCCTATTAGATCGGAAAGATAAACCACAAATATTTCATATAAGATACTTTTTTATACGATAATAGTTAGGAATTGTTTTGTTTATTTCGCTGTGTATGAATACTTTGTCTCTCTCATTTTTTTTATTTTGTGAAAATAAATGTGCCATAAGTGTATTAAAACAGAAATTTTAAATTGCTTATTGTTTGAAATAGTGATATAAATTGAAATGGTCCACTCCGATACAATTAAATTGAAGAAAGAAAAAGACAAATCACATGGCATGTCGTATATTTTGTCTCCAAATGCATTACTGATTGATTAAAGTTATATGCGTAATTTCTAGTGAGATAGATCCAATTTAATGTCAACTATAATGTCCCTCTTTTTATCTCGATTATCTCGTAGTTTAATATTAAACATAATAATTCTCTATGTACAAAAAAAATTATGATCTACAAACTCAAACGAACTTAAAAATCCACTAATCTGAATAACGAGTGAAACGTATTTTTTACAAATTTTAATTTTAGAGTTCATAACTCATTAGAGGTTTGATAGTGTCTTGTACGATTGGCTCAAATACATTTATCAAGGACATCAAAAATTGACGCAAGTACATCCAAGAAAAGTTCAAATCTCACCCCATACATTACATAGGAAAGGTTAAAAATAATTTGCGATATTGAGTTAAAATTCATCTATGCTTATTGATACGAAGCATTGTAAGTGATCTTCAAAGGTAATATCAAATTGATTATTAAGACAATGTGCAGGTAAAGTTAAGGTAAAGTGATAATTAAAGTTAAGTGTATATATTCGAATGGATCATTTTTAACGGAATAACTCTGAGAATAAAGTTGATCGGGCCTCTGAAGATCGGCTCCCCACTTCTCATGAGTATGACTCTCAATAAAAATTCGATCGGCCTCAGAACCGATCGAATCTTCGGGTCTCCACTCCTCACTTCTCATGGGCATAACTTTTAGCATAGATCCAATCGACCCAGAGCCGGTCAGATCTCCGCTCTCCATATCTCATAGGCATGACTCCCCGCATTAACCTGATAGGCCTAAGAACTGGTTGGACATATGGAGCTTAGTTCCCCACTTCTCATGGGTATATGACTCCCAATATAAATTCAATCGGCTCCAAAGTTGGTTGAACATTCGGGGCTCACCTCCCGACTTCTCATGAGCATTTCTCCCAGCATTAAATCGATCTCAGAGTCAGTTGGACTTTCGGGGCTCGAAGGACCTCGGGGGCTCGACTCCCCACTTCTCATGGGTATGACTCCGAGTATAAACTCGATCGGACCCAAGCTAGTCGGATCTCCAAAGCTCTGCTCCCCACTTCTCATGGGTATAACTCCAAACATAAACTCGATCGACCAGAGCTAGTCGGATCTCCGAGGTTCTGTTCCCCACTTCTCATAGACAAGGCTCCTAACATAAACTCAATTGGCCCAGAGCCGATCGGATCTCCAAGGCTCATCTCCCCACTTCTTGTGACTATGACTCTTAGCATAAGGTCGATTGGCCCAAGAGCCAGTCGGACCTCCGGGGCTCTGCTCCCCACTTCTCATGGGCAAGATTTCCAGCATAAAGCCGATCGACTTTAGTGTCGGTCATATCTCCGGGGCTCCGCTCCCCACTTCTCTTAGGAAAGGCTCCTAGCATAAATCTGATCAATCCCAAAGCTAGTTGGACCTCCAAGGTTCCACTCCCCACTTCTCATGGATAAGGCTTCTAGTATAAACACAATCGGTCCCAGAGTCAATCTGATCTCAAGGGCTTGGCTCCCCACCTCACATGGGCATGACTCCCAACCTAAAGTCGGTCGACTCCCAACCGATCTGACTCTTTCTATGAGATAACATTATCAGAAAATCACAATGTAGTTGCCATAGAATATTTCATTACTATGACATATACATGCAATGAAACATTCCTCTGCCTAGGGGAAAACTATTGTACATCTATCGTTACCTGACATATTCTAGCACCTGACAATTCTCTTATATCTCATTATTACGAATGTTATGAGAGACGATATAAAAATAAATCCTCTCTATTGGTCAGATATGTGCACGCACACATTCACACTACTATTCTATTGTTCATCTTTTTCTCCCTCTTTTATCAAGACTATTGATCTGATTTAAACATCATAGGGATCTCTTCCTGATTCTTTAACATTTCTATTTGCTCTCTCTATTTTTTTTTTAATGCCCAAATCTGATTTTCTAATCCATGTCCTCTTCAGTTAACATTCCTATCTATTTAGCTTTTTAACGGGATCACTTATCAATTTATCATAATGATGGATAGATAATTTTAAGGAAAAATTTGCATGCAGTCCCCATTAGCAAACACAACTTTGCATGCACTCCCTATTGGCAAAATTCTTTGTTTTCACTCCCTAGTCTAATATACTTACCTAATTGCCCCTGATATTTTAAGTATAAAAAATCTAAAAATGAGTATAAATTCTCTTAAATTCAGTACATTAAAAATTAGAATCTAGTATATTCAAATTGAGTACGATTCTTTTTCCACCTCAATTGGATGGAAAATATACTAGATTTTCTTTAAATAGTACTCAATTGGATGAAAAATATACTAAATTTTCTTTAAATGATACTCAATTGGATAAAAAATATACTAGATTTTTTTCAAATGATACTGAATTTAGGATGAATTATATTAAATAAGAAAAAAATCATAATCAATTAAATAGAAAATATACTTGATTCTAGTTTAAAATGATGAATTTAATAGAAATTATACTCATTTTAGACTATTTATACCTAAAAAATATAAAGGGTAATTTTAATAGAAAATATACTCGAATATACTAGATTTTATTTAAATGATACTCAATTGGATAGAAAATATACTCATTTTTGGACCTTTTGTACCTAAAAATTTGAGGGGCAATTAGGTCACAATATTTGCATGAGGGAGTTAAAGTAAATAAAACTTTGCATGCAGGGAGTGGAAACAAAAATTTTTATGAGTGAGGATTGCATGCAAAATTCAAATTGTTATTGGGGATTTTTCTCTACTTTACCGTAATTTTAATACCGATTACCTTTAAAATTAATTGGATAGTAAAAATTAAATACTTGAATTTGTTTTAAAAGACTAAAAAATTAGCACCAGCCGACATTCCGACAATATCTTACATCTCATCCCATGGTTGTGGTTCCGGCTTGTAGATCTCGAATCTCGACTCCGGTTAATTCCAACATAAATAAAAAAGTGCGAAAGGGAAATACTTAAAATTATATAACCAAAAAACTTATTCCTTACACCATCGATCATCAATAAGAGTTTTCATATTCGACGGTATAATCTTTGGTTCAAGAAAAAAAGTCTATAATACAGTAGATCTAGTACGTTGACCTGACGATGACTATTAAGTCCTGCGCCTTGGTTTTGTTTCGTGTTCTTCTTCTACTTTGTTGTGTATATATATGTTCTACTACTAGATTTCAACCATTTGGCGCCGTTATTAGTTAAAGAAGAACTAGAATAAAAATGACACCTTTTTTCTATGACCATCGGCTCTGTTCTCTCGCTGCTGCTGCTGTTTCCGTATTACTTCGCTATTTGTTCCTTTTCGTTTCGCTAGCTGTGACGACGCTTTTCTAGTTCGCATCGCAGTAGACGCCGCTCCTTGCTGCTGCTCGTTTCTTGATCTCCGTGAAGGAAGGAATGACGATGGACTGGGAGCCGTGGCAGGCGCTCCAGCGCAAGAGCAATCACGTCGTCGTCAAGCTGCTCTTCCTCGCAATCTTCGTCGTCCTCTCCTTCCGCCTTCTCTTCTCCCTCTTCGATGAGTTCCGTCCCGTGCCGGTGTCCCCCGCCGACATGGCTGCGCGAGAAGCGCCGGCGGAATCCATGGTGGCCGATGTCCTCGGCCTTGGAGACGATATTAATGGAAGTGAGGAACCTTTTTTTTTCCTTTTCCAACCACATTCCAAAGATCTGTTTTCTATCGGCGTTTGGTTCCTGGGAGCGGGCATTAATGCCAATGAACCCATCAAATATTTGCAGTGCTTACTTTTTGATTAAGGTCAATGAAACGATCTCCGAGGTTTCTTGAACCCTAAACTGAAATTTACATCGCAGTGTTAAGATCCATAGTTTAAAACGGAGAAACCTTATCTTTTCTTGTTGTTTCTTCCTCAGCTACTCCTGAATTTGTTCTCCTCTCTTTGAATTATGTGAGTGGGTTTCAGACTCTGAGAAATTTGCTACGCGAAACTGATACTAGTCGATTGTGTTTGTAGTTAGATCTAGGGTTTTCGACAGCATGATTTGCTGAAGGAGACTGGTAGGTTCCACTACTGTGGATATTCTTCATACAGACGAGAACCTTAAGAAATGATGAAGTAGCCGGCTGCTATGTCATGGACCTGCATCTTTGTTTCGTATAACTATATACTTCATGTAAATTCAGTTGCCTTAATCTCGACATCAACTAACAATGGCCCTCCCTCATTCATAGGAGCATCATCTACAAACTCCAGCTCAACCATCAACGAAGAGCACGTTGTTTCTAAACAAGGTATTTATTTATAGAGATCTAATTTCATATATGCACGGAAGGGAACAAATAAGATAAAGAAAATCACTTGTTGATTATGTCAGATGGTGCAGTTAGTCAATACGCTGTTGATTGATAACAACATTTCGGTTCTTTTATTTCATTTTTCATAACTTGGCATTTGCAATGATTTTAATTGGGGCATTCCATATAGTGCAGATAGGTGTGATCTTTTTACCGGGCAATGGATCCCAAATCCTTCAGGCCCTACATACACCAATGAAAGCTGCCGTTTTATAGAGCCTCCTCAAAACTGTATGAAGAATGGGCGCCCTGACACAGAGTACCTATTTTGGAGATGGAAACCAAATGATTGTGATGTCTCTCCATTTGATGCAAAGAGGTTTTTGGATACTATGAAGAACAAAAATTGGGCACTAGTCGGCGATTCGATTCTTCGCAACCAAGTGCAGTCATTGATTTGTCTTCTTTCAAAGGTGAACATCATATATTCATCAAGTTTTTAGACCGATAATCAGCTTAGCACTACAAGCTGGTTTCATAGCCACTCTTCATTTCCTCAGGTTGAAGAACCTGTCGAGGTCGACCATGATGAACAATACAAATCAAGAAGATGGCACTTCCACTCTCACAACTTCAATATCTCACTCATCTGGAGCCCGTTCCTTATCAAAGCAGAAATTTTTGAGAACGATGAAGGCGTATCGAAGTCTGAAAGTAGACTCCATATTGATACTCTCGATCACAAGTGGACAAGTCTGTATAACAGCTTTGACTATGTCGTCATCTCCGGCGGGCAGTGGTTCCTAAAATCTGCAATTTACGTGGAGAACAACAAAGTAGTCGGCTGCCACTATTGCCCTAAGCTAAATTTATCAGAAATTAGTCTCGAGTATGCTTATAACAGAGTCCTTAATGCTATCTACAGTTTCATCAAAACTTCCGAGCACAAACCAATTGTTATATACAGGACATGGACACCACAACACTTTGAACACGGTGAGTGGTTTAGTGGTGGGTTATGTAACAGGACTGAACCGTACAAGGCAGTAGAATCTGGTGGCAGAGATGTCGACAACTTCATGAGAACAATAGAGTTGAATGCGTTCGCTAAGGCAGTGGCAGCTGAAGAAACATGGAGCGGGGCGCGCTTGAAACTCTTGGACACTTTTCAACTGGCAGTGCTCAGGCCTGATGCTCACCCAGGTCCTTACAGGGCATTCCATCCATTTGAGCACGGAAAGACTGTGAAAGTTCAGTATGACTGTCTGCATTGGTGCTTGCCTGGAGCGATCGATGTTTGGAATGATCTGATGATAAAACTCGTAATGGACGAGTAAATCTCATTGGCAGCTCCACTTTCAGCGAGCATTTTACTACTCAGTTGTTGGGATTGAATTGCTGCAAAGCATGACAGGATTCTCATCAAATTATTGCGGCAACATCCCATTCAATTGTGGACGATTAGTATTGTGACCAATGTGATAATTGTGATGATATTTTCATTGTAAAGTTTGTTTACTGAACAGAAAGTTCTATCATCTATCTATGTATGCATATACACACTCTTGCGGGGATCGTGGATAGCAGTTATTTCATGCCTTCTCTTATGATTATTTTCTTCCAAAAGTTTCTGTATTTCTGTATGCACGATGATTTTGGATCTTAGTAACTGATATTTCAGGGCATTCGCAGTAGTAATGTGTTTTTTATGGTCTGAGCCCAACCTGAAGCATCAGTTGGGTGTCCGACTGTGCCGATTATTTCCTGTAGCAATTCTTTTCATGAACGTTGTTATTTCCAAAACAAAAACAAAACAAATCTTTTTTCACTGTTGATGCATGTCGACAAGAAGATTTATATCTATTTGTGTCGTTGAATGGATTAGATTATATATATTTCTTTATCATTTTTAGGATAAGTTAATTTTTTTTATTTATAATTTAAGATTTTTAATTTAATTATATAAGAATTTATATTCTATATTTTTTACTATAAATTTTAGATGATTAACTTTTTTCTTTTCTTTTCTTAATTTCTACATGGTATAGAGTGGTTCTCATTCTCTGATCTAATTTTTTTTACCACCCTTTATTATTGCGTCTTGTTGTCGCTGTTGTCTTCTACCGTTGTTGTTTGAAGCTCTGTGCTGTCGATTTCGACGTTGACGCTCTTTTTCTGCCTATTTCGGTGCTAACGCTCTTTTCTGCTGATTTCGGTGTCGACGCCTTGTGCTGTCGATTTTCAACACCGACGTCCTTTTTTGTTGATTTCGGCACCAATGCCCTGTGCTACTGATTTCTACGCTGGCATTCTTTTCTACCTCGGATTCTTCGTGTGACTACAAGTTGTCTTGACATCAGTTTTTGCGGATCGTACAGATGTGTATCCTTACAGTTTGATAATAGTTTTAATAGTTTCTTACTTCACACCCCTCTGCCATATCAACTTCCTCTTATATAGGTTTGTCATCACCTAGTATTTCATGTATATCTTCATCCTTATGGATTTTAGACTCTGGTGCCTCCCATCATATGTCATCTACTTTATCATCTTTTGTTTCTTCTCTCAATCCATCTATATCTACTATGACTGCTGATGATACTCCTATGTCATTAAAAGGTGTTGGTTAAAATGTTATATCTTATTTATCTCGTACTAATATTTATTATACTCCGAGTGTTACTTTAAATATTATTTATGTTAGTCAATTATGTGAGTCTGGATACCTAATTTCTTTTTCTTTATTCCATTGTTATGTTCAGGACCCACAATCTCAGAGTCTGATTGAGATAGGTCATAGACAAGGAGGACTCTATGTTTTAGATCAACTGAAAGTACTAGAAGTTATAACTTCGATTGTGGATTTGTCATTTTTTCATCTGAGTCATTCATCTTCTGATTTTTATTTGTGGCACTCTCACTTAGGTTTGTTTCAGCATCTCGCTTGTAGTTTTTAGTTTTTACAGGAGTATTATGACCTTTAAAAAGTTCTGATATTTTTTATTGTGGTAGTTATAAACAGGCAAAATTTTCCACCTTAACTATTTTATAAAATTCTTTCTTATTTTTTTGCTCCATTTAATCTTATCCATTATGATGCATTAGGACCCTCTCCTATTCCTACAAAAAGTCAAGGTATTATGTTTTGTTTATTGATGATTGCACTCGTTACTCTTGGATTTATCTTATGAAACACAGGTCTGATTATCTTATAATTTTTAACAACTTTAGAGCTCTTTTGAAAGCTCAACATTGTAGTATCATAAAGTATTTTCGTTGTGATTTGGGGAGGGGGGGTCATCCTTATTGCTGCTCACGTGATTAATAAAATTCCAACCTTATACAATTCAGTTTTATCACCTTTTGGAAAAGGCGTGCTCCTGTCTATTTATCTTTGCATATTTTTTGTTGTACTTGTTTAATCCTTCGTCCGCATATAGAGGGTAATAAGTTAGCTTCTCGGTTTACTTTTTGTGTCTTTCTGGATTATGATGTTAGTCAAAAATGATATCGTTGCTTTGATCCCATTAGTTAAAAATTATATGTCTCTCATCATGTTGTCTTTCTTGAGCATATTTCATTTTTTTCTATTCCGGCTAGTTCACATAATATGACAAAGTCAAATATGCTTTACATTGATCCTTTCAATACCAACACCGAGGAAGCTTCACCCACAACTCCTACTAGTAGCTCAACTGAATCTGACACTTTGGTTCCCAAAATATCTGCTCCACGTGCTCCTCCTTCTACCACTATCCAATCATCTCCTGAGGTTGCGGATGATCCTTCTCCCCATCGTCGCTAATCCACTCATGTTCGTAAGTCTTTTAAACTACTAGATTTTGCTCACTCTAGTTATTCTCGCTCTTTTGCTTCATTTGTTACATCTGTTCATTATCTTTCTAAGCCTGTATCCTATAGAGAAGTTATTTGTAACTCACTTGGACAGAGTGCTATGACTGAGTAACTAACTGTTTTGCATCAAACTCATATTTGAGATTTGGTACCGTTGCCACTAGGAAAAATACTATTGGTTCCTGTTGGGTATATAAGATTAAAACTAAATCTGATGGATTTATCAAGCGATGCAAAATTTATCTTGTTGCTAAAGGTTATGCTCAAGAGTATGACATGGATTATGATGAAACATTTGCTCTCGTTGTAAAAATGACGACTGTTCATACTCTAATTGTTGTTGCTTCTGTTATCGATGGAAAATATCTCAAATGGATGTAAAGAATGTATTTTTAAACCTGGTGAATTTTGTAGGCTTCGTAAAGCGCTTTATAGTTTCAAATAAGCACCTCGTGCTTGGTTTGAGAAGTTTTTTATAGTGATTACTTCTCTTGGTTTTCATCCAATCATGATTCAGCATTGTATGTCAGATGTACGAGTGTAGGTCGTATTATTTTATTATTATATGTTGATGGCATTATTATTACTGGTAATAATTATGATGGAATTGCTTCCTTGAAGTCTGAGTCGACTCGTTGTTTTGATATGAAAAACATGAGTACACTACACTACTTTTTGAGCATTGAGGTTGTTTATTCCTCAAAAGGTTATCTTTTATCACAATCAAAGTATATATCCGATCTGTTTGAGCGTGTTTGTCTTATAGATAATAGAGTCGTTGATACTCTTATTGAGATTAATACTCGATATTCTCCATTTGATGACTCACCTTTAGCGGATCTTAGTTTGTACGAAACTATTGTTGGAAGCTTGATTTATCTCGCTATGACTCGTCCATATATTGCGTATGTTGTTCATGCGGTTAGTCAATTCGTCGCTGCACCAACTACGGTTCATTAGGCTGCTATTCTTCGTATTCTCAGGTATCTTCGGGGCACTCAATTTCAAAGCCTTTTATTTCCTTCTACTTTATCTCTAGAGCTATGTGCATACTCTGATGCTGATTGAGTTGGTGATTATACGGATTGCAAATCTACCACTGCTTCTACGTTTTTCTTAATGATTCCCTCATTTATTGAAAGAGTAAGAATAAAATATTATTTCTATATCTTTTACAGAAGTTGAGTATCGTGCCATGACCTCAATTACTTGTGAGATAGTTTGGTTCTGTTGGTTGCTTGCGGATATGGTATTTCTCTTCATTAACCTATGTCGTTATATTGTAATAATCAAAGTGATTCAAATTACACGTAATTCAGTTTTTCATGAGCGAACAAAACATATTAAAATTGATTATCACATTACTTGTCATCATCTTCATATTAACACCATCACATTACCTTTTATTCCTTCAAATCTATAGATTGCTAATATATTTACCAAGGCACATTCCACTTCATGTTTTTGTTTCTTTTATGACAAACTCTCAATGCTTCTAGCTGTAGTATCGTGAGTTTGAGGAGGAATGTTAGATTATATATATTTTATAACTTTTAGGGCAATTTGGTTTTTTTTTCCTTTTTCTATTTAAGGTTTAAGGTTTAAGGTTTCTTAACTTAATTATATAAGAATTTATATTATGTATTTCTGACTATGAATTTTGAATTCAATAATGACTAATTTTTTCTTTTTCTTAATTTCTATAGAATATACTCATCTTTAGTAATAACAAATGACTGACCTCCAGATGTCGATGCAATGGGTGGTTGCACTGAAGTAAATATTCCTTGTGATTTACCTCATTCATAAAGTGTGAGGTTGTATTAAAGGATATGCTAAGATGACTGTTTCACTTTTTCTCAAATGAATGACTAGTTCCTGCCTCCACGGATTACCACAAGTGCCTATATGAGTGTTTGTTGCAATAGGTGTTGGAGTTGATTCCCAGCGGATGCGAAAATATCCCGTCAAGTGGCTGATATCTGCCATGCAAAGGGCTAGTGTTGAGGCAAATGCCCCTATGATTTACCTCTTCCAGAGTGTGTGGATTCATCTTAGAGGAGCCACTGAGTGACAACTTCACCTCTACTGTAGTGAATGACTAGTCTATGTCCCATATCCGAGTTGGTACTCTGGTGCTAGATTACCATATGAAAGTAGGGGTTGAATTCTAGGGGAATAATTCCCTAGAAAATAAAATCCCTCTTATCCAAAAAAACATCGTTCCATTTCAAATATCTTGAGATGAACGCGGAGGGGCGTTTTAGGATGAGTGCATCATCTTTTGTCACATGAATGACTAGTTCCATAGGTTATGATTTTTTTTTGATAATCAAGGTATTTGAATTTTCGGTTCAATTAATTTATAGGTGGACGATCCGGCCCCACAGATATCCACCACCATGTAAATTCGAAAGTGTGAGTTACTTTCCGTTCAGCATCCAATGTCCTAAATTTTTAAAAATATCCTACAATATATCTTAGTTGGGATTTAAACCATAAATATTTAAAAAAATAACTTGAGCACCTTGTCGTGTATTATGGTCCGGAGATGGTCAGGGTAGTCATGTTTCCTTTTTATTATTATTTAGATGTGTGGATCGGTGGAGCATATTTAATTTATTTTATTGTACTAATTAAAAATAAAAATAAAAAATAAAAATTTATATCTCTAAAATATCTCAAAAAACAATAAATAAAAATTACTACTTGTATTTTAAAATAATTACTATTTTAATGATATTTTAAACGTGATTTTCATTGTTCAAAATATTTTTTTAATCTCCATAGTTTATGCTCAACGTAACGGTATATGAGCACGAAGAGGATTATTCAAAAATAAATAAGAAATGATGAATGGTGCCATATCAAATTAAAGATGAAATGAAAATTTTGAGACATGAAAGATGACAAAAGAGGTAGCAATTGGTATTTGGTAGAACTTCTTCACAAAACCATCTATCGACGATATAATTCATGTTTGTAATCAGTATGCCTCTATTGCATTGCACAAATGCACAGGGAGCAAATTGTCATATCCAAACCGTGCTTGGAAAAAGAGAAGATTAATATTTTATTAATTTTATAGTTAATTGACCTAAATGGCCTCATCGGGATATTTTTTTAACCGCAGATCAAGATAAATGAGTATTTTTTGACCATTGGATAAGCAGAACTCAATCAGGACCGACTTGGCCCACGAGTTGCAGGGCTGCCATCCAGTCTAAGCCCATCCATGGCCCAAGTAAGATAGACTGTAACATTTTTCATACAACTCAAACTAGTGATCACAGTCCGCAATAACATGGCCAGCCTTCCAAAAGTTTAGTCCTGTCGGAGGCAGGTACAAGACGATGCGTATTCCTCCTATTCACAAGGCACGGTCTGCAACTTTCTAATGCTTTTACAATTTCCCAGTTTCCACCTCCACAATCTTCGATTCACAAGGAAAATGATGTTCTTTTGGCAGTATTATCAGGTGGTGGAGCCTCCATTTGGCTTCGCCTTGCGGTTGAACCAATTATGGAGCTTATGATTGTCCCCTTTCCCTCTTCTCCGTGCTCTCGAGACTGCATGGCCGTGTGTAATATTCACTCCCTCTCCAAATTCAGTATTTAATTACTGAAAACAAAATCTATCATACTCTCACAGGCCGGATTTTAGACCTTATTTAGGTTGAGAAACTTATTGACTGTTGGATTAGATAGTTTGCAATACTTTTCAATGGCATGAAATTTACTCAGAAAACAAAATTAATTCGACAGCAAAGATAGAGCAGAGCTTACCTTTGCAGGTTCATTCGTCTACAATGGGAGAAAAAAGAACAGAGAACATCTTTATGTTATAGAACAGCGTATCATGTAAGTGATAGCAGAAACTGGTGCAGAAACAAGATTACAGAAGATATCGACAGTCCAGCACGGGCAGATGCATGAGGAACCGACTGCAAATCCGGACACTAAACTATGAATGCATCAATTTGTGTGCTCGATCTCAAAAGGAAAACAAAGGCAGGCCCCCCAATCCAGCCCCCCTCCTTTCTTCTTTCTTTCCTCCCATCATCCCTATGCATGCATGTGACCCATCTGATCTGATTCCATTGGGACCCAGTTCCATCCATGCAAGTCGTCATGCCAAATATTCACATCCCCCAAACTCATCTGGGCCCTTTCCACTCCAAAACTGAAAACTCTTTTCTTAAGGTTATATACGGCCAAACCTCTGATTGATTACCCTTAGAAAATGCCATAACACTGTTATACGTCCAACAAAAATCAAAATACCATTTCAATATAAATATACCGCGCAATGCAATGCAGCGCAAAGCAAGCAGCAGCCTGAGCAGAAAGGTAATGCATGCATAACAATGGGAGATCAGAACAACAACGAGCTTTACTTCGTGTTCATGAACTTCGACGAACACTATGAGCGCCTTCGTCACGATCGGTAGATAAGAAGCTTCGACTCTCTTCGCTGATTTAGTTTTTATCCGACACATACATCTCAGCTGCTTTCTGCCATGCATTATTGTAGATCAAAGGAGGGAATGGAGGAGCTTGACACCTATTTGAGCAACAAGCATGACCAGTTACTGGCAAAGCTTCTCCCTCCGAACTCCTATAGGAAGAAGTCCTCTTTGGCCATTGTTGATGGCTTCTCGGTGGAGATCACTAAGCAGCAGGTAATTAATTATATACAGTGATATATTATTAGCTCCCAGTAAATGTTTGTTGTCTGTTAGCATCAATATAATATAATGGTTACTGCAGGCGGTCATTCTTAGATCTGCTAAGGAGGTGAGAGTGGTGGAGAAGAACCAAGAGATTGCTTGATTGAAGAGAGATTATTGCAAAAGGTGCAAGAACACTAATATTTATTGCAGTAATGTATAATATTATATTAGTGTATGTGATATCAACTCATGACTTGACGTTGGAGGTTCAAAAGGTCGTGCAGAAAAGGTAAAATCATATTGTAGAACTAGTAATTAAATATGCGATCAAGTCGTCTTTTTTAGATAAAGGGGAGATCGAATGGGAATGCAAGCTCGTTTGACCTCAAAACACAGGCATTTAAATACTAATACACAAACTAATATATCTCATAATATATGCATGTGATGGTCTAGTAGTGTTGACTGATACCAGTCTTTCTTTCTAGTTGAATGCCTTCTAAGTTCTGCAATATGCATGGAAGAACTAAGCCACTTGTGTCATGTGCTCAGCCTCGCCTCACATTTAATTAAACTTGCGTTCTTATGTGCTTGGCCACTTGTGTAGGCAATTAAACGTTGGTTGATGGTGTACACAGACGAAATATATATGTCAAATCCTCTATAATCAAAGCTTGACATTTGACAATGAAATGAATGGTATAAAGTAATAAGCCAACCAAAACCATTCAACCAATCAAGTAAATATCCTAGCAATATGTCCAAATGGCACCCCACTTATGCATCCCAAAGGTTACATCAAGCATCAAGAGCAAACATGAACTCCTATTCAAGCTCGATCCAAATAGGGCCACTTAATCGCCGGCCTTGATCATTAATGTGTCAAGCTAGCCTTAAGCGCTGAGGTCAGACCATGTTCTCAGGAACTTCACTCTAGATCTTGATTGATCAAACAAATCTATTATTTGAATTATCTATTTCTCTATTTGTAATTTCAAGATAGCATGATCTATTCATTCAATGTTTAACATGTCAAGATGTATTTCGTAACCATGGATGAATTAGAATTTCGTATATTTGTTGATCACTTCCACTCCTTTGTCAATATGCTTTTACAAAAATAGGCTAGTTTTTTAAAGCTAAAATGAAAGTATAATTCTAAAGTGGTTCTAAAAGGGTTGCAAGTAGAGGGCTAGGGATTATGGAAACTATATGCAATCATCAACGAAGAAGGCTACATTTTGATTTCTCACGTAAATCTGTCAACCAGAGTCGAGTTCAACAGTTGCATCATCCACTTGCTACCTCAATGAAAAAAATAAGACCTCAAAAGTCATCCATTAGCAATCAGTAAATGGCACTGGAAGAAGAATTGCGAATCGCCACTGCTCTCTGTCTAAAAAAGCTTTATTAATTTTTGTAAAATGCATTCCATTGACCTTAGTGATGAGCATGGAAGTGAATGGCTGTCAATAATAAAGAACCACTAACCTGGAGGAGAAGCAGGTCCATATATAGTTTAGTGTTCTATTGTGTTTCAGAAACGGGGACACAATTGATGTAATGACAGAATCTCACAGGTAACTTCAGGTTTTTGTTTATAGTGCATTCTTCTGTAGAAGTTACGTTCCTCGCCAGTGAAAGTGATTGGATCCGATTAAAATATTATATGTTCCATAATCTGGAAAAACTAAAAACGAAGAATAATAAAAATGATCAGATGAACAGTGGATGCCAAGACAGTGGGAAGCAAATCCTCCTGCATTGGATACCCAATCGTTCTAAATGCAACTACAGGAAACAACAGTGGAGAAATAGGACTGTAACTTATCAGAAACCACAAGGAGCTAAGAGATAAGCATGTGGTGGGGTGTCTATAAGCATGTCTGTATCTTACCTATCAGACTGCGATTCTATGAGACGCCACTAGAAGCTAGGAGCTGAACAAGTTTGTGGGACTTGGTAAAAGCCAAATTAAACCTATTATTTCAGTGGGGGAAAAAATCTGAAATAATTAAGACAATAATGTATCAGGTTAGGCTCAAGATTGAGGCCGGGACACAACAAATAAATATAGATGAGAAGAACTTAACCAATGATATTCAACCAATGCACAGAACCATCACTAAATCAGTTATACATTGTCCTAAAAACTGGGACAGATAAAAGAATATTTGTCTCTAACAACATATTAACAAAAGTACACGAAGGCTGGCAGGAATTGGGAGAAGAGGACGAAAACCTTAAGATTAGATTTGTTCATCTGCAAATACATATTTAGATGCTGGGTAATTATATAACACGCGCATCTATAATTGATATCATTTGTGTTGTGCCCAAAGGATGTAGACATATCTCCACAATGATATGATATTGTTCACTTTGGACCTAGGTCCTCATGGCTTTCTGCTTGGGCTCTCCCTAAAAGGTCTCATGCCAATGGAGATATCATGCATCCTTTTAAACACGTATCTTTACCAAATCTTTCAAATGTGAGACTTTGATTGAACCCCAACAATTCTCTCCACAAACGAAGGACCACAATTACTCTCATGGTCTGAGCCTCCCCGTGAGCATCTGGTCACCCTGACCTGCTTTGGGCCTCCCCGCAAGCATCCACACTTGGTCACATTGACCTACTCTGGACCTCCCTATGAGCATTCGGTTACCTTAACCTGCTTCGGGTCTCCCTACGAGCATCCGGTCACCCTGACCTACTCGTCTCCCCGGGTGACTTACTCCGAGCATCCCCGCGAGTATTCGATCACCGTGACCTGCTTCGGAGCCTTTCCTACAAGCATCCGGTCATCCTGACCTATTCCGAGCCTCTCTACGAGCATCCGGTCAACCTAACTTATCTCGGACATACCCTTAACTTCGTTCAAGGCCACCCCACATTGTATCTGGTCTGGACCATGGCTCTGATACCATTTGTTGTGCCCAAAGGATGTCCACATATCTCCACAATGACATGATATTGTCCACTTTAGGCCTAGATCCTCATGGCTTTGCTCTTGTGCTCTCCCCAAAAGGTCTCATGTCAATAAAGATATTGTATATGCATTCTTTTAAACCCATGATCTTTACCAAATCTTTCCAATATGAGTTTGATTGAACCCCAACAATTTACTACCATTCTAAATGCTACCACATGAAAGGCCTGATCAATTCATGGAGCTAGCACAGAGTAAACCAGCAAAATATTTGAACTGTCCATGGAGAAGTTCAACGAAGGGACCCATTGGTGGCAAAAGATAAATATATTCACTCCAGTGCTCTCGTTAGTTTGTCCCAGGACCAATAGGGAGAAAGTAAATCATGGTGATTGAGAAGGTAAGTGACAGGTGGGGCGAGTTTACACATACGGGTTACAGGGATTTACGCTCTGTCCGTCCTGAGATTCGATCTCGAGATCTTATGTGACAATCAACGTAATTTGTCATTTACCAACTCAGCTAAGCTTATGGGGGCGACGAAAAAGTCCATTGGGCCTTTATAGTTGATGGTGAAAACAATTTAGGCAGTTAAGTCAGAGATAAATTTAACGAAATCGGCCAGAAAGGTTAAAAAGGATAACAATATTGAAAAAGGATATGCAAATACAATCCGTCCGGATCCGGTTTGATCTACTTCCCGTAGGCCCAAAAACTCAATTGGTTCAATTCAGTTCAGTTCGATTTGATTCGGCGAGTGGTCCCAACTCACCCGGATAATTTTCAAAGGTGACAATGATACACGGTGTCGCTTTACGAACAAGTCCGCATAATATCCCCAAGTAAGTCCAAGGCTAAGCAATGTGACTATCCTAAGTAACGAAATAGCGGCTTCGCTCTCAGTCTTGTCACGCTGCTACGCTTCCCACTCTTCATCTGCATGCGTCGTCTAAACGGAGAATCCAGCCTTGGAAAGTGGAAAACCCTAATTACTTGCTTTCTAGCTTCTTTCTAGAATTTGGAAAGATCATGTCTGCAACTGTATATGAATTACAGAGAGGAAGTGGTTAGGGCTCTCACTAACTGCGGTAGTTTAAAGCCTAAATTTACAATTCTAAGTAAATTGATAACTCAGAATTCTTTAGAGCTTATAGTTAGATAAGGTTGAAACTGAAGAAACATATCAGTTTGTTCAATCGATTGTTGGAATTTGATGAAGTATCCTATCGACACTAAGCTTAATTCCATTCTGGTGACCGCGTGTGGCTGCCTGCATGTGCTTCAGGAGCATTGCCCAACAGTTCACCGACGTCGACTATGGCTGCATCTCCGACCTACCGAGCAAATGCAGGAGCAAGCTCAAAGTGATAATCTATTTAGTAAAATAAGTTTTATATATTTAGTAAAATCAAACGGTTGGATGGCCTGACATAATTTTTTTAAAAAAAAAAGGAAAAAGAAAAAAAACTGATTTAATTTTTTGTGTTTATCTCTCAGGAAAAAGTTAATAATTAAATTTTCTAATCTTAGTGCCAAATTGTTTGATAAAATGCACTACGTACCTCCCAAGTTAAATCCCGATCGAAGTGGATCTGCTTTTAATTACATTTCGTTGGACGATATATATCTTTGGCCAACTCGAGAGTTTGGTCAAAGCAAAATATTTCAGCATTTGTCGTTTTCCTTTTGGTTTAATTGTTTGGTGCAAAACGACAAACGCATCAAGTGAAAAGTTAGGATTTTGTTTCTTGACCTTGATCAATATCACAAGATTCTCATGCTGCAAGAAGTTTTGCTGCGACGTCGTCCCGATCCACAACCACCATATATTGATAGTCCATTAGAATTTTGATCACTATTTTAACGGTGTTGAAAACAAACTAATAGAAAATTGGATGATAAGATGTGATTGGGTGTTTAAATACTTCCATATCCACTTTAGTTTTAAAAATAGAAAATTGGAATAGAGGAATTTGCTTACGCCTCAAATCAATTAAAACCAATGTTCTTCATGCGGTCGGTAGGAGTTGGAACATAACTATAGCGCCTTAAATTTAAAACTCATTTTCAGCTCGTTATTTCTTTGACTTGTTGTTCTATGGAGCCGCAGTCTTATTTGATGGGCTTATTATTATATTATTTTTTCAAAAAGGTAGCTAAAAGAAAGTAAGAAAGAGTCCACAAGTGTTAGTTATAGGTGAGTCTCAAACAAAAAAGGACAAAAATCTTCCCTAACACTTGCATTGCAGGGGCCCCACACTTTCCATACGCACGGCGTCTTTTCAAGCTCTGTGTACTGTTCGTATGCAAGAAGAGATTTGATAGGCTAATTGAGCCCACATACGCTCACTATTTCTTTCTTGATAATTCAAAATTAGCCAAATTCTGACACCATGTTGACGACATCATGATGAAAGCTGTTTTCAGAATATCTGAATCAATAAAAAATTCATTTAATGTCAATATGTTTGCATTTTTATTCGAATGTTTAATATATTGCTTAATATGTTGCAATAGTTATCTGGCGTTGCCTTCTGTAATTGCATTTCTTCAAGAGAAACAGGAAGCAATTTGTTGAAGCTAAGTAATTTGAATATCGTTTGGAGTCATTATTTTGACCTCTCACACGTAAATGCCAAAGGCACCGAGATGAAGGGAGAAAAGTAAGATGAGGGAGATTTAAACAAAAAAAATAAATTAAAGGAGTAAAATAGAAAGAGCCAATAATCATCCATCATGTTGGTTGACTAGTTACTAGGATGGTAAATACTAAATAGACGGATAGATTTTCTAAGTAACGAGGAGTTAATTTTTATGTAGCGTAAATAAACGTCTTGAATCATTCATGGTGCTGGACTGTTTTTTATGGCCTATTTATATTTCTTGGATTTATTTAATGGTTGATGAAAAAAATTTATAGGATCGGATGGTCTCCAAATGAATGAAAATAAATGAAAGTATAAAAATATTTAGACATATGAGCTTGGTTGACTCATTCAAATTAATATAAATTAATAAAAAATCACGTGTGCTAAGATTTACATATAATACACATAGTACAAATAATTTTTTTTTGGTAATTCATAATATAATTCAACTTTTACAATCTTAGGTGACTGATTTGATCTACGGAAATTTTTATGAGTTAGATAAATCATAAATTACAGATGAATCCTAAGACGCTCCAATATCATAAATTTTTCAAATATTTTAAGTGTAATATATCATGAGTAAAATTTAAATCCTCATTACCCATCGTATAATATTATATATTTTTTTATAGGTCTTAACTGTGAAGGGACGTCCGCCTTCTTAACATAATGAATCAATTATTCTACCGACACATTTTAACAACATGTGCCTGATTATAAAAAAAAAAAAAAAAACGTGACCTCACTCCTTCAATTATATTTTGACTAGAAGTAAGACGGTCAATTACTACTACTCACAGCGTCAACTAGCGGAAGATGGAAGGAACATGTCATGGCTGGAGATAGAGACAGAAAAGGACTTGAGAAATTAATTTTTAGGATAGGAACTGGCCAGATTTCAACCTCTAAATTAACTGTTCATGTCCTTGTTGTCTGCTTGATTCATTTCAAAGAAAGTTTAATAAGCAAATTAAACAACTGGTTGCAGAAGAGTTGTGTACGAATATCCTTATTATCAAGATGTTTCATAAACTGAACAGACACAGAGGCAAAAAGACTAATTAATCTGAATTAGTACGCAGTACAAGAACTAGATCGCGAACGATATCCGCGCAATGCTCGCTATGCCACCTCCCTCTTTGTTTTTTCGCTTTATTAATTAACTTTCAGGTATGCTCTCAAGCCTTGGTCTCCATGAACCAGAGCCTGATCCACTTCTTCTGCTGTTCTTCTTGCTCTCTAACGCACCTACAAGCTTATCCGCCATCTCCTCTTGTCCTCTAACATACATAGCCAGCAACTGAGCTGCCTCCTTCTTGGACAGCACCAGCTTCACTCTTATGGGGCCCTTGATCTTCTTTGGATCGTCTTCCACCATCTGCTCCACTTGTGCCACCTGCTTCTTGGACTTGCCCCAATAGCCAAGGAACCTGGAGCTTGCCCTCTTTGGAGAAGCCATGGCTGCTGGCTTGGATTGATCTTCCTGCATATTAGCCAAGCAGCCAAAGGGCTTCATGAACATGGTGGTGGAGGGGAGGAAGAAGCACAGAGAGAATTAAGGTGGTGAAGCCGAATAAAGAAGATGCACTCATTTATATAGAATTAAAATACATCGAGGTTGTTGATAGGGAAAAAATTATAAAAGCTTGAAGTTTCTCAGTCAACAAGGAGAGCACATGAGCCATGGAGTTGAACGTATCAACTCGATGATGTGACTCGCATCGTTTTCATGGTGGAAAAAAGCGAAGACCAATTAATTGTCGTAAGCACAACTGCACCCTAATTTCTGTGAATACGCAAAGCAATCCAAGTTAAGTAGGTTTAGTTAGTCCTTTGATTTAGTCGTCCCTTTGTTTTTTTTTCTTATTTTCTCTTCTGTTTCTTTTTCTTTGCCTACCGTACTA
The DNA here is from genome assembly GCF_018446385.1 of Zingiber officinale. Taxonomy (NCBI): domain Eukaryota; kingdom Viridiplantae; phylum Streptophyta; class Magnoliopsida; order Zingiberales; family Zingiberaceae; genus Zingiber; species Zingiber officinale. The sequence goes on along the minus strand of NC_056001.1, from coordinate 12,216,915 downwards.
GACTTGGTATACACACAGGTCTTGATTTCAGATGGCAAAATGCAAGTGGTTAATAATGGATGATCCTGTTCGAAATATGAGTCGGATAAAGATCGGATGAGTTGTTACTTATATTGAGAGAGGGGTGATTGAGACATCTTTCTCGTATGCACTTTCAAAAATGGACTTCCACGTAGTGCTGAAAGACGACGATGACTGAGCCAGCGGTACCTGAGCTCTACTCACACTCAGACAAGCACGCGGGCGTTAGAGGCCAGAAACCAGGGAAAAAGTCTCCGGAGCAGACCCTCCGACGCTCAAGTCAGATAATTTTTCCCCAAAACAACAGTGCACAAAGGAGAAAAAAGATAGAAGACAAATGCGAATGTGCAAGAGAGCGTACCTACGTAAGGGAGGGGACCTCCCTTTTTATATGATAGTGCGTACCTCTGGAAGCTGACCGATGTCAAAGAATGCTGGGTGTCAAGTCCTGTCGGGTGATGGAGGACACGTGACATCCTCCTGTAGGCTGAAGGAAGATTTCATTCGCAGATGACCGTAGACCGTTGGAATATTCCGAGACACTCAACAGTTATTCTCTGACAAGTGGTTATGATTCCCTGACCTTGTTGTCATATAGCGCCTTCTGTCATGACCGAGTATGAATAGGGCAGCTCGAGATGAACAGTCGAATATAACACATGGCCTAAACCTTAGGGGTCAGGAGCTGTGGAGATATCGTCCAATAGCCGATCGAGAGTTGACTGACCGAGAGTTAGCTTACGAAGAGACCTAGGCCTAGATACAACCAGCCCATGATAACCCGACCAGTCATATCCAGGTCAGGTATCAGCACGACTGCCTACTAGGTCTTAGACCAAGGTGTCTCAGATTTGGAGTCCTGGTATGTGAGAACCCGACCGGGAATCATGTTACCAATGTCGTCACACGTTTCCTTTGTCATATATCAGTCTTCTAACTGAGGGCACCCCGACCTCTATGGGCACCATAACCTCACTGCCGTAGACAAGGTGAAATGGGGTGAGTCATGTGCTTTTCGGGGAGTCGTGCGATAGGCCCAGAGGATGCTGAGTAGCTCCTCCACCCAATCGCCTCCAGCATATCCAACTTGGCTTTCAATCCCCGAACTATCTCCCTATTGGTAACCTCGGTCTGCCAATGACTTTGAGGGTAAGCTACGGATGTGAAGCCTGAGTTATGCCAAACCCTCAACACCAGGTCTGGATCTTATGAACCTGGAATTGTCGCTCGTTATCTGAAACCAACTTGTACAGTATTCTAAATCGGCAAAGGATGCTTTTCCATAAGAATTGAATAACTGCTCTCTTCATAAACTTGGCCAAGGCTTCTGCTTCTACCTATTTAGAAAAGTAATTCACCGCTACGAGCAAGAACTGTTTCTGACCTAGCGCCATCGATAGGCCTGTTCAACTGGTTGGTTAATCGGTTTACCGATTTATCGGTTCCGGTTAATTCCGGTTAACTGCATTTTATTGACAACCGGCTAACCGACCGGTATTATTACCGGTTCTATCGGTTCCGATTGGTTAACCGGTTCTAACCAAGAACTGGTAAGCCTAGTAACTGCCACTAAGTGGACTAAAGCCCAACCCAACTAAGTAGACTAAAGCCCAGCTGCAAGCAGTGGGTGAGCTGATGGAGTTTCTTGGACTAAAGCCCAGTTGCAAGAGTTTTAAATTATCTATAAGCATTAGAAATTTTATTTATTTTTAATATATATTATAATCTCAAACTTATGTTAGGTGTTCGAGAATATCACTTGTCAGCTTAAGTTAACCGGTTTACCGGTTAAACTGGTTTAAAAAATACTAAACTGAAAATCGAATCGGTTAATCGGTTAATCGTACTGATTAACCGATTAAAACCGATTAACCGGAACCGATAAGTTACCGGTTTTCGGTTTGTCAGTTTTTTTGCACAACCCTAGCTATCGAGAAAGGTCTCACAATATCGATGTCCCATTAGTTAAAGGGGCATGAGATTATTGAGGTTTTCAGCGTGTTGGTCGGTCGATGGGTCAGGTTCTGATGCTTTTGGCAGGATAAGCAAGTGTTCACTAGTCTTTGAGCGTCTTTCTGTAAAGTGGGCTAGAAATACCTAGCTAGTAGTACTTTTCGGGCCAACGTCCTTCCTCCTGCATGGTTGCTGCAACATCCTTGATGTACTTTCTGCAAAGCATACTCTGTCTCTTCCATTCCTAAGCATTTGAGTAGCGGTCTAGAGAATGCTCGCTTGTACAGCTGGTCTCCGATCAGGGTATACATATGAACTCTTTTCCTGATCAACTTGGCCTCTTCCGGATCAGCAGGCAGGACACCTTGCTGAAGATAAATGATCATCGGGGCCCTCCAGTCGATCGACTCCTTCATATTGTTTTGCAGATCTATCTGAGCTATTAGGTAGGTTTGGGCTATTGACTTGTACAACACCCAAGTGGTCAAAGAGCTAGCCATTTTAGCTAATTCATTAGCTCTTTGATTATCTGCCTGGGGAATCTTAGTCATCGTGACCTCCTTGGAATCCTTTTCCATCCTCTCATATGCCTCCCGGTATACATGTAGCTTATCACTGTTAACTTCAAAGTTCTGCTACTTGCTGAGCTACAAGTTGAGAGTCTGAATAAACAACCACCTGAGTGGCTCCAACATGCCGAGTTACTTGCAGTCCTGCCAATAATGCTTCGTACTCTGCCTCATTATTCGTGGCTCTGAAATTTAACCTGACAGTCAGCTGCAGGATGTCTTCTTGAGGAGATATTAGAAGGATCTCAACTCCGCTTCCTTGCTGAGTAGATGACCTATCTACATAGATCTTCCAAGTTTTTTCGGAGTCAGGTTAATGAACCTCCGTGAGGAAATCTGCTAGAGCATGTGTTTTAATTGAGGTTCGGGGCTGGTATTGTATTTCATATTCCCCCAACTCAGTAGCTCATTTGATGAGGTGGCCTGCTACTTCCACATTAGTGAGAGCCTTACCCATGGTACTGTTAGTCAAGATTATGATGGGGTGTGCCAGAAAATAGGGTCTTAAGCGGCGAACCATGAGTACCAATTCGTAGACCAATTTTCTAAGGTCGTGTATCGGGACTCTGTTGGGTGCTACTCAGAATTCCGTTCTGTTTCCCCTGTACAAAAATTTGTACAAGTACAGAACTTTTCCTAGCAGCCCATGTGCTCTACAGAAGTTAAACTTGGATTGCAAACGAAACTTAACATTTTTACTCCAAGTTCAATCCATGTGTTCTTCAGAAGTTAAACCATATTACAGAAGTTGATTAAATATATATTTCAAAGATTGACTTCGAGGTTAAACATGGCGAGGCACTGGCCTTTTTGGGTATGGGATCATCCACCACTTCCTAGACAAAGCCTTTCAAAGAAATTGAATATTTAAACTTCTTACAGTAACCTTAGGTTTAACTATAGAGACCACAATAGAAACACAAAATTGAAACACAAAATCGATAGCCTCTTGTGTTGGTATTTCACGATTCATACAAAGAACATAAACTAATTATGTAGCGGAAACAAATAATTAGTTATACCTTTTTTGCAGCTAAAGACCTCTTGATCTTCTGTTGTATTCCTCTCCTCCTCTTGGACATCATGTGGACGATGATCTACCAAGATGAAATTCACCCGAACCTTCTTCTTTGCCTACAAGTTTCAGCCAACCAAGGAATGCCAAAATAGGAAACTTCCTTCTCTTCTTCTTCCCCTCCAAGCAAACCGGCCACAAGAAGATGGAGCTTGATATGCCGCCGGCCTTAAGAGAAGAAAACAAAGGGAGAAGAGAAAGAGAGAAGGGTCGGCCACCAAGGAAAAGAGAAGAGGGAAAGCTTAGGTTTCGGCCCTAAGGGAACAAGAGAAATATGGAGATGTGTTGTTCCCATAAGGCACCCTCTACCTCTCTTTTATAATCTTTGGTCATGACATAAAAGGAAATTTTAATAATAATTAAAATCTTTCTCTTTTTAATTTCCTATTGTGATAGCTACAAAAGGAAAGTTTGAAAAATTAAAATCTCTTCTTTTAAACATTGTAGATGTCTACAAAAAGGAAAGATTTTAAAATTAAATTTCTATTCTAAATCATGTTTACAAAAAAGAAAAGTTTTATCAAAACTAAAATCTCTTTTTTTAAACTATTATAGATGACAACAAAAAAGGAAATATTTTAAAATTTAAAACTCTCTTTTAAAACCATGCAGATGGTTTCAAAAAAGGAAAGATTTTAAAATTAAAATCTCTCTTTTAATCCTTTGTAGATTGCTATAAAAGGAAAGATTTTAAAAAATTAAAATCTCTCTTTTTATTTCTTTAGTGGTCGACCCCTTGCTTGGTCACCAAGCAAGGCTTGGCCGGCCACATCTTGGACACCAAGATGGGCTTGGCGGACCCCTTGCTTGGGCACTAAGCAAGGATATGGTCAGCCCCTAGCTTGGGTAAGAAACTGGACTTTGGGTGGATAAAAAGGCTTTTAATAAGAGACTATAACAGGGACCTAGAGGAGGAATTGGTTTTGGCCTCTTGATGGACTTGAGCTTCCTGTGTTCGACCCAAACACCCAACTCAAGTTCATCAATAATAACTCATACTACTAAAGAGTCATTATTGAACTACCGCACAAATCCCATATTACATTATGTGCTCCTTCTTATCATAAGTGCATTAGTCTCCCTGTATTTAAGATATCGAATGTTCATTAATTAAATGAGTTACTGACAACCCACTTAATAAATATCTAGCTCCAAGAGTAGTACCACTCAACTTCATTATCATGTCGGACTAAGTCCACCTGCAGGGTTTACATGATAATTCTTATGAGCTCCTCAAGGGGACATCATCAACCTAGATAACTAGGACACAGTTTCCTTCTATAATCAACAACACACCATATAAATAATATTATTTCCCAACTTATCGGGTCTATTGATTTAACGAATAAATTTCACCCATTGATAAATTAAAAAAATAAAAACTAAGTATATGTGCTTGTTATTATATCGGGATTAAGAGTACGAACATCCATAATAAAAGAGGTTCTGTTCTTTTATGCAGTCAGTATAAAAAAATAACTTCAAATGGTCCTGCTCAATACACACATAGTGTAATTTTATAGTCAAGATAAACTAATATAAAATTGCACTACAACCATTCCAATGGTTTGCCCTAATCCATCCTGGTTGTAAGCTATAATTTATAATTTATAAGGAACTGATAATATGATCTTCTGTGTGGCACTACACACAATGTTATCTACAATATAAATTAAATGGGCAACTGCATTTAACTAAATGTAGATATTTGACCAATGTGATTCTCATTTCAAAATAAATGTTCATACAAAAAGCTAGGCTTTTAGTATTGATCCTGTCGGGAAGCTGAGAAGACGGACCTGCCGGGGTGACGTGTCTGGAAGGTTGACCGCATCCCCATGACCCGGTGGTGAGCTGTCTTCTGCGTTTGACCAGGTCGTCAGAAGTTTTCTGGTCAATCGTACCTATAGTCAGCGACCAGGTTATCCCGGTCTCTGGTACTTCGATGCTCGAGGCAGATCCCACGAATATACGAGTAGCCGCATAAAATAGAGCAATAAAATAAGTACGATATGAGCACAATGACGTACCCTGTCCCCGGGGGGGGGGGGGGCGCCCTCGGATGGATGGGTGAGTCGATCATGCTGCTAATCGAATCGTCGTAGCCTTGACGAGTGGATGGGTGTGAACTAGCTGAGGAACCAGATCTAGAGGTGATAGCACGGAATCTGGTGTAGCCTAGATCCGGAAAGCGGCATGTAGGCCGGGACATGACAACAGTTCGCAGGCCAATACGCGGCACGCAGGCCGGATAGTACAGATAACTCACACTCATAATAACGATGCGCAAAGTAAAACCTAACGGCTCGATGGCCAGAACCACATCGGCTTACAGGCCGAACATCATCTTGACTCGAAGGTCGGAGTAAACAAACCTGGGCTCGCCAGATGGCGGCTGTCCAGAGAGTAAACAAACCTGGGCTTGCTGGAGGCGACACCCGCTGTAGGCGTCGGCGGCATCGGCGGGAGGCACCGACAGCCGCTGGAAGAAACGTCGATGCCCACTGGGGGCGTTGGCCGTGACATCCGTGGCCACCGGAGGCGGCATGGGGCGACGGCGATGGCCGCCGGAGGCAGTGGCAACGGCTGGCGACTGTTGGAGGCGGCAGCGGTTACGCCCGCTAGAGACACCGGCTCCCCCGTGGCGTCAGCGTCGGCGAAGGGCTAGCATGGCCGATGACGAAGGCGGCACAAGTAGCGTCCTCCTCTACTGGACACGCTCATTTGCTCGTCGTCGCTGCCGTGTGTCCAGAGAAGAAGCAAGAAAAGGGATGGCGAGAGGGGCTGGAGGCCGACGACGCGAGGAGGAGGAGGAGAGGAGAGGCGGTGGTGGCTGACGATGGCGTCGGCGAACAACATGAGATGAAGAGGAAGAAGACCTTCTTTGGCGGCGGCTACAAGAAACGAACCCAGCCCCTGTGTTGGGTGGAGCCGGAGACCCATGACACCCTGGTGTCGGCGGCGGAAAAGCCAGAGCACCCCCCACCTCTTCGAAGACGAACAGTGGCCCCTTTAATGCCTCAAACCCTCAACATGTGCAATGACGGAAATGCCCCTTTCCTTTCTCCTATTTCCTTTTGAGCCCCTCAACATATCCGTATCACAACCCTCCCCTTCAAGTCTAGTCGAAGGAGGCGCAAGTCCGACTGACTGGACCAAGCCCTAAACAGAATCGTTACCGAACGCGAAATCACTGGGCTCATCTTATCATGTTGAACGAGTAGCTATGGCGATGTCGAGCAAATGACTCAAGTAGCATCGAGCGAGCGACGAAAAATAATGTGATCCCCGCAACAGAGATAATGCAGATCAGGTAGAAAGACAGGTGATCGGGCCGAGCGCGCGATCAAAAAGATGCTGATCAAGCGATCGAAAAAATGTGAACAGAGTAATCGAGAGGGCGTCACGCGGGAGATGACAGCGATGTTGAGCGAACTACGAGAAATAATGCCAAGTCGACAGCCTGAACGATGCCGAGAGAGCGATAGAACGTGATGCCGAACTGGCGACAGAATGTCAAGCGAGCGGCGAGTGAAATGATAATCGACCGAGCGACACGCGAGATGACAAACAGATAGATCGGGCGAGCGATGCCGAGCGTGCGACCGCAAAGATGTCGACCGGGCGATCGGAATGTCGATCGGGCGTATAGGCGTCGGGCAGACGATGCCAAGCGCGCGACCGCGAAGATGCCGACCAAGCACTCAGAAGAATGGAAATCAAACCTCGCAAAATATCGCCCAGATGACTATAAAATGTGACGGCGTCCTAAAGAGCGCTGATCATGCGACCTAGTTCAAGTGTGTGTCGAACGGATGGTCAAGTGATAACGGTCGAACGACTATGAGAGTGCTGATTGAGCAGCACCAAGGATAGTCAACGGGCGATCGTAAAATGTTGGCCCGACAATCGAGTAAAGCAGAGTGGCCGATGTCGAACGGGTGTATCGCGCGTGAACCGCACTGGAGTGTAGCCTGTCAGTCGGAGGCGCATGGAAACGAAAATCGCGAGCCGAACAGGCGCAGAGCCTATGAGATATCCTGGTCCGCAACCAGTGGGGACTCTTGTCCGTGACCGTCGGCAATAGTTCGACCCCGAGCAGGGGAGATAAGATGCTCCGATATGTTCCGCAACCCGTGAAAACTGCTCAACCCCGAATAGGAGAAACAGATGCTCTTATAAGCTGGTCCGTGACCAGTGAGAAGCGCTCGACCCCGAATGGGGGAGATGAGATATTTGATAAGCTGGTCCGAGACTAGTGACGACCGCTCGACCCCGAACGGGGGAGATGAAATAACTGATAAGCTGGTCCGAGACCAGTAATAATCACTCGACCCTGAATGAGTGAGATAAAATATCTGATAAGCTCGACCCCAAACGGGGGAGAAAGAATATCCGAAGAACTGGTTCGAGACCAGTGATGATCTCTCGACCCCGAATCGGAGGAGATAGAAGATCCGATAAGCTCGACCCCGAACGGGGGAGATAGCTGCTCTAATAAGCTCGACCCCGAACGGGGGAGAAAGAATACCCGATGAACTGGTCCGTGAAGACCAGGGTTTTTATATTCGCCGGTTTGACTCTAGAGTTTAACGTCGCCGCTCGACGGTCTTCAAGCCGGGGTTTTTATAGTCGCCGGTTCGACTCTGGGATTTAACGTCGTCGCTCGACGGTCTTCAACCCGGGGTTTTTATAGTCGCCGGTTCGACTCTGGAATTTAACGTCGCCGCTCGACGGTCTTCAAATATAACTCAAACCCGGTCGATCGGCGCGAGGTCTTCGTCAACGAGCTCGGGGCTCGGATAATATACACCCGGCCGATCGGCGCAGGGTCTTCGTCAACGAGCTCGGATAATACACGCCCGGTCGGTCTACGCGGGGTCTTCGTCAACGAGCTCGGGGCTCGGATAATATACACCCGGCCGATTGGCGCGGGGGTCTTCGTCAACGCGCTCGGAGCTTGGATAATACACGCCCGGCCGATCGGCACGGGGTCTTCGTCAACGAGCTCGGGGCTTGGATAATATACACCCGGCCGATCGGCGAGGGGTCTTCGTCAACGAGCTCAGAGCTCGGATAATACACACCCGGCCGATCAACACGGGGTCTTCGTCAACGAGCTCGGGGCTCGGATAATATACACTCGGTCGATCGGCATGGGGTCTTCGTCAACGAGCTCGGGGCTCGGATAATATACACCCGGCCGATCGGCGCGGGGTCTTTGTCAACGAACTCGGAGCTCGGATAATACACGCCCGGTCGATCGGCACAGGGTCTTTGTCAACGAGCTCGGGGCTCGGATAATATACACCCGGCCGATCGGCGTGGGGTCTTCGTCAACGAGCTCGGAGCTCGGATAATACACGCCCGGCCGGTCGGCGCAGGGTCTTCGTCAACGAGCTCAGGACTCAGATAATATACACCCGGTCGATCAGTGCGGGGTCTTCGTCAACGAGCTCGGAGCTTGGATAATACACGCTCGGCCGATCGGCACGAGGTCTTCGTCAACGAGCTCGGGGCTCGGATAATATACACTCGGCCGATCGGCGAGGGGTCTTCGTCAACGAGCTCGGAGCTCGAATAATACACGCCCAGCCGATCAGCACGGGGTCTTCATCAATGAGCTCGAGGCTCGGATAATATACACTCGGCCGATCGGCATGGGGTCTTCGTCAACGAGCTCGGGGCTCGGATAATATACACCCGGTCGATCGGCGCGGGGTCTTCGTCAACGAGCTCGGAGCTCGGATAATACACGCCCGGCCGATCGGCACGGGGTCTTTGTCAATGAGCTCGGGGCTCGGATAATATACACCCGGCCGATCGGCGCGGGGTCTTCGTCAACGAGCTCGGAGCTCGGATAATACACAGTCGGCCGATTAACACGGGGTCTTTGTCAACGAGCTCAGGGCTCGGATAATATACACCCGGTCGATCAGCACGGGGTCTTCATCAACGAGCTCGGGGCTCGGATAATATACATCCAGTCGATCGGCGCGGGGTCTTCGTCAACAAGCTCGGAGCTCGAATAATACACGCTCGGTCGATCGGCACGGGGTCTTTGTCAACGAGTTCGGGGCTCAGATAATATACACCCGGCCGATCGACGCGGGGTCTTCGTCAACGAGCTCGGAGCTCGGAGCTCGGATAATACACGCCCGGTCGATCGGCACGGGGTCTATGTCAACGAGCTCGGGGCTCGGATAATATACACCCGGTCGATCAGCGCGGGAGTCCCCGCTCAGGAAACTATGATAAATTCTAGACTGAAATAGAATATAACTGCAAAACTGACCGAGGTCATGAGGATGACAGACTATTCCAGCGTCGTCCATCTTCGCGTTCCAGACCAGGTATGTTCCCACAGACGGTGCCAATTTGATCCTGTCGGGAAGCTGAGAAGACAGACCTGCCGGGGTGACGTGTCTGGAAGGTTGACCGCATCCCCATGACCCGGTGGTGAGCTGTCCTCTGCGTTTGACCAGGTCGTCAGAAGTCCTCTGGTCAATCGTACCTGTAGCCAGTGACCAGGTTACCCCTGTCTCCGGTACCCCGATGCTCGAGGTGGATTCCACGAATATATGAGTAGCCGCATAAAATAGAGCAATAAAATAAGTACAAGATGAGCACAATGACGTACCCTGGCCCCGGGGGGGGGGGGGCGCCCTCGGATGGATGGGTGAGTCGATCATGCTGCTAATCGAATCGTTGCAGCCTTGACGAGTAGATGGGTGTGAACCAGCTGAGGAACCGGATCTGGAGGTGATAGCACGGAATCTGGTGCAGCCTGGATCCGGAAAGCGGCATGTAGGCCAGGACATGACAACGGCTCGCAGGCCGGATAGTACAGATAACTCACACTCATAATAACGATGCGCAAAGTAAAATCCAACGGCTCGATGGTCGGAACTGTTAGGACCAAAAGTAGCTAGAGGGGGGGGTGAATAGCTCGTCGCGTTCGCTCGTTGCTCGACGTTGCTTGGCGTTGTTTGTTTCTTCAAGAATATGCAGCGGAAAATACAGAAACAAAACACTCAACGCTAACACTAGGAGTTTACTTGGTATCCACCTCCAACGGAGATGACTAATCCAAGGATCCACACCACGCACGCACCCTCCACTATGAAAACACTCCTTTTCGGTAACTACCGAGGGCGGAGAAGCCCTACAAGACTCTCAGTACAAGAAGAAGAAAGGGTAGTAAAGAATAAGCAAAAGCTTACAAGAAATGCAGTAAAAACCCTAGCTTCTTCTTCTTCTCGTTGCAACTCGCCTCTTGACTTGGATGAACCTCCAAGAACCTTCAAGAACTGGCGGTGAGGAGCTTAGAGAGTGCTGGGGAGGAGCTGTGTTGAATCTGGAATGAATCGGTGAAGTTCTGCTGAAGAAATCGCACGCCAACAGCTATAAACGACGCCAACGGTCGAATCCCAATCGATTGGATTGCTCCCAATCGATTGGGGAGGCTTTGGATCGATCCACGGATCGATCCAGAGCGCCTCTGTGCTCTGGAATAACGCTGGATCGATCCACGGATCGATCCAGCAGCGACCCAATCGATCCACTGATCGATTGGGACCTCTGGATCGATCCACGGATTGATCCAGAGGGGTTCTGTTCGCGGGGACTCACCGGATCGATCGGCTGATCGATCCAGATCTTCTGGATCGATCCACGGATCGATCCAGATCTGCTGGATCGATCCACGGATCAATCCAAACCTGCTGGATCAATCCACGGATCAATCCAAACCTGCTGGATCAATCCACGGATCAATCCAAACCTTGGTTTTTGCCCAAAACCAAGCCCAAAGCCCCCTAAACCAACATCTAGTCAACCATGACTTGTTGGTACATAAGACCTAGCATCCGGTCACCCTTGGCCAGCTAGGACTCTCTCACCAAGTGTCTGGTCAATCCCTTTGACCCACTTGGACTTTTCTCTTCTTGCCAAGTATCCGGTCACTCCCTAAGACCTACTTGGACTTTTCTTCCTCGTGCCAAGTATCCGGTCAATCCCTTTGACCTACTTGGACTCTCACCAGATGTCTGGTCAACCTTGACCCATCTGGATTTCTCTTGCCTGGCTTCACTCACCAGGACTTTCCCAATTGCCTAGATTCACTCACTAGGTCTTTCACCTGGCTTCACTCACCAGGATTTTTCTCCTGCCTAGCTTCACTCACTAGGACTTCCCAATTGCCTAGCTTCACTCACTAGGTCTTTCACCTGGCTTCACTCACCAGGATTTCCCTCCTGCCTAACATCCCAGTTAGGACTTCCCAGTCAAGTATCCGGTCATCCTTGACCTACTTGACTCTTCTTCAATCAATATCTTATTGTCAAACATCTAAACCCAAACCAAGACTCAGCTTGGTCAACCAGGTCAACCTTGTTGGTGCAACCTTAGGTCAAGGTTGACCTGGTTGACCCGACTCGAGTTGACTTGACTCGAGTTGTATTTTGATGTTTGACTTGGGAAGATTGTTGATGCAACCTTAGGTCAAGGTTGACCTAGTTGAGTTGCATGTTGATGTTTGACACTCGTGAGAGAGTTCTATTCTTGATGTGGGACAAGAATAGATGTTTGGGAGATTATTGGTGCAACCGTAGGTCAAGGTTGACCTGGTTGACCTGATTCGGGAAAAGTCCAAGTATGGAGACTTGGCACGGAAAAGTCCAAGCAGGGAGCTTGGCACTGGAAAAGTCCAAGTATGGGGACTTGGCACGGAAAAGTCCAAGCAGGGAGCTTGGCACGCGAAAAGTCCAAGTATGGAGACTTGGCACGGGGAAAGTCCAAACAGGGAGTTTGGCACGGGGAAAAATCCTAGTGAGTGAAGCTAGGTGAAGGTGAAAGTCCTGGTGAGTGAAGCCGGGCATTGGGAAATCACGGTGAGTGAAGCCAGGTGAAAATCTAGTGAGTGAAGCTAGGTGAGTGAGAAAGTCCTAAGCGGGATGTTAGGCGGTGTGGAAAGTCCCGTGAGTGAAGCCGAGCGGTGGAAAGTCCTAACCGGGATGTTAGGCGGTTGGAAAGTCTGTGAGTGAAACCAGGCAAGGGAAAATCCAGATGGATCGGGGATGATCGGACTTGGTGTTGGAAAGTCCAAGTAGGTCAAGGGAGTGATCGGATACTTGCACGAAGAGGAAAATCCAGATGGATCGGGGATGATCGGACATCCGGTGTGGAAAAATCTAAGTGGGTCAAAGGTTGACGGAACACTTAGGGGGAGTGCTAGCAGTCAAGGGAGTGACCAGATGCTAGGGATGAAGTACCAAGAGGTCAAGGTTGACCGGATATTGGTTTGAAGTCTTGGGACTTGGTTTGGGCAAAATTGCTCGGATCGGTCACCGACCGATCGGATGTCTTGTTTTCTCGATCGGTCGGTGACCGATCGATATCAAGCTCTGTTGATTCTTGTCGATCGGGCCGTGACCGATCGAAGAAAACAGAGGCGAAAGAAGCGGTGATCGGTCCACGCATCGATCAAATATGATCGATGCGTGGACCGATCGGTGACAACGCGAGAAGGAAGGAAGGGGATCGGCGTGGACCGTCTTCCCTCTTCCCCGATCGGTCCATGGACCGATCGGGGAAGCAAAGTTAGGAAATGGATCGGTCCGTGGACCGATCCACATGGAGCCCGATCGGTCCACGCATCGATCAGTACTAACCGCGCCGCAACCGCCAGATTTCTTCGTGTTTTCTTCGCTTTCGCAGGTTATAAAGGAGGCTGCTGCGAGCCTCCTTCTTCCTCTCCTTGATTCTTGCCTCTGATTCTTGCCGCACTTGAGCTTTGCTGAGCTCTCTGATTCGTGAAGCTTCGTGTGAGCTTCCCCGGCTGGTCACCTGCTGCTGTTCTTCCGTGAAGTTGCTGCTTCGTCAACGGAAACCAGTTGAAGGCAAGCAAGGTGTTTTACATTCATATTGTTTGTATTTCTTGCTGTTTTTCTATCTTGTTGTTGCAAGAAATTGTGGAGGTTTCTCCACCCGAAGGAGTATATATATTAGCCGGTTCTCCGGGGACTCATCCACCGACGGATTGGTAGGCTTCGTCCACCTTACGGACACGCCGAGGAGTAGGAGTTCATCTCCGAACCTCGTTACATCGGTTTGTTTTCTTCTCCTTAGTTTCTTCCTTGTATTTCCGCTGCGACTAACCCTAGCTTGTAGAAACGCGAGAATTTGGGGTCGGCTATTCACACCCCTCTCTAGCCTCATAAAGGAGTGGTATCAGAGCAAGGCCGCTCTTCGACGGATCAACACCCGTGGGAGCAAAGCTAGAGAATGGATCTCTATGGAGAAGACATTACCATTCCACCTTTCTACGAATGCGGCGACTTCGCGTATTGGAAGGTAAGGATGAAGTATTTTCTTATGACTAACATAATGAATTGGTTTTGTGTACAAGAAGGTTTTACTCCTCCGGTGGATGAGGAAGGAAAACCACTTGAGAAGAAGGAGTGGACAAGAGAACAAATTCACAAATCCGAAATCAACGAAGAGGTAACGAGAATAATTGAATTTTCATTGCCTACTAACATCTTGTGTAAGATAGGTTACAACAATGCCAAGGAATTATGGGATAACTTGGCCAAGTACCATGAGGAGAGCTCCACTTCAAGCCATGAAGAGGAGCCTAGTGAGCCAAGTAGCTCACATCATGGAGGGAGCGAATTAGAAGTTGAGGGTTACTCAACATCTAAGGACGAAGAGGAGGAAAGTTCTTCTTCAAGTTCGGAGCAAGAAGAAGAAGCTTCTACCTCCGAAAGGGATGAAGAAGAGAGCTCGCATCCACCCTCAACCCTAGGTAACTCAAGCAATTTAAGTTCAATTAAATTACACATTATGTGCTTTGAGTGTAGGGAACATGGACATTACAAGAGTAAGTGTCCAAAGAGGGTAAGAAAGACTCCACCGGCGCCAAAGGTCAAGGAAGCCGGAGTCCCGAAACGCAAGGGCAAGGAGCACATCGTGTGCTTCCAATGCAAGCAAAGGGGACACTATAGGAGCCATTGTCCGAGGGGGAGGCAACCTCACAAGGGCAAGAGACCGGGCACATCGATAGGGGGAGCTAAGGCAAACCCTAAGGTAACCTCTAAGGTTCATTTTTGCAACTCTAATAAAATGCATGCTAGGAATTTTATTGCACTTGTCGATAATAACAAGCATGATAACCTTAGGAATCAATACATGTGCTTAGGTGCAAAACATGTGAGCCTAGATAAGGATAACACTAGGAAAGCCAACCCTAGAATTACCTCATCTAAGGTTAAGGAGAACCTAGGTAGGAATCCCAAATCAACTAGACACATGCCTAGGAATGCCTCAAAGAAAAATGACAAATCAAAAATTGAGGTATTAGAGAAGGAGAATCAAGTCTTGAGGTCAAGACTTGATACTTTGGAAAAGGCTCTTAAAAACATGGAGAAGTCATCTCTAGGGTTTAAGAGTCAAAAACCCAAGTCCAAGGACAAGAAAGGTTTGAGTCACAAACCTAAGTCCCAAATGGTCAAGCCCACTTACCACAATGTTCCATTTGATTATGGAACAAAGCCTAGGGCTAGGAAGACCATTACCAAGGTCACAAGGAGTCACCCTATAGTTGACCTTGATGAGACCCAAATGACCAAGGCTTTAAAGCCTAAGAGGGTCATTAGGAGGGTTGCTAGGGAAGTTATCCCTAGTGAATATTTAGTGAACCCAATGAGCTCAAATAGGTATTGGGTTCCTAGGAGCATCTTCTCTACCCCATAAATGGGTTAGAGAGTGTCAACTCCAATAAGAAGGGTAGTTAACCCAACTTTGAGGAAATTGACACTCAAGGAGCATTTTCAAGGTTTTGAGAACTTTTGAAAATGAAATGGAATTATCATTTACTCCTTGAAGAGCTAAATGTGCCTAATGGTGGAAATATCATTTTTAATCTTAAGTGGCACAATTTGAGGAAAACCTAGAGAAATACCATAATTGGGATTTTGGTTTTCTCTTAGGGATATATGGGCAATCTAGGGTTAGATTTTAAGTTAGCTAAGGCTAAGGATACTTAGATAGAGATTTAGGTATTTTATTTGTGCTAACTTGCCATGATTGGTTGCCATATGCCATGTCATGACATCATATTTAAGTTATGATCACTTGAAATGTCATGATAATGCTTAGGTTATTATATGTCATGCTTTATTTAAGTTTTCAAGCTTTATGCCATGACATCATGACATTGGCACATGTTTTCATATCATTATATGCCATGTCATCATCTCTTGCATTATAATCAATGAAATTGATTTAAGGACAAACATATAATTTGATATTGAGATCAAATTGGTGTTTAGAGAATGCATGAGACCTTAGTCTAAGATACCTAAACCCATATCTCACATCAAAATTGACATGGATGTGTTTGATACACTTTAGATGTGTGTGAGATATTAGGATCATGAGTTAGGATCAAGGTGCATAGTTCTTGTACCTAGATGAGCCTAATTCAAGAAATTGAGGATCATAGGGAAAGCTTGTGTACAAGTCATGTACATCTAGCCCTAAGATTATGGTCCTAAATTCAAATGGTTTTAAAAGCATTTTAAAATTGATTTGAAAAACCTTGATGAAGCTTTCCTAGTGATAGCATTCATCATTGAACTTTGTGATACAAAGTTGAGTTAAAACTTGAACTATTTCAAAGTTTTTGAACTTTGTATCAAGATTTGAAAATGGAAACTATTTTCATAGAAAATTATTTTTCCATGATAGTGTATGATATGAGGAATGTATCCTCAAAATTTCACAATTTTTCGAATTTTCTGAAATTTATTAGGGGTTTCTGAATTTCGGGAGAGGAAAAATCAGAAATCCCTGTGATCAGTGTGTGGATCGGTCGCTGGACCGATCCAGGGAGGGCTGGATCGGTCACTGGACCGATCCAGAGTGCTGTGGATCGGTCTGGTGACCGATCCAGTGAGGTCTGATAGCGTGCCAATGTGCTGAAATTCGACTGCATGTCTGAAATTTCGGCTGACAGTTGGTTTTTAGATTTATAAAGGTTTGAAACTCTCCAAGACATTGTTGGTGCAATGGTCAAGGGGGAGTTGGCCTTTAGGGGGAGTTTTAACTATTAGTCAAGGGGAGTTGACTTTTAGGGGGAGTTTTTACTCCTTAAGGATTAGTGATATGGGATTATCATTAAGTGGATTGTTGAGCTTAGTATCAAAGGGAAAATAAGAGTTTCAATGAAAGGTATGGGACTTTCATTAGGAAGAAACTCTTGACCTTGATACCCTCCTTTTTCTTTTTGATGTGTGTCAAAAAGGGGAGAGTGTTCATTGGAGAATTATTAGAGAACCCAAGTTAGGTTATCGGTTTAACCTAAGCTAGGGAAAGAATGTCAAGGAATGTTCGAGGAAGAACATTGGAATACCTTTTGATGTGTGTCAAAAAGGGGGAGAATTATTGGAGAACCCAAGTTAGGTTATCGGGTTAACCTAAGGGGAGAATGTCCAGAGAATGTTCAAGGAAAGAACATTGGACATTGGAAGATGGTTGGAAAACCTAAGTTAGGTTATCGGGTTAACCTAACTTGATTATAGTTTTGTCAAACATCAAAAAGGGGGAGATTGTTGGTGCAACCTTAGGTCAAGGTTGACCTGGTTGACCCGACTCGAGTTGACTTGACTCGAGTTGTATTTTGATGTTTGACTTGGGAAGATTGTTGATGCAACCTTAGGTCAAGGTTGACCTAGTTGAGTTGCATGTTGATGTTTGACACTCGTGAGAGAGTTCTATTCTTGATGTGGGACAAGAATAGATGTTTGGGAGATTATTGGTGCAACCGTAGGTCAAGGTTGACCTGGTTGACCTGATTCGGGAAAAGTCCAAGTATGGAGACTTGGCACGGAAAAGTCCAAGCATGGAGACTTGGCACTGGAAAAGTCCAAGTATGGGGACTTGGCACGGAAAAGTCCAAGCAGGGAGCTTGGCACGCGAAAAGTCCAAGTATGGAGACTTGGCACGGGGAAAGTCCAAACAGGGAGTTTGGCACGGGGAAAAATCCTAGTGAGTGAAGCTAGGTGAAGGTGAAAGTCCTGGTGAGTGAAGCCAGGCATTCGGGAAATCACGGTGAGTGAAGCCAGGTGAAAATCCTAGTGAGTGAAGCTAGGTGAGTGAGAAAGTCCTAACTGGGATGTTAGGCAGTGTGGAAAGTCCTGGTGAGTGAAGCCAGGCAGTGGGAAAGTCCTAACTGGGATGTTAGGCAGTTGGAAAGTCCTGGTGAGTGAAACCAGGCAAGGGAAAATCCAGATGGATCAGGGATGATCGGACTTCTGGTGTTGGAAAGTCCAAGTAGGTCAAGGGAGTGATCGGATACTTGGCACGAAGAGGAAAATCCAGATGGATCAGGGATGATCGGACATCTGGTGTGGAAAAGTCTAAGTGGGTCAAAGGGATTGACCGGACACTTAGCGGGGAGTGCTAGCAGGTCAAGGGAGTGACCAGATGCTAGGGATGAAGTACCAAGAGGTCAAGGTTGACCGGATATTGGTTTGAAGTCTTGGGACTTGGTTTGGGCAAAATCCACTGGATCGGTCACCGACCGATCCAATGTCTTTTCTCGATCGGTCCGGTGACCGATCGATACAACAAGCTCTGTTATCGATCGTGACCGATCGAAGAAGACAGAGGCGAAAGAAGGCAGTGATCGGTCCACGATCGATGTCCGATCGGTCCGTGGACCGATCGTGACGAGCAACGCGAGAAGGAAAGGAAGGGATCGGTTGGACGATCCACCTTCTGATCGGTCCATGGACCGATCGGGGAGAAGCAAAGTTAGGAAATGGATCGGTCCGTGGACCGATCCATGGAGCCCGATCGGTCCACGCATCGATCAGTACTAGCCGCGCCGCAGCCAGATTTCTTCCGTGTTTTCTTCGCTTTCGCAGTTATAAAAGGAGGGCCGCGAGCCTCCTTCTTCCTCTCCTTGATTCTTGCCTCGATTCTTGCCGCACTTGAGCTTTGCTGAGCTCTCCGATTCGTGAAGCTTCGTGTGAGCTTCCTGCTGCTGTTCTTCCGTGAAGTTGCTGCTTCGTCAACGGAAACCAGTTGAAGGCAAGCAAGGTGTTTTACATTCATATTGTTTGTATTTCTTGCTGTTTTTCTGTACTCCATTCTTGCTGTTGCAAGAAAGATTGTGGCGAGGTTTCTCCACCCAGAAGGAGTATATATATTAGCCGGTTCTCCGGGGACTCATCCACCGACGGATTGGTAGGCTTCGTCCACCTTACGGACACGCCGAGGAGTAGGAGTTCATCTCCGAACCTCGTTACATCGGTTTGTTTTTCTTCTCCTTAGTTTCTTCCTTGTATTTCCGCTGCGACTAACCCTAACTGTAGGAAGAACGCGAGAATTTGGGGTCGGCTATTCACACCCCCCCTCTCTAGCCGTACAAAGGATCCTAACAAACCTTGACCTGAGGGATGTTGCACCAACAATCTCCCCCTTTTTGATGTTTGACAATACCACAATAACACTTACAATGCCACATGTAAGTTAGGCTAATCCCATAGCCTCATTCTTCATGCCACTAGGTAATGAAAGCATAAGTTAAGCTTTTCATTCTCCCCCTAAGAGGGAAAACTCCCTCTTAGATAATGAAAGCCTAACTTACTCCCTTTCACACGTCCTTTCATTCTCCCCCTATTGGCACACATCAACCTATGCCCCCTCTTTGGGCACACTTCAACAAATCCATTTGTTGAAAACTCTCCCCCTGAAGAGTTGCTCATCATTGGTTACAACTTCACTCGTTGAACCAACATGATAATGAAGGTCTCATACCCTTCATTTATCCTTAACTTCTTCCTCAATGTAGACAAATACCCAACCTTGAGCATTTTCTAACATCTTGAGTTCCCACTTGAAATAATGAGGATATCCACTCCCCATTTCAAGTTCAAAAGCTCGTCCATGAGCATTTTCTTTAAAGAAGGTTAACCACCTTCCAAGGTTCATGAAAAATAATTTTCATGCCTTTAAAGAGTCCCTCCCCCTAAAGACATGGTGGTAACTTCTGTCATTGCACCAACAATGACTTGGAATCCCTAAACCTTTAGGATACCCAGATTTAGAAGTTTTGAGGTTCAAATGTTCACAATTTGAAACAAACCTCAACCTAAACTTCAATGAAGTCTTCCTTAACCATTCCATCCTTGTTTTCAACACGAAAACACCCTTTTTATATATACAAATGTATTTTAAGGGTTTGGAATGGTTACATAGACTAACCATGGTTCAAAGATGCTGAAGTCAGGCCTTCCCAGCCAAAATCAGCAACTTGGATCGATTGGAGTTGGGATCCAATCGATTGAACCAACCGAATCGATCCACTGATCGATTTAGTATGTGTGGATCGATCCACTGATCGATCCAGCGAGCTTCTGCTCGCGAGATTTACCTTCTGATCCACGGATCGATTCAGAACTCCAATCGATCCATGGATCGATCGAGTTCGATAGTTGCTGAAATTCCATTTCACTCAACGAAACCCTAGAAAATTCTACAAAATCCAAAAATCATGAAATTTCGTGTAGACATTATTTAGGCATACTTAATCATGGAAAAATAGCTTTCTATGAAAATACTTTATATTTTCAAAGATTGACACAAACTTGAAAACTGGCAAAAACTTTAGCGTTTTCTTCAAGTTTGTGTCTAACTATTCAATGGGGATTACTATCAAAATATAGCCTTCACCAAAGGTTTCCAAAAATATTTGTAAAACATGTTCAAAACCAATATCCCATCATGTTCCTTGGGCATAATGCACATGACTTGTACATTAGCTTTCCCAATGATGGAAAAACACATAACTATGTGTTTTGATGAACTTAAAACTCAAAAGAATGCACTAAATCAACATCTTGAGTTTTGTTCATCATCCTAACATCTCACTTGTATCTAATGTGCCTAAAACACATACAAGTCATCTTATAGGTCTTTGTGAGATGTAAGATTTTGGTTTTGCCCTATTCTAGGGATCATGCATATCTATCTAGGCATTTTGAGAGGTAGACATCCACAAAGGATGTTACTTGTTGATTTACTTGTTAAACAAATGTCACTTGTTTATTCCACTTGTTGTAAACAAATGCCACTTGTTTAACTAATGCCATATGTCCTTAATTTTTAAGGAAATAAACATAATGCATGATAATGTTATGTCATACATCAAAATAAAATAGCTTTCAAAAGAAAGATTCCTATAACTACATGATGTATGTATGGCATGACATGGTATTTTTATATTTTTCATGATAAGTCATGAATGCAAAATACAAATAAGATAAAATATGATGTCATGGCATATTATGAGCAAACAATCATGGCAAGGTTTAGCATAAATAAAATATACCTAGATTACCTATCTAAGTATCGTTAATCTTAGCTAATCCTAAAACTTAAACCCTAGATTGCCCAAAGTGCTTCAAGAGAGTGCCAAAACCTAAATGGGCATTTCTAATTCTCTTGATTAATTTATGCCAATTGAAATTAAGCTTATCCTCAAATGTTGGCATATTCCATTTTTCCTCAAGAGTAATTACATAAATCAAGGCCCGGATTGCCTTAAATTTCCAAGAGAATACCAAAATCCCAACTTGGTATTTCTCAAGGTTTTCCCAATTTGTGTCATTTTAAGATAAAATCAATTTTTCACCATTAGACACATTTTACTCTTTCAATGAGTAATCAATAGGTCCATTTCATTTTCAAAGGTTAACTAAAACCTTGAAAATGCTCCTTGAGTGTCAATTTCCTCAAAGTTGGGTTAACTACCCTTCTAATCGGAGTTGACACTCTCTAACCCATCTATGGGGTAGAGAAGATGCTCCTAGGGACCCAACACCTATTGGTGCTCCTTGGATGCTCTAGGTACTCACTAGGGATAACTTCCCTAGATACCTTCCTAGTGACCTTGTTGGGCTTCTTAGAAGCCTTGGTCACATTTTCTAGGTCAACTCTAGGGATAGCCTCCCTTGTGACCTTGTTAGTGACTTTCTTAGACTTCTTACAAGTCTTAGTCACTTTGGTTGCAAAGATACTTCTAGGGATATCTTCCCTTGTATCTTTGACTTGACCTCTAGACTTAGGGTTTGTTCCATAGCTATATGGAACCCTATGATGACTAGGCACATCCTTTTTAGCTTTGGGTTTGTATCCCAAACCTCTATAGCCATTGGATGACCTTTGTGCTCCTAGCCCTAGATATTGCTCATTTTGCCCTTTAAGGATATTCTCCATCCTTTTTAGGGTCTTTTCTAGTTTGTCAAGTCTTGACCTCAAGACTTGATTTTCTATCATTAAATCCTTAGGTTTTGGTCCATGAGCATTTTTGATCTTGGGCATGTGTCTATTTTCCTTAGTGTTTCCGCCCAAGTGTCTATCTACCTTCCTAACCTTAGGTTGGGTAGTTTTGGCATGTAGGGCCACATGCTTTTCCTTAAAGCCCTCATGCTTCCTATTCTTATGGTAAATCGCATTAAAATGATAAAAATTAGAACTATCATGCTTTTTACCATAATGTAAAGGAGTAGGCTCAATAAATGTTACCTTCTTCTTTACCTTGGAGGCTCCCCCTTGACTAATGCCTCCTTGAGCCTTGACCATCTTCTTCCCCTTGAGGCATTGACTCCGGTAATGCCCCTTTTGATCGCAAGAGAAGCATATGATATGCTCCTTGCTCTTCTTTGTTCCGGGAATGGTCTCCTTGGGCTTCACCTTGCCCTTTTGTGCCACTTGGCCCTTCTTCTTAGCCAAGTTGGGACACTTGCTCTTGTAGTGTCCATTTTCCTTACACTCAAAACATATTATATGATTTTTATTTTTAATTGAAATATTTATACCTTTGTGTGTAGGGGTGACATCTTTTCCTTTGGATCCGGAGGTAGAAGCTTCCTCTTGATCGGACCTTGATTCTCCTCCATTTGATTTTTCTTGACTTGTGGAGGTAGTTGCTTCTTCCTCCTCTTCTTCGGAGGTTGAGCATCTCTCAACCTCGGAGTTCTCCTCTTGGTCTTGCTCCAAAGAGTCACCCTCTCTGGATTCTTCATGATCTTGTACAGTGGAGGGGATCTCTTCATGAAGCTTGGCCAATTTGCTCCATAGCTCCTTTGCATCTTCAAACTCTCCAATTTTGCAAAGGATGGTGCTTGGCAATAAATTGACCAAAAGCTTGGTCACTTTGTCATTTGCCTCGCACCTTTGGACTTGCTCCGGGCTCCATTTGCTTTTCTTTAGAACTTTGCCCTTTGAATTTCTTGGAGCCTTGAAGCCTTCCATTAGAGCAAACCATTGCTCTATCTCCATCATAAGAAAATTTTCGATTCTTGATTTCCAAGAATCGAAACTCGTAGAAGTGTATGGTGGAGCCACCCTTGTGTCAAATCCAAGCCCATCTTGGAATTGCATCTTGAAGTTGAGCTTGATAAAGTCTTGAACTTGAAGAATTTGCTCCAACTTCTTCACCCTCTAGCTTTTCTTGATATGCTTGACCCTTCCGGCGATGATTCCGGTGAAGAGCGGCCTCGCTCTGATACCACTTGTTAGGACCAAAAGTAGCTAGAGGGGGGGGGGGGTGAATAGCTCGTCGCGTTCGCTCGTTGCTCGACGTTGCTTGGCGTTGTTTGTTTCTTCAAGAATATGCAGCGGAAAATACAGAAACAAAACACTCAACGCTAACACTAGGAGTTTACTTGGTATCCACCTCCAACGGAGATGACTAATCCAAGGATCCACACCACGCACGCACCCTCCACTATGAAAACACTCCTTTTCGGTAACTACCGAGGGCGGAGAAGTCCTACAAGACTCTCAGTACAAGAAGAAGAAAGGGTAGTAAAGAATAAGCAAAAGCTTACAAGAAATGCAGTAAAAACCCTAGCTTCTTCTTCTTCTCGTTGCAACTCGCCTCTTGACTTGGATGAACCTCCAAGAACCTTCAAGAACTGGCGGTGAGGAGCTTAGAGAGTGCTGGGGAGGAGCTGTGTTGAATCTGGAATGAATCGGTGAAGTTCTACCGAAGACGCCAACAGCTATAAACGACGCTAACGGTCGAATCCCAATCGATTGGATTGCTCCCAATCGATTGGGAGGCTGGATCGATCCACGGATCAATCCGAGCCTGCTGGTCATATATCGGATCGATCCACGGATCGATCCAAGCTTATCGCGAAGCAGCGGCGTCCCAATCGATCCACCGATCGATTGGGACCTCGGATCGATCCACGGATCGATCCAGAGGTTCTCTGAGGACTCACCGGATCGATCCACGGATCGATCCAGATCTTCCGGATCGATCCACCGATCGATCCAAACTGGATCAATCCACGGATCAATCCAAACCTGCTGGATCAATCCACGGATCAATCCAAACCTGCTGGATCAATCCACGGATCAATCCAAACCTTGGTTTTGCCCCAAAACCAAGCCCAAAGCCCCCTAAACCAACATCTAGTCAACCATGACTTGTTGGTACATAAGACCTAGCATCCGGTCACCCTTGGCCAGCTAGGACTCTCTCACCAAGTGTCTGGTCAATCCCTTTGACCCACTTGGACTTTTCTCTTCTTGCCAAGTATCCGGTCACTCCCTAAGACCTACTTGGACTTTTCTTCCTCGTGCCAAGTATCCGGTCAATCCCTTTGACCTACTTGGACTCTCACCAGATGTCTGGTCAACCTTGACCCATCTGGATTTCTCTTGCCTGGCTTCACTCACCAGGACTTTCCCAATTGCCTAGATTCACTCACTAGGTCTTTCACCTGGCTTCACTCACCAGGATTTTTCTCCTGCCTAGCTTCACTCACTAGGACTTCCCAATTGCCTAGCTTCACTCACTAGGTCTTTCACCTGGCTTCACTCACCAGGATTTCCCTCCTGCCTAACATCCCAGTTAGGACTTCCCAGTCAAGTATCCGGTCATCCTTGACCTACTTGACTCTTCTTCAATCAATATCTTATTGTCAAACATCTAAACCCAAACCAAGACTCAGCTTGGTCAACCAGGTCAACCTTGACCTGAGGGATGTTGCACCAACAGGAACCACATCGGCTTGCAGGTCGAACATCATCTTAACCCGAAGGCCGGAGTAAACAAACCTGGGCTCGCCAGATGGCGGCTGTCCAGAGAGTAAACAAACCTGGGCTCGCTGGAGGCGACACCCGCTGTAGGCGTCGGCAGCAGCGGCGGGAGACTCCGGCAGCCGCTGGAAGAAACGTCGATGCCCACTGGGGGCGTCGGTCGTGACATCCGTGGCCACCGGAGGCGGCATGGGGCGGCGACGATGGCCGCCGGAGGCAGTGGCAATGGTTGGCGGCCGCTGGAGGCAGCAGCGGTTACGCCCGCTGGAGACGCCGGCTCCCCCGTGGCGTCAGCGTCGGCGAAGGGCTAGCATGGCCGGCGACGAAGGCGGCACAAGTAGCGTCCTCCTCTACTGGACACGCTCATTTGCTCGTCGTCATTGTCGTGTGTCCAGAGAAGAAGGAAGAAGAGGGATGGCGAGAGGGGTCGGAGGTCGGCGACGCGAGGAAGAGGAGGACAGGAGAAGCGGTGGTGGCAGACGATGGCGTCGGCGAACATCATGAGATGAACAGGAAGAAGACCTTCTTTGGCGGCGACTACAAGAAACGAACCCAGCCCCTGTGCTGGGTGGCGGCGGAGACCCATGACACCCTGGTGTCGACGGCGTAAAAGCCAGAGCACCCCCACCTCTTCGAAGACGAACATTAGCCCCTTTAATGCCTCAAACCCTCAACATGTGCAATGACGAAAATGCCCCTTTCCTTTCTCCTATTTCCTTTTGAGCCCCTCAACATATCCATATCAAGTATACATCCTAACAATCTTCCACTTATACTAAAAGACTATGCTGCCGTATATGCTGCCATACATCTGATTCTCATCCCCTCAACATGCCCATCAAAAGCTATCGCCGGAAGGGCCTTAGTAAAAAGATCTGCCAGGTTATCTTCTGATGCAATCTTGGGGACAACAACTTCTCCTCGTTTTACGATGTCTCGTATTAGATGGTACTTGCGCTCAATGTGTTTACTTGCCTTATGGGCTCATGGTTCTTTCGAGTTTGCTACTGCACCACTATTATCACAATAAATGATAATTTTGGATAAACCAAGAATCATATCTAAGTCCATCAAGAAGTTTCTGAGCCATACAACTTCTTTGGCTGCCTCAGAGGCTGCCACATACTCAGCTTCCATAGTGGAGTCCGAAATGCATTTCTGCTTAACACTCCTCCATGTTATACCTCCACCTCCCAAAGTAAACACATATCTCGCTCTATTTGATTGGAAGTCAGAATCCATGTAATCCACAGGGAGTAAATCATCTACCTGGTAAATCAGCATATAATCTCTAGTCCTTTCAGGTACTTTAATATATGCTTTACGACAGTCCAATGTCCATGTCCTGGATTACTTTGATATATGTTAACCATGCCCATGGTAAAACAGATATCTGGTCACGTACATAGCATTGCATACATTAGGCTTCCTACAACCGAAGCATAAGGAACTGTCTTCATGTCTTCTATCTCTTTTGATGTTTTAGGACACATCTCTTTAGATAAAGGTACTCCATGCCAAAAAGGTATAAAACCTTTCTTGGAGTTTTGTATGATAAAATGAGCTAGGATAGTATCGATGTATGAAGCTTGGGATAATCACAACATTCTTTTCTTGCGATCCCTTATTACTTTGATCCTAAGAATATGTCCACATTCTCCCAAATCCTTCATATCAAACTGCTTGGACAACCATACCCTTACGTCTGACAACACTTTGATATTGTTATCAATGAGCAAAACATCATCTACGTATAGTACAAGAAATACCATCATATTTTCGTCACTCTTTTTGTATACACAAGATTCATCCGGACACTAAATAAATCCATAAGATTAAACTGGATGTTTCAAGATCTCAAAGCTTGCTTCAGTTTATAGATAGAGCGATGCTGCATCTTTATTTTGGAGTGTTTCATCATATGTCCAAGGATCAGGTTCATGTTCACCAGGGATCAAGTTTGAAGATTCTCCCAAAAACATGAATCTATCAGGTTGTCTAACAACCCTCCCACTATGACGAGACATTGTGCATCATTTGTGACACGTGTTGCAGTTTCTTATGGTATCTCATCTTGTACCATTGGTACTAGAGTAGACGTGTCTTCTCTTATTTCTTCAAGAATAATTTTACTCATGGGCTTGTGGTGCATTACATAGTCCTCTTCTAAAAATCGAGCATTGATGCTAACAATGACCTTCTGATCTTTAGGACTATAAAATAAACCATCTTTCATTCCTTTAGGATAACCCACAAACAAGCGAACTTTTGAACGTGATTCCAACTTATCAGTGTCTCCCTTCAGCACATGTGCTGGACTACCCCAAATCTGAATATGCTTCAGACTAGGCTTACGTTCATTCCACAATTCTGTGGGAGTAGAGGGTACTGACTTAGAAGGTACCAAGTTCAGAATGTACACTGCCGTTTCCAGAGCATATCCCTAAAACGAATTTGGTAATTCTGAATAACACATCATTGATCTAACCATTTCCATAAGAGTCATATTCCTTCATTCTGTCACACTATTTTGTTGGGGTGTACCAGGTGCAGACAGTTGGGATTGAATCTCGACCTCTGATATGTAACTCGTAAACTCTCCTAAGAGGTACTCGCCACCACGATCAGACCGTAGAGTCTTGATACTTTTACCATGACGTTTCTCCACATCACATTGGTCAAATGTCTACATTTTTGCTAAGTGTAGTTGTCCATTTAATTTATATTGAAGATAACATGGTGTGAGGAGACACACAGAAGATCATATTATCTGTTGTTTATAAATTATAAATAGTAGCTCACAACCAAGATGGAATGAGACAAACCATTGGAGTGGTTGTAGTGTAATTTGATATTAGTTTGTCTTGACTATAAAATTACACTATGAGTGTATTAAGTAGGACCATTTGAAGTAGTTTCTTTTATATTGACTATATAAAAAAACAAAAATCTCTGTTATTATGGAAGTGTGTACTCTTAATCATGATATAATAACAAGCACGTATACTTAATATTTATTTCTTTAATTTATCAAAGGGTGCGATTTAACTCGTTAAATCAATATGTCCGATAAGTTGGGAAATGATATTGTTTATATGATGTGTTGTTGATTATAGAATGAAAATGTGTCCTAGTTATCTAGGTTGATGATGTCCCCTTGAGGAGCTCATAAGGATTATCATGTAAACCCTGCAGGTGGACCTAGTCCGGCATGACAATGAAGTTAAGTGGTACTACTCTTAGAGCTAAATATTAATTAAGTGAGTTGTCAGTGACTCATTTAATTAGTGGACATTCAATATCTTAAACATAGGGAGATTAATACACTCATAATAAGAAGGAGCTCATAATGTAATTTGTGATTGGTGCGGTAGTTCAATAATAACTCTTTAGTGGTATGAGTTATTGTTGATGAATTTGAGTAGGGTGTTCGGGGCGATTACAGGAAGCTCATGCTCATCAGGAGACCAAAACCAATTTCTCCTCTCGGTCCCTGTTGTAGCCTCTATAAAATCTTGTATCCACTAAGTCCACTTCTTATCCAAGTAATGGGCCGGACACAACCTTGCTTGGAGCAAAGGGGCCGACCAAGTATAGGCTTGGAGCCCAAAAAGTGGCCGGCCAAATCATGCTTGGTATCCAAGCATGGGGCCAACCACATAGGATTAAAGGAGATTTTAATTTTTGTTAAAATTTTTCCTTTTATAGCCATTCATGAAAGGGATTTAAAAGAGAAATTTTATTTTTAAAAATTTTCTTTTATAGTCATCCTCATGGTTTTAAAAAAGAGATTTTTAGATTTTAAAATCTTTCCTTTTATAGCTAACTACAAAAGATTAAAGAGAGATTTTAATTTTGTTAAAATCTTTCCTTATTTGTAGTTATCTATAATGTTTAAAAGAAATATTTTAATTTTTGATAAAACTTTCCTTTTATGTAACCATGATTTAAAAAGGAGAAGTTTTAATTATTCTTTCCTTTCTTTGTAGTTGTCTACATGTTTTAAAAGAGAGATTAATTTTTAAAACTTTCCTTTATTGCCATGTATAATAGGAAATTTAAAAAGAGAGATTTTAATTGTTATTAAAATTTCCTCTTTTAGAGGGAGGCCACGAATAAGGAAGTTATAATTATGTTTAAAACCTTTTCTTTTGTAAATATCATGGTTTAAAAGGAAGCTTTAATTTTTTGTTGTAATTTTTTTTTTCCTTTTTGGTATACCATGATGTAACCGACCATAAGAAGATTAAAAGGAAGTTTTAATTAAACTTTCCTTTTTTATCAAGACTAAGGATTATAAAAGAGGGGGAGAGGGTGCCTCATGAACTAGACAACCTATTCTTATTCCCTCTCTATTTCCTTGGTGGTCGGCCATGCTCCCTTCCTTTCTTCTTTCTTGTAGCCGACGGCACCGCCTTCATCTTGTCACCTCTTTTGCTTCCTTAGGGCCGGTGACATCGAGAGTTGCTATATCCTTGTGGCTGGTTGCTTGGAGAGGAAGAAGAAGAAGAGGAGAAGCACTTGGTGGCCGGTTGCTTGAAGGAGAAGAAGAAGAAGGAAATTTCCTATTTTGGCATCCTTTGATGGCTCAAGAGTCTTGGAGAAGAAGAAGTGGTCCCGGTGGAATTCATCTTGGTAGATCGTCGCCCACACGACGTCCAAGAGAAGATGAGGAATACAATAGAAGATCAAGAGGTCTTTAGCTACAAAGAAAGGTATAACTAGTTGTCTTATTCCACATCATACTAGTTTTCTTTGTATATATTTTGAAATACCAAATACAAGAGGCTATCAGTTTTAGGCAATCGATTTTATATTTCGATTTTGTGTTTCTTTTATTTTTCGATCTTGTGATTCGATTGTTCTTAGTGGTTAAACTTAGGGTTACTATAAGGAGATTAAATATTATATTTCGTTGAAAGGCTTTGTCTAGGAAGTGGTGGATGATCTCATACCCAAGAAGGCCTAGTGTCTCGCCATGTTTAACCTGGAAGCCGATCTTTGAAATAAATATTTAATCAACTTTGTAACATGGGTGGATTTGGATTAATAATGTTAAGCATCATTTGTGATCCAAGTTTAAACCTCTAAGAACAGATAAGTTGAACTTGGAATCAATAATGTTAAGTTCTGTTTGTGATTTCAAGTTTAATTTCTAAAGAACACAATAGGTTGTTAGGAAAGGTTCAGCACTTGTACAAATTTTTTGTACAATGGAACTAGTACGATATTCTGAGTAGCAACCAACATCGGTGGTGGCAGTATGAAGGCCATGGACGATGTAGCCACAATACCTGGTGGCAGCTCGGCCAAGGAAGGCGTCCGGTCGGATGAGGAAGCCTCCACAATTTCAACGAGCGTGGCCGGAGTCGAGGTTTCGACCCTCTCGATCAGTTGCACCCCCGTGGCAGCAGAACACGGAGATGGCTCCGCTCGGCACCTCTTGCGCCTGGTCAAAGGAACGTCGGAGGAGGCCGACCCCAAAGGTTCTTCAACAGGGATTATGGGTCGTCGAATGTGGCATTTCTGGTCGGCCAACATGGAAGCTGCATGAAGATAGTTCGAGCGGCTCTTATATCACTTCAGGTCGGGCTGAGGCGCCACTTCAAGCTACCAACGGGTCGCAAACTCTGGCTGCTCAGGAAGACACAGGAAAAAGAAATATTCTTTCTAGTGTTTATTAGATGTCGGCATTTTGTCAAAGAAAACTAGGCCGACCCGAGAATGAAAAAGGAAGGTCCCCGACTCAGATTGCTTGAGGTAATAGAAGTAATGGAAGGCCCAAAGAGTAAGGGGGATGTCGTGCAGCCAGAACAAGACAGTGACACCATACAGCAGACGGAAAGAGTTTGGTACGAATTGAGGGAGAGAAATGTAGAAGTATTTACAAATAGAGATGATAAAAGGATGGATGGGGAATCGCAGACCGACGACAAAGTGGTCTCTGAACAGACAAATGGTGTCGGTCGGAGGATTATTGGGTCGATTGGACAGAGAGGGTAAAATAATTTCGTACTCGAGAGGGAATTCAAAGGTGTTTCTCAGAGCCTCCGCATCACCCGCATCGAACCGGGACTCCATGGTGTGTACCAGAGTCCGAGAATAGCGGCCGATGGTTGCGAGGAGCTCGCTATCTCGATAGAAAGCAAAAACAGCGAGGGAAATGCAAACGAAGGAGTGAAGAGATCACAGGGAGGACACCAGGAACAAGGAGGGGCCAGAAACTGAGAGCGAATAAGAGAACGAAGCTTACGGGACGAGGATCGTCGGAGCAGAAAAGGAGAAATGGTCGACAACACGCAGAAGGTCGCCAGAGAACATGCGCAGAAGGCCGACGGAGAACCGCACAGAATCGCCGGAGAGCACGAGTGCAGGAGCACGAAGGTGGAGAAGGCGATGATGCGGCGAGCTCATATACCCCGGGCTCGGCCGACCGGAGCCGTCCGATCCGTTTCGTGAAACCCTATGCGAAGATCCGACCATTGAATTTAAATCGTCAAACATCACCATCAATACCTATCACGCCAGGCGTGCAGCGGCTGCAGGCGTGACACGTGGCATGCCACCACAGGTCGACAATTAAGGTCGGCATGGGAACCTGTTCCACCTTAATGAAAAATGATTTGTGCGCTTCTCGAGAAATCAGAGTGACGTCAGGCTAGTTGGCGTTCACCCGGGACAGACGGACGAAAAAGTCTCCCAAGTGTAGCCCTTTGATTGTCTGAATCAAAGGAGCATATTCATGGCTGAGCGACCACCTTTAAAAGGCCGATCGGCAAGGGTCAGGCCTGACTTGACCAAGCCGTGCAGAAAGGAAGACCAATCAGGACGGAACCTGAGCGCTGCAATCCAGTCAGTCGGACCACTGCCTCCTTCGACTAGACTTTAAGGGGGGCATGTGATGCGGTGATGAGAGGCCCACCTTGGGAAAGGTCTTCGCCACAATGGAGGTCCAACTCAAGGCGGTCAACGCTCCCTATCACAGGTCGGGCAGGCGAGTGGTTCACTCGGCCAAGATGTGAAAGGCCCAATCCGACATCATCACTAGCTCGACTATCGGTTGAGCTGAGACGACCAAGACAGGAATAAACGCCGAAGTGTCTGCGGGAGCATGCCAAGCGGCCACCCCGCTTGGCTCTACATCAATGACTAGATCAGCAACGTAGGGTCATGGCCGAGCGGAGATACATGCGGACAACGCTGCTACAGCTGAACGACTATCCCGCTCGATCCAGACACGTACAGCAATCACAGTGGAAGTATCGGCCAAGCGACTAACCTGCTCGACCAAGTAGCAGATTCATCAACCAAACAACGAAGACTCCAACGGAACAACCGTCCCGTTCGGCAGAGCAACAGCCACCAAGGGATATCTTTCAATATTCTTTTGGGAGTTAGTGTCACCGACTAGAGCTGTCAGACGGGTCAACCCGTGGCGGGGCGGGTCGGCCCATGGCAGACTAACTATTTGGCTGGGCGGGGCGGGCCAACCCGCCAACTTGACGGGTTGGGAAATTTCCAACCCAACCCATTCTAAGGCGGGTTGCGGGTTTGACGGGCCAACCCGCGGGCCCATCAAAAAATTTTAAAAAAATTAAAAAATATTTCATTTCTTCAACATTTTACTTCGAAAAAGTTTTCTACAATTAAATGTATACATAAACATGTATTTTAAATATAAATGAACACAAACAGTACTTATGTTGGATGAAAAGTACTATTTTTATTTCAAAATTATAATAAAGAAAGATAATAAATTGACCTAAAACTTAACTTACATGTATTTTTCAACCCGCGGGCCAACCCAAGCCCGAGCGGGCCGACCCGCGCGGGTCGCGGCCTAGGCGGGTCGGCCCACGGTGGACTTGGGTTGATAAAATTCCAACCCAACCCGCTTAAATTGTTTGGCGAGGTAGGCCAACCCGACGGACTCAACCCAAATTGACGGCTCTATCGCCGACGGGCAGCATGGTTAGACAGAAGATCATACGGCGAAAGCTTCCACTATCACTTCAAAGATATTGTCGGCTCGTTAAGGTATTGTGTCAGGGACACTTTACTGACATGACTATTCACGGAAAGCTTGGGATGACATGTCCGCTTTAAGAAGTGTGCATACACGCTATAGGAGCCCTATATAAAGGGGGGTACAGGTATCGGCGGAGGTATGCTTTTCTCGTGATCTATACAGTCGCGTTACAGTTTTCGTTGCTTCTTACTTCGCCGAAGATTGACTTGAACGTCGAAGGGCCATCACCATATATCTCTGACTCGGCATTGACGCTGTTTGTATTACAGACAGGAGCAAAATCCCTCGAAAATTAACATGAACGTCTCTTCTCCAATATCCATTTCCTTGATTTTCGGAAAAGATCATATATTAAGCGATCATGCCTCTTCCATTTTTGTTTTGTTTGTTATGTGTTGTGTAGTTTTGTAATGTCGTCGCAATCTTTAGAGGAGTATTTATTAGAACAGAGCCACTTTGCATTGGGTAGGAATTTAATTAAGCGCATGAGGAACTGTTATTTGTTCTTAATTGTGATATTATCTGATTTTTGGATATGATGCTGATAGTCGAATTGAATAGCTGAATAATAGTTTGAAAAGCTGCAGGGATTGTGATCAGGCTGGGAAATTTACGACACTCATGAACTCTTCGTCATGCAGCAATGCCTCCATGGTTTCCGGCTTCAAGCAGATCTCCAAATCCATGCTGCCTCCGCCCTCCCTCCCCGGGTGGAACGTCACCTTCCCGTCGTGCTTGTTCGCCGCGCCGCTCCTCACTGCTACCGGCTGCCCCCACCCGAAGTCGCACCCGTACACGTTGAACCTCGCGGAGCTTCCCATCTTCACGCCGTATCGGTCGTACAAGCTCAGCGGATACATGAACGGTTCCTCCGCCCACCCTTTTACTGATCGCCGCACGGCGCCGTCCGTGCGCCCCGTCACAGCCTCATGAACTAGCATGGCGCCACACCCGAGCCCGCGTTCCAGCAGCTCCCCCACCTCTGCCGTGGCCCGGACGACCCACACAACACCGCCGAAGTACTCGGTCGGCAGAGGGGGCTGGAGCCGTGTGCGGTCGTTGATGACCGCGGCGCAGCCTGTTGTTCGCTCTGCCGGCAGGCCGCGGGCGCGCGTGACGGACCGCCACACGAGGGCGGCGACAGATTGGAAGGAGGAGATGGTGACGGTGGAGTTGGATTCTTGGTTGGCTTTGGCTTTCAGGTGCGCGATGGATTCGGAAGAGAAGTGGAAGACCCGCTCGCGCGGCGGCCCTGGCGGCGCAAATCTTTCGGTCGAATTGAGGCGATAGAGCGAAAATCATGGGGGGAAAAAAAATCAATTTTTCCTCAAATCGAACAAGACGACATCGATGAAACTGATGCGTCACGTACCTTTCGA
The DNA here is from genome assembly GCF_018446385.1 of Zingiber officinale. Lineage (NCBI taxonomy): Eukaryota > Viridiplantae > Streptophyta > Magnoliopsida > Zingiberales > Zingiberaceae > Zingiber > Zingiber officinale. The sequence continues at coordinate 12,182,766 of NC_056001.1, read as the reverse complement.
TGAATTGGTTGGGGTGGGTGAAAGGAAGCTGCAGATGACGGCCACTACCACCCTCGAAGGACCAGCGATCGAGCACCGGAGGCTGCGAGATGAGGCTTCCGTCTCCGCCGCCATTTCTTGTTATTTCCGCCCACACATTAAAGAAATGCCAGTAGGCAGTGCCGTCGCCGACAGAGTGATTAAAGGAGCAAGCGAGGAAGAAGCCGTCTGCCAGCTCGGTGAGCTGCGTGGAGAGGAGCGGCAGCGAATGCCCGTCATAGCTGACGGCTCCATTAAGAGGGAAGAAGGAAGGGTGGAGAAAACAGGGGACGTCAGGGGATGCCACGTCGGCTGCGGAGACGTGCGGTGCGGAGGCATGGATGAACTCGGCCCCTTGGTCGTTCCAGTCGACGTAGACTTGGATGCCTCCTCCGGAAGCGTCGCAAGTTGGCTCGGAGACGAGGCGGCCAGCGAGGGGGCGGAAATGGTGGAGGGTGAGGGAGAGGGCTGTTTTGAGACCGGCGATGAGGTCGAGAGTAACGGGGTGACAGAAGAGTAGGCCGTTCTGAATGTAATGCATGGAGAGAGTGAAGAGGTCGTAGGGAGTGAGGTAGGAGACGCGTCTTGAATCAAGAGAAGAAGGTGGTGGTTTGATGATGGAGGTGGAGATACGGTGAAGGGTAACCGACGAAGGGGAGATCATGTCGAAGCAGGGGAGCCGCTTGCAGTTGCAGAGCCTGGTCACCCTAAATCTCAACGTCAAATTCGCTCACTGAGCGAGCTAGATTGCTGCATCAGCTTCTTAACAGAGAAAAGTGCCGTCATGCTGTTTTCTGACAAACTAACGGCAGCTTCACGACCAAAAATATCTACACCAAATTATGTGACGTTTTCAAATTAAAGCTTGTCGCCGCACACAAGAATCCGTAAAGAAGACCACTTTAGCGGTGCCCCCACACAAGACAGCACACCTCTGGTCCATAAAAAAAAACATAGTTTAGTAGATAGACTACTACTTTTTAAGTAGGGGTATAAATAAATCAAGTCATTCATGAGTTATTCGAAACTCGATTCGATAAAAGTTCGTTTGAACTTGTTTAATGAGACTCGTTAAGATAAGCAAACTAAGTTCAAGCCTCGCAATATTTGGCTCGTTAGCTCGTGAACACGTTCATTAAGCTCATTAAGAAACTTTTAAATAAAAGGGTGAATTATATTTTACCCCCTGAGGTTTGACTAAAGTACGAAACGACCCTCGTGGTTTCAAAAATAACAAAAAAGCCACCTAACCGGTAACATTATAACCATTTGACGTTGGGAATACACATTAAAATACTGATGTCATCGTAAATTCCTTTTTGTTGGACAATAATACCCTTATTATGTTGTGAATTTAAATCCGAGACAATACTATCCTTCAACAAAAAAAAGGTAATTGCAAAACAACCTGATGATTTAAACAACAGCTCATGCAAAGACATTAAAAACTCACAGATGCTTTTATTCCACCAAAATGAGTACTTAAATTTTCAGCTGTACAAGAAGGCAGTATATATGTCTCCAGGGCCGGCCCTGGAGGAGGGCGGCACTGGGCGATGGCCCTGGGCCCATAATTTGAGAGGGCCCAAATTTTTTTTTTTTTTAGTATTATGTATTATAGGTATGTAATTGGGGTCTTGGATAATTGGACCCCAATTAGTGGAAAACTAAAGATAAACGTAGTTGATTAATTTAGTTGATGTTAGTTGGGCCCAACTTTTATTTTTTTAGGTATGTAATTAGGGTCTTGGATAGTTGAGGCCCAAATTTATTTTGGACCCTTTTTTTTTCGCCCCGGGCCTCCTCTGTAGAAGGACCGGAGCTGTATGTCTCCATCGACATTAAGTAAAGACATTAAATTTTTTTGGTTTCATGGATACAATATTTGTTAAATCAACTCTCATCAACAGAATCATGGTTATTTTCATCATCACTTATCACAAATATATCATCCTCTTCACTTAATTCAACATCAACAGACATATATTACATTCAGTATAAAAAAAATTCAGCTATTTCAGTTAATTTTTTATTTTTTCCCCGCTGAAACATAATGATTTATATGTCTTTTTCTTATCTTTACCGATTGACTACTATTGCCGACCAGTCAAGGGATTTTTTTGTTACTTTTGAAACCACGAGGGTTGTTTTGTACTTTAACCAAACCTCAGGGGGTAAAATGTAATTCAGCCTAAATAAAAAAATAATAATTTTGATATTAAATTTATAGATTTTACACTCTACTTATGAAAAATATAGACAAATATATTAAATTTATTTATTAGAATAAAATTATAAATTTTAATAATAATATTATAATTTTATCTAAATATATAATTTAATTTTTAATGAATATTTAAATTTATGATTTATATTTATTAATCTCGTTTAGGCTCGATAAAAGCTCGAATAAATTCGTGAGCCATGAATATATTCGCTAAATAAAGTTCGAGCTCGGCTCGATTATAAACAAGTCAAGCTCAAACATTCAAGAGTTCGGCTCGGCTCGGTTCGATTACACCCCTACTTCTAAGTATAATCAGGATCGTGATCTTGATTATAATTTGCTACGATTTCTCTTTATATTTATAGCAGTTAGTGGTGGGTAAATGACTAGGTAGCCTGATCAGGATCGGCCTGATCAAACTATAATATGGGAGATAGACCTGACCACGGTTCGGAACCGACGGTTCGACGGTTCGGAACCGCCGGTTCGACGGTTCCAGGCAGGTCGACCCTTAACCTTAACCGCCCAAGACGGTTACGGTTCACGGTTCAGAACCGCCGGTTCACGGTTCGGTTCACGGTTCGTCACGGTTCGTCACGGTTCAAGATTAATATGTTAATAAAAATTAAAAATTAAACATTAAACATTAAAAATTAGAAATTAAAATTTATTAAAAAAAGGGCTTGCACTTATTTAAGTTGCCTACGTATCCCTTTAGGGGAATCAAAGCCCACGTAGTTCTTTTACATTTTTATCCTTTTACATTTTCATTCACTTCCATTTCCTGTTCCTGTCGTATTTGTTCCTTCAGTATCAAAATCTTCAACTTCGTCATCTGAAAGTTGCATTCCTTGGATTCTTTTCTCCGCTCTGGTCCAATCGTCCAGTAATGCTTGGGCTTCCAATGAGTCGGGAGACAAAGTTGATAGTCGTTCATCTAATATGTTGCCGCCGACACTGAACGTCTGCTCTACAGCAACAGTTGACACTGGACAAGCTAAAATTTCTTTTGCGATCACGAAGAGAACGGGAAAGCTTTGAGCCTTCTGTGACCACCACTTTAAGATATCGAAGTTTTCGCTAGCTGCTTCATTAAAATCAAAAGAAGTCGTAAAATAATTCTCAAGTTCCTGTGTGGAACTTGAGGATCCTCGTGGACGTTTTGTCCGTTCTTTTAATAAGAGTTGTGCTTTTGTAAGTTTTAAATTACTACTAGTAGTTTGTTGAATTTCAGAAATATTAATTTGTGTTCCATATTTTGCATAATATTGATTATAAATATCATATAAATAAATTCTAACATTATATATAATATTAACTGGATCAGGGGAAGAAGAATCTTTAATTGGAATTAAAGCATCATAATATAAAGTTAACATTTCTTGTAAAACTTCTAATTTAAATCTAGGATCTAAAGCAAATGCAATTAAATAAATTTCAGGAATTAAATAAAAATATTTTTCCCATTTAGTTTTCATAGCTAAGATGCAAGGAGATAAAGATTCATTATTAATATGTTCATTTAAAACTAATAATATATTAGAGATATTTTCTAAAACTAATTGAGCAGTGGGATAATAAATATCGAAAAGTTGTTCGATTGCATCATTAAATACTTTTAAAATTCCATAAATACTATTACAAATATTCCATTTTTGTGAATATATAAAGTATTAGTATTTTATGTAAAAATGGACATAATAATTCTTTATATTGAAATGAATCTTGTAATAATTGGAATATTGAATTCCAATGTATTAGTACATTATGTGGAAATATTTTAGGTCTCGTTCTATTAGTTTTATAAAACCTACCTCATTATTTCATTATAGATGGATGAGACTATAAATAATAAATTACAATTCTAATTGACTTAATATAATTTTCTAAAAATTTTAATCCATCTTGAACACATAAATTTAAAACATGGCATATACAACGAATATAAAATAATAAACCACCAATAATAGGCTGACAAACAAATTTTAGATCATCTATACAAGCGGTATTAGAACTAGCGTTATCTAATGATATTGTAAATATTTATGAGTTAATCTATATTCTTCTAAAATTAAACATAATAGCTATGTGATATTATGAGCATTATATGATTTATCAAAAACTCTATAAGCTAACAATCTTTTTTGGAGGTTCCAAGAGTTATCGATCCAATGACAAGTCACCCACATATACGAATATGTTTACCAATGATCACTCCAAATATCGAAACATAAAGAAACTTTATTATTTAATTTACTAAATTCATCAATTAAATTCTTTTTTTCTTATTTTACTAATTTTTTAATTGTAAGAGTAAATGCAATCCTAGAAACACGTTTAGCATATGGATTAAGAGATTATTTACAAAGATCTTCAAATGTGCATTTAGATCCAAAACAAAATAAAGTTGTTCTATGAAAATAAATTTAGCTAATGATTTTCTTAATTTATTATCCAAATATAAAAATAAACCGGAATCAATACTACCGCTAGTTGAAGAAAATTTTGATAATTGTATTCGAGAACTGTTGAGTCCATATTCCATTAGGTGCTTTGTTTATACATATTGTTTCAATGACTCGTAGCCACTGTTGGCTTGAAATTTGTAAAAAGCATTGCAGTGCTTACATTTTGCACGCATTTCTCCCGACGGAAGAGTGACCTTCTCAAAATGTTTAGTAAAAATAGAAGATTTTAGAGGAGGAAGTTCCCGAACCTTAGAAGTAATTGCATCGGTACTTCCTTGTGTGTCGGGTGTCGGATTCGGAAGATGCTCGATCTCATCATCGGTGGATTGAATGTTGGGGTCCTCCTCCCGCGGATTCATTATTTGCTTTCCCTTCCGAGCTCGAGATGATGCACCTCCGCGGCCTCCTTCCATTGTAATTGAAAACGAAAGCGTGTAGAGATTAGAGAATACGAAAATGAGATTAAGAGTAGAGAAGATGTGTGTGAAAAATGATGAAATAAGCTCTCTATTTATAGAGTTTTGATAGTAACGGACACTAAATCATAGCCATTGATCAAAAAACGGTCAAATGATCCTAACCGTTGAAAAAAAATACCTAAAAAACCCTCCCAACGGCTACGAACCGCCGGTTAACCGGCGGTTCCAACGGCTATGAACCGCCGTTTAAAAAAAAAAAAAAAAAAAAATTCTGCGGCTGAACCGCCGGTTCAACCCGCCGGTTAACCGGCGGTTCGCCGGTTTTACATCCAATGAACCGGAACCGGCCCGGCAACTTGCCGGGCCGGTTCCGGTTCGACCCGGCGAACCGGGTCAACGGGCAACCGGCCCGTTGACCCGGTTACGGGCCCGGGCCGGGTCCGGGCCAGACCCGGCCCGGGGTCGGGTCTAATGGGAGACGATAAATCTATAAAGAAATCGTAATTAATTGTAGGCCACTATCCAATAATAATTATAAAATTTCTTGATCTATTTTTTCTTTAACCAAGAGATCTAAGCTCCTTACAAGATAGATGTTTTATTACCCGCAGTTGAGATCAAATCTGTATTAATTGAATGGCTAAAAGGGAGCTTTCTGCTCCATAAAATTTGTTTGAATAGCCTAGCTATGTGTAACACATTTAATAAAGTAGTCATGTACAACTAGGGATAACAATTGATTGGGTTTAAATTTGATTCGTATTAAATCCGTTTCATTTAGTGTAGATTTAAATCCGGTTAAATAGATTACAGGATGAGTCTAAATACGTTGATCGGATTTAAAAATTGATTCTGATTATGGATTTAAAACAATAATATTTATATTATATAATATAAAATATATAATAATAATAATAATAATCTATTATTCACTTGTATTTTTATTTTTTTAAGTTTAGTGGATGAATTTAAATTCGGATCATTTTTTTTAAGTAAGGATAAATTTTGAAATTAGCCAAATTCGGCCCAAACTCATGTCGTTGCTATCCCTATGTGCAACGCACTGAACAAATCGCTTTGCGGCTAACTTAGCTTCGGATTAAAAACAATAATTAGGTGAAATAATTAAAGCCTTTGATTATTTTTATTAGGAAAACAAACGTTGGTGGGACTAGCCGACTAGGCAAAATTCGTGTTGTAATGGACCAGACTGTCATGGGATTTATGAAGTATTAGGTGGGAAAATTAATTAATTAATTGGTCCAGACAGAAATTTAAATTTTGATGGATCTGTCCAACCCATTTTAATAATGTTTAAATATTAATAATTAAAATAACATGGGTATGTTTCTGATTTATTTAGATGATCGATGAAATATTTTTATAACGATCATCTGAAGTTCGACGCTACCTGACTTTATTAATTATTTGTTTAGAAGTATAAATTGATTGAAGACATACTACGAGAGGATAAATACTCTGATCCATAAAAATTAAAAAATAGATCAAGAGATGCACCACTTGTAATTACGGTTGGATCATGACTGGGATCTGACAGCGATTGGTTACGTTCTCTCCCTAGGTTTATCGTCCTCCCATGTTATAGTTTAAGTCGGGACGGATGATCGAAGGCCGCTTAGAGGCAGTTGACAGTGGGTCAGTGGTCAGACAGCCTGGCAGAGAGGGGGGGCCTCCGACCACCCACCCCAATCCAAACAATGAACCTAGGGAGAAATCGTAAATAATTATGACCGAATCGTGATCACGATTCGCCCATAATTATAAGTGGTCCATTCCCTTGTCCACTTTGTTTTTGTGAACTAGGAGATTTGGGCTCGGATTACGAGGGGTGTATGGGGTGAATGTAATCATTTTTTACTATAATAGAAAGTAGAAATTGATAATTTAACGGTTAACCATAAGTTGATCCCGTGATTTACCTCCCTTTACATACTTTTGGGGACTGACTGTGAGGGGCATCTGGGGCAAGCATAATCTCCTTTTGCCACAATAGAAAGTAGAAATTGGCATCTGTGCCTTCGGAGCTATGGTGCAACCCTAGGCACCCATTGTTCGATTCTCAGTTATAGCGCACATTTGTAGCGCGAAACCACGTGATACTGCACCTTTAGACTGCCTACCACGAGAGTTTCCCGATTTATCCTGACGACTAGTGGAAAATAGGTCGAGTCAGTCATTCCAAATTTGGTGTTACCTAATTCATCATTTTTACTTTCGGGGCTATAGTGCAACAAAACAATGGTGTAGCCAGGATCATCACTCACCCTGGGCTAAATCTTAGTTCAATAGTTCCATCGCTAACCATTGACTAAATCTTAGTTCAATTGCTCCATCATTGGTGTTCATATAGGACCTATTCCATATTGACATAAAATAATATTGTCAAAAATGGTTGTTATATAAAAATTGGCTGGGCTAAACTGGGCTGGAGCCCAGTTTAGCCTTGAAATAATATTGCAAGGAGTGATGAATACATGGAGGTTATCTGGGTTGCACTGGGCTGGAACCCAGTGTACCCCAGCCTTGGCTACGCCCTTGCAACAAAAGGACGTCAAGTTATCACACAGGTATCCGCAATTCGATCCCAAGTTACAACGCATTTGCAGGGATTTTCCTTCAAATAAGCTGCACAACCACATGATACTGGTTTTCTGAAGTCACCAGTGCGAGTACTTTCCAATTTACTCTGCCGGTCAGTTGGAAATTTCCATGAGGTCAGACCGGTCACCTTAAGCCTGGTATGCAAAATCACAATCCAAATTATAGGATCACACGATCCTATGATCGATGCAATAAATCAATCTGGGATAGAATTAGATCGGATTTTGCAATGGAATCGAAACTGAATCAGTGAAATTGTACAGAATCGGTGAAATCGATACGATCTTTAAGTTACAAACGATCTCACCGGTAGCTAGCAACGACGGGTGAGGAGAGCAGCGCCAGTATGATCTCACCAGCGGTTGGCAGCAACGGATGAGGGGAGCACCGATGACGATCATGCGGGTGAGAGGAGCGGTGCCGGTACAATCTCATCGGCTGATCGACGGTTGGCAGCGCGCAAGTGAGGGGGCAGTGCCGGTAGAATCTCATAGGAGGCGGGTAGCTGTGGGGGTGAGGAGAGCAATGACACAGATTGTGAGGGTGAGGGGAGTCGCATGCAAGTGCAACACATAAGGCGGGAGTCTAGTGAGCAACCGGTACCGTGAACTTTATGAAGTTAGTTTTTAATTGATGTATTGTTTAATTGATTCAATCAATTCTTAATTTAAATATATATTTTTTAAATCTTAAAAAAAATTATCTAAGATATATATATATTTATCTTAAAATTTAAAAATTATAAATAAATTATATTTATTTATTATACATATTTTTAATTATTAATACCATTAATATTATTAATTTAATTTAATTTATTATAAAGTTAATTTTAATTAAATATCAAATTGATTTAATATTTATGGATGAATTTGATTATCTTATCCAATACTAAATTAAATTTTAAAGTTTTTTGTTAGGATATTTTAAGATTTGATATGACCAATTCGATTTTGACTCTAAATTGATTATGTGATTATGATCCTACAAACTATGACCCCAGATTTAGTATTACATGGTTTAACATTTTTAAAAAATTGGTATGCTTAGTTTATCCCTAATTACGGTCAATTTTTAAATATTTTTTTTTTAAATTGGATGCGTAATTACGAAAAACTAAACTTCTAGAATATATATTGTAAGTAATTCTTGATTTATCCGAGTAAGGTCGAATTGATCACCCATATTATCTGGTCCAATATATATATATATATATATATTTTTGAGAGAGTAGAAACTGGTTATGGTTCTGTTCGATGCAAAACAATCAATTTAGCATATATAAAAAATAAATTAACAACCATCATCTCTTCAAAATAATAATAAAAAAAAGAATCTACTACAGTTATTGTGACAACAGCCCGCCACTTTGGTGGGCTAGTAAATTGGTGTTGGTGTTGCACGAGCCCAAGCCCAACAAAAGGGTAGGAAATTGATAAGATACCAACTAAACTCCTTTGTTCAATAATAACTGTGAGGTGATTTATCCTTTTTCGACTGTAGAGCGAAGTGCCACTTTACCACCTTTTACTATCAAATAATAATTGTGAGACTAAAACAACAACGTGAGCAAGCATCATCCATGAAGAACAGAGCTGTGGGGTCTCTTGGGCCTCGTCTTGTTGATCCAAAACATTTTAATTACTCATTTGAACTTCAGGCATTTTATTCAAGGATGCGAGTTTGGCACCTGGCGGTTGACAGTTGGCGGAGGAATATCAATTCCCACGCCGTCCTTTAGTTTTCAAATCCATCCTCACAGGTAAACAGGACAGTAGTGGCAGGCAAGCTTCCACATTTTCGATTCTTCTCGTTTTATAATGAACGCGCAAGAAGCACAGATCGCATTTATAATATATATTATTTCCTAAAGCTGCGACCCATGCATCTTATCCACGACACATTGAGGTTCCAGTGTCTCCAAATCCTCCATTCACTCGCCAAGCTTTACCAATGACAACAAAGGAATCATTAATTCTTGACAATTTAATCTGCACGCATACTTTAATATCTCGTGAAATTAAAGCTATCAGTCATCCATCTTACTCGCATCAATCCCTATCTCACAGCCATGAAATAGTAGATCTAAGTCACATTACAGGTCACTTCTTCCGTTTCTGAACTATTCCGAAGTACACTGGCACTGCTTATTTCCCAACAAAAAGGTTGGTTAAGAAACTCAGTAAGAGATTGAAAGCCTGCCTGCTGCTGTGACTGATGACGAGAACAACAAGTGCAGTATAACTTACCCCTCCTGGATAGGATAAGCTGAGTGGGTGTGAAACATATCGCATCACCTGGAATCAAAAGGGTGGTCCTGTGGGAACAGCAAGTATTTTCAATGATCAAGGGTTCTCAATCCCATCCCATTTACCACCCTCGAAGACTGCAAATAATTGGCCAACTTTAATAAGGACATGAATCGATCCTTATCGGGACATAGAAATATAGAATGGTACCCACACTGACAATTGTATCATCCTCCAATCATAATCCCGCTCAGACTCAGTCACGGAGGGCATCTAGCTGCCCACGTCGGCCTTCCATACGGACCTCAAGATCTCTAACTCCTATTTAGATGAAAATCAAAATTGGAAAAAAAAAATCCCTTTTTTTTAATGTTTATTTCATAAAAAGTAGCAGACTATTCACCCTTTTCATCAGTTGTCTATTTCAAAATAATAAAGCACGAAACTAAATTTTGTTTATGCAAATATTTTTGTATCCGAATCGAACTCTTCTCCTCCCTTACTTTTTTTTTCTCATGCGGCGTAAGGCGGCCTCTCACGACCTTGCGCCGCCGCCTGACGACCAAGTGTGGGCGGTCACCCTACGTGACCGCCTCGCGTGGTCCTGCGCTGTTGCTTCGTAGATCCTTGCGTCCGTGGGAGCGCGACACGTTCCAATGCCATGGTGGAACCAGGAGTGGTGCGCCAAGACGATCACGACGCTGTCAGTCAATTCAGTTTTTCCAACTGTACAAGTTACTGGTGGCATAAGTAAGCGTAATATCACTCAGACGGAGATTGCGATTGTATTTCTGATGCCTGATTTGGACATAAAATGGTGCGTCTTTCACTCTGAAATGCTCCTACTTCCCATTCCTTGCCAGTGTCTGTCTCATTGATTAATTGTTCAATTCACAAAGATTCCTTAGATTAGGCAGAAAAGATGCTTATAGGTGTCCAAAGTAATCTTTTAGTGTTTCAATGACACAAATTTTGTGGAACAAGGAGATTGATGCTCTTGTAGTTTTGCTTCTTATTTTTCTGACGTTTAGCATTTAAGATGCTAATTAAGTTTGATGGAAATCATGTTGGAGTGTAATTAGCATTTGAGATGTTGATTAAGGCGTGAAGTTGAACTTGTGACTCATGTTTTCACTCGTGGATGCGGGGCCATGGCGGTGATGGATTTAACTTTTCATATGCCGACCATGACATTTCAGCATCATAAGTGTCATAGTTAATGATGATTCGACGTCTATATAAGTAGGTAGTAAAGCAAGGGTGCTTGCAAAACGTTGCTCTGTTTTCATCCCCTGAAACAAAAACCTGCTCTGTTTACTCTAAGCCATGGTGGTATTGACAAAGCCATCCCTGGAGCAAGTCTCTCTCCCAACGCCGCACAAACCAAGGAGCTGCTTCTCCGGCATTCCGGTCATCGACATGCTGGAGCCGGGCGCGGAGGCCCTCCTCGTGAAGGCCTGCGAGGAGTTTGGGCTCTTCAAGGTCACCAATCATGGAGTCCCCATGGAGCTCGTTGCCAGGCTAGAAGATGAAGCTGTCAAATTCTTCAGCTTGTCTCAGATGGAGAAGGAGCGTTCCGGCCCCGCAAATCCTTTTGGTTATGGAAACAGGAAAATTGGCGGCAATGGTGATGTGGGTTGGCTGGAGTATCTCCTTTTGGAGGTCACCTCCAAATCCATTTCGCATGCTTCCCTTGCCTTCCTCAAAGAAACTTGTGCGAGATCTTTTTGGTATATTGTCAGATTCTTTTCTTTTATAGTTTGCGATCTGTACGGAAAATGAAATCCGATATGTTATTGGTTATTATGCAGCTCTGTTTTGAATGAGTACATACAGGCAATGAGGAGGCTGGCAAGTGAGGTTTTGGAGTTGATGGCTCAAGGCTTGATGATTGAGCCAAGGAACATCTTCAGCAAGGTGGTCATGGACGAGGAGAGTGATTCAGTGCTGAGGCTGAACCATTACCCTCCATGCCCACTGCTGCTGCAAGGGCTCAACGGCACCATGACAGGGTTCGGAGAGCACACTGACCCACAGCTCATCTCAGTGCTGAGGTCAAACAACACCTCGGGGCTGGAAATCTCCTTGAGAGATGGCACCTGGGTCTCCGTCCTCCCTGATACAGAATCCTTCTTCATCAATGTCGGTGATTCCTTGCAGGTAATATCTACATGTCAGTTATAGTCACAAACTGTGCAATATGAGACAGGAAGTAAGGTTTCGCATGGATTTCCTCAAGCTGGCCTTTGAGATTGTATTATATTGCATTCATTGGATGCCAGATGGATCAAAATAATTCTGCCATGCAGGTTCTGACAAATGGGAGATTCAGGAGTGTGAGGCACAGAGTGGTGGCCAATGGATACAAGTCCAGAGTGTCCATGGTCTACTTCGGGGGCCCCCCTTCCAGGGAGAGGTTGGCTCCTCTGCCTCTGCTGATGGGCGAGGGAGAGCAGAGTCTGTACAGGGAGTTCACATGGTGCGAGTACAAGAGGTGTGCCTACAGGAGCAGGCTGGCAGACAATCGGCTAGAGCAATTTGAGAGCTGAGAAGAAAGCCATGCATGCGATATCGATCGATCGATCGATATGGCCTTGCTTTCAGGATTAACCAAACATATTTTCTTCTACCTGTGAAAATTGTTCTTAATGATGCCGAGATGATAAGATGTGTGTATATATTCATATTATGCACCAAAATGAAATGACATATGGACTTTCTTTTCTATCCTGCACGGTTCGTATAGTTTAGGAGATGCAAAATGACAACCGAAATAAAGGCCTGGAGCTAGGTGCTAATCACAGACACTGTCTTAAAATAATGAATGTTAGGTTGCATGTCTATTTGTGTTTGTTCAGTGCGAACCAGTCGTATGCTGTAAGTGTTAGAAAAATTGAATGAAAACGTGGCATGTGGGTTGTAGTCCCACAACGATTGAAAGCAAGATTTTTCGACTGATTCAGAACAAAGGGGATGAAAATTCAGGGCCCGGATGACATCAACCCGAAAGGTCATTTTATGAACCCCATTATTTGTAACATCAGTCAGACAACTTATTGGCCAGCATACAAGATGAGGAAAGTCGTCAACTTACCTGCACGCCACGTGGCAGCTTGCTTGCTCGCCACGTGGCAAGCTTGCAATTTGTGGCAAGCATGTAAGCCACGTTAACGTGGCTTGCTGGCATTTTTTTGCAAGCATGCAAGCCACGTTGTGGCTTGCTGGCAAGCATGCAAGCCACAACGTGGCTTGCTCCTTGGGCTTGCTCATTGGACTTGCAACGAGAAGAGGCAGAGGTCTATATAAGACCATTGAAGCTTGAAGCAAGAGCAGAGAAAAAAAAACTCGAGCTTTATATGTGAGCTTTGTGTGAGAGAAGTGTGTGAGAAGAGCACATGAGCACTTGCTTCCCTTCCTCTTTGAATCCCCATGTTTTCTTCCCTTCTGTTGTGTATTTATTTTGCTCAATAGAAATAGTGATAGTTTTCGGATCTAGTTCAGATCGTCACGACAATCAGTGCTCGGTTGTGCTCGTGATCCTGCCGTTTTATCCTGGGAAACAGACATCCACCTAATCCTCTGAGCACCACGGAGGGGCCGAATCTGTTTTAAGGAGACAGCGCTCTGCTGGACTCGGCATCCACTCTGAGTTCGTGTTGCAGCTCTTGACATCCTGTCAGCAACTCTCAACAGCAACGTGGCGCCGCTCGACAACTAACGATGTCCGCGACTCATCTACTCGGTGCGTGGTTCGGCTCGCTAGAGTCGACAGTTTGAGATTATCTGCTCAAACCTACTTGATTGTAAGTTCTTGTGACTCTGGTACGCACTCAGAATTGTAACGGGTTTACACCCAACAAAACTTAAAACAGATTCGTTCTGTTACGATGGCGGCAGAAAATGTTGAGATGCAACAGGCTCAACATGTGCCGGCCTCCTCCGCCCCGATTGGGAATGTGCCAATCAATCACGAGGAAAAGCCAGAAAAATTCACAGGAGTGAATTTTAAGTGGTAGCAGTAGAAGATGTTCTTCTACTTAACCATGCTAGGTCTGGCACGTATCTTGACCGAGGAAATTCCCAAGGTTGTTAAGGGTGTAGATGAGGTGAACACCCTCCTTCTGCTCGACAAATGGAACGAGTCTGAGTTCCTTTGTCGAAACTACATCCTTAACAATCTTGCCGACTCACTCTATCTTGTGTATTGTGAGATAAAAACGGCAAAAGAACTGTGGGAATCTCTGGACAAGAAATATAAATCGGAGGATGCCGGGGCCAAAAAGTTTATTGTTGGTCGTTTCCTGGACTATAAGATGAGTGACTCGAAGTCTGTAATCAGTCAAGTCCAGGAGCTTCAAGTACTCTTACAAGAAATTCACTCAGAAGGTATGACTCTGAGCGAAACCTTCCAAGTGGCAGCTATCATTGAAAATCTACCAACTGGCTGGAAGGACTTTAAGAATTATCTGAAGCACAAGCGGAAGGAAATGAACCTGGAGGAACTTGTTGTTCGCCTTCGTATAGAAGAAGACAACAAGAATTCGGAGAGAAAACTGTTCTCTCAGGCTACTGTAAAAGCCAATGTTGTTGAGCACGGACAAAGCTCAAAACGGAAGCATCCAAAATCTTCCACGACGTAACCCAAAGGACAAAACATGAAAAAGAAGTTCTTAGGGAAATGCTACAATTGTGATCGTATGGGTCACAAGGCTTCAGACTGTAAAAGGCCAAAGAAGAAAAAGCCAGAGGCCAACTTGGCAGGAGAACAGGATATGGATCTCTGCGCCGTGATTTCTGAAGTGAACCTAATAGGTTCCAATCCTCGACAATGGTGGATTGATACTGGAGCCACCAGACATGTGTGCTGCAACAAAGAGCTGCTCCACAACTTCGAAGAAGTTACTGGAGATAAACTATTCATGGGGAACTTAGCAACCTCGGACGTCATAGGCCAAGGAAAGGTGGTGCTGAAGATGACCTCGGGCAAGGACCTCACTCTGAACAATGTGTTGTACGTTCCGGAGATTCGGAAGAATCTAGTGTCCGGATCACTTCTGAGCAAGCATGGCTTTCGCATTGTTTTTGAGTCGGACAGAGTTGTATTGTCCAAAAATGGAGTGTTTATAGGAAGAGGCTATGTATCTGATGGGCTGTTTAAGCTTAATGTAATGGCCATTAGGCCCAAGATAAATAAAAATGAAAGCTCTTCCACTTATATGCTTGAGTCTTCGTGTTTGTGGCATGGTAGACTAGGACATGTTAACTACGATGTGTTGCGTAGATTAATAAACATGCAAAGCATACCTACATTTCACCTTGACCTAAAACACAAGTGTGAGATTTGTGTTGAAGCAAAAATGACAAGGTCATCCTTTCAACATATTGAAAGAAGTAATGAACCACTTGACCTAATCCACACTGATGTGTGCAACCTAAAAGGTACGCCAACACGTGGTGGTAATAAATATTTCATCACTTTTGTAGATGATAACACAAAATACTGTTATGTGTATCTTCTCAAAAGTAAGGATGAAGCTATAGAGAAATTTGCTCTCTATAAGAATAAGGTTGAAAACCAGCTTAATAGAAAGATTAAGGTGGTTCGAAGTGACCGAGGCGGTGAATATGTGTCACCGTTCGCTGAGTTGTGTGCTGAATATGGGATCAGACACGAAACAACAGCTCCTTATACTCCTCAGCAAAATGGAGTTGCTCAGCGAAAGAACCGAACTCTTAAGGAGATGATGAATGCTCTTCTCTTAAGCTCTGGATTGCCAGAGTCCATGTGGGGGGAAGCAGTGTTAACAGCTAATTACCTTTTAAATAAGGTGCCCCGGAAGAAAATAGATAAGAGCCCTTATGAGTTGTGGAATGGAAGACAACCGTCCTACAAATATTTACGAATGTGGGGGTGTCTTGCCAAAGTGTTGGTGCCTGATCCGAAAAGGATTAAGATAGGACCAAAGACTATTGATTGCATATTTATTGGATATGCACAAAACAACGCTGCGTATAGATTTTGTGTGTATGAATCACACATACCGGAGATACACAAGAACTCGATAATCGAATCGAGAAATGTCTCGTTCTTTGAGCATGTATTTCCTTTTAAGACCCGAGAGGATGCTAGCTCCTCAAAACGGGCATATGAAACACAAGACGAAGAAAAAGATGAGGAACCAGTTGAGGTTGAGCTTAGACGGAGTAAACGAGCTCGAGTAGAAAAATCCTACGGATCGGATTTTATCACTTTCATACTGGAAAGTGAGCCCCGGAGTTACTCAGAAGCAGTAAGCTCGTCTGATGGCCCTCACTGGAAAGAGGCAATTGCATCTGAGATAGAATCTATCTTGCAAAATCACACTTGGGAACTCGTGGATCTTCCTCCGGGAAGTAAACCATTAGGTTACAAATGGATCTTCAAGAAGAAAATGAAATCAGATGGCACGATCGATAAATACAAGGCCAGATTGGTAATCAAATGATATCGACAACGAGAAGGCCTTGATTACTTCGATACATATTCTCCGGTATCGAGAATAACTTCCATTAGAGTATTGTTAGCTATCGGCGCTCTATGGAATCTCGAAATACATCAAATGGATGTAAAGACAGCCTTTCTAAACGGGAATTTAGAAGAGGAAATCTATATGGACCAACCTGAAGGATTTTCTGTACCAGGACAGAAAAATAAGGTCTGTAGATTAGTGAAGTCATTATATGGCTTGAAACAAGCACCAAAGCAGTGGCATGAAAAATTTGATAATGCCATGAAGGAATGTGGATTCAAGATCAATGAATGTGATAAATGTGTCTACATGAGAGCCACAGAGAATGCCTATGTCATCTTGTGCCTCTATGTAGATGACATACTTATCATTGGAAGTAATGATAAGATAATCAAATCCACTAAACACATGTTGAACTCAAGATTTGACATGAAAGACATGGGCCTAGCTGATGTGATTCTTGGAATCAAAATTCTTAGAACGACAGAAGGACTTGTTCTTAATCAGTCACATTACGTGGACAAGATTCTTGAGAAATTCACTAAGGGTGATACTGCGTTGGCACGAACGCCGATAGATACGAGTCAACATCTATCGAAAAATCGAGGTGAAAGTATCTCGCAGATAGAATACTCTCAAGTGATTGGCAGTCTGATGTACTTGATGAGTTGTACTCGACCAGACTTGGCCTACGCAGTAAGCAAACTGAGTAGATACACGAGTAATCCCAGTGTCGAGCACTGGAAAGGGATAACGAGAGTACTGAGGTACTTAAGGTATACTCGTGACTATGGACTGCACTATACAAGATATCCTGCTGTAATAGAAGGATACAGCGATGCAAGTTGGATATCTGATATAAAAGACTCTAAGTCTACTAGTGGATATGTCTTCACTCTAGCTGGTGCAGCCATTTCCTGGAAATCTTCTAAGCAAACCGTAATAACCAGATCCACGATGGAATCTGAGTTTGTAGCTCTTGACAAATGTGGTGAAGAGGCTGAATGGCTACGACAATTCTTAGAAGATATTCCACGATGGCCAAAACTTGTGCCGGCGATTTGCATACATTGCGATAGTCAATCAACAATTAGTCGGGCACAGAGCCATCTGTATAATGGTAAGTCTAGACATATACGTCGTAGACATAATACCATTAGACAACTACTCTCAACTGGAGTTATCACTATTGACTATGTGAAGTCAAAAGATAACCTAGCGGATCCGCTAACCAAGGGGTTAAATCGAGAGCTAGTTGCAAGCTCATCACAGGGAATGGGCTTGATGCCGTTGTCAGCAATCAGTGCAGAGGACACCCAACCTATGCTGACTGGAGATCCCAAGAACTAGGTTCAACGGGCCAACTAATCTGCACTGACTAGACACACTGTGGGTAGCCCAATAAAACAGTGACCAGACCAGGGTAAGCCGATAGGCTTTTAATGATCAAGAAGAGTAAAGTGTAACTCTTGAGGGATCACCTATGTGCGAAAGAAGTGAGACCGCTTCGAAAAGAATTGAAGGCACAATTCTTAGAACTTCTCACAGAATCAGGCGTGTTCATGGCCAAGAACGAACACACTCATGAGACCTAAACTATATCAGGGAGAGTCTTGGGTAAGATCTGTCCATGCTTACACCAACGGCCAAACAGTTCAAAGACATCACGTCTACTAATCAGCCAGTGAGCAAACAGAGTTTACAAGGGAAGGTTCAAAGGGTAACACCTACCTATCCTATACTCGACTCAATTGTCGAAAACTATCACAAATCCTTGTTTCATTCATGTGGGGGATTGTTGGAAAAATTGAATGAAAACGCGGCATATGGGTTGTAGTCCCACAACGATTGAAAGCAAGGCTTTCCGACTGATTCAGAATAAAGGGGATGAAAATCCAGGGCCCGGATGACATCAACCCGAAGGGTCATTTTGTGAACCCCATTATTTGTAACATCAGTCAGACAACTTATTGGCCAGCATACAAGACGAGGAAAGTCGCCAACTTACCTGCACGCCACGTGGTAGCTTGCTTGCTCGCCACATGGCAAGCTTGCAATTTGTGGCAAGCATGTAAGCCACGTTAACGTGGCTTGCTGGCATTTTTTTGCAAGCATGCAAGCCACAACGTGGCTTGCTCATTGGGCTTGCTCATTGGACTTGCAACGAGAAGAGGCAGAGGTCTATATAAGACCATTGAAGCTTGAAGCAAGAGCAGAGAAAAAAAAAACTCGAGCTTTATATGTGAGCTTTGTGTGAGAGAAGCATGTGGGTGAGAAGAGCACATGAGCACTTGCTTCCCTTCCTCTTTGAATCCCCATGTTTTCTTCCCTTCTGTTGTGTATTTATTTTGCTCAACAGAAATAGTGATA
This sequence comes from Zingiber officinale, assembly GCF_018446385.1. Classification (NCBI taxonomy): domain Eukaryota; kingdom Viridiplantae; phylum Streptophyta; class Magnoliopsida; order Zingiberales; family Zingiberaceae; genus Zingiber; species Zingiber officinale. The sequence continues at coordinate 12,163,884 of NC_056001.1, read as the reverse complement.
GTTTTCGGATCTAGTTCAGATCGTCACGACAATCAGTGCTCGGTTGTGCTCGTGATCCTACCATTTTATCCTGGGAAACAGACGTCCACCTAATCCTCTGAGCACCACGGAGGGGCCGAATCTGTTTTAAGGAGACAGCGCTCTGCTGGACTCGGCATCCACTCTGAGTTCGTGTTGCAGCTCTTGACATCCTGTCAGCAACTCTCAACAGCAACGTGGCGCCGCTCGACAACTAACGATGTCCGCGACTCATCTACTCGGTGCGTGGTTCGGCTCGCTAGAGTCGACAGTTTGAGATTATCTGCTCAAACCTACTTGATTGTAAGTTCTTGTGACTCTAGTACGCACTCAGAATTGTAATGGGTTTACATCCAACAGTAAGATCAGGTGGTCAAATCTTAAATGTACTGTAAAATCACGCAACTCCCTTTTATATAATTATATATTGTTTTTTTACTTCCGTTTAGTGTATAAACCAACATAAGACAGGATTCAATCTGAAATTTCTTATTTTTAATTCTTTAAACAGAATAATTTTAAAAATGAGAGTCGAAATTACCTTTACATATTGATGTAATTAATCCACATAAATGTGCTCGATCGTAATAGATTAATTTTATTGTACATTAAGTTTACAGATTGATGATTGACCTATGGGATCTTCAACTTGTTCCCTCGATTTATTTAATTCTCATAAAATCATTGTGGGGGACAGCAACTTTATATATATATTTATATAAATAATTAATTCCCCTCCAATCCACTTTTTAAAAATAATTTTTTTTTTGCCAAAACAAAAAGTTAAATAGCTAACGTTTTGTCGCGAACTGGAAGCACACATTCACTGTCTATTCAATAAAACATTAAAAAAAAAACTGATTACTAGTGCGCCCTTTATATTTAATTTGTCTTTAAACTGATTTTATTGGGCCGTCGTCAGTGGACTATGGGCCGTGAGTAACCCGGATATGAACACCCTCTCTCTTCACGAGCGATCCGAATGCTGAAGCAGCACAGGTCAGATAATTGTTGGTTTGATTTATTTGTTTGGTTTGATGCTTTGATTCCTTCCAGGCTCCAGCTGTTATTTGGTTAGGATTCAACTTACGCGCTTGGTCAGCTTTTGCCTTTTTTTATAGCATGGAGTGCTTTCTGCAGAGCTACTCGATTCTCAGGCATTCCAAATTGACATTGCCATTTTGCCAACCAACGCCACAAAACAAAATCTTCCTTTAGCACTGTTAATTATATGCCTGCAAAGTGCAGACTGTTGCAGTGATGTCCAGCTCATACACTGCAAATGGTTCTTTCTCTCTTCCTTCAAATAAAAAAGCATCCATTATGAATCTCTCCAGCAAATTATTATATATATATTTTAAAAAAAAGTCTACACACACCCACACAAAAAAAACACTAAGTGGATTAACGAATTAATGAAACAAAAATAATGAGTCAACTTGCAAAGTATGGTTGTTGGTAGTGCACTTGTTGTATACTCAGTCTCCAGTCGTGGTGGGAATTTTTTTTGACCTCAAGAGTGTATTTTTTGGAAGTCAATAAATAGCCAGCTAATTACACATGTTTTTCATGGTATCACAATCCCAATTCCGGCGTTGCTGAAACAATTATGAATATTCGATTCTTAGCTCTTTGTTTCCGGTATGGTTTCTTCGTCTAGGGCTTTAAAAGAGCATAAATTGTCAAATAAGAAAGACTATTCTTATATGTTTATATTTTAATGAAAATATTATCAAATCGCGATCTATTAATGTTTTGACCGGATGCTGTTATTAATTTAGTTATATAATAATTGTGCGTAAATAAATCTATCGGAGCGAGGAAATCGAAGATCGGGTTAAAAAGCTAAGCTTGGAGAGCGAAAGCAGGCGAAGGGAAAGGGGAGATCGGAACGAGAAGGGTCTCTAGGGCTAGCGAAGGAGCACGATGGAGGACGGAGCTCAGCCGACGGACACCGAGATGATGGAGGCGGGAGCGCAACCTCAGCCGGCTGCCGCGCCCGCCGGGCAGGGTGGCCTCGACAACATCCAGGAGACCCTCAGCCACGGCGGCCGGTTCATCCAGTACAACATATTTGGAAACATCTTCGAGGTTACCTCCAAGTACAAACCCCCAATCATGCCCATCGGCAAGGGAGCCTACGGGATCGTATGGTGAGTTGCGCCCTTCTCCTTTGGGTTTTCCCCTTCGAGATGGCGATACATCGGAATTGGTCTGCGTGAGGGCGATCCTGATTCTGCTTTTCGGGAAAGATATTTTTTTTTCTCTTTTACAGAGTTTGCCTGTCTGAATCCTTGTTGCCTTTTCTTTTTATGCGTTATAGCTCGGCTTTGAATTCGGAGACGGGCGAGCAGGTTGCGATAAAGAAGATAGCAAACGCGTTTGATAACAAGATTGATGGGAAGAGGACTTTGCGGGAGATAAAGCTTCTCAGGCACATGGATCATGAAAATGTTAGTTTTTTTACTATGCTTCCTTCGTATCTTTCCTCCGCCTCTGCCCAATTTGCGGGTTCTTTTATATTTTGGCAACTTCCATTTGTGAACTTCGGAGATTAATTGTTAAATTGGAAAATGGCCAGTTGGATGCAAGATGCCAATATTTCTTGTCTCTTTTGGTTTCCATTATTAGTTTAATACTTAATTTAGTTGTTGTTGAGCAAGAAAATCTAGCTATTAGTTTCTGGCGTTAGTTCATATTGTTAGTTAAATAAGTAACTGAATGATCTAAGATAGACAAGTTCTAACAGAACCACGAACCCATTAGTTATGATGACTCTGGTAGTGTTTAAGGGTTCACCGATTTACATTTATTTTCGCCTTTTTGATTTGCTTGATAAAGGAATGACCAGATTTTTTGAATGAAAAAGCAACTGTTCTTGTAAAAGTAAGAATTGTGAACTTTTGACCACGTTTGAACAGCCTAGCCTACAATGCCTATCAACCCCTTTTACTGTTCTGGCGTACATAAAAAGGACGCACTCAGTGTGTATGTTTTAAAAAAAAATGCAATTTCTGTTGATATCACCATGTTCGATTATTAAATAATAAATGGTAGGGGAATTTTGGTCAAACACATAATAGATGGTATAGAATATTCAGACTCAAGAATTAATAGCTAGGAGATATTTGAAGGAGTTCCTTTTTTAGTAACTTTTCAATATTGTAAAGAGCAGGGAGACGGCTATGGGAGTTATAATCGAGTAGATTGAAACTGAACTAAGTTTATAGTTATTTTGTTAAAAAGGAACCCAGTGAGATTTGTGTGCTATTAGGATCTTTTTTGTTAGGAACCCAGTGAGATTTGTTGTGCTATTAGGATCTTTTTTGTAAATTTCTAATACTAGTCTCCTATAACATAATTTATCATAAAAGTTAAAAAGGAAAGCTGGAGGTTAGCCTCTATCCTGTTTCTCCATCTCTTTTCTAGAGTTTAGGATTGTACAATTTGAACCTGTGAACAATGAGCTGGCATTTTGTACTGAGGTATTAATCAATAATAATTTACTTCAATTGTTTGCAAGTTGTGTCTGAAAGACATTTTTGCACCAACTTGAGGGACACTACTGTAATGAAAATGAGTTGAGTGAAATTTGTTATTTATCAGGGACACTTTTTTTTTTAATATTAGTAGATAATCTAGGGTGAATTTGTCTTCTGCTACACCATATTGGGGGGTAGTATTGTAATAAAGAGAATAACCTGAGTGAATCTGTTATTTGATTAGTTACCTTTTTAATTTTTTAATATTAATATTTGATAAGATAATTTAGGGTGGAATATGGGATTTTAACTAAGCTGTTTTTTCCCTTCTCCATCTATTCTGTTGTTCTGTTTCTTATCTCAACTTTGAATTTCAATTATCGAAATGCCAGTTGTATTTCTTACGAAAGCTAATAGATTTATTTAATTGTTTTTTCTTTTAAATGTTAAATATAGGTCATAATTAGGTGTCATGGTTGATGTACAGAAGTACTAACTTTGCTCTTGTTTGCTGGTATTACATGTTAAGGCAAAAGAAAAATTAGAAAATTAATTTGAAGTAGTTTCTTGACTCTGGAAATAGCCTCTTGTAAAAAGTAGGGTAAGGTTGCGTACAATGGATCCTTCCCTGGGACCCTGCATAGCGGGAGCTTCATGCACCGGACTGCCCTTTTTTTTTTTAGTTTCTTAAATGACTGTGATTTTAGCTAAGGTACACTTAGTTTGAAAATCCACTTAGACAGGCTATATAATGGTCCTTTTATTGGCATTCAATGTTGATAAGTTGTTCATGGAAGAGGGCTAGTAACATAATTGGAATCAGTACATGGTTCAGATTGGTAAATCAGACTTTATGAAGGAATTCAAATTATTGTTATAATAAACTATGCAATAATTTATTAGGTAATATTGGTTTGTGCTAATTTTTTAACAGAAAATTTTCAAAATATTTTTATGATAACTGTAGCTATATGGGTTGGTGAAACAATGATATTTGCAAATTTTCAGAAGATCTTATTTTCATTACATGGACATACATTCTTGTTTCTACAGATTAATGTGTCATCTTTGTAGTATAATATGTTACCAACTTCAAATGCTATGTCAATGCTTTACAGCCAACTGCTTTAATTCTGTCAAATTGAATGGGATGATTCTTCCCTGTATTGCCAATAGTATTAGCTTTGGGAAGTAAATATATGTGCTCAGGAGGAAGTAAATATATGTGCTTAGGAAATCACTTTGTTTTGTTAGACAACACAAAAATCATACAACTGCATCCAGGAAAACCTGATGGTTCTTTTATTTAGAATCCTATTTTATTTTTTAAATGACATGTTGCATCAGCTCTAATAAGAATCAGCAATTAGTTCACAAAAAGTTGGATCTTTTCATCAGGGTAATATTTTTATGTAAATTACAGATTGTTGCAATCAGAGATATAATACCACCTCCTGCACGGAACACATTCAATGATGTCTACATTGCTTATGAGTTGATGGACACAGATCTGCATCAAATTATTCGCTCAAATCAGGCTCTTTCTGAGGAGCATTGCCAGGTTCTGGTTTCTAATTATGTAATTGGAATATGCATATTTACTGTCCACAATTTGTAAAACTAATTGTCTAACAACCTACCTGTTTTCTCAATATTAAAACTCAGATACAGTATTCATTGTTGACTGCTTAAATTGTCCAATGGTTTGTTCTGTTTTCTTTCCCTACAGTATTTCCTTTATCAGATTCTTCGGGGGCTAAAGTACATACATTCAGCAAATGTTCTTCACAGAGATTTGAAACCAAGCAATCTCCTCTTAAATGCCAACTGTGATCTGAAAATTTGTGACTTTGGGCTTGCTCGGACTACCTCGGAAACTGATTTTATGACAGAATATGTTGTTACAAGATGGTATCGAGCTCCAGAGCTGTTGTTGAATTCTTCAGAATATACTGCAGCAATTGATGTCTGGTCTGTTGGTTGTATCTTCATGGAACTGATGGACCGGAAGCCTCTATTTCCTGGAAGGGATCATGTGCATCAACTAAGGTTATTGATGGAGGTACAATCTTTGAACCTAAAATTTGTTTGTAATCCACCTTCTAAATAATTTCTAGCATTTGTAGTTAACTCATGCTTGTTTACATTGAAAAGAGTAACATTGCATTTATTTGTCATATTAACGATTCATCCTTACACAGTTCAATGGTACGCTAAGATCGATATAGCTTCCTAGCTGAGCTCAAGTAGTTTGCTGGCCCTTTACAGTTTGAAATCATGGTTTTTTGTTTTGTTTGTTTTTCATTTTGTATATGTATGTATGCCAGTGGCCAATACTTGAAATTGAAAATATCAGGCTTTTAGTTTTTATTAATTTCTCCCACAATTGATTTGATTCATGATTTTGTTAGCTTTTTGATGGTAGCCGACGGGTATTTATCTTACTAAATCATCTGTTTGATCATTATCAAAAGCTAATAGAAGCTATAGGACAAAAAGAACGGTGCCTATTTTTTCCCCGAGTTTCTTGAATTCACTCTTACATGAACTATATTAAGTACTTGAGATCTGGAAAATTAGTTATTGTTGAGTATACTCTATTAAGCACTTGCCATTTCAGCTTCAGTTAGTTATCTGTTTTCCAAATTTTTTACATCTTTGATTGCTGCAAAGTCTCTCCACATCTTCAATTGGATTTACTAGTGTTCTAGTGTTGGCAATGTCTCAATCTGTCTATGTATGGAAGCCCAGTCATTTGTGGCATGCAAGTGGAAAGCCAAACCTACTCAAATCCTAATCTACATGAAGTTTTGATTTTTTTTTTTTTTTTCAGTTTCTATGGCTTTTTCTTTCTCTTATGATCTTTTTGGTCTCATCTTTTTATGATTTGTTATATATAGGGTTTTAATGAAATTAGATATAACCAAGTTCAATTACTGTAAATGAACTTTTTGAGTTATTTTGATCTGATATGTATTGCTACGTTTGCATCATTAACATGGTTTTGTTGGCATGAAACTTAATCCAACAAAATCCTACTCAAATTAGATCCTTTTCATAAGCTTTGATTGGATTTTGGGTTTAGATTGAAAAATTATGGCCTTCGGGATTTAGGATTGATTCCCCAAAGCCAGACCTAACCCTTGACAATCCTAAAATTTACTGTCACTTTAATGTTCATTACCTTCATTTTGGAGGAATATTTTGCTGCATTGCATGTTATTTGCTGGTTTACATCGACATTTGATCTTTGTTTTGAATTTCCTCACTCGATGCAGCTTATTGGCACTCCAGATGAGACCGAATTGGATTTCCTGAATGAGAATGCAAGAAGATACATAAGTCAACTTCCTCGTCATCCAAAACAGTCCTTGCCTGAAAAATTTCCACATGTTAATCGTACAGCTATTGATCTCGTCGAAAAGATGCTAACATTTGATCCTAGGAAGAGAATAACCGGTACCTTTTATATTTTACCTGTTTTCTTTCACTAAAAAAATTTTTAGTTTAGTCATTCATGATTTCAAAACTTTTCCATTTATGATGAGTTTTGTATTTTGACACTTTTTATTGTTAAAACAATGATTCGTTTAATGAGGACGCTAACAGATATTTAGATTATCTAGATACAACTCTGAATGGGAACTCATGTTAGTTTGTATGTGGGAAACTAAAAGAAATGCAAGGGAATACATTGGAAGTTTAATACAGAATGCGGTTTGAACATATGTTTGACTACACCTCAGTTAGAGAAATTTCACAATCTATTGTTTGAACATTGAAAGTTGATTGTTGACTTTTATTTACTATTGGCAGTTGAAGAAGCTCTATCACACCCTTACCTAGCATCTTTGCACGACAGCAGCGATGAACCAGTGTGCATGATGCCCTTCAGTTTCGACTTTGAGCAGCATGCACTTTCTGAAGAACAGATGAAAGAGCTCATCTACCGTGAGGCCCTTGCATTCAACCCCGAGTATCAGCAATGAATACGATCTTAGTCCTCTTTATTAGCGCATTGAACTTTTAGTCTGTGTAAACGAAGTTATTTGTATTGTATGGCACTATCTCTGATTTCTCAGTGTATATACCTATGTGCCAGGTAGTGCTACTTGCCATCTGTATCTCCATAACGCTGGAACTTGTTGATTCTCAGGGTGGTGGTAATACGGAAGCTTCTGATTAATTGAATTCACTTGTCAGTTGTCACATGGTTTGCCAGTAAGTTCGTTGACAAAAATAAACAAAGTGGTGTATTTTTTGGTTTCTAATTCCAATGAAAAAAACTTGTCTGGTGTTTGTTACTTATGGCTTGATAATTCTACGCATGGGCAGTTAAGTTGCTGATTGCAGCCTCTTCACTTCACACTTGGTGTTATTTCTTGTGCTCATTTTGCTCGCGGTTGCCATAGTCTACGTGACCTAGCGGTCGGCGGTGGCCATAGTCTGACGTGGAGCACTTCTTGTTCGATCTGATTTGTTTACACGGGGTCCACCGAGATTGCGACATCGGTGGATACCGGAACCATGGAGATTGTGACAGAGCGCGTGTAAGCCCACGTTAATGGAACTGGTAGATGCTACTATTCTCCAAATGTTTATAGTCTCCGGTTTCATATCACTTTTGGATATTTTATTATTCAAATATTTTAAATTTTATAATAAAATATTTTACAAATTAAATATTTATAAATTTCATTTATTAAATATTTCTCAAATATCTTAAGTTTACAATTAAATATTCCACCAATCAAATATGTATGGATCTCAAAATTATTTTATTAATTTACATCTAATTTTATATTTAAATAAAATTAATATATAATTTTAATATATTTCGTCTATTATTTATCCATAAATAGTTTTTACTTAATATTTATTATTCAATATAATTATTTTAATATTAATATTTTATTTAAACGGAAACAATACAACATCAGACATGTACACATTTAAAAAAAACTACAACATACAAGTTCAATATTTCACAAATTCAAAATTAAATAACTAAACATTTCAAAGATGATAAATTAGTTATTTACTCATCACGATGACATGTTTCCAAGATGTGTTCAACCAAATCATGACGAAGTTGATGATGCACCTGAATATCACGTAACTCGGAATGTCTTCGAAGGTATTCATCAAATTCACTAATTGAGCCATGATTCGCTGTGATAGTATATTGTTCTTCGCGATCCCAAATCGATATTGCATGACCTTCATCCTCCATAATCATGTTGTGCAAAATAATACACGTATACATGACTTTTTTTACATTTATCTATAAACTAATGTCACCCTGGACCTCTTATAATTGCCCAACGAGCTTGGAGTACCCCAAATGCCCACTCGACATCTTTTCATGCAGCCTCTTGTCTTTCCTTAAATTTCATTCTTTTTGGATCCTGAGGGCAGAAAAAACTCTTAATGAAAGTGGCTCATTCCAGATATATACCATCTGTTAGGTAGTACTCTTTTGTATATTGTGTGTCATTCACAATAAAGTTAACTTCCGGTGCATTTTCTTTCAAAATGTCATTAAAAATAGATGATTCATTAAGCACATTGATGCCATTGCGAGATCCAGCAACTCTAAAAAATGCATGCCATATTCATAAATCGACAAATGCGACTGCCTCAAGCACAATTGTTGGATAGCTATGATCGCTTCATGTATATTGTGCCCTCCATGCGATCGAACAATTTTTCCAAGCCCAATGCATGCAATCAAGACTTCCTAACATCCCAGGGAAACCATGCTTTTGTTCATGCATTTCAAGCAAACGAGTGATATCAGTTGCATTGAGTTTTCTTAAGTACTCGCCTCCATATATTTGTATCACACATTAGCAAAAGTTGGACAAGCATTCGAGGGCAATTATTTCACCCATTCGTAGGTACTCGTTAAATTGATTGGTGGAACCTCCATAAGCCACTTGACAGATAGCCGCCGTGCATTTCTAAAGCGGCAACATACCTTTTCTCCTTGCTGCATCTTCCCTCCATTTAAAATATTCACTAGGATGATTTTCTCAATCAATGACTATGCACAAAAATAACTCTTTTCTCATTTGGAATCGTTGTCGGAACATGTCATCGGTATACACCGACTCAATAGAGAAATAGTCATTGACAAATTGAGTGTGTTCGGCTACACATTCTCTGTTAATTGCCCTTCTTCTTTATGTACTCCCATAATAATCTTGCACGAATTTAGTCACTCTAAATTGATTGCATACTACCATCATGAATAATGCTTCACTAAGATATGATATTATAGGATTCGTTGTGTTTTCGGGAATATTTGGACGAACTTGAGAACTTTCTTCACTAGAATTTTCGTCGATATTTGGAGAGTTGAATAAATCTTTAAAATAATGAGCGAAATTTTTATCCATTTCTCTCTAAATTTTTGGTATGTAATGAGTATGGAGTTTGATACGGTGCATAATAGTAGGGCCCGGTCGTCGGGAGTTAAGGAGACGTGACAGTCAGAAGTCAAGGAGACGTAGCAGTCAGAAGTCAAGGGGATGTGGCAGTCAACAGTCAGGAGGGCGTGACAGTCAACAGCTAAGGAAAGAAGAGGTAGGACCTGTAGGAGGATCGGTGGCCGGCTTGAAGGGGGGTTGGATAGACGTGCCCCCCAAATCGAATGCTTCCTACGTATTTGTTAGTTGCGCAAGCGGAAATACAATAATACAAACACAAATACAAAAGCTAAATACTAAAGGAAAGAATGCAAACCAATACACGTCGATGTAACGTGGTTCGGAGATAACTTGCTCCTACTTCACGGCTGTCTGTAAGGTGGACGATCCCTCAATTCGTCAGTGGATTAATCCCCGGAAACCCCGGCTAGCTCAAACCTCCTTGTGGGTGGAGAAACCTCACCACAACACTCACCAAATACACTTAGACACAAGGGAAACCTTGAGCACTTAGTGACTACTAATTAGACTTTAACCAAGTCTAATTTTGTCACCTTGGACGGCCATCCCAAACTCCTTCTTATAGAGCTTGGAAGAAAATAGCCCTGCTGTTTTACCGTTACCAGTCAACTGGTGCCAACCCAACGACACTCCAACGGCTCTTTACCAGTCGACTGGTCCTTGTACCAGTCGACTGGTGCCTGGTCGTTCGGGCACAGAAGCTCTCTGTGCTCACCACCAGTCGACTGGTCCCAGTATCAGTCGACTGGTACAACCCTAAACTTAGGGTTTCCCATCCCGAGTACATTTCTCTCGCACTCGGACCCTCACGACTCACTTGACTCTTCTTTGCAGCCTTGACCTCTTGCCTTCAAGTCTACTTTCTTTCGCTCTCGTCTCTCGGATGCATCCAAGCCCGCGGCTCGCCCCCAATGCCATTCTTCTCGTATGCCTCGAAGTCGCTTCCCTCGGCCCTTGTCCTTGCTGCCTTGTCCACGGTCCCTCAGATGCATACAAGTCCACGACTCGTCCCCAATGTCATCCTTCACCGGACCCGAAGCCATTAACCTGAGTCACATGTGTATCCTGCAGTCCTGCACAACTCAAGTACACATATCAAATATAAGGGTGAACCTAACTTAAACTCTTTGTCCAAACACCAAAACACATGGTCGCACAGACCATTGGGATTGCTCCAACAATCTCCCCCTTTTTTATATTTGACAATACGTTTAAGTTAGGGAAAACATAATAGCAAATAAACATGCTAAAAATAAACAATGGACTTACGTTGCCAAGGCTATACACTTGGACTTACACCGCCGAATGGACTTACGTTGCCAAGGCTACACACTTGGACTTACACCGCCGAAACAAAATGCAACATGCATTGGAACCTACCCCAAGGCTCCCCCTACACCTAGGCTCCCCAATGAGCTAGGATTTTGCCACAATGATATTTAAGAACCTATCACAAGACTCTCCCTACGCAAAGACATTTAAGGTTTTTCCAACTAAACTTTACTTCTCCCCCTTTGCCTAACATTCAAAAAGCTCTTCAACAATATCCCAATTGTTGAAAACTTATCATCCAAACTGACCCTTAACTCATGTATTCATCCCCCCATGGATCTCATACATCTAAATGAGTTAACATGGTCAAGAACAGCGTTGAAAAACAAGTTCAGGCTGGTATCAGTCGACTGCCCCTTGGCACCAGTCGACTGCTCCCCTCAATCCAACCTTACAGAAGCATTCTGTGGTCAAAATCCACTGTTATCAGTCGACTGGTATCTGCACCAGTCGATTGGTACCCTATTTATGTAAAAATCAACTTTTTCAGGCCAACTTTAGAAATGCACTAGAAATTTCATAGACCTCCAAAAATCCTCAAATTTTGTGGAGAGGTCTATTGTACCTTTATCTACTTGGAAAAAAATACATTACAAAATGTATCTATTACCAATCCCAAGATTGACACAAAATTCAAAACTAGCTAAATGGTTCAATTGAACCTTGACCTAAAGTCCTAGTTTTGACTTCCTTTTTATGTATTTGCCCATACCAACCGATAATGCATTCCTAGCATTGGTTTATATGACATATATACATCCAAAACCAATTATCATGCTATATGACTCCAAATGTCATATTTCTTGCATGAAACTCAAGTCATGTGCGCCAAATCCCTAGGTTTGAGACTCAAGTCCGTCTCCAAACCATTTGGCACACTCCATGACTCCTCTAGACTCTCAAGTAGTACCCACCTGAGATCCATTTGCATGGGTACCATTTTGACTCTTTAAACTCCCCCTAGAGCTCTTAGCCTTAGCCACCTCCCTAGGTGACTCATCCACAATTACTAGGTCACATCGGTGCACCTCCGGTGACACTTGGCCTACAAACTTAACTTTCTCAACCTTGGACACTTTGTCCTTGGTTAATTTTTTCTTACCTTTAAATGACTTTCTCTTGCCATTTATTGACTTCTCCTTGCTATAGTCATATGCAACCCTAGCATAAGACTTTCCCTTAGCCTTGGAGACATTAGATCGATATCCTAGACTCGATCTATCATTGTTGGGTCTTTGACTACCCAACACCATACCTAAACCTTTAGATTCAACATTGAATCTTTCTAGGGTTTTCTCCAATGTATCAAACTTTGCCTTCAAAGCTTGATTTTCCCTTTCTAGGTTCCTAAACCTAGAGTCAGCATGTCCACCATGGATATTCCTAGACCTACCCATTTTTCTAGGCATACGTCTCCCCTTCTTGGGATTTATGCCTTGGGTCTCCTTAGGTCTAACGTTTCTAGATTTATCATGAATGGGTACCTTAGGGTTTTGATCTACCTTAACCCTACTTCTATCATGATATCTAAAACCGAAGTTATGCATGGGCAAATAATAAGAATTCTTTCTAACATGCATGGAAGAGTTTAAATTTGAATTAAACTTCAAGTTAGGATATACCTCCCTTACCCTTGAAGCTCCCCCTTGATTTAAGCTCCTCTTCTTCTTCTCCCACTTCTTTAAATGCGCAAGCTTCTTGATCTCCCTCTTCTTGGGCATTTTGTGTGGTAGTGTCCCATTTCTCCACACGTGAAGCACCTAATGTGCTTCTTCTCCTTCTTCCTACAACTCAGATTAGATCTTAAAGAAATTGAATTGAGTTTAGGAGATACCTCTTTCTTACCCATAGGACATCTACTCTTGTAGTGTCCCTTCTCATTGCACCCGAAGCACACAATGTGGTCCTTTGACATGACTTCGGTGGAGATACTCACTAAGTTGACCTCCAAGACCTCTTCTTCACTTGTCTTAGACTCTTCTTCAACCTTTGAGGATGTCTCCTCATCCACACTGGTGGATGACATTTCTTCATCCTTCTCCTCTTTGGATGTTGAGCATGACTCATCTTCCGTTTGCTCCTCAACTTGAGCCACTTCATCCTTTTCTTCGAATTTTTTCTCTTCGTGTATAGGCATGAGCTCTTCCCATTGAACCTTCTTTATCTTGCTCCACAAATCATGAGCATTTTCGTACTCACCTACACATCTCATCACATTAGAAGGCAACATATCAATTAAAATTGATATTACCTTATTGTTTGCCTCCGATCTTGAGGTTTGCTCCTCCGTCCAATACCATGGTCGGAGCTTCTTCCCTTTCTTGTCTTCCGGGACTTCGAACGGTTCCTTGATCACCATCATGGTATCCCAATTCGTGTTGAAGAAGACCTCCATCTTCATCATCCAATAGGTGATATCTCATAAGCCTCCGCCTTTAAACTTCGGCGGTTCAATCAAGCCGGTCATCCTTGATTCCTCGGCGGTTAATCCGAAGGAGAGTGTCCTCACTCTGATACCACTTGTAGGAGGATCGGTGACTAGCTTGAAGGGGGAGTTGGATAGATGTGCCTCCCAAATCGAATGCTTCCTACGTATTTGTTAGTTGCGCAAGCGGAAATACAATAATACAAACACAAATACGAAAGCTAAATACTAAAGGAAAGAATGAAAACCAATACACGTCGATGTAACGTGGTTCGGAAATAACTTGCTCCTACTCCACGGTTGTTCGTAAGGTGGACGATCCCTTAATCCATCGGTGGATTAATCCCCGGAAACTCCGGCTAGCTCAAACCTCCTTGTGGGTGGAGAAACCTCACCACAACACTCACCAAATACACTTGGACACAAGGGAAACCTTGAGCACTTAGTGACTACTAATTAGGTTTTAACCAAGTCTAATTTTGTTACTTTGGCCGACCATCCCAAGTTCCTTCTTATAGATCTTGGAAGAAAACAACCTTATTATTTTACCGTTACCAGTCGACTGGTGCCAGCCCAACGACACTCCAACAACTCTTTACCAGTTGACTGGTCCTTGCACTAGTCGACTGGTGCCTGGCCGTTCGGGCACAGAAGCTCTCTGTGCTCACCATTAGTCAACTGGTCCCAGTACCAGTCAACCGGTACAACCCTAAACTTAGGGTTTCCCATCTCGAGTATATTTCTTTTGCACTCGGACCCTCACGACTCACTTGACTCTTCTTTGCAGCCTTGACCTCTTGCCTTCAAGCCTACTTTCTTTGGCTTTTATCCCTCGGATGCATCCAAGTCCGCGACTCGTCCCAAATGTCATCTTTCGCGTATGCCTCGAAGTTGCTTCCCTCAACCATTTTCCTTGCTGCCTTGTCCACGGTCCCTCAGATGCATACAAGCCCGCATCTCGTCCCCAATGCCATCCTTCATCGGACCCGAAGCTATCAATCTGAGTCACATGTGTATCCTACAGTCATACACAACTCAAGCATACATTTCAAATATAAGGGTGAACCTAACTTAAACCCTTTTCCCAAATACCAAAACACATGGTCGCACGGACGATTGGGATTGCTCCAACAGGACCGCCTGATCGGGTGCTTACTGATCAAGATCCCAGATCTGAATCAGGATGTACAATCGGGGTGATGCCTGGCCTGCTCCGACTGGTCGGGTTTTCACAGCTCGATTATATCTAGACCTGGTTCTCTCAGTAGGTCAACTCCCGGTCAGCTCTTGAGCGATATCACATCAGCTCTCCCTACCCCTCAAGACTTAGGCCAGGTGTTATACTTGACAGATCATCCCGAGCTACCCTAGTCATACCCGAGCGGGACAGAAGACACTACATGACAACAAGATCAGGGAATCGTAATCGCTTGTTAGAGAATAACTGATGTATGTCAAGGAATATTCCAATGATCTACGGTTATCTACGAATGAAACCTTCTTCCAGTCCAAAAAAGGGTGCCACGCGTCCTCCATCACCAGACATGTCCCGACACCCGACATTCCTTGACATCAGTTAGGCTCCAGAGGTACGCACTGTCATATAAAAAGGGAGGTCCTCTCCCTTGAGCAGGTACGCTCTCTCGCACATTCGCACTTGTCTTCTACTTTTCTTTCTCCTACGTACACTGTTCTTATAGGGAAAAAGTACTTGACTTGAGCGTCGGAGAGCCTACTCCGGGGACTTTTTTCCTGGTTTCTGGCCTCTAACGGTCTGTGTGCTTGTCTGAGTGCGCGTAGAGCTCAAGTACCGCCGATTTAGTTATCGTCGTCTGTCAACACCACCTGGGGGTCCATTCTAGAGGGCACATATGATAAGGGTGTCATAGTCACCTCTCCGTCAACACAGCGACAGTTCATTCAACCTTCGTCTCACTCAGATTTCGGACAGGATCAATTTGGCACCGTTTGTGGGAACTTTCTTCACATGTTCTGGAGCGTGAAGATGGAGGAGACCGGAAGAATCAACGTGACTATTATGGTAGGGGAGTACGATCTGTTCAAGGAGGCCAAGAGGCGTGCGGCTTCCGAAAAACAAACTACTACTTCACGACCGTACAAGATGCCTGCAATTTTCAATGACCCTACTCACGTTTCTAATAGAGGATCTAATAGGAAACAACTTGAGGAGTTCCCCCCATGCTTTTATTGGGAACCTGGCTCGGTCTATTACCACAAGGGCCCGGACTATTATAATAAGAAAGATCAACCGCAGGCCTCCATGGCGGAAAGCTTCCCGCTCAGAGACTCAAAGAAAGGGAAAACCATAGTCCTTAGGGAGGAGCCCCGGGGGGAGCCTGAGGAGCAAGTTCCCTTCTCTCTAAGGGTACTCGAGGAGATGCTATCGAAGGGGTACAAGCCCCCAGCTATTGGAGAGTATAACGATAGCAAGGATCCGGAGGATCATCTTCGGAAGTTTCGGAATGCTGCGCTGTTGCCCTAATATAGTGACGCCATCAAGTGCCGAGTGTTCTTGAACAGTTTGTCAGGTTCGGCACAAAAATGATTCGATGGATTGTCGAATGGGTCCATCACCTGCTTCCATGA
Source organism: Zingiber officinale (assembly GCF_018446385.1). Taxonomy (NCBI): domain Eukaryota; kingdom Viridiplantae; phylum Streptophyta; class Magnoliopsida; order Zingiberales; family Zingiberaceae; genus Zingiber; species Zingiber officinale. The sequence goes on along the minus strand of NC_056001.1, from coordinate 12,147,568 downwards.
CTTCAAGACTGTTTTCCTATGCCATTTTGCCAACAGCAGGAAGTACCAAAAGATAAACCACTGTCTCTTCGCCCTCAAGCAAGGGTCTGTCGAGCCTTTGAGAAGCTATATCAAACGCTTCAACCAGGTAGCTTAGGACGTCCCGTCCGCTACCTTTGAAATATTGATGAGCGCCTTCTTCCATGGGTTGATAGAAGGTGAGTTCTTCCGAGTCCTCATCCGAGAGCCCGTGAAGAACTTCGATGAGATGCTAGGGAAGGCCGCTAGTTACATCAATGTAGAAGAAGCTCAAGCGACTCAACGGAAAGCAGACAAGGCGCCTGCTCCCGCCAACAAATCGGAGAAAATGCCACGCCAACCGCTATCTCAACCTCTTCCACGTGCCTGGGATGCCCGACCGTAATTCCCTCCTAGTCAGGATTCTAGGACGGCCCAACGTGTAGCAGCTATCCAAGCCCCAAGGCTCGGTTAGTGGGGGTCATGCTATTGCACTTTCTATAGGTCCCACACCCATTTCACAAATGATTGCTTCCAGTTCGCTTGTGACTCTCGGCGCGTAGCTGAGTTGGGCCTACCTCCACCTGAGATCGCGCCTAAGATTCAGAGACTGCTGACCGACCAACAACCCGTAGCAGTTCAGTCCGATAAACCCCTACTCAACAATGCAGAACAAGGAAGTCAGCAGCCCGACCACGATCAGGAGCTAGGAGAAGCCTGGGAGGAGGAGAACAGGGGAAACACAATCATCCGAGAGATTGGCATGATCTCCAGAGGGCCCACAGATGGAGATTCCTCTAGGGCTCGGAAATCTCATGAGCGCCGCCTGGAGATACATGCTGTAGGATGCAGTTGAGAACAAACCGCCGGACCCACAATCAGTTTTAGGCTGCAAGACCTGGAGGGGCTGGAGCTTCCTCATGATGATGCTCTAATAATTAAAGCCATCATAGCCAACGGTCACGTGGCCAGGGTTTTTGTTGATACCGGAAACTCTGTCAAGGTGCTGTTCAAGAATGCATTCGAGGGCATACAAATCGACGCTAGTGAACTCCAGCCCGTGGCCACTTCGTTATACAGTTTCACCGATAATGAAGACCCATGGGCCAAATCAAGCTAGCCATATCTTTGGGTAGCGAGCCCCTAGTAAGTGTTATAGTGTATACTAAAAGTCTAGCTTTTTGTAAACATTTATTTTGAAATAAAGAATCACATTGGTCAAATGTCTACATTTATATGTTAAGTGTAGTTGTTCAATTAATTTATATTGTAGATAACATGGTGTGTGGTGTCACACACAGAAGATCATGTTATCAATTCCTTATAAATTATAAACAGCAACTCACGACTAAGATGGATAGGAACAAACCATTGAAATATTCATAGTGTAATTTGATATTAGTTTATCTTGATAATAAAATTACACTAGTACACTCTGAGTGTATTGAGCAGGACCATTTAAGGTAAGTTCTTTTTATACTGACTGCATAAAAGAACAAGACCTTTGTTATTATGGAAGTGTGTGCTCTTAATCATGATATAATAACAAGCACATATACTCAATATTCATTCCTTTAATTTATCAAAAGGTGCGATTTAGTTCGATAAATCAAAAGGCTCGATAAGTTGGAAAATGATATTATTTATATGGTGTGTTGTTGATTATAGAATGAAACTGTGTCCTAGTAATCTAGGTTGATGATGTCCCCTTGAGGAGTTCATAAGGATTGTCATGTAAACCCTGTAGGTGGACTTAGTCCGACATGATGATAAGGTTGAGTGATACTACTCTTGGAGCTAGATATTAATTAAGTGAGTTATCAGTAACTCATTTAATTAGTGGACATTCTATATCTTAAACACAGGGAGACTAACATACTCATGATAAGAAGGAGCTCATATAGTAATATGGGATTGGTGCGGTAGTTCAATAATAACTCTTTAGTGGAATGAGATATTATTGATGAACTCGAGTTGAGTGTTCAGGGCGAACACAGGAAGCTCATGTTCATCGAGAGACCAAAACCAATTCCTCCTCTCGGTCCCTGTCGTAACCTCTTAGTTATAAAGTATTATACCCACCTATACCCACCTTCTTACCCACCTTAAGGTGGTCGGCCAAGCCTAGCTTGGAGCCTAAGCTAGGGTCGGCCAAACCAAGGTGAGTTGGGTCAAGTAAGTGGCCGACCCTAGCTTGAACCCAAGCTTAGGTGGCCGGCCACAACAAAATTAAAAGGATTTTATTTTTTAAAAATATTTCTTATGTGGAAGCTATGGTTTCAAAAAGAGAGTTTAAAATTTTAAATATTTCCTTTTATAACTTTCTACAAAAGATTAAGAGAAAGGTTTGATATCTTTCCTTATTTGTAGTTAAAAGGAAGATTTTAATTTTTGATAAAACTTTCCTTTTATGTAATCATCCTCATGATTTTAAAAGAGAGTTTTAAAATTAAATCTTTCCTTTTATAGTTTCTACAAAAGATTAAGAGAAAAGATTTGATATTTTTCCTTATTTGTAGATTGAAAGGAAGATTTTAATTTTGAGAAAACTTTCCTTTTTGTAAATCATCTGCATGTTTTAATAGAGAGATTTTAATTTATAAAAGTTTCCTTTTATAACCAGCCATGAAGGGAATTTTTTAAAGAGAAATTTTTATTTTAAAAATTTCTAGAAACAAATTAGGAAGTTTTAGTTTTTGTTTAAAACTTTCCTTGTATGGAGGATGTTGAGGTGGCTGGCCAAATAGAAACAAGAAAGAAAATTTTAATTAAATTTTCCTTTCATTGGCAAAGAGGATAAGGAAGATTTTATTTAAATTTTCCTTATTTGCCAAGACCAAGGAATATAAAAGAGAGGGTAGAGGTGTCTCACCTTAAGAATAACCTATTATCTATTCCTCTCTCTTTTCTTCCTTGGTGTGGCCGACCCTCTTCCTTCCCTTCTCTTCTTCTTGTGGTCGAACTGTTGGGACAATTTCCCTAGGTCAAGTTTGACCAGTTTGACTAAACTTGAGTTGAGTCAAGCTTGAGTCGGGATTTGAGTTTTGATGTTTGACAATATAAGGAGATTGCTAGAGCAATCGTCTGGTTATGAAGATGGTCAAAGGGTTGACCAGGTTGATGAGAATACAAGTCAAGTAGGTCAAGGTTGACAGGAGACTTGACTGGAAAAATCCTAACTGGAGGTTAGGCGTATGGAAAGTCCTAACTGGAGGTTAGGCGTATGAAAGTCCTAACTGGAGTTTAGGCAGTGGTGGAAGTCCTAACCAGGAGTTTGGCCAAATGCTAGGCATGGAGATCCAACAGGTCACGGTTGACCAGGAGTTGGGTTGGAGACTTTGGACTTGAGTTTGAGTCAAGTCCAGGCTGTTCAATCGATCGGACGATCGATTGAACCACGGTCCAATCGATCGGTCGATCGATTGGAGTGTGCTACGATGGTGGGAAGGCCCAATCGATCGGTCGATCGATTGAGAGGTGAAATCGCGAGCACAGAGGCTTTCTTAATCGATCAGGCGATCGATTGGGAGCTGCCAATCGATCGGTCAATCGATTGAGCAGCAGAAGCTCTCGCGCGGACGCGAGAGCACAAAATGGTCCTGAATCGATTGGGCGATCGATTCAGGCAGTCCCAATCGATAGGTCGATCGATTGGGAAGTGACCGTTGGGCAGGTTGCAGGTGATGGATGACTGCGATGAAGCGGTGCTGACGTGGCAATCGGTTGGGGATGAATTGGATCAATTGGGAGCACTGTTTAAATCCTGGGCGGAGCGTTTTCGCCGTAGATCTTTGCGATCTTTCTCCTGCGATTTTTGCGAGCTTTTCTGGCAATTTTCTCCGAGCTTCTCCGCTAGTTATTGAAGGCTCTTGGGGTGCATTCCCAAGGTTCAAGAGACAATAACAAGCAACAAGTAAGCAAGAAGAAGTGTGTATTTCGGTTGTATTCTTGTATTTCTTCTTGTGTGAGTGTTGTAGTGTCGTGTGTGTTTGTACGAGGCTTCTCCGCCTCCGGCTGCGACCGAGAAGGAGTTGTTTACTAGTGGAGAGTGCTCGAGTGTGTGGATCCTTGGATTAGTCACCTCTTCTTGAGGTGGATACCAAGTAAATCCGAGTGTTAGCGTTGTGGTTGTTTTTGTCTTTGTATTCTGTTGCACATCATCAAGATGCAACCGACGCAAGCGCGACGAGCCGCTATTAACCCCCCCTCTAGTGGGCACAAAGGTCCTAACAATTGGTATCAGAGCAAGGTCGCTCTTCTACGGACTAACCGCCAAGGGAGCAAGAAGCTAGAGGAAGAAGAAGATGGAGCTTGAAGGACCGCTCGGATGGGATATCCGAATTCCACCTCTGTATGACAAAGAAAACTTCAATTATTGGAGGACGCAGTTAGAGACATGGTTTCAAATGAATTGGAACCAATGGGTTGCATTGGAAGCCCCATTTGAAGCTCCTAAGGATAAAAAGGGGAAGCCCCTCCGACCTCGACATTGGACCGAGGAACAAAGAGAGCAAGCGGAGGCGGATAAGGAGGTAACAAAAATTTTGTTAAATCTATTACCTTCTAACATAATTTTGAGTGTAGGTGAATGCACGAGTGCAAATGATTTTTGGAAAAATGTCATTGCCTATCATGAGAACCCCACTCAATGTCAAGGAGTGGATGAGCCTAAGGAGAATGACTCATTGGTCCAAGAAGAGAAGGACCAATCCGATGTTGACATAAGGTCAACATTCGAGGAGAAGAAGGAAGAGGAGGAGAAGGAAGAAGATGAGAGATCATCCATATCTTCAAGAAAGGAAGAGGTGGAAGCATCCACATCCTCAAGGGTTGAAGAGGTGGAAGCACCCACATCCTCAAGAGGAGAAGAAGAAGATGATGTAATCTCCACAATTCAAGCTATATCAAATGGAGAATCAAGCATCATCCCTACAAGCAAAGGTATAGAAATCTCAATTGTAAATAACAAAAATCATATCATTTGCTTTGAGTGTAGGGAGCATGGGCACTACAAGAGCAAGTGTCCCAAGTTGACCAAGAAGAAGAGCCAAGTAGTACCCAAGGGCAAGGAGAAGCCCAAGGAGATTGGTCCCACGGAACACAAGAGCAAGAAGCACATTGTGTGCTTCTCATGCAATCAAAATGGCCATTACCGGAGTCAATGCCCTAAAGGGAAGAAGCCAATCAAAGTTAGAGGAGGAAACACAAATCTAGGGGGAGCTTCTAAGAGCAAACCCAAGGTAACCTTTAATAGTGCAATTCCTCTTAGGCATGATAAAATCCATGTTAGAAATAACACTTATCATTTTAATGCAAATTATCATGAAAATAGGAAGCATGATAGCGTTAAGGGAAAATATATCCCTCCTCATACTAGAACTACCATACCTAAGGTTAGGAAGGTAGATAACAATTTAGGCAATAACTCTAAGGATTTTAGATACATGCCTAAATATAGAAATACTCAAGCATTCAATGAAAAACCAAAATCTATGGATTTAATGACGGAAAACCAAGTCTTGAGGTCAAGACTTGATAATTTAGAAAGGACCCTAGCAAGAATGGAAAACATGCTTAGGGTTCAAAATGAGCATCACCTAGGGAGAACTAGACAAAAGTCATCCAATGGCTATAGAGGTTTGGGATACAAACCCAAAGTCAAGAAGAGTGAGACTCAATACCATAGGGTTCCATATAGCTATGAGACCAACCCTAGGTTTAGAGGTCAAGTCAAAGATACTAGGGAAGGAATCCCTAAAGGTTCCTTTGGCAAGACCAATGTGACTAAGACTTCTAAGAAGTCTAACAAAGTCACAAAGAAGGTCACAAGGGAGGTTATCCCTAAAGTTGATCTAGTAAAGGTGACTAAGGCTCCAAAAAGGCCAAACAAAGTCGCAAAGAAGGTTACAAGGGAAGTTATCCCTAGAAGTGACCTAGTAGAAGTGACCAAGGCTTCTAAGAAGCCTAGAAAGGTCCTTAGGAAGGTATCTAGGGAAGTTATCCCTAGTGAGTACCTAGAGTATCCAAGGAGCACCAATAGGTTTTGGATTCCTAGGAGCATATTCTCTACATCCTAGATGGGTTTAGAGAGTGTCAACTCAAATTGGAAGGGTAGTTAACCCAACCTTGTTAAGGTTGACACTTGAGAGCATTTTCAAGGTTATTGTTAATCTTTGAAAATGACAAGGATTATTGTGTTACTGTTTGAAAGAGTAAAATATGTCAAAATTTGAGGAGTTAAATCTAATTTAAATTGACACATTTAGAAAAGGATAAGAAATTCTAAGTTGGGGTTTTGACATTTTCTTAGAAGGTTAAAGGCGAATCTAAGCCTTAATTTGATTTCATTTACTCCTTGAAAGAGTAAAACGTACCATACTTTGAGGAATTGTTTAATTTAAAATGATACAAATTTAGAAAGGGAAAAGAAATGTCAAAATTAGGTTTTGGCATTTTCGTGGGAAATCATGGGCGATCTAGGCTTAATTTTAAGGTTTTAGCTAAGGTTTAAGGATACTTAGATAGATTATACAAGGATGTTGTTTATGCTAAAATGCCATGATTGTTTGCTATCATATGTCATGACATCATGTGTTGCATTCATTTTTATTATGAAAAATACAAAAATATCATGTCATGTCATATATATATCATGTAGCTATAGGAAATTTTCTTTTGAAAATTCTTTCTTTTTGATGTATGTCATAACATATCATGCATTATGTTAATTTTCTTGTAATTAAGGATAAAAGGTATTTACTAAGAATGGTAAATATCCCAACAAGTGGGATTACACCAAATGACATCCTAAGTGATGATCATAAGTCTCATAATGCCTAGATAGATATGCATGATCTCTTAGTTTAGGGAAGAACCAAATATACATCTCACAAAGAATCATAAGGTGATTTGTATGTATTTTAGTACACATTAGATACAAGTGAGATGCTAGGATGGTGAACAAAACTCAAGATGTTGATTTAGTGCATCTTGTTGAGTTTTAGATTCATCAAAACACATAGTTATGTGTCTTCCAATCATTGGGAAAGCTAATGTACAAGTCATGTGTATTGAGCCCAAAGAACATGGTTGGATATTGGTTTTGAAAATGATTTTAAAATGCTTTTGGAAAACCTTGGTGAAGACTATCTTTTGATAGTGATCATCATTGAATAGTTAGACACAAACTAGAAGAAAACACTAAAATTTTTACAAGTTTTCAAATTTGTGTCAATCTCTGAAAATAAGAAGTATTTTCATAGAAAACTATTTTTCCTTGATAAATTATACCCTAAATAATGTCTACATGAATTTTCATGATTTTTATAATTTTGTAGAATTATTGGGGAGTTTCTGAATTTCGCTGAAATTGAATTTCAGGAAATCAGAAACCCAATCGATCAGCCGATCGATTAGGATGAGTTCGATCGATCAGCCGATCGATTGGGAAGTCATTTCCCGCGAACAGAAGGGTAGTGAATTGATCAGCCGATCGATTGACCCAGGCTGGATCGATCAGTGGATCGATTCAGAGGGTATTTCTACGAGCAGTAGCTTGCGGCATCGATCAATAGATCAATTGAAGTGATTTCAATCGATTGAGTCTCAACTTCAATCAATTGGGAAGTCTGATTTTGGCTTAAAAAGCCTGATTTCAGCACCTTAAGTCACTTCGGGTCCCAATAACCACTCTAAACCCCTTGGAATACATTTGTATATATTTAGGGGGAATTTTCATGATAAAAACAAGTATGGATTGGTTAGGATAAATCAAAGTGAAGTTTAGGATGAGGTTTAGTTTCAATTTAAAATTTTGGAACCTCAAAATTTCAAGCTTTGGTTTTCAAGGGTCATTAACCATTCCTAACCCTTTGCCATATACTTGTATCCATTTAGGGGGAGTTTTCATATTGAAAGCAAGTATGGATTGGTTAACGTAGAGTTAGGTGAAGTTTAGGTTGAGGTTTAGTTTCATTATTGAATTTTGAACCTCAAAACTTCGAGTTTTGGTTTTCCTAATTATTTAGGAACCCCAAGTCATTGTTAGAGCAATGATAAAAGTTTAACCATATTTTTAGGGGGAGTTACTCTTTGAAAACATAAAAATCTTTTCAAAGACCTTGGAAGGGGGTTAAACCTTCGTGATGAATTAATACTCATGGTCGAGTATTGGGGAGCAATGGAAGATTGGTTATCTTCATTGCTAGAATGATAAATGCTCTCGGATGAGCATTGTGGAGTAGATTACTGCTCAAGGGGGTGTTGGTTGGTCCTAGGAAGATCGTACCGGTTCCACTATACAAAAATTTTATACAAGTGTCGAACCTTTCCTAACAACCTATTGTGTTCTTTAGAAATTAAATTAGGAATCGTAAACGGAACTTAACATTATTGATTCCAAATTTAACTTATCTGTTCTTAGTGGTTTAGACTTGGATCACAAATGATGTTTGACATTATTGATCTAAATCCACCTACGTTATAAATTCAATTAAATATTAATTTTAGAAATAAGCTTCCATGTTAAACATGGAGAGGCACTAGGCCTTCTTGGATATGGGAGCAACCACCACTTCCTAGACAAAGCCTTTTAATGAAATCTAATATTTAATTTCTTTATATAACTCTAGGTTTAACTAAAAAGAACAATCGAATCACAAATTAAAAAAATAAAAAAAAACACAAACTCGAATCACAAATTTGAAACTTAGAATTATATGCCTCTTGTGTTTGGAATTCATACAAAGAAAAACTAGTATGATGCGAAACATAATTACTAGTTATATCTTTCTTTGTAAGCAACAACCTCTTGATCTTCTACTGTATTCCTCTTCTTATCTCGGATGTTGTGGGCAATGATCTACCAAGATGAGAACCACCTAAGCCCTTCTTTCTTCTTCACCAAGTTCCGACTACAAAAACTCCTCCAAGGATGTAGAGGTTCGACCACCACCACCAAGCTCCAAGGGATGCAAGAAACTCCTTCCTCTTTTTCTTCTCCAAGTAGGATCCGACCACCACAAGAATCTCCTTGAGAGTGATGAGGTTCGGCCACCAAAAGGAAGAGAAGAAGAGAAGAGGATGGTTGGCCACACCAAGGAAGAAAAGAGAGAAAAATAGAATAGAGTTATTCCCCTTTGTGAGGCACCTCTACCCCCTCTTTTATAATCCTTGGTCTTGGCAAATAAGGAAAATTTAAATAAAAACTTCCTTATTTTCTTTACCATGAAAAGGAAAATTTAATTGATTTAAAACCAATTTCCTTTTCTTAAATTAAGTGGCCGACCACCTCATAGCTCCAAGCAACAAAATTTTAATAACACAAGAATTAAAACTTCCTAATTTACTTCCGAAATTTTAAAAAATTCTCTAATAGTTTTTCCCTTCATGGTTGGTTATAAAATGAAATTGTATAAATTAAAATCTTTCTTTTAAACATGTGAATAATTTCCAAAAAGGAAAGTTTTCTTCAAAATTAAAATCTTCCTTACAATTTACAAATGAGGAAAGATATCAAATCTTTTCTTAATCCTTTGTAGAAACTTATAAAAGGAAAAATTTATAATTTTAAAACTCTATTTTAAATCATAAACATGGTTACAAAAAAAGGAAAGTTTTCTCAAAATTAAAATCTTCCTTTCAATCTACAAATAAGGAAAGATACCAAATCTTTTCTTAATCTTTTGTAGAAAGTTATAAAAGGAAAGATTTAAATTTTAAACTCTCTTTTAAAACCATGGAATCCACATAAGAAAAATTTAAAAAATTAAATTCCTTTTAATTTGATATGGCCGACCACACCAAGCTTGGGCTCCAAGCTAGGGTCGGCCACACAACTTGCTCATCCTATTTGCTTTGGCTGGCCCAAGCTTGGGTTCCAAGCTTGCTTGACCGACCACCTTAGGATGAGTATAAAGGTGGGTATAATACTTTATAAATAAGAGGCTATGATAGGGACCGAGAGGAGAAATTGATTTTGGTCTCCCGATGAAATTAAACTTCTCGTGTTCGCTCCGAACACCCAACTTAATTTCATCAATAATAATTCATACCACTAAAGAATTATTAATGAACTACCGCACCAATCTCAAATTACATTTTGGGCTCCTTCTTATTATGAGTGTGTTAGTCTCTCTGTGTTTAAGATGTCGGATGTCCACTAATTAATTGAGTTACTGACAACTCAATTAATTAATGTCATAGTCTAAGAGTAGTACCACTCAACCTTATTGTCATGCCGGACTAAGTCCACCTGCATGGTTTACATGACAATCCTTATGAGCTCCCCTTGGGGACATTATCAACCTAGATTACTAGGACACAGATTTCTTCTATAATCGATAACACACACTATAAATAATATCATTTCCCAACTTATCGAGCTTATTGATTTATCAAGCTAAATCTCACCCTTTGATAAGTCAAAGAAATAAATACTAAGTGTAGACCATTAGATTCGATAGAGGGGGGGGGGGTGAATATCGATTCGAAAAGTCGAGTAAAAATACGCAGCGGAAAAGTAAATGAACACAGTTGTTTTTACTTCGTTCGGAGCCTGTGACGACTCCTACTCGAAGGCCCGTGGTCCTTGACCACTTTCGTTGGGCAATCACTAACAATTCGAATATAATTACAAAATGAATACCGGGAATGCTAGTGAAACAAAGTAATACCGACAAGGAAATTAACTAAAAACCGAAGGAGCACTTTGTCGGAGCTTTGTTGGCGTCGCAGTAGAGCAGCAGGACCAACAGTAGAAGAGTTCTCAGATTGATGATTGATTCTCTGAAGCTCCTGCCTGGGGCTTCTTTTATATATTGCTCCTGGCGCCTGGATTCCTTCCCGGCGCCTGGAATGTGACGTAGCTGCTCAAACCGTGATGCTCCACGTGGCGACGACTTGGCTGGATATAATTTGCTTTCCGGGCGCCCGGATCCCTTCCGGGCGCCCGGACCACCTTGTTCCAGAAAACTCCCTTTTCCTGCAAAACAAAGTTAGTCTGAGGCGATATATATCCTGCAACATAGATTGTTAGCACATTTTATAATAGTATGAATTAGCACAAATAGTATGACTTAGATTCCGTCTTTTCAAGACCGGAATCTAGTCACGATCTCGACTTAGATATCCGAAATGGATCTAAGCCGGATCGACGCCTAATGTTCCCTTCCCGGGAACGCGTCCTCGCAGTCACTCCCCTCCAGTGACTTACCTCACTTACCTGCTAGACGTCCGGTCAGCCCGTCGACCCGTCTGGACTTCTCGCCAAGCGTCCGGTCAGCCCGTCGACCCGCTTGGACTTCTCGCCAGCTATCCGGTCAGCCCGTCGACCTAGCTGGACTTCGTGCCAGACATCCGGTCAGCCCGTCAACCTGTCTGGACTTCTCCTGCACACTCGATCAAAGTGTCAGACAACAACAAAACTAACTTAACCTATTTGTCATTCATCAAAACTTGGGTTAAATCGTTAGTGCTGACCGCACCAACACTAAGTACACGTGCTTGTTATTATATCGGGATTAAGAGCACACACTTCCATAATAACAAAGGTCTTGTTCTTTTATTAAGTCAGTATAAAAAGAACTTACCTTAAATAGTCATATTCAATACACTCAGAGTGTACTAGTGTAATTTTATAGTCAAGATAAACTAATACCAAATTACACTACGACTATTCCAATGGTTTATTCCTAACCATTTTAGTCGTGAACTACTGTTTATAATTTATAAGAAACTGATAACATGATTTACTGTGTGTGACACCACACACCATGTTATCTACAATATGAATTAATTGAATAACTGCACTTAGCGTATAAATGTAGACATTTGACCAATGTGATTTTAATTTCTAAGTAAATGTTTATACAAAAAGCTAGGCTTTTAGTATACATTCTAACAGGACGAGCATTGAGTTAATGAAGGGGATCAGACCTTCATTGGTAAAGTGAAAATTACTCTTGGATGAGCATTGAAACGAAGATTACTGCTCAAGGGGGAGCATTGAATACAATGAATGGGAGTTCATTGGGAAGTTGATGTTGGTGCGGGAAGCATCCGACGATCGAACTCGTATTTTGATAATGGTAAAGAATTCAAAGTTAAGATGTTTGGTAGTCTAACAAGTCTACTTGAGGATGTCAGGAAAGTCCTAGCTGCGGTTAGGCAAAAGGAAAACCCTAGGGGGCGGTAACCCTAGGTCATAGGGGGTGGTAACCCTATGCGGAAAGTCTTGGTAGGTCGATGTCTTCAGGCAAAAGTCCTAGGGGGTGGTAACCCTAGGTGGAAAGTCCTGGTGTCGCGAACCAGGTGAAAGACTGGATTGGCCGGGAAGCGGATGTCCAGCAGAAAGTCCGGAAGCGTCGGGTGCTGAGCAAAAGTCCAGTCGATCTGGAGGATCGACTGGCAACAGGTAAAATCTCCTGAGTGGAGTAGGTGAGGACGCGTTCCCCGTAGAGGGAACAGTAGGCGTCGGGTCGACCTAGGGTTTCCGGTCGGAAACCCGAAGTCAGACTCGGACAGTCCGGAGACTGTCTATACTTTATTTATCATGTGTTTTGTGCTAACTTTGTGTTGCAGGATTGTGTTTGGAACTAACGTATCTTGCAGGTGCAAAGGAGCAACCTAATTCCTCGGATGAACAGTGTCCGAGGCGCCTCCATGGAGCTTGGAGGCGCCTCGGGTACAAAAGCTGACCTGGCCGCGAAACAGGCTTGAAGGCGCCTCAGCTGGCTCTGGAGGCGCCTTGAAGGCCCTTGAAGGCGCCCTCAAAGGTGATAAGCGCAAACTGGTCAACGCTCATCTGCACGGTGGAGTCGGAGCCTTGAAGGCGCCTTCAGAGGCCTTCAAGGCGCCTTGGATGCCCTTTATAAGGGGACTTCGAGCAGCATTGAAACTGAACAACTTCCAAGCGATCCTTGTGCTGCGTGCTGCTCAATCAACGACCCTGAAGTGCTGTTACGAGTCCACAACGACCAGGAGCTTCGAGATTACGATTCTGTCGTCGGTATACTTTTTTTTAATTACTGTACTAATTGTAAATCTTGTACTCCTTTTCGTACTTATAAGTGTTGCCCACCGAAAGCGATCAAGGATCGCGGGCCTTCGAGTAGGAGTCGACCTAGGCTCCGAACGAAGTAAAACTTCTTGTGTCCCTCTGTGATTGCATTCGTTATTTCCGCTGCGTATATTTACTTTGATAGTTTTACGATTCCGATACGATCAAAATAGCCGCGAGCGCTATTCACCCCCCCCTCTAGCGCGTCTCGATCCAACAATTGGTATCAGAGCGGGGTCGTCTTGAATCAGTGCAACCACTATTCGAGAAAATTTTTTCGTGGTTTTGTTCGGAGTCGATTAGAATTTAGCCTCATAGCTATATTCTAATTTCTTTTTACGAATCGATTTTTTTGCTCAAAGTTGGTCAATACCACTCGAGCCTGTTATTTTTTCCTTCCTCCCGCACTACTAATCCAAGACTTAGTCTTGGAATAGATCTTGTTGTTTCTATTTTTTTTGTAGATCTAAATGGCCCAACAAGAAGGATATAGCACCGTTCGTCCCCCATTATTTTCCAGAGAAGACTTCGGATATTGGAAGGGGTGAATGGAGATATATCTAAAGATCCAGTTCGACACCTGGATGATCGTCAAAACAGGACTGCAACTACCAACTGGTACAGACGGTAAGCCTACATCCTGTGAGAACTGGGAGCCCGCATTTATCAAAAAAGTGGAAGCCGACGCCAAAGCCACCTGCACCATCCAGTGCGGTCTGACCAAAGAAGAGCTCAACAGAGTCGGTCCATTCTCCTCCGCAAAGGAACTATGGGAGAAGCTGATCGAACTTCACGAGGGCACCTCGGAAACCAAGGTAAGTAAGCGTGATCTGTTACTTAACAAATTATACAATTTGAAAATGCAGGAAGGTGAGACGGCAAGTTCTCTACACGCTCGAATCCAAGATATTCTGAACTCTCTTCATGGAATCGGGCAAAAGGTAGAAAACAGAGATATAATAAGGTATGCTCTTAACTCATTTCCTAGGAGTTCATTGTGGGCATCAATGGTAGATGCCTACAAAGTCTCTAAGGATTTGTCTTCCTTAAAATTAGACGAATTATTTAGTGAATTTGAACTCCATGAACAAACTAATGCACAGCCATCCGAGAAGGGCATTGCTTTGGTTGCAGGTACAAGTCGAACAAGGGAATCAAGAGTATGGCGAAAGATTGAATCGGAATCAGAAGACGAACCCGACTCAGAAGATTCAGAGGATGAACTGACCAGCGAACTAGTAAATCTCGTGAAGAAGCTCTACAAGAAGAAGAAGGGATTCAACAAGAAAGATCTAAAGAAGGCAGTTCAATCCAAGGAGGCTCAACAGAACTCAAAGGTAAAGTACGAAGTCACTTGCTACAGGTGCAACCAGAAGGGGCATATAAAAGCCAACTGCCCCAATCAAAAGGAAGCCAAGAAGCAAAGAAGAAAGAAGGCACTAAAGGTAACCTGGGACGAATCTTCTTCGGAGGACGAAGACGACGAACTCGACCAAACGAGTTTACTCGCATTGATGGCCCGGGACCAGATCAGCGAATCCGAGAGCGAGTCAGAAGCCGACTCCGAGCAAAGCCACGGATCCACATCCGTTTCCGAAGGGCCAGACTCCGCTGTAAGTATTCCTAGGCTTAATAATTTAGTCAATTATTTACTTCGCAAATTAGCCAAGTCAAATTTGAAAATTAAGTCACTTTTAAAAGAAGTAACCATTCTTAAAGGAGTAACTAACTCAACATCTTTAACTGAAGATTCAACTCAAGTACAACAACTTGAGAAAGAAAATTCAAATCTGAAAAATCAGTTAAAAGATTTAAAAATTACTTTAGAAAAGTTCTCTCTGGGCTCCAAGAATTTGGATCTAATTCTTGGGACACAAAGAGCCGTCTACAATAGAACTAGGCTAGGATATAAAAACAAAAGGAAATATAATCTTATTTATCCTTAATAAACAAACAAAGTAGTAAATCAGTCCAAGCATGGGTCCCCAAGTCCAAATTGATCAATCAAATTGGACTTGGCCAATACTGGGTTCCGAAGGATCAAATATACTACCTCGACAGACCATATCGAGGCCGTGATCCAGGGAAAGCTAAAATGAAAACGATCTTAATTTAAAATTCGAAATTAAATTAAAAATTCAAAATTAAAAATCAAATTCTAAATTAAAATTCGAAATTAAATTAAAAATTCAAAATTAAAAATCAAATTCTAAATTTAAAATTCGAAATTAAATTAAAAATTAAAAATTAAAAATCAAATTCAAAATTTAAAATTCGAAATTAAACTAAAAAATTCAAAATTAAATTGAAAACTAGATGGAGGATCCAAACTAGCTGGCACGTCCAACTGAACTACCCGATAGGGTAACTGAACCTAATCTATCCAAAATGGGTAAAACAAGAATAGATTACCCGGCAGGGTAATTAAGGTTAGATTAAAACGGGATAAGTTTAACTTGAACCACAGTACTGGTGAAGTTTTTGGATGATAGTACGTTAGGGAAGCTTGGGCATCGCATGTCTAGGAAGATATGGCTTCGACCTGGTGCATTTGGCCAAGTGGAACTGACCGAAGCTACCCTTAAATGGATCATAACTAGTTAGATCAAGTTTTAGTATTAAGTTCAATGGGTAGGACTATTTGGAAAACCTCGAAGGCATGATTACTTTAATGAGCTCCTTGTGACTCACCATATCCTAGAAGTTTATCCAAAGAATGCTTACTTGTTGAACCCAAAGCTAAATCTGAATCTAACACAAAGTTTAACTAGACCCTTGAATTCAACAGTAAATCATCTCACATCAATTATATGATTCTCTGATTGACAATTTAGATCGGGTGAGATGACTAAGAAACAAAATTCTTTTCAAAATTATTTAAAAAAAAAACTTTTCAAAATTAATTTCAAAATTATTTAAAAATCTTTTCAAAATTAATTTCAAAATTATTTAAAAAATCTTTTCAAAATTAATTTCAAAATTATTTTTAAAAAAACTTTTCAAAATCTATTTCAAAATTATTTAAAAAAACTTTTCAAAATCAATTTCAAAATTATTTAAAAATCTTTTCAAAATCAATTTCAAAATTATTTAAAAAACTTTTCAAAATCAATTTCAAAATTATTTAAAAAATCTTTTAAAAATCAATTTCAAAATTATTTAAAAAATCTTTTCAAAATTAATTTCAAAATTATTTAAAAATCTTTTCAAAATTAATTTCAAAATTAATTAAACATCTTTTCAAAATCAATTTCAAAATTATTTAAAAATCTTTTCAAAATTAATTTCAAAATTATTTAAAAATCTTTTCAAAATTAATTTCAAAATTATTTAAAAAATCAATTTCAAAATTATTTAAAAAATCTTTTCAAAATCAAATTCAAAATTATTTAAAAAAAAAACTTTTCAAAAATCAATTTCAAAATTATTAAAAAAAAAATCTTTTCAAAATTATTTATAAAATCTTTTCAAAATTATTTAAAAAATCTTTCCAAAATAAATTTCAAAATTATTTAAAAAATCTTTACAAAATAAATTTCAAAATTATTTAAAAAATCTTTTCAAAATAAATTTCAAAATTATTTAAAAATCTTTTCAAAATTAATTTCAAAATTATTTAAAAATCTTTTCAAAATTATTTAAAAATCTTTTCAAAATTAATTTCAAAATTATTTAAAAAATCTTTACAAAATCAATTTCAAAATTATTTAAAAAATCTTTTCAAAATCAATTTCAAAATTATTTAAAAATCTTTTCAAAATCAATTTCAAAATTATTTAAAAATCTTTTCAAAATCAATTTCAAAATTATTTAGAAAAACTTTTCAAAATTATTTAAAAATCTTTTCAAAATCAATTTCAAAATTATTTTAAAATCTTTTCAAAAACAATATCAAAATTATTTAAAAAATCTTTTCAAAATTAATTTCAAAAATATTTAAAAATATTTTCAAATTTAATTTCAAAATTATTTAAAAATCTTTTCAAAATTATTTAAAAATCTTTTCAAAATTAATTTCAAAATTATTTAAAAATCTTTTCAAAATCAATTTTAAAATTATTTAAAAATCTTTTCAAAATCAATTTCAAAATTATTTAAAAATCTTTTCAAAATCAATTTCAAAATTATTTAAAAAATCTTTTCAAAATCAATTTCAAAATTATTTAAAAAATATTTTCAAAATTATTTTAAAAAAAAACTTTTCAAAAATCAATTTCAAAATTATTTAAAAAAAAAAATCTTTTCAAAATTATTTAAAAAATCTTTTCAAAATTAATTTCAAAATTATTTAAAAAATCTTTTCAAAATTAATTTCAAAATTATTTAAAAAATCTTTTCAAAATTAATTTCAAAATTATTTAAAAATCTTTCCAAAATCAACTTCAAAATTATTTAAAAAATCTTTCCAAAATCAATTTCAAAAGTATTTAAAAAATCTTTCCAAAATCAATTTCAAAATTATTTAAAAATCTTTTCAAAATTAATTTCAAAATTATTTAAAAAATCTTTTCAAAATCAATTTCAAAATTATTTAAAAAATCTTTTCAAAATTTATTTCAAAATTATTTAAAAAAAAATCTTTTCAAAATTATTTAAAAATCTTTTCAAAATCAATTTCAAAATTATTTTAAACTTAAAATTATTTGAAAAACTTAAAATTCAAAATTAGTTGAAAATCTTAAATTTCAAAATTATTTGAAAAACTTAAATTTGAAAATTATTTTAACTTAAATTTCAAAATTATTTTAACTTAAATTTCAAAATGATTTTAAACTTAAATTTCAAAATTATTTTAACTTAAATTTCAAAATAAATTTTAAAATTATTTTAAAACTTAATTTAAATTTCTAAAACCATATTGTTTTTATCAAAACTAAACCTTAAAGAATGTGTCGATTAAAAAAAAAAAAAATTGGGACACGTAGCATCCGAAGGCGCCTCCATCTAAGAGGAGGCGCCCTCAAGCAGCGGCGGGAAATTTCCCGCCGCTCACTTAAGGCGCCTTAAGAAGCCCTTAAGGCGCCTCCAAAGGCGCCCTAAAGGGATCTTAAGGCGCCTTAAAACCTCTCTTTTGTCACGAACAGAAGCATTTTTGCTTCTGTTCGTGTCTCGCCGCAAGCCACCGATCTCTTCGGTTTCTTCCCAACCAAGGCGCCTTCTACCTATTTCCTTCCCTTTAAATCCAAGCTATGCCTCCTAGGTACAATCTAAACCCTTCTTTAAGTGCTTAAATCCTATATTTTTTGCTAGTTTTGTAATTTTTCTTGCATAATAGGAAGCGTCGTATTGTGGATACCACACCAGCACAGGCCCCTTCCACGGATCCGAGATTCCCCTCGGAACAGCATAGGATAGATTTCTCTAGGTTTACCTTTGAGTCAATCAAACCTAGATATATTGGTAGGGAGTTTTTGTCACAAAATTGTCAACCCACTATCCAAATGATAACCCATTATCATTTAGATAAACTGGTTGATTGCACCACAACTGTCAATCAAGACCTATGCGCCCAGTTCTATCACAACCTTGAAAAGGTTGATGATAGAACTTATACCACCAGGGTAGGAGGTACAGACATTCAGTTCACTCCATCACTACTTCGCACCAGCCTAGAGATTAAGGAGTCTGAGTGTACATTTTTATGTTATCCGAGTAGGCCCCTACCTTTTGGCGCCCCCTATTCCCATGTTACATTAGACGACATTTACATGCATTTCTATGGGGAGGAGAGACCCTTAGGCCTGACTGAGTTCAGATCCACTCTTCTTCGAGTTCAGGATTATGCTATGTACAGAGTCCTGACAGCCTGTATTCTACCCTTATCAACTCGGGATGTCTCGACGATGCGACCGTCCCACTCGTTTTTCTTGTACGCCCTCACCCAACACCTGGATATAGACATAGCCCTCCATATGTTTCATAATATTATCCTTGCATCTAACACAGTCACATCTGGAGTAATTCATATACCTTATTGTCATATCCTGACCCAGATATTCTCCAGCTCTAGGATAGACATTACTAGAGGGGTTCTCATCCCACTTACCCTCTATGATGAGGTCGGTCAGCGTAGCCTTAGATTAGCAGGGGCAGAGATCACTGCCGAGGGGATTCTGGCCTGGAAGGGCCGACCACCACCAGCTGCTACCCTTGGTGCTCCAGAGGCCGAGGGCGCACCTGATGCAGATGAGGAGTGGCCAGATTTCCTGGCAGAGGACTTCTTCGCAGATCCTTCTACCTCTGCCGGACCCTCCTCTTCAGCTGGGCCGTCATCTTCAGCACCACTCTCTGTCGAGGATAGACTCACTCGACTTGAGACCCAGTCCACACAGACGCATCGTTTTCTTCGGACTATGCGATCTGAGATAGCTGCTGGATTCGCATCTCTTCGAGGCGAGCTTCGGCGTCAGGGACAGCCTCAGCCACCACCTGAGCAGCACCTAGCCGATCCTCCAGCCGACGATCCACCTGCTTGATTCTATCTGTTCACCTGCCTTGACATATTATTGACATCTGGGATCTTTCTCTTACTCAGCTTTTGATGTATATCTTGGATGCTTTAAATTGATTAGACATGTTATTACTCAGTTTTATGTGTTATGAGCATAGGTTTTATTGTTTTTTTTTTAAATTCTAGGAAAAACAGTTTTCAAAACTCCAATTTTTTTCCTAGATTTTAAAATTCTGGAATTAGCCTAGGTTTTTCCCCCTAGATATCATGTTCCCCTAGAATTAAGCCAGAGCATCTCACAAAGCACCTAAGTTTACCTTGATTGTGATTGACAAACATAGAACGGCGTAAGATGCATAGGGTATAGCCTGGACTCAAGAATGCTTATATCTGTGCATCAATATGAGTCTGGGCGTTAAATATGCAATAAACATTAATCAAGTTAAGTTCTCCAGCTCTAGTCATGTCTATCTGGACCAAAATAACTTAACTTGACTAACCTAGTGAAAGCTATTGTCCTGTAGACTATCAGCAAGTAACTAAAGGTTAGACAGTTGGTAAGGGATACTTAATTTTCTTCTTAAGGAATGTTTTTGCTCTTTATGGCTCTGATACCTAATAAATCAATCTATTGAACATGTCTTGTGCTTGGACTTAAGGACCAACTGAACTTAAATGAATAACCTTGTCTTAAAACTTTATTGAAACTAAGTTCCAATTGACATTAACTTTCAAACCCTATTGAACTTAGCTAACCTGTTAACCTTAGTAAAATCATGTACAACCCAATCAAACATTTATTATTACCCATTGTTGATATATGGCAAAGGGGGAGAGTAGCAAAAATGTAAACAAAAAGTTAAGGGGGAGCAAAAGTTAAGGGAGAGCATATAAGGCAAATTTGCTTTAGTTATTTTGGACATCTATACTTAGCAGATTTGCCTGTGTTAAAAATGTCTATTCGTTTGTTTACTTAATTTTGAATTTGAGTTGCCATAATCAAAAAAGGGGAGATTGTTGGTGCGGGAAGCATCCGACGATTGAACTCGTATTTTGATAATGGCAAAGAATTCAAAGTTAAGATGTTTGGTAGTCTAACAAGTCTACTTGAGGATGTCAGGAAAGTCCTAGCTGCGGTTAGGCAAAAGGAAAACCCTAGGGGGCGGTAACCCTAGGTCATAGGGGGTGGTAACCCTATGCGGAAAGTCTTGGTAGGTCGATGTCTTCAGGCAAAAGTCCTAGGGGGTGGTAACCCTAGGTGGAAAGTCCTGGTGTCGCGAACCAGGTGAAAGACTGGATTGGTCGGGAAGCGGATGTCCAGCAGAAAGTCCGGAAGCGTCGGGTGCTGAGCAAAAGTCCAGTCGATCTGGAGGATCGACTGGCAACAGGTAAAATCTCCTGAGTGGAGTAGGTGAGGACGCGTTCCCCGTAGAGGGAACAGTAGGCGTCGGGTCGACCTAGGGTTTCCGGTCGGAAACCCGAAGTCAGACAGTCCGGAGACTGTCTATACTTTATTTATCATGTGTTTTGTGCTAACTTTGTGTTGCAGGATTGTGTTTGGAACTAACGTATCTTGCAGATTCCTCGGATGAACAGTGTCCGAGGCGCCTCCATGCTCCATGGAGGCGCCTCGGGTACAAAAGCTGACCTGGCCGCGAAACAGGGTTGAAGGCGCCTCAGCTGGCTCTGGAGGCGCCTTGGGAGGCGCCTTGAAGGCCCTTGAAGGCACCCTCAAAGGTGATAAGCGCAAACTGGTCAGCGCTAATCTGCACGGTGGAGTCGGAGCCTTGAAGGCGCCTTCAGAGGCCTTCAAGGCGCCTTGGATGCCCTTTATAAGGGGACTTCGAGCAGCATTGAAACTGAACAACTTCCAAGCGATCCTTGTGCTGCGTGCTGCTCAATCAACGACCCTGAAGTGCTGTTACGAGTCCACGACGACCAGGAGCTTCGAGATTACGATTCTGTCGTCGGTATACTTTTTTTTAATTACTGTACTAATTGTAAATCTTGTACTCCTTTTCATACTTATAAGTGTTGCCCACCGAAAGCGATCAAGGATCGCGGGCCTTCGAGTAGGAGTCGACCTAGGCTCCGAACGAAGTAAAACTTCTTGTGTCCCTCTGTGATTGCATTCGTTATTTCCGCTGCGTATATTTACTTTGATAGTTTTACGATTTCGATACGATCAAAATAGCCGCGAGCGCTATTCACCCCCCCTCTAGCGCGTCTCGATCCAACAGTTGATGCATGCTCTAGGATGAGCATTGTGAAGTGAAGTGGAGCCCACAGGTGGCCTTGGAGACAATGAAGGGTATGCGATCTTCATTGTGGGGTTGTTAACAACATATGAGGTTGTCAACAATGTAGAGTTAACTCTTAAGGAGAAGAGTTTGTTTTTCATTTTTTGATGTGTGACAAAGGGGGAGAATGGAAGGTTAAGTTAGGCCTTCATCCTAAGTAGGGGGAGTTTGCCCTCTAGGAAAGGGAGAAAATGAAGGAAACCTTCATTCATGCCTTGTCATGACGAAGTTAAGGCTATGGGATTTAGCCTTGTGATAAAGAAGAAGTTAAGGCTATGAGATTTAGCCTTGTGATAAAGAAGAGGTTAAGGTTATGAGATTTAATCTTGGTATAAAGAAGAGGTTAAAGCTATGAGATTTAGCCTTGGTATAAAGAAGAGATTAAGACTATGGGATTTAGCCTTGGTATAAGGAAGAGGTCAAGACTATGGGATTTAGCCTAACTTAGAGGTATTGTCAAACATCAAAAAGGGGGAGATTGCTGGGGCAATTTTCCTAAGTCAAGCTTGACCAGTTTGACTAAGCTTGAGTTGAGTCAAGCTTGAGTTGTGATTTGAGTTTTGATGTTTGACAATATAAGGAGATTGACAATATAAGGAGATTGCTGAAGAAATCGTCTGGTTATGGAGATGGTCAAAGGGTTGACCAGGTTGATGAGAATACAAGTCAAGTAGGTCAAGGTTGACAGGAGACTTGACTAGGAAAGTCCTAACTGGAGGTTAGGCGTATAGAAAGTCCTAACTGGAGGTTAGGTGTATAGAAAGTTCTAACTGGAGGTTAGACGTATGGAAGTCCTAACTGGAGTTTAGGCAGTGGTGGAAGTCCTAACTGGAGTTTAGGCAGTGGTGGAAGTCCTAACTGGAGTTTAGGCAAAGGAGAAAGTCCTGGTGAGGAGCCAGGCAACTGAAAGTCCAAGTGTGATCTTGGCAAAGGAGAAAGTCCTGGTGAGGAGCCAGGCAAGTGGAAAGTCCAAGTGTGATCTTGGCAAAGGGTGTAAGGCCAAGTATGTGGTCTTGGCAAGGTAAGTCCTAGTGTGACTTGGCAAGGAGAACTCGACAACTAGGATGAGGTCGAAGGAAGTTCCTGAAGGCAAGGCGTGAAGGATGGGGAGATATCCGAGGGACGCAAGGCTGATGGAGGAGGCTAGAAGGCTAGTTCGAGGTTGGTTAAGTGTGGTGGTATAATCCGACAACTAGGATGAGGCCGAAGGAAGCTCCTGAAGGCAAGACATCAAGGATGGGAGATATCCGAGAGACGCAAGGCTGATGGAGGAGGCTAGAAGGCTAGTTCGAGGTTGGTCGGGTGTGGCCAAATGCTAGGCATGGAGACCCAACAGGTCACGATTGACCAGGAGTTGGGTTGGAGACTTTGGACTTGAGTTTGAGTCAAGTCCAGGCTGTTCAATAGATCGGGCAATCAATTGAACCACGGTCCAATCGATCGATTGATTGAACCACGGTCCAATCGATCGATCGATCGATTGGAGTGTGTTGCGATGGTGGGAAGGCCCAATCGATCGGTCGATCGATTGAGAGGTGAAATCACGAGCACAGAGGCTTTCCCAATCGATCAGGCGATTGATTGGGAGCTGCCAATCAATCAGTCGATTGATTGGGCAGCAGAAGCTCTCTCGCAGACGCGAGAGCACAAAATGGTCCTGAATCGATCGGGCGATCAATTCAGGCAGTCCCAATTGATCGGTCGATCGATTGGGAAGTGACTGTTGGGCAGGTTGCAGGTGATGGACGACTACGATGAAGCGGTGCTGACGTGGCAATCGATTGGGGATGAATTGGATCGATTGGGAGCACTGTTTAAAGTCTGGGCAGAGCGTTTTCTCCGTAGATCTTTGCGATCTTTCTCCTGTGATTTTTGCGAGCTTTTCCTGCGATTTTCTCCGAGCTTCTCCGCCAGTTCTTGAAGGCTCTTGGGGTGCATTCCCAAGGTTCAAGAGGCAACAATAAGCAACAAGTAAGCAAGAAGAAGTGTGTATTTCGATTGTATTCTTATATTTCTTCTTGTGTGAGTGTTGTAGTGTTGTGTGTGTTTGTACGAGGCTTCTCCACCTCCGGCTGTGACCGAGAAGGAGTTGTTTACTAGTGGAGAGTGCTCGAGTGTGTGGATCCTTGGATTAGTCACCTCTTCTTGAGGTGGATAGCCAGTAAATCCGAGTGTTAGAGTTGTGGTTGTTTTTGTCTTTGTATTCTGCTGCACATCATCAAGACGCGACCGACGCAAGCGCGACGAGCCGCTATTCACCCCCTCTAGCGGACACAAAGGTCCTAACATGAATCTCATCTTCTCTTGGAGTTCTTGTGGTGACCGGATCTTGCTTGGAGAAGAAGGAGATTTTGTTTCTAGCATCCCTTGGAGCTTGGTGGTGGTGGCGGCCGAACCTCATCTTCTCTTGGAGTTCTTGTGATGGCCGAAACTTGTTTGGAGAAGAAGGAAGCTTGGGTGAATTCTCATCTCGATAGATCGTCGCCCACACGACGTCCGAGATAAGAAGAGGAATACGGCAGAAGATCGTGAGGTATATAAGCTATAAAAGATATAACTAGTTATTAGTTTCCGCATCATAACTAGTTCATCCTTTTATTTAGATCTTGAAATACCAAACACAAGAGGCTAATGAATCTAGGTTGTTGAATTTATGTTTTCGATTTTGTGATTCTTTTGTTTTTCGAATTTGTGATTCGATTGTTCTTTTTGGTTAAACCTAGGGTTACTATAAGGAAATTAAATATTAAATTTCGTTGAAAGGCTTTGTCTAGGAAGTGGTGGATGCTCCCATACCCAAGAAGGCCTAGTGCCTCGCCATGTTTAACCTAGAAGATAATCTCTGAAATTAATATTTAATTGAATTTGTAACATGGGTGGATTTGGATCAAGATTGTTAAGCATAATTGCAATCCAAGTCTAAACCTCTAAGAATAGATAAGTTGAATTTGGAATCAGTAATGTTAAGTTCTGTTTGTGATTGCAAATTTAATTTCTGAAGAACACAATAGGTTGTTAGGAATGGTTCGGGACTTGTACAAAAATTTTGTACAGGGGAACCAGTACGATATTCCGGATAGCAACCAACAGTAAGGACGAGGAGAAACACCTTCATAGTGGTGGATTCGCCGTCCTCGTACAATGTCATCCTGGGGAGACTGGCACTACACGAGTTCTGGGTGACTATCTCCACTTTTTATCAAAAGATTAAATTCCCTGTAGGAGATCAAGTCGGGGAAGTCAAAGGTAAGAAATTGGTCTCTCGCAGGTGTTACATCGACATGGTGAAAGTGGAGGCCCATAAGGCTCAGAGAACCCAGGATGGCAGTATCCACGTCATTCAAGAGGAGTCTCTGCCTATAGCAGAGGAGCTCATCCCTTGGGAGGAGGTCTAGTTCTATCCCGAGTGTCCGGAAAGCCTCACCCGCATATCGAGTGACCTACCTATTGGGATCAAGACAGATCTGATCAAATGCTTGACGCACAATAGGGACGTCTTCGCTTGGTCCCCCGAAGATCTACCCGGAGTCAGGCCCGAGGTGGTTGAACACAAACTACATCTTTTGCCCGATTCCTGGCCGGTCAAGCAGAAGAAGCGAAACTTCTCGATCGAGCAAAATAAGATCATCCGAGCTGAGTTGGACCATCTCTTGAAAGCAGGACACATTAAAGAAGTACAATTCCAACCCTAGCTCTCTAATGTGGTCCTGGTATCTAAACCCAATAATAAGTGGAGAGTATGTATCGACTTCCGAGACCTCAACCATGCCAGCCCCGAGGACTGCTACCTGCTACCTTGGATTGATCAGATGGTAGACTCGACCTCGTGCTGCGAAAGGATTTGCATGCTCGACACTTACCAAGGGTACCACCAAATCCCTTTGGCGCGGGAAGATCAGGAGAAGATTAGCTTCATCACGACAGATGGTACTTTCTGTTACACCGTCATGCCTATGAGTTCAAAATGAGATGTTCTAGGATACCAAATTCCTACATTTGATGTTCCTTTGAGATATCTAAAAATTCTTTTGACGTCAGTCAAATGTGATTCTTTAGCACAGGTTTGGTATCTAGCACACATACTAACTGCAAATAAAATATCAGGTCAACTTGCAATTAAGTATAGAAGGCTACCTATGGTACTCCTATAGTATTTTAGGTCAACTGGTTTTCTATTTAGCTCATCATCTAAAGTTGTGTTAGTTGCCATAAGTGTCTTTATTTCTTTAGTATTTTTCATTCCAAATTTTTTAATTAATTCCTTAATATATGTTTGTTGATAAATGTAATTGCCTTCATTTGTTTGTTTAATTTGTAACCCTAAAAAGTAAGTAAGTTAGTTTACCTACTAAGCTCATTTCAAATTCTTGTTCTATTAGGGTTATAAATTCTTATAAAAATTCTAAATTGGTTGACCCAAAGATTATATCATCTACATATACTTGAGCTATAAAAATATCTTGGTTAATTGATTTAACAAATAGAGTTGGGTCAATTTATCCTTGGTTGAACCCTTTGGAAATTAGGTAAGAGGTTAAACTTTCATACCATGCCCTAGGTGCTTGTTTAAGACCATATAAGGCTTTCTTAAGTTTAAATACATGATTAGGATGATCTAAACTCTCAAACTCAGGTGGCTGACTTACATAAACTTCCTCTTTTATTAGCCCATTTAAAAAGGCAGATTTTACATCTATTTGATAAAGTTTAAATCCTTTATAGACTGCATAGTTAAGTAGTATTCTAATGGACTCTAGTTTGACTACTGGGGCATATGTTTCATCATAGTCAAGTCTCATTATTTGACTAAATCCTTTAGCAACTAGTCTAGCCTTGTTTCTAATAATTTCACTATTTTCACTTAATTTATTTCTGAATACCCATTTTTATCTATTATCTTTTTATTTCTAGGTGGTGGTACTAAGTCCTAGACTTCGTTTCTCTCAAATTGGGCTAACTCTTCTTACATAGTTATAATCCAGTCTGGGCCAAGTAAAGATTCAGTTATTATTTTGGGTTCAATTTTTGAGATTAGGGATATTTGACTTAAGTTTCTGAAGGATGACCTAGTCTGAACTCTTAGGTCTGGGTCACCAATTATTTGGTCAATTGGATGTTTTGGGTTGACTCTTATGGTTCTAGTAGGTTCATTCATTTGAGGTTGGTCTTCTTCTTCTTGACTTAGATTTTTACTGGCTCTCCCTTGACTAGTGTTACTTTGAACAAAATCAATTGGTTGAATCTGGGTTTATTCTAAGTTTTGGTTGGACTCTTCAAATTTTATATTTGAGGTTTTTTCAATTCTTAGTGTAATTTTATTATATATTCTATAACCTCTACTTTTTAATGAGTATCCTACAAAAATTCCATTTTCTATTTTTGATGCAAATTTTCCTAAGTGTTCTCTTGTATTTAGTGTGTAGGCTGGGTATCCAAATACTTTAAAGTATTTAATATTAGGTTGTTTGTTATAATATATTTAAAGTAAAGTTTTATATATTTAGTGTGTAGACTCGGTTTTGTACATAGCAAGTTGTGCTAACAGCTTCTGTCCAAAAGTATTTTGGTAGGTTACACTCATTTAGCATTATCCTAGAGGCTTCAAGTAGGGTTCTGTTCTTTCTTTATACTATTCCATTTTGTTGAGGTGTTTTAGGACATGAATATTCGTGATGGTAACAGTTTTCAATGCAAAATTGGTTAAAGTTATGATTTTTAAATTCACCTCCGTTGTCACTTCTAATTCTTTTAATTTTTAGATTTTTTTCATTTTGAACTTATTTGCAAAAATTAGTAAAGATTTCAAATGTTTCATCTTTATTTTTTAAGAATTTTATCCAGGTGAATCTAGAGTAGTCATCTATTATTACTAGGCAATATAGGCTTTCATTTATTGATTTGACCCCATGGAAATCAAATAGGTCTAAGTGCAATAATTCTAGTATTGAATTTGTTTGAAGTTGATTAATTGATTTGTGAGTAGATTTTGTTTGTTTTCCTTGGTGACAAGAATTACAGATTGTTGAGTCTAAGTTAGGTAATTTTGGTAGGCCTCTAACTAATCCATTTAATTTACTTAGATTTTTAAAGTTTGTGTGTGGCATTCTTCTATGTTATAACAGATTTATTTTTTTTGTGTTAAGTAACACTTAAGTGAGGAAGATGTTAGGTTAATTGCATAGATATTATCCTTTCTAAACCCTTTTAGGCTTATAGTAGGGTTATCTAAGTGCTTAATTAAACATTCAGAGGAAAGAAACCTAACCTTATATCCATAATAACACAATTAACTTATACTAAGAAGGTTGTATTTGAGTTTTTCAACAAGTAATACTTTCTTAACAATGAAATCAGTTTTGAGTTCAATATTACCTATCCCAATTACCTTGAGTTTGTCGTTGTTTCCAAAGGAAACTGTTCCTAAGCTTTTGTAGGTTAATTGAGTAAATTTGATGTGATCCACAGTCATGTGTTTTGAGCAACCACTGTCCAATATCCACTTGGTTTCCTACAACAAGTAGGAGTTAAGATTAGTTTTATTTTAAATTAATTTTAAGTTTAAGTCAATTTAAGTTAATTTAATTTAGGTTTGATTTAATTTGAATTTTAAACTAATTTTAAGTTAATTTTAATTTTAAGTTAATTTAAGTCAATCTAAGTTAATTTAAATTTTAAGTTAAATTAACTTTTAATTTTAATTTAAGTTTTAGATTAAGTTAAGTTTTAATTAAGTTAATTTTAAGTTTGAGTTTAATTTAATTTTAAGTTTAATTTAATTTTAATTTTAAGTTTAATTTAATTTTAAGTTTAATTTAATTTTAACTTTAAGTTTAATTTAATTTTTAACTTTAAGTTTAATTTAATTTTAAGCTTAATTTAATTTTTAATTTTAAATTGAATTTAATTTTTAACTTTAAGTTTAATTTAATTTTAAGCTTAAGTTTAATTTAATTTTAAATTTAAATTTAATTTAATTTTTAACTTTAAGTTTAATTTAATTTTTAACTTTAAGTTTAATTTAATTTTAAGCTTAATTTAATTTTAAATTCTTAGTCATATCACCCGATCTATATTTTCAACTAAAGAATCTTATAATTTTGTGAGATGAGTTAAGTTCAATTTCAAGGTTTGGTTTAACCTTATGTTAGATTCAGGTTTAACTTTGGGTCAAACAAACAGACATTCTTTGGATAAACTTTTGGACTATGGTGAGTCACTTGGACATCATTAGAGTAACCATGCCTTCGAAGTTTTTTCAAATAGTCTCATCCACTGAATTTAGTATAAAACCTTGGTCTAACTAGTTTCAGTTAGTTCCACTAAGCCAAATGCACTAGGTCAAAGTCATATATTCCTAGTCATGCATAGACAAATGTTTCCTAATCTACTATCATCTAAAACTTCACCAGTACCGTAGGTCAAGTTAAACTTTTATCCCTTTTTACTCTAATCCTAATTACCCTGCCGAGTAAGTTATTTTTGGAGGTGCCAACTAGTTTGGAGCCTCCCCTGAATTATTGATCTGGATTTCTTAAATTTTGGTTTTGGATTTATGTCGATTACTTTTATAATTATAATAGACTTGATGATAGTTTGGTTTGAGTTGGTTCTGTAGTTCTTTCTATGATTTGTCTTTGGTTTAGTTGATTTAGTTTTATATTTTGGACTTTGCTTTGGGTTATTTGATTTTACATAATATATTTTATTTTTGGGTATATAGTATTGGTTAATTCCTACTTGCGTGGTTAGGCACGCTTTTGGAATCCAAGCTTTAGCTTGTGTTTTATTTTGAGGTATGAGTGATATGAATAATTTATTTGTTGAACTGGACTTGTATTCAAGCCCAGATTTGTTGTATACAGCTTTTTGATTTTTAAGGATTAGGTCCAAGTTTTTAGATCTAGTTGTAAAATTTTCTAACAACCCTTTAAGTTTGTTAATTTCAATTTTTAATGTTGAGTTTTCCTCCTCAAGTTTTACAACTTGATTTGGATTAGAATTTTCGATCTATTCCTTGAGGTGCTGATTTTCCTTAAGGAGCATTTTATTTTGATTTTCATTTTCGGTTAATTTTTTATTTAAGCATACAATGATTTTGAAATTTTTTTTGCTAAGGTTAAGGTATACCTTATCGGAATCTTTGGAAACGAGTACGGACTCGTGGCTCGATTCAGGTTCGGACCCGTCTTCCTATTCGCATTCTGCTTTTGATTCGCAGGCCATCAACGTGAGGTAATTTCAGTGCTTCTGTTCTTCGGCGTTCGATTCATCCGAAGATGATTCGTCCCACGTCGCCTTGAGTGCTTTCTTCTTGGTTTTGTCATTTTTCAGCTTTGGGCACTCATTCTTGTAGTGCCCCTTCTTGTTGCATCCGAAGGAGGTCACGTTTTTGTTGTTAGGATCGGTGGTGGAGTTGATCTTGTTGGGACCGATGTGCTCGCTAGAGGGGGGGTGAATAGCGTCTCACCCAAATCGTCGCTTCCTACAATGGTTAGTGTGCACAGCGGAAATACAAGATAAACACTAACAATAGAAAGCAAACATAACACGTTGATTTAACGTGGTTCGGAGATAAAGCTCCTACTCCACGGCTATCCGTAAGGTGGACGATCCCGATCCGTCGGTGGATGATTCCCCGGAGAACTTCCGGCTAGCTCGCGTAGCTCCTTGTGAGTGGAGAAACCTCGCCACAACCTCGTACAAGCACGCTAGATCACTTGGGCACTTGGAGACTCTAATTAGGGTTAACCACCACTAATTTTATCAACTTGAACCAAGCTTCCAATGCTTGGTTATATAGGTCACGGGTTAGAAAACCCCGCCTACCAGTCGACTGCCAAAACATGCAGTCGACTGCCCTTCGTGGAAATTCGACCGTTACAGCCCAACAGCTCGATACCAACCCTCTGTTCGCTACCAGTCGACTGCACCAGTCGACTGCTACAGTAACGCTACAGTACTGCTACAGTAAACCCTAATTTTAGAATTTTACCCCGAGTACATTCACTCAGCACTCGTTCTCGCCCGACCAACCTAGACCTAGCCTTCTAGCCTCCTCCATCAGCCTTGCGTCCCTCGGATGCCTCCTCATCCTTCACGTCTTGCCTTCTGGAGCTTCCATCGGCCTTGTCATTGTTGTCGGGTCTTCTTTTGCCAAGAGGTCGCGCCTCCGGGACTTCATCCATTGCCAAGTCACACTTGGACTTACGTTGCCAAGACTACATGCTTGGACTTACACCGCCAAGACTCATCCTTGGACTTTCCTCCTTTGCCAAGATCGCACTTGGACTTACGTTGCCAAGACTACATGCTTGGACTTACACTGCAAGACTCACCCTTGGACTTTCCTTGTTGTACATGTATCCTGCACACTCACAATGCATATCAAATACAACAATAGACCTAACTTAAACCTTTGCCCAAACATCAAAACCTAGGGTACCCAGATTGCTCCAACAATCTCCCCCTTTTTGATGTTTGGCAACCTGTTTAAGTTAGGGAAACAATATAGCAATACATATGCAAATAAATATATATAATCTACACATGCATAAATCATGGAACCTAATCCTAGGCTCCCCCTTCACCTAAGCTCCCCCTTGAGCTAGGATTTCTTGCAAAGGTAAACTTCTCCCCTTTTGCTAATAAATGAGCAATCGCTCCCCCTTCACCTAAGCTCCCCCTTGAGCTAGGATTTCTTTCAAAGGTATGTAAGTTTCCCACTTAAACCTAAACTTCTCCCCCTTTGCCATACATCAAAAAGAGCTCCAACAATATCCCAATTATTGGACTCTTTGACCTCTAATGACCATAAACATCATGTATTAATCCCCCATAAGATTGCATACATGTTCACCACTCTTTTGGTCATTTTCTAATGCTTGAAAAATATTTTCAGACCGTATCAGTCGACTGCAAGAAGTACCAGTCGACTGCCCCCATGAAAATGAGCTTACAGAGACATTCTGTGCTCGTGAACAGTGTTACCAGTCGACTGATAACTGTACCAGTCGATTAGTACACTATTCATGAAAAAATCAGCCTTTTCTGGTCAACTTCAGAAATGCGCCAGAAATTCCAAAGATATCCAAAAATCCTCAAATTTTGTGGAGAGGTCTATTATATCAATATCTACTTGGGAAAAATATATATAAAAATATATTTATCACAAATCCCAAGATTGACATAAAATTCAAAACTAGCTAAATTGTTCAATTAAACATTGACCTAAGGTCCTAGTTTTGGCTTCCTCTTGATGTATCTGCCCATACTAAACCATAATGCATCACTAGCATTAGTTTATATGACATCTATACATCAAAAACTAATTTTCATGCAATATGAACCCAATTTATATTTCTATGCATGAAACTCAACTCAATTGTGTCAACCCACTATGTTAGAGACTTAAGTCCGTCTCCTAACCACTTGGCACATTTGATAACCCATCTACCATGGGTCCCAAAGGCTCTTCCTAACCTTAGGAATCTTAACCTTAGTCACCTCCCTTGGTAACTCATCCACTATGGCTAGGCCACTTCGGTGCACCTCGGGTGATACTTGGCCTACAAAACTCATATTCTTAACCTTAGACACATTGTCTTTGGTTAATTTCTTCTTGTCATTAACCTTGGACATCCCATCCTTGCCATAATTATATGTCACCCTAGCATATTCCTTCTTATTGGCCTTGGATGACTCTCCCTTGTCTTTGGTCACACATCTCTTACCAATGTCATGTGCTACCTTAGCACTTGACCTCCTTTTGGTCTTGGAGGGACCTAATTTGACATTTTTGGGTCTTTGACCACCCAAATATATGTCAAGTCCTTTAGGTCCAATAATGAACCTCTCTAGGATTTTCTCCATTTCCTCAAGCTTTGTCTTCAAAGCTTGATTTTCCAATTCTAGGGTTCTAACCCTAGAATCAACATGTCCATCATGGACATTGCTAGACCTACCCTTCCTAGGCATGTGTCTCCCCTTCTTGGGATTAATGCTTAGGTTTTCACCCACTTTCCTTCCCTTAGGCAAAGTCGTTTGGGTTTTATTAGGTCTACCCTTAGTGTATGATTTCTTAGGGTTATCTACCATGTTAACCCTATTTCTATCATTATACCTAAATCCATGATTATACTTAGGTAAATAATCTACATTATTTCTAACAAGCATATAAGAATTGGAGATTGGATTAAACTTCAAAATAGGGATTACCTCCCCTTTTTCCTTTGAAGCTCCCTCTTGACTTGTGCTCCTCTTCTTTTCCCATTTCTTCAAGTGCGTCAATTTCTTGAGTTCTCCTCTCCTTGGGCACTTTGTGTGGTAGTGACCCCACTCACCACATGTAAAGCACCTAATGTGCTTCTTCTTCTTCTTCTTCCTACAACTCACATTAGTTTCTAAATTAACTTTAGTGAGTTTAGGGTTTACCTCCTTTACCTTCTTGAGCGAATGACACCTACTCTTGTAGTGCCCCATCTTACCACACTCAAAGCATTTGATGTGATCCTTTGTGCTCTTCTTGGTAGTTGAGGTGGAGGGTTGAGCTTCCAAGATCTCCTCTTCCTTGGATTGCTCTTCTTCCTCTTCACTTGAAGATGTGGACGGTTCCACTTCTTCCTCCCTTGAAGATGTGGATGATACCTCCTCATCTTCCTTCTCCTCCTCGGATGTTGAGCTCGTGTCGACATTCGATTGATCCTTCTCTTCTTGGACCAATGAGCCCTTCTCCTTGGGTTCCTCCTCTTCTTGGATTTGTGTAGGACTCTCATGAAGCGCAATTACCTTTTTCCAAAGGTCACTTGCATTCTCGTATTCACCTACATTCAATATCGCATTAGGAGGTAATAAATTAATTAAAATTCTAGTTACCTCCTTGTCTGTCTCCGATTGCTCCCTTTGCTCATCGGTCTAATATCGACGTCGGAGACGCTTTCCCTTCTTGTCCGTTGGAGCTTTAAACGGTTCCTCCAACACAATCCATTGGTTCCAATTCATTTGGAACCACATCTCCATGCGCTTCCTCCAATAGTCGAAGTCCTCGCGCTCGTATGGAGGTGGGATTCGGATATCCCATCCGAGAGGTCCCTCCGACTCCATCTTCTTCCTCTAGCCGCTCTCTTGGCGATTAGTCCAACAAGATCTCATCTAGCTCTGATACCACTTGTTGGGACTGATGTGCTCGCTAGAGGGGGGTGAATAGCGTCTCACCCAAATCGTCGCTTCCTACAATGGTTAGTGTGCACAGCGGAAATATAAGATAAACACTAACAATAGAAAGCAAACATAACACGTTGATTTAACGTGGTTCGGAGATAAAGCTCCTACTCCACGGCTGTCCGTAAGGTGGACGATCCCGATCCGTCGGTGGATGATTCCCCGGAGAACTTCCGGCTAGCTCGCGTAGCTCCTTGTGGGTGGAGAAACCTCGCCACAACCTCGTACAAGCACGCTAGATCACTTGGGCAGTTGGAGACTCTAATTAGGGTTAACCACCACTAATTTCGTCAACTTGAACCAAGCTTCCAATGCTTGGTTATATAGGCCACGGGTTAGAAAACCCCGCCTACCAGTCGACTGCCCTTCGTGGAAATTCGACCGTTGCAGCCCAACGACTCGATACCAACCCTCTGTTCGCTACCCATCAGTCGACTGATGAAACCACCAGTCGACTGCTACAGTAACGCTACAATAACGCTACAGTACTGCTACAGTAAACCCTAATTTTAGAATTTTACCCCGAGTACATTCACTCAGCACTCGTTCTCGCCCGACCAACCTAGACCTAGCCTTTTAGCCTCCTCCATCAGCCTTGCGTCCCTCAGATGCCTCCCCATCCTTCACGTCTTGCCTTCTAGAGCTTCCATCGGCCTTGTCATTATTGTCGGGTCTTCTTTTGCCAAGAGGTCGCGCCTCCGGGACTTCATCCATTGTCAAGTCACACTTGGACTTACGTTGCCAAGACTACATGCTTGGACTTACACCGCCAAGACTCATCCTTGAACTTTCCTCTTTTGCCAAGATCGCACTTGGACTTACGTTGCCAAGACTACATGCTTGGACTTACACTGCCAAGACTCACCCTTGGACTTTCCTTGTTGTACCTGTATCCTGCACACTCACAATGCATATCAAATACAACAATAAACCTAACTTAAACCTTTGTCCAAACATCAAAACCTAGGGTACCCAGATTGCTCCAACAGATCTTCTGCAAGTCATTTCTACTGAAGTTCTTCTTTCTCCTAGTGAACATTTTTCTTACCAAGTTCACCAAGTATTCTTCGTCTTTTGGGTCTTGGTCAGACTCACTTTCAGGTTCAGGTTTGGTTCTTGGCTTGTTTTTGGAGGAACCTGCAAAAAAGGTAATTCCTTTCTCGACCTGTTTTGAGTTAGTCTGTTCGTGGAGTTCGAGTTCACAAAATAGTTCATCTAGCTTTAATTTGAAAAGATTCTTCGAAATCTTGTAAGCATCCACGATGGATGCCCACAGTGCATTTCAAGGAAACACCTTAAGGGCATACCTTATCAGGTTGCGGTTCTCCATCTACTGGCTGATGTTGTGAAACCCGTTCAGGATGTCCTTTATCCTCGCGTGGAGTTGACTCACAAATTCTCCTTCCTGTATTTTTATGTTAAATAGTTTATTTAGATAAAGGTCTCTTTTG
This sequence comes from Zingiber officinale, assembly GCF_018446385.1. NCBI lineage: Eukaryota > Viridiplantae > Streptophyta > Magnoliopsida > Zingiberales > Zingiberaceae > Zingiber > Zingiber officinale. Next base: position 12,112,096 of record NC_056001.1, on the reverse strand, counting down.
GTTACCTTCGCGTTGCTGGTTCCCTCGTGCAATTCGATGAGATTGTCTCATAGTTCCTTCGCATTTTCGTGTGGGCCGACACGGTTCAGTTCTTCTTTCGTTAGCCTGTACTGGAGGATGTTGAGAACCTTGAAATCTATTTGGGCTTTCTTCTTCATCTCTGGATTCCACTTTCGAGTCCATCGGACTTCCGACGTTATCGACCAGAGCCTTGTAGCCTCTGGTGATGTTGAACCACTGGATGAAGTGGGTCTTCAAATAGACCTCCATTTGCTTCTTCCAGTACGGGAAGTCGTCGCCATTGAAAAGGGGAGGATGGACAATGTTGTATCCCTCGTTTTGGGTCATTGCTCTTGCACACAATAAAGAAAAACAGAGATGGTCTCAAGACTTTTGGTCTTGGATTAGTAGTGTGGGATAAAAATAAAAATATTAAGACTGGATTGGTGTTGCACCAATTCAGATTGGTTTGCTACGAGAAAATATTTCCAAAGAGGTAATTATACAAATTTGGATTATGTCAAAAAACTTAAAACTGAAAATAAGAAAACAAAAATTTTCACCCCCTTTGTTTGATTGGTGGTTGCACCAAATCAGAGCGGTACTTGCTCTGATACTACTTGTTGGATCGAAAAGAATGCTAGAGGGGGGGTGAATAGTGATCGTTGAAAAATCGTTATAGAGTCAAAGTACGCAGCGGAAAATAATAACAAAAACAACGCTAACACCCCAAGTTTTACTTGGTTCGGAGCCTTCGTCGACTCCTACTCCAAGGATCGCACGTGAGAGTGTTTTCGTTGGGCAATTCACTAATAGTTCACAAAAGAGTTACACAATAAGTACAAGAACTATAAAATAAAGTTATTGACAACAAGAAAAATAAAAACTGAGTCGCAGGTTGTCGGAGAAGCTTCACAACGTCACAGGAGCATCTTTGGAGCAGCACGCAAGAAAGCAGTTGCAAAGAGAAGTTATGTTTTATGCTCCTGGTGGAAGGCTGCTTTTATAGGCAGTTCCAGGTGCCTGGATCCCTTCCAGGCGCCTGGACCGTGACATCAGCCATCCAATCAACGCGCTCCAAGCTAGTGACAAGATTGATTTTGGGCATTCCGGACGCCTGGATCACTTACGGGCGCCCAGACCACTCCGAGTGTCTGAATCCCTTCCGGGCGCACGGATCAACTTTTCCAGCAGCCTTTATTTCCTGCAAAATGAAGTTAGTCCAAGACAATAAAACTTATATTACCCTGCAAAACAAGTGTTAGCACAATTATAGTGAAGAGTAGTAATTAGATTCTATCTCCTCGAGATCAGAATCTAGTCAAGATCTCAACTTAGATTTTCCAAATGGATCTAAGTTGGATGGATGCCTACTATTCCCTCAAACGGGGAACGCGTCCTTACCAAGTTACTCTCCTCCAGTGACTTACCTTAACTTACCGCTTTGCTAGACATCCGGTCATCCCGTCGACCTGTTTGGACTTCATGCCAACTATCCGGTCGACTCGTTGACCAAGCTGGACTTCGTTCCAGATATTCGGTTAGTCCGTCGACTTATCTGAACTTCGTACCGGCTATCCAGTCGGCCCATCGACCTAGCTAGATTTCTTGCCAGATATCCGGTCAGCCCGTCGACCTATCTGAACTTCTTGCTAGATATCCAGTGTAAAATACCGGAAATAGGTGGATATGAATAAGGGAATTTTCCGGAATTTTTGGACATTTTTCGGGAATTTTTCGGAGTTCGTACGGATGAGTTAACGGGGATCAAGATGGGGCCCGGAAAAAGCCTGTTTAGGCTACCCAGTTTTAGTAAGGAAAAGTTTTATTTTTCTTTTCCTTTTTACTTTTATTTTTCTTTATATTTTTCTTTATTTTCCTTAATCCCTCCGTTTCTCTCCCTCGCGCACCCGAGCCCATCCCGACGCCGCCTCCTTTCTTCTCTTCTCTGCCCTAACCGCTGGCCGACGGTTTCTCTCTTCCGAGCGCCGACCGCCGTCGCCTGTGACTTAACACCGCCGGGTGTTGCTCTTCAGCCCTCGCGTCGGCCTTCCCTCTCCTTTCCGAGGCAGCGCCGGCCACGGGAAACCAAGCGCCGGCCACCGCGACACCCATCTCCGGCCTATGCCCTAGACTCAGCCCGACACCACTGCCGGCACCGGTTTCTCAGCGTCGGCCGCCGTCGCCGTGCCCTAGATTCACCGCCGACCACCTCTACCTTAGCCTCTTCACCGCTGCCCACTGCCGGCCCTAGTTGTTGTGCCCTAGGTATTGGTCACGGGCCACTACGAGTTCTAGCCGTTTTCACGGCTGTATTTCCTTCCTCTCTGCCGAACCCCAGTGCCCACGCCACCTTGCCTGCTGAGTTTGATCTCTGCCCTTTACCGAGTCTTGGCTCCTCCTCACTGATTTGTGGTGATCTTGAAGATTCTACCTTCGATTCTGATCAAATTCCAGCAAGGTGCTATTCTGTGGATTGATTGGTTCCAGCATCACCAGTGGTTGGATCAAGAGCAGAGGTTTGAATCAAGGTAAGAAATAGAGTAATTGTTACGTGTTGATGAGTTGGATTCATGTATTGGATTAGGAAAATATTGGATTAATCCATGTTTAGGTATAATCTTGATACCTATTGATAATTTATTCATCATTAGGTTGTGTAGAATAATTATGTTATATGGATTTAGGTTTTTGGATTTTTATCAAAAAGGTTGTTTGGGGTTAAGGTAATTAACCCTAATTAACCGTTAGAAAGGTCGAAGGAAATGGTTTAGGGTTTATCCCTAAATTTCTATTTAGGATTTATTTAGCTGTTTATTTGTATTCTAGCTAAATAAAAGTAAAGGTATTTTTGTTTACACAGGGCTCTGATTCGAGACGGTATCTCGACGTCGGATTTGGACCATTTTGTCGGAGGCGGGTACTTTTGACTTTTGTTGTCTTTGATATGCTTAGTAATGGAATTAACATGTTTCATTAATTATGTTTCTTATCTATTCCGGTTAATCACTACCCAAATCTTGGTACATGTTTGATTGATTGATTTGTTTTACATCCCATGTATACTTTACCTGTCTATACATGCTTATAGGGGGTAGTGATATGCCATGCTTGACCATGTTCAGGACCTAGGTTTTTATACCTTCTGTGTACTTTGATTCGATATGATTCTTTGACCTAGGGTGCACATTTCTATATATATGGATTAGGTCAGGATGTTTATATGGTTATTGTCATGCATCATTTGCATGATTGCATGCTGTGCGATAGTCCGCTCCATTATTGCTGAGCACATCGCCAGTTACATGGATCTGCACACACCACCACTCATGGGTTAGTGGTCGATTCAGGCAGAGTGTGTTGCAGCAGGGACTCTGTTAGGCACCGTTGGTCCACTCATGGGTAGTGTGACACAACGTGTTATCCGGCAGGGATTCCTCCCCGTCTTTGAGTACCGGGAGTTGAGAGCATTGCGCTCCCCCATCTATGATTTGGGGTAGGAGGATAGGTGTACTCCGACAGCATCCCGTCCACTCGGTCACTCATCAGGAGTAGTGACGACAGAGTGCACGGTTGTCACAACCCTACCCACTCGGCCTCACTTTTGTATGAGATGATCGACTGGCGTCAGGGGTGACCAGGACGCATCATTGGCATCATATGCATGATGCATTTATTGTTTGTGTTTGTGGTTGCTGCATTTATATGATGCATATTGTTTGGATACCTATGTTTGACATGCATACAGGATTCCTATACCACTCGGACTGTTTGACCTTATACTCAGGACCTGGTTAGTACAACATTCTCCTGTTTACTTCAGATGCATATTTATATCTTTCTTATATCAGGAGACTGTACGCATGACTAGTGTTAGGTGTTATTTCTTTACTTTGCATATCAACTGTACCTGCTGAGTGTTGGACTCACCCCGCCTCCATTGTTGTTATTTTCAGGTTGATGCTGTCAGGAGGGAGTTCCAGTCGCTAGTCCCCACAGCACGTAGTGCTAATCCTCTACTGGGTTGAGTTGTTATTTTATTTTAGTTTTTCTCTATCAGACCTTGTTTTAGTCTTATTTTGGATTTTTCATATGGATATTGTATGAAATCCTTTCGTTTGATGGACCTTTGGTATGATTTGGATTTTATTCTACTATATGCCTGCCTGGACGGCAGAAGAGGTGAGTTCGTCGGTTTTGAGCTTTACGAGTGTAGTGGAGTAGGGTGGTTTTCGAGTCAGAGTACTATTGTTTTGTTTATTATTTTATTAACTGCGTGGTTGTGACAGCCAGAGGCTGAATACTTATATAAACTGCGTGGTGATTGGTTTTATTTACTGTTATTATTCCAGCCGCCTGTGGCTGAGGTATTTATGTATGTAGAAAGTTTCAGATTGTCCGTCGTACAGGGGAGATGCTGCCGAAATTTCTTCGGACAGGGACTCCTCTGGGGCGTGACATCCAGTCAGCCTGACAACCTATCTGGACTTCCCCTGCACACTTAGTTAAATCGTTAGATCACATTAAACCTAACCTAACTTAACTTACTTTGTCATTCATCAAAATCTGAGTTAGACCGTTAGTGCAACCTGCATCAACAGGAACTTCAACTCAAGTTGCAAAACTTGAGGAAAAAAATTTCAACTTGAAAGGTCAAGTCGAGCGACTTAAGAGAACGTTGGAAAAGTTTGAACTGGGATCCAAGTGTCTAAATATGGTATTTGGGTCGCAATGAGTTGTGTACAATAAATCAGAACTTGACTATAAACCAAACAAAACCAACAAACATACCTGTCTTTAATTAGTCAAAATATTATAAATCAAGTCCAAACATGGGTTCCTAAAAAATACTTAACCAAAACAATCAAGTTTTCTATTCATCTATCTGCAAAGTCTCAGTTCGTGCTGCAGCTCTGCATTACATCCTCAAGCAAGCTACTACTCCGATAAAATGTCGATGATCTTCATCGCTTCATATTTGTTCGGTATAATTTTAACTTAGCTTGCATTGTACTTAAATTCAAATAAGATAGTAGGTTGTTACTATCTTAGACTTTTTATCTGTACGAATTACTTCTTCCGAAGGTTTTAGAAATAAGAGTTTTAGTGGATTGTCGAATGGTGTGATCAAGAGATCACGGATCTTGGAGTAGGAGTTGACCTAGGCTCCGAACCAAGTAATCAAAATGAGTTATTTATTTTCCTCTGCACTACTCTTGTTTTAACGTTTCAAAAGAAAAAGATTTTAACGTGCGATATTCACCACCCCCCCTCCCAAAATCACATCTTTCGATCCTTCAATTGAAAGTGTGAATTGATTTCCATTTGCAATACAATTTTGGTTTCCCTTGTAAGGTCCCCACGAGGTGCGCAATTGATTAGATGATGCCAAATTTATTACAATAGGATCAGCATTAATTCCCGATGGATGCATGTGTTTAGGGAAAAATCTCCTTCCACTCTTTAACTATTTAATAGTTGACTATAAACTGACCCTGTAATTTATTTTCCTTTTATATAATTTAGAAACGTAATGTGAATGATGTATGAATGAAGTTCTTTTCCCTGGTAAGAAATTAATTTTTGGTTTGCCTTCATTGTCACTAAAAAGATACATCAAGAGATAGTATTTCAAATACAAACAATCGTCTACATAATCTATAAAAGGTAAAATCCATTTCCTTGATGCCCCCCATAACTACTCTACACTATTAGGAGAAAATAAATCAAAAAATTAAAACTAGTCATCTCATGGAAAAATAATTCCTTAATCTTTATCGGAATTTAATCCTTACTCAATTTTATGAATCTATCATCTTATAACTATTTTGATATGCACTAGGACATACAATAACTTACATAGTACCAACTAAAAGAGTTATGCTTCCATATTAAAACAAAATCTACCTGAGAATCTAAGCTAGATCAGACTTTTCTCCCTTTTGTTTTAAATCGGACAAATTTGTGGTGGTCAGATGTTGAATCGATTTATAATAAGGGGGCGTTTGGTTAAATGATGGAAATGACTATGAATATGAGTTTGATAGTAGGGTGGAATGAGAATAGGAATGGAAATGAAACCCATCAAGTTATATGGGTTTGGTTGATTCCCATAAATTTAGTAATCATTCCCAAAATGTCATTCACAAACTCACAATCCAAACACTATCTTTTACTATCATTCCATTCCCTCATTCTCAAATTCATCAACCAAACACCCCCTAAGTCTTTAAATATCCATAATAAAAGGAAAAAAAAAAGTTAATAAGTAAAAAAAAGGAATCTAAATATACCTCTTTTTTACATTTTTTTTCAAAATATATAAATTTGTAATCTTAAAATAATTATAAACTAATTTGAGAAAACAAAAAAGAAGGCATTTTTACAACATAAAACCCTAAGTAGAGGTGATCAAATGAGTCAATAGAAATAGAAATATCGAAAACAAAGCTTGTATTTCATTTCATTTCATTTCATTTTTTAAAAAAATGGGACGCTATGTCTGAGTCAAAATTTTACGCTTGTCATGTCTTCCTAGTTTCAACTCACACTCTTCTGAACAACTCATCACCCTCCCAATTATTCCTTCGTAGAAATATAATTATTCGACTTTCTTTTAAAAGAAACCTCATACCTCTCAATTAAGGATAATACTAAATGATCAAAATTTAACCATCCAAAATATATACATACATATATATACATGAGTAATTTAGTAATATCACATATATATATATATATATATATATATATATATATATATATATATATATATATATTAATTATTTACCTATACATACAAATATTTGTATGTTTGAAAGATAAAAATCCAACAAGATTTACTGCTAAATTAAATCCAGACGACAAAAAAATCCCACCTGAGATGCACATGCAGCTGGAAGATACTGTGTTCCGTCAACCTCGAACTGAGCGTATACCTTTTCTACCCTCGCCTTAAACCCATACACTGATACACACTACACAGTCCAATGATATACGGAAGGGTTTGTAATAAGCATGGTTATTCAGGGGTATTTTGGGTAGTTACAACCAAAACCCGAGGCCCTTTTTAGCGTCTTCCAATGCGCAAACGCTCGCTCTGCTCCATCTACTCATTTCACTCCACTGTCCTTCCCGCCTTCCTCCTCGTTCCTTCGTCTCTCTAATCGCCACCTTTATCCTCTTTCCGAGGTCAAGCGAGCACGGATTCCATCGGAGACACGAGAGGAAGGCGGAGTCTCCCTGAAATATTCCAGCTTGGGGTCTCCGCTGTCGCTATTTCCGTCCTCGCCGGTGGTGCCTGGCGAAAGCACGGGTATGCGCACAAGGTCCCGCCTTTCCGATGATCGCATGATGATTGTCTTCTTTCTTTGAAAAGCATGATGATTCGTCTTCACTAATTTTTTGTCTGCGGGAGATTAGTCTTTGACACATAGATTGGTTGGTTTGTTATAATTTTAAACCTGTTTTGATTCTGTCAGTATCCTCTGAATTCGACTGATGGCATATTCTTTAGTGTTTTTCGGTCCTCATAAAAAGGCAAAGTTGTGGGGATGTGCCTTTTTATTCTTGTATCTTTTCTATCATATAATTTAAGAGGGCTTTTAGGATCACCTCTATCTTGCTTAGAAGAAGAATTCCGCTGATCCATGAGCTCACTGTATACTCTTGGAATAAGAATATGTCATTTCTGGGAACCGTGGTCTGAGTTTAATCATCCAGACATACGAGTGTGGCCTTCGTCTACTTTCTTCCACCTAATTATGCATACGCCAAAGGTATTCTGTCCTTTAAAGATTCCTCTACCCATCGTGGGGGAGACATCCTAAGTGTTATTGTTCCAAATCAATCAGAGGAATCCGATGTACCAAAGAAATCATAAACTCTCCGATCTTTCTACCTTTTTATGATTCGAATATGTCATTGTTCTTTCTTTCTCTTTCTTTTAGCCATTTACTTGGCTTTCCTCCTCTTTTGTATGTATATTCTCTTTAAAGTTGGAGAAAAACTCAACCTAAAGTAGTACACTTTGCTCTCTTGCTGGCCATCTTTGAGTCTAATTCTAGTGGAATTTCTTTCCAATCTGCAACAGGAATAGGCATGGAATCCTATAGATCGGAGCCTTGGACCTTCAACAAGATCCTCCATCTCCGCGGCCCTTCTGCAAGTTCTGCTGGTTGTGCTTACTCTACTCCTGATGAGGATGCTGATTCAATCCACAAGATTAAGCTGTCTCAGAACTTCAGTGGCAAGTCCATCCTCGCACTAGATAATGGTTTCTGCAAATACAAACATGAGAAGCAGCAAGAAAGTCTCTTTTTGAAAGAGAAAGATGCCATGGAATCCCTCCTAGCAAACCTTTTCGCGAGCATTTCTGCGGTTAAAGCTTTCTATGCGCAGCTCCAATTAGCACAGTCTCCATATAATCCTGACATGATACAGTCTTCTGATTTAGCAATTGTTGCTGAATTCAAACGAGTCTCAGAGCTCAAGCAGGCTTACTACAATAACCACTTGGTCATCCCGCATCTTGCTTGTGACCCTAACAGAGTCGTCGCTGCTCAAATCAAAGAGAAGCACAATCTAATCAAGACCTATCGGATCACAATAGACAAGTTGAAGGCTGACCTCAAGCTCAAGGATTCTGAGAGGTTCTCACTGCAGGCTGAGCTCCTTGAGGTAGAGAAAAAGAATCGAGCTTTGGACTTGAAGCTCCATCCCGGTCGCTCAATTTCAGCCTTGGTTGATCTGCATCCCTCCGGCTTAAACCCCACCCATTTCCTTGCCATTCTTCGGTGCACCTATAAATCTATTAGAACTTTTGTAAAATTGATGGAGAATGAAATGGAGTCAGTTGGTTGGGATCTTAATGCTGCTGCCACCACAATCCAACCTGATGTGTTTCGGTGGAAGAAGCCTGATCATAGGATATTTGCGTATGAGTCGTATGTGGGTAATAAGATGTTCTCCAACTTCCACCGCAAAAATTTCAATCTTGTTGCCTTGGAAGACAGGCTACAATGGAGTTCACAGGAGTTCTTCCAAGAATTCAGCCAGCTGAGGTATGTTGAACAAATCAAGAAGCTCAGTCAACACTCAGCAATCGCAAGCTTCTTTAGGTCGAAGTATCTGGAACTTGTGCATCCAAAGATGGAAGAATCGTTCTTTGGCAATCTTGATCACAGGAGGGCCATGCTAAGCTCTGGCCGGGGCTTCCCAAACTCAGCATTCTACTCACATTTTGTCAAGATGGCTAGGCGAGTGTGGCTCCTCCACTCCTTGTTCTTCTCGTTCAAGCAAGAGTCCGACCGGCACATCTTCCAAGTTCAGCGAGGCAACCGATTCTCCGAGGTGTACATGGAGAGCGTAGTGGACAACAATGACGGCCATCGACCCACCTCGGTCGGGTTCACAGTAGTTCCTGGGTTCAAGGTGTGCTCGACGCTGATTCAATGCAAGGTCTTCCTCTCCCCTGCGGATCCATGCTCATAATAATGCATGTAAAAATATAGTAGCAAGTGTTAGTTGCGCTGAATTATGTTATGACACATTGTTAGTTATGGATTATGATATTTGCACGGAGGATCTCTAATTAGTTAAATATGGAGGGTCTATAAAAGGTTTTACATGCCTACTATCTCCATTGAGAGTGCAAAAACAAGAAATAAAGGCTTTGGTTAATATAATTTTAAAGAACATAAATATTAGTTATTCGAATGAATTACTATGAAACTGTCACTTCTAGAGGAACCAAAAAGGAATATTGCAGACTCAAGTGTTCAACAATCACAAGAATTGAATATTCAGGCTCATGGCCGATTAAAGATCCAGCCATTGCTCCCCATCGACGTATCCCCTGTCAAGAAACGACTTAGCTTCCACGTAGCTGAGTGATCTCGCCCAGCCCACCTTCTCTCCCAACTCAGCACCTTCTCCCTTGCAGTTGAATTGCCCGAAGTACACTGTCCTGCCATGATTAATTAAACAACAAAGCGATTACACTACTCATTAATTCATCAAGTCTCCACTGGTAAAGTACTCATATTAAATGTGAAATTATTACCCATTTAAGTTGAAATATTACAGGATTCAAATAAATCAATCCATGCATACCTTCTCCGTGACGCGTCTCCCCAGTCGCTCCACGCTTCAGGCAGCACGATGCCCTCCAATTGGCAATTGGAGTACACCACCGTCGCGTATCTCCCCCATGCTCTTCCCAGATACACCTTCCCCGTCCCACTCAGCTTGCAGTCAACGAAGGAGAAGCCGTAATTATCGGACGGGGAGTTCCTCTGCGATGCCGCCACTGCTCCATAGCTTTCTGCAACCGAGTGAAGGCTGCAACTCTGCTCCAAAACAACTTTTAAGATATCCTCTGCTTAATCCCTCACCATGGAGATCCGGTTTGCTTCTTTACCTGATACAAGGATCTGGCACTGCCAAAGATGATGTCGATGGAACCTTGGATGAAGCACTGGAAGAAATAATGCCGGCCGAGGTGGTCGAAGAGTGTGTCCTGAGATCCCAATATCCTGCAACGATATAACATGGCTCTGTCTCCTGTCAGTCTCAGTGCCACTGCTTGCCCTCCTTCTTCCCCTGGTTTCGCAGCTGGAGCTGTGTTCTATAGATTATCCCATCGCGTTCGAGCAATCAATGGAAAAGCGCAAGGCTGAACGAATTATGTGTGATTAACTTTATTACCTGAAAAGTAATTCCATTCGCACAGAAGAAGTTCGATTCTATGGCGACTGAAGCAGAGTCGTAGGTTCCAACAGCTTGGCCGTTGGAATACCGATCCGCTGCTCTTAAATGATACGTGATCACGGTTTCTGAGCTACCCTTCCCGATGAATGAAATGTAAGGCTTTGTCTCAGGAACTACTACTTTCTCCCTGTGAAATTATGAACGTAACATAGCTATCCTTGAAATGTCAAGAAAGTTTATCAGACTAGCTAGATATTGAATCACCTGTAAACGCCCGGACTTTTGAGAATCCTAACTCGGTTATCGTTTCCGTCTGGGACCATGTCGACTGCCCCTTGCACGGTCCTTGAATCGCCTGCGCCGTCCTTGGAGACCAAAATGACTCTGCCGGAGATCCGATATTTGGCATCCGAATAGTACCTCGAGTGGTTTCTCACGTTCAAATCAGCCCATGAAATATATCTCCGCCGTCCGGGAAAGACCCGCGGCGATGGCGACCCCTGACAAATGGTTGCATGTCCGAGAAGAAGAACCAGGCAACAAGATGCCGTGAAGAGATCGAGAGACGAGAGCGGCATGACTTGATCAATTAAGGTAGTTGATCATGCACAATCAAGCATGCAGCAACTTAAACCAATATTTATGCATACGCATTAATGACTTGATGCGAGATATATGTCAACCTCTTCTTTTCTTGTTGCACTTGCACCTTCCGCCATCAATACCTAACTTGAAGAACCTTAGTCGTTTGTGCTCCTTTCTGGTCCGCGCATTACTTTAACAAAAAATTAGGTGTCAGATGATAGATGAGAAAACAAGACACCAGCAGAGTTAGGTTCATATCCAACGTAGTTCTAAAAAATGTGTATATATCAAACTCTGTTGACTTTTTAAAGTTAGCTCTAGCTAGCTACCATTTTAGATGGGAGATTTTCATCAGATGTTGCATGGGTCAACCCTCCTAAATCTCTTTAATGAGATTTTCATTACGTTGACTAATTATTGACGTAGTTGTGCGATTGCTATGTGGAAAGCATATTTTGGCAACATCCTTTTTGAAGATTAGAGACACTTTTCAACATTTAGGACCTTCCTATTGTTTATTCTTATATCAAAAACACCTACCGCTAATGTATTTTCTTTAATTCCATACATATTTTTTAAGACTAGACATTTCATCTGATCATTATAACTATACTACTATTATAGTCCAAATATACATTTCACATAATTTTGTTACCCTATATATTTTCAAAGTATTTCATGGTTAACAATATTATTACATTACTTCTATTTAAATCAAATAGATAAAAATCATCTTCAATCTCTTGGTCTTCATAATTTCAAAATAAAATTTTCCTAACTTTAACTGAAATTTCTTCAATTATTTTTTCTAGAAAAACAATTCTTCACCAACTCCCTTCCTCGGTAGCAAGTTACATGTGCATATATATTTTCTCTTTTTCACAAAAGATGAAGAAAGTTGGGTTCATTTTTTTCTTTTATAAAGAACAAAGTTCAGTAGTTCCATCAATCTCAAAAGCATCTCGATAAACAATTTAGAAATAAAACAAAATTAAGTCGGGCACCAATAATGCATCACCGCATTTATTAGATTAAAACGATCTAGACATTAAATTGAAGGCCAAACAACAATAACATATGCATATGGCGGCCAATAACTAGAATTATGGCTTCCTATGTATGCTTGTAGTTGTTGCAAGTGGGATAGGTTTTGAAGGCATTGCAGGCACATGGAATGATATAAATGGCATTCACAAGGGACACCTTTAAATCATGACAATGACACCGTCAAATATCTTTAATATGCACAAACCACATTGCGTCTTCCAAACTTATTCGCTACTCACTTCATTCATTTTATCTATCCATGCATCTCCCCTTCCATCCATCCTCAAGTTTAACATTTTTTTTCACTATAATTAAGTGAAGCAAATTCATCCTAGGAAAGTAGATGAAGTAGAGGAAGGAGATCGTGGAGGAGAATTAAGGAAGAGGCTCATGTTATATGTAGAGTTCTTGAAGGTAGATGTCATGTTCTTATAATTAATTAATTTTCTCCTAGCCAAAGATTGACGAGACGTCAAAATCTTGGGTGATAGCGAGATGAAGTGAGAGGAATATCGAAAGTAAAAAAAAAAAGGAATTAAACCAAGTGAATAAGAAAGAAGGAAAAGGACAATGGAGTCCCCCCTCTATGCCTTGCTCTCCTTCATCCACACCATATTTTTTGAGTGCAACCCATGCCAATGTCTCAGTCACAGCACTTCCTCTCCATTAATTGGACTACTCTTTCTTTCCATGTCCCTTTCCTCTTTCTCTCTCATGATGTTGCCCATGAAAGCTGATGCTGATGGCAATGGATGCCGCACTTAATTGCATTACCAATCCTCATTCATTTGCTGGGGCACTCTAAGTGTTTTCGTTGGGCCATCGATTGAGATAAAAGAGATCAGTGAAGTGAGAAAAGGAGGGGAGAAGGTTAACAAGTTTTGCAAGCCCTGTAAATTCAGTTCCTTTATTCTTCAGGCCAAGAAGATTAAGGATATCTGGAAAGCTTCTTGTTGCAGTCTCCGTTTATCTTTTCTCCTCAAGATTTCTTATTTCCGTCGCCCAAGATTTCCTCCTACTCCAGGGCTTCTCCCGTAAGAAAAAGAACAAATTTTGTCATCATATATCAAATTTGTTCTCTCCAATCTAATCCATATACTTGCGTTTTTTCTTCTTTTTTTGTTATTGGTTTTTGATCTTTGTAATTTGCTCTAGAGGTCGGCAAGCTGGAGCCACCACCGGCAACTGCGGCAGCGGCGAAGATGGGCCGTGGGAAGATCGAGATAAAGCGGATTGAGAACACGACCAACAGGCAGGTCACCTTCTGCAAACGGCGAAATGGCCTGCTCAAGAAGGCCTATGAATTGTCAGTCCTGTGTGACGCTGACGTTGCCCTCGTCGTCTTCTCCAGCCGCGGCCGCCTCTACGAGTACGCCACCAACAGGTGACGGATCCCCTTTCGCTGGTTTAGTTTTAATTCTCTCAATCAATTCGACAAATAGTTGGACAACAAACTTGCGCAGCATTTAGATATTTCTCGCCCCCTATATCTGGCCGGAGGTTCAATTAAAGCATCTGTTTTTTAATTACTTGGTTGGAACTTTACTTCTTTTTCTGGTTTTGGTTTCTGGAGTTGAGATCTGCACTGGTTAGTGTTAGATCTTGCAGGAAGAAGGCCATGCTTATATAGATCGCTCAAAGTTTGGTGGTCTTTCTCTACGTGTCTCTTGCTTCCCCTTTGAATGCTTTGTTGGGCAGAGGAATGGATCCGCGGAGGGAGGAGAAGCTACAACAGTTAACTTGATTTGATCAGGTAGAGTAGGAACAGTAAAAAGGTCGAGTCTTTGTTATTGGATGAGTGACTATGTTTTGTATTAGTAATACAATCGCCTCCTCCGTTCCACCCACACTAGCTCTTTCTTGCTTGATCATGCAAACTTTGCCATTTCCTCTCTTTCTCCTTCTTTATTCCTGTTGTTACTTGCTGCTCCTCCTCCTCCTAACTCCATGATCAAAGAAAAGCTGGATGCCGAGAGCTGTCACGCTCTCATTAGTTCGTTCCTTGGAAGAAAAGGACCCGCGAGCTCTCACAGACGTCAGAGCTCGCTCTGTTTACATTAGAACTGTTAATAGTCATGAGTGACCTATGGTTCCTCTACTAATTGTTTTCCATAATAAATCAATACTACTTAATTATGCAACTGGGCCAGCAGAGAGTTGTGCAGTACGGAATTGGAGCAGAAGACTGAGGAGCCAATGGGGCGAACGCACTGCGTCTTGGCTCTGCATAGGGAGTATAAAAAGCGAGCCGAGGTTGGAAGAAGCATCAGCGGGAGGAAGGGAGAGGAGCAGCTCCCGCAAGAAGCCCGCAGAGAGAGTGTGAGACTGTGAAGAGAGTGTGCGGGTAAAAGAAGGCAACAAGGTCATTACACTAGGGGTAAAGGGACACTAGCCATGGCAGGTGGGCAGAGGGAAAATGGCCAATCATGCGTGGGATCGAGCGCCACCGTGGCAGAGAGGACCAATGGCATCCTCGAGGAAACTAAGGTTGGAGCAGAGATCAGCTATAGCGTAAGGACAGGAGTCAATAAGAGGCCTCGGAAATAGGCGCACCACAGTCGTCTGCTCACTGCTTTATCGATAAACACTTGGACTAACCTTCCTTCCTTGCTTGTCTCTGCATTTGGCGCAATCGAAACCCTGTTTTGTCACTTTATGACCAAAAAGATAGTCCATGAGTTGAAATTTTACATCCTATTACTTAATTCTTTCGTATTTAATACGACAAGACATTTTGGAGATTGATGCCCGGCCTCGTGACTGTGTTAGAGAATCTCGTGGATTGATCAGCTCTGTTGCCCATGAGACATTCAACCTAGTGGCTTTATTCAGAGCCTTACAACTTTCTGCCTTTACTTGATAATATATTTGAAAATACAGATTTGACATCCTCGTCTCTCATCTCCACTTAGTGGTTTTTTATTATTGTTCAGCTTGCAAATAGCTGGAGATCTTGCCATTGCAGGTGTACTTCTCAACTCTTAATTATAGCTTGCTTAGATTTTCTATATAGAGTACTTCCATCCGCTGTGTTAAGATGTTTTGTCACACTGCAAGTTACAAGTTTGCATGCGCTATAATCAATGTGCTCAGGATACATTTCTATCGTTAATGAGATTTGATCCTTCTACTTAGTGAGATTTTTCTTAATCATTAGTATGATATACGATCATGTCTCCAGATTTTTTCTTTTTGCCATCAAAGTGTCATACACTACCTATGTTGGCTATTGATTTAAATGTTTGAAAAATTGATTTTTTAGGGTTTACATTACTGACTAATACGCAAATTTTATTACTCAGATTTTAGATGGTTCATAGAATTATTGAGCTCCATTTATTGCATCTAAAATTATTCGCTAGCTGCAGTTAGTGGTTGGTTTCTCTACAATATCATAAGTTTATCTCATTTGAATACAGAATCATTGATATCTTTTTAAGAGATGATTTTAGGAAATGGAATTAATTATGAGTAGAGTTTTTTTTTTTTCATGAGAAGTATTTACTTTATTAGATTTTCGTAGTTTTGCTAATACCAAAAATAACTTGCAACTTATAAATGTTAACTTAATATTTATTTTTGTAAACAATGAAACTTTGTTTTATTGCAGTGTCAAAGCAACTATCGAGAGGTACAAGAAAGCATGTAATGAGACCACCAACAATGGATTTGTTTCAGAAGCTAATGCACAGGTAATCTATTTCTTTTTCCGGCTCCGTTACTTAATAAACTTTCTGACTAACAAAAATTCTAAAATGTAGATAATCATAAATTTCATATGGAATTTTTAGAACAAAATGAGCATATTGATTGATATGATATGATTTTCTTGATATATCATATTTGAAGTTGATGCACAAATTTGATACAGTCTAATGACAGTAAGAAAAGGTATCATATATGTGATTCCAACAAATTATATACATTAAGATAACAATATGATATTCATATGATAGAGATAAATTATATTCTGGTAATTGTCATATATGTTTCAGTAGAAGTTTCACAACTAAGACAACTGAAATTTCCTAGTTTATCTTCTTAATTTATTTTATCCTATAAAGACCATAATCCAAAGTTCCATAGATCATAATCCAAGTAAATAAAATTCAATTTTGATCGCATGACACAGCTAATTTCACCTGTGTAATGCATGTCAATTGTGCCAATGAATGTTATACTGAACTAACACATATAAAAAAAAATTAAAAAAATTATTCTTTTTAATTTTTAAAAAATAATTTAATTGAACATGTAGTAATCTTATTTTTAGTTAATTATGTTAAATAAGATGATACAAGTAAAACTCGTATGAGCTCTTCTTATGCAGATTGAAATAAAAAATAAAAAAAATATTATTTTTAATTCAGAAAAAAAATAAAATGAAAGAAGATTAAAAGAGTAAATTTTATTTAAATTCATGTGAAAATAAATACACCTTAAAACATTTAAACGATTGTATCTCACTATATTATAGCAAATAAAATTTTGATTTAATTTATTATCTAATAAGCAAAATTAAGTTAAAAGAATTAAGTTTGAAGTTATATTAGCACATTTCGGTTTGTGTCATAACCTCAATGCTGCACAATCATAACTTTGCCATTTTATTCCGAGACTGAAACTGTAACACAAAATGAACTATTGGATTCTGTAATCTGTTTGTCAACACTTTGTTCAAAGATATCAGATTTGCTAATTGAAGAAATCGCATTGAATGAGAAGAAGTCAAATCAATGCTCTTTGTTTTTGAGCTATATTCTCGTGAATATATCTTAATGGATTCAAACCTAATAAATTAGCTTAGTGTAGGTGAGTTAATCAAAGACAAAGCAATATATTACAACATATATACGCAGCATTCAACTTGTATAATTTAAATTTAAACTTTGCTACATATTAAATCATGTTTTTTTGCAGATGGAGATGATTTGCAGTACAAACCTGTAGAGTATGTGGTCAAATGGGTCCATATAAATTCTACTTTTAGAACAATGCAAACAAAGAAGCATGATACGGAAGGGAGATGGAGAAAGTAAACCAATTTAATAACTCCAAAGTACTGAAAAAAACAATATAAAAGAGGCTGTGGACAGAGTAAAATAACTAGAGTAGATAGAATGGCTTGATCTAGTCTTCTTATTGTTAATACAAGGTTTTATAGGGTTGAAGTTCTATGATGGCTTGTAAAAACCTTTAGGACTAGCTTAAACCCTAACCATCACTTCCATGTATAGACAAAAAAATTCTCGTTATAGTAGAGTTTCCTAATTGATCGTGTTATGGATTTTTCAATACATCTATATGAAGTTAGCTTCATCAACAGAAGTCAATTGATTAACAAACTCATATATATATATATATATATATATATATCAAGCAAACAGAATTTGTCTTTCACGTTCTCAAGCAAAATCTCATAGGTTAAGGCCAAATAATCAAAAGAGACTTTGTAAGGCTCTATTCATGGTGTCAAATGATTTGTTACAACATTCTTCATAAAAAACCCACTAATTTGGAGGGATTAATTGTCAAAAACAATACAGATCAAGAGAAATTTTATTTCACTTCCCAAAGTTTACATTCTTTTGTAAAATGCTCATAAAGTTTATAGCTATTAAAATCCCTCTAAAGCTTTCATATTGATAATGTCATTTAACCCTAACAATTGAAAATGTAATTTACTCAATCCAATAATGACATGATAGATCTTCAAATGTAATATAATGATACCACATGTCTGACAATGTAAATGATTTAGGGATAAAATGAGGAGTTTAATAACACTAAGATTTTTTTTTTTTTAAAAAAAAGAGAATATTAAGGAGAGTGAAATGAATTTTTATCTATGTTTTCACAAGGGGCATGCCCTCAAAATTTGAAAGACGTTGTATGTTTTTTCTTTTTTGAGCTTCATGTTTAGGGGTTAATTATAGTCTAATACATCAAAGTCATTATAGGTTGATGACTTACAAAAATATAAGGACCAAGATCATGAAGCATTTGGAAATACCTTACAAGGCTAACATAATTTCACAGATTTTTTAAATATGGATTTACTACTTAAATATTGTCATTGTATGAAAATGATCCAGGTTTGTATTCTATAATATTTAGGTAATAGCTCATTTGTGTGATGAACTAAGTTAACATAATATCCTCTGACTAAAATATCTAGAATAGAAATAAATCCATGATATATATAGCTAATAACTTAATAATTCTAAACTGTTATTTAATGTTATTGTATAAAAGCTAAGTGAGCGCAACTTTACAGGAATCTCAAATAATGTTATGAATAGATAATGGTTGTTATTTATGAATAAAATTTATAAATAGTTTCTACATAAGGAATTTTATTTTTAATATCAACCCTGACATTTGTATCACAATATATACTTATAGTGTTGCTTACAAGTAATATCTTTTTCGGTTCTTAAAATTAGTATTTATTCAAGTTCGATTGAAGTTGTTTGCTTGTTTAGATATTTGATTTAGAATTTATAATATTTCTATAGATTTTGAGCTCTAGGCATTATTAGCAACTTAAGTTTCAAGTATCTGTAGATAACTAGCTAGAATACATTTAGTTTTCATGACTATTTATATACATAAATTACGAAATTGATTGAGTTTTGTTGCATTAATACGCGCTAGTTAAATTTGTAATTAAATCAATATTTGTTTGGCTAAAATTAGTTATATAATAATTTCATAAATTATGAACTAACTAAATAAAATTCATGGCGTAATTTCGAGCTCATGTATGAATACTTGTTACTAGCTCCAATTGAGCTTGATAATGTGCAAGGAAACTCTAATATGATCCTTCACCACAATTCGAGTCCTTTTTTCACCTATTTTCATTCATTTTCCCAACGCTTTAGTGTCACAAAGCTATACAGCAAGTAAAGATTTGGAACTTCTCCTATATACCTTTAGATTGAACAATAAAACAAATGCCTATGTTGCAACGACCCATTTGAAAATAAACACACGCAAATTAAGCAAAATAATGCAATTGTCGACCTAACGTTTCCTAGAATACAAGCATACATATTTACTTTTGCAAGCCATTTAATGATTGATACATCGTCTGCTTTCAGTATTACCAGCAAGAAGCATCGAAACTACGACAACAAATCAACAGCATACTGAGCACAAACAGGTATCACTGCAATCATAAGCAAAAACTTACATCCCTCGTTAACATGCAGTAGGCGCTTCTTAAAGTAAATCCTAATTTTTCAGGAATCTGATGGGTGAGTCCCTTGATTCCATGAGCATAAGGGACCTTAAGCAGCTCGAGAGTAGGTTGGAGAAAGGAATCATCAAAATAAGATCTAAAAAGGTAAACATAATAGCCCTTTAATTTTCCAATGACTTAATTAACTGTTCATCCTACTTATTGTGATTCCGTGTTTCAGAATGACTTGCTGTTTGCTGAAATTGAGTATATGCAGAGAAGGGTAAGGATAGCGTATCCTAACATCGACTGTGGAATTTCTTCTTACTTAATACTTCTCTTATTCTTATGTTTTTTCTTTCTCTTTATTAGGAGATGGAACTGCAGAATGACAATATGTTTTTAAGGAACAAGGTAAGCTAGCTCCTCATTTTATATTTTTGATTACTTGACAACTTGTTAAATAGTTCGAGATAGAATTGCATTCTTTGCCCTATTTCATCGACTCAGTAAAATGTTAATGTTGCATACTTAAACAGTAGATTATGATTCCAACAAGCTGAAGAATTGACTGTGTACAGATAGTTGAGAACGAGAGGGTGCACCAACAGATGAATATGCTGCCGACGGCGGCAACGGCAGAATACGAGATGATGCCTCCATTTGATTCAAGGAACTTCCTCGAGGTGCACTTAATGCAGCCAAACCAACATTACAGTCAGCAACAAAGGACAGCCCTTCAGCTGGGGTGAGCAACAAAGCTCGCCAAATCTATCAAGAACTAGTTTGATTCTCATGACAAGCATTGGTTTTGCTAACAAATTAAATTCAGTTTGATCAAATTATTCATCGACTTTATTCTGGGCTTTGCAGGTGAGATGAAAGAAGATGGATTTGTGATCACGCTTAAGGAAAGCACGTTTCGAAGGATAAGCGTTTCCAACTTTTGTTGTGCGTGCGTTGATAGCTCCTGTTTACTGTTATTTATACTGTCCTACGCAATTAAGACTAATTTAGTGCTTCATGCTGCAATATGGTATCGTTTAATGCTGGAAAAACTCATTTTCTGTCATATGTTTTTTCTGAAGGAAAATTTCAGGTCATAAACTAATTAATATATCTGTACCTGTCTTTGCTTTAAGTTGCCTTGGAACAAACTCTGCAAAATTCAAACGCTCAAGGATCTTGTAAAAAAAAAATGAATACGAGTAGTAAAGTAGACTCCAGGCATGGCGAATTGCAGCATTTATATGCATTTAGAATCGTCGTCTTCCTCCATGATACCGATCTATCTTTCTATCTGTTTATTAATTATTGTATAAATTATTATTGGAAAAAATAATCTGTTGTCGGAGATTTATGATGTATTAGATGAATTTAAATTATACTGAATTAAATTCAATTTACTGTTGAGATGACCTGAACGGATAATCTCAAATTGCCAGCAGGGACTGGTTTTTGCTAATTGCTAAGTGCAGACCGAGCTTCGAGTCTGAGCAGCAAATTCTGAGCCGACTTAATGGTCGGGTGGGCAAGTTGTAGATTGGCCGACCGGACAGTAAGGCCGAGCAAGTTGGGCCAGACAGAAAGCAGACTGGGCGAGAGGTCGGTTGGGCAAGCAGACAGGCCGAGCAGACAAGCTGAGCGGTCAAAGAGGTCGATCGGGTGAAGCAGATAGGTCGAGCGTGCTGATGCATGTCGGGCGAAGCAAAAAATGCAACCTGAGCGAGAAGTGTCGGTCGGTCAAGCTGAGTCGGCCGAGCAAGTGGTCGATCGGGAGAAGCAGACAGGCCTAGCGACTAAAGGAGCAGAGGAGTCCGAGCGGGAAAAAGGACCGAGGCTTGCGAGAGTCACAATTTCCTTAAAACAGATTCACCCACCTCTGGCTATACTTCGATGCTCACTTGGGTTATTTGTTTCCCAGGATACAACGAGCAGGAGAGCTTCTACTTGTGTTGTTGTGTCTTCTGTCTATGATCACAATCTCCTTATATAGGAGCATAGATCAACGGCAGCGTTAATGGTCATTACTCGTCGAGCAGTGAAACGCCCACCGTTTCACTCATTATCACTCGACCATTTTGATTCTGCATTAATCTCGAATTAGAGTGGGCACTTGTATCGAGGAAGCGGAGCCCTTAGGGTCGGGGTAATCCGACTTGAGAATGACTTTAGCAAAGTTGGATACCGAATTAGAGGGAGTATAGCGCTTGGGGTCAAGATAATCTAACCTACTACATGTCTTTGGGTTGGCAAAGTGGGTACTTGTGTCAATGGAACGAAACCCCTAGGGTCGGGGGAATCTGACTGGAGAATGACTCTGGTAGAGCTGGACACTGAATCAGAGGGAGCATAACCCTTGGGGTTGGGAGAATTTGACGTGCTACTTATCTTTGCTTTGGCAGAGTGGGGTGCTTGTGTCGAGGGAGCGGAGTCCCTGGGGTCGAGGGAATTTGACCGGCTAGTTGTCTTATACGATCCAATCGGATAACCTGATCAGGTTGACTCACCTAGATTTTTGACCTCTACCTCAGCAAAATGATGGACCCTTCGATCTTACATGGAGGCTTCCAATATTCTCCGTATCATAAGTCTTCATTCAAGTCTAGTTAAAGGAAATTTGAGTCCGACTGACTAGACAGTAGTCCAAATTGGTTTGCCGACCGATTCTTCTCTTTAAGGCTAACGTCGTTTCAAAAACCATATTGTTGTATAGTTTAGCACCTCAAAAATAAGCAAGTCGACGCCATAAATGTAGATGATACACATGAGGGGGTATCTAAATGATGATTAGCTTATTAAATTCATCATAAATGCAGACCTGTATGAAGTTGCCACATGGCATCATCATGCCAAGGTTATCCCTTCGAGACGATTGTTGAGATTATGTCGATTCGACCACCTGATCGACCGGTAGTGGTAATCAGTGCCTTTTCAATGTCCAGATCTAATTGTTAATATTCAAGGAGCTAGGATTCATAAAGGCCATTGACAAGAGAATGTGTACGCCTTCTTCATCTTCGTTTTCAAATCCCAATGTCTTCGGCGACTCTCAAAGTTTTCTTATTTTTCCTTACTGTAAGTTTCTTCACCCTTCTTGCTTTGTCCTCCTTCATTCAGTTCACAACACCTTCCTTCGCATCTTGCTTCTTGTTGTTTTTCTTTGAATTCATCCTACCCATGGCCACTGACATTCCCATCTTCTGGTACACCTCTACGAGCTCAGACATCAACGGAGGAGACTTAGATCATATTAAGTTGACATTCAAAGTCCCCACTAACCATAGGATAATTATCCCGAATACCCTCGATCGACCACATCTCCCACTCGTCTAGTTCGTAATTTTCTTGAAGGACCAAATGTTAGGTGGTCTTCGATTCCCGATCCCAAGCTTCTTCTCAAAGTCTCCCAATATTTTCATATTCCTCTACAATAGTTAGTGCCTAACTCTTGTCGACTACTCCGTGGAGTAGTTATCATTTTTCGCTTGTAAAAATTCTCCTTACACCTCGAGTTTTCCATTATTTTTTATACCCGAAGAAGATGGATGTCAGAGTCTTCTTCTTCCAAACCCATCCCCGGTGCGACATTTTTTATGAGATGCTAACCTTTAATAAAGGCTGAAAACCTCACTACATTTTTCTCAAGCCTCCCACTCCCTTAGCATGGTCAATCGAATGGAAAATGAAATTGACCAAGGCATCGATTCTACACAACCATAAGTCGGAACCCACTTTCATAATAGCGTCTAAGAGTCTGTCCGATCTGAACTTCAACATCAAGCATCTATTTGAAGAGGGTCTTCTTTTCCGATTCGTCTTGAGTTCGATTGAAGCCCGGCTGCAGTTTACCTTTGGTAAGAATTATATTTTTATGACAGCTAACTGAGGTTTCTCATCTTCTTAATGTAATGCGAACCATGTGGAAGACATCCTTGAACAAAACCTCGAAAATGGATAAGGTCGAGTTGTAAAGGAGTGGTAATATTTGTTGGAGCAATCTTGCTCAAGACATTACTCATTGTTGATGTTTGGTTAAATAAGTTTAAGTTAGACGTTAATTGTGATCTAACATAAATGTTGAGTGAGCAGATACGAAGACTTGGCAAGGAAAGTCCCGGAGGTGTGATCTCTTGGTAAAAAGGAGAGTTAGCATGACAAAGCCAAAGGTAGCCCTTGAAGACAAGCGCGAGGATGAGGAGTCGTGGAGACGGAAGCATCCTAAGGACGCAAGGCTGATGGAAGGTGCTTGGAGGCATGAAGTATAAGTTAAAAGAATAATTCAAGTATGTAAAGTAATGTAAGTCTCAAACTATAAAAATGCTGTAATCTCAAAGATATAAGGTACCAGTCGACTGGTGTGTGAGTCGACTGGTACACACACCAGTCGACTGGTACCAAGACACAAAACAAACAGAATGTCGGCAGACTGTTTAGAATCGGGCACCAGTCGACTGGTAGATGACCGTTATGGGTTGGCGGCTGAAAATCTCTCAAAATCTTAAGTACCGTTGAAGTTCATCAGTCGACTGATAGCTATATCAGTCGACTGATATCGGGAGAAACTATAAAAGCAGTTTTTGAAGCTGGGAGCAACCACTACCGTTCAAAATTGGAAAAAAAAAATGCTCATCAAGTGATCTTCAAGCCTACAGATTCTGATTCTCTTCCTTCCAAGCTTAGATCTCATTTTGTAAAGAGGAAGAGAAAATCGTGTAAGGGTTTCTCCACCTTCGGTTGTGATTCGAGAAGAAAAAGTTTATAGTGGAGCTTGATTGTGTGGGTGTGTGCTTTGGATTAGTCACCTCAAGGAAGTGGAGACCAAGTAAATCAAGGAATTAGCATTGTTTTCTTGTGTTTCTTGTCTTTCCTTTATTTCTATTTGCTTCCGCTAACAAGTTGTAGCTGAAAAATCGAAAAAAGGCTATTCACCCCCCTATAGCCAAACGCAAAGGTCCTATCAATATTGACCTGGAGAAGTGTAGTGTGCAGTCGACTGAGGGGAATGCTACTACTAGCAATGTTATTGCTAGCGCGACTGTAACTAGTTCTGTGAGCTACCGCCACCTCGACCTTCAATGTGACCGATACAAGTATCTTCGGAGGAGTCGGAAGAACTTCTCAGGATCTCCCGAAAGAGACACAACTACAAGAAACCCTGATCGAGCACTCTTCACCAATTGTACAAGTACATAAAGACAATTATACCAATGACTTTAGAGTAGGAACTTGGAAGTTGTTATTGGAGTAGAGTTTTAGCGTTGTAGCGGAGTTTCAGAGCAGCACACAAGTATGAAAGTCGTAATCGATTGTTGTTTGAAGTTGCTAGTTAAACCACCTTTTATAGGCATTTTCAGGCATCTGGACCATCCCGGGTACTTGAACTAAGGCCTATCCGATCCTCTTTCATCACTAGATCTCTGGGCGCTTGGATCGCTGACATGGCTACATCTCAGCGAAGCTCTATCTAGTAGCCTCTGTCTTCTCCCGTACGCCTAGACCACCTCCGGGTGCCTAGACACTGATGTGCGTTGGCCAATCAGAGTGCGCCAACTCATCTGCATGAGTAGTTGGGTTCAAGCCAATCCAAGAGCCTGGACCTACTTCGAACCTTCGGGCGCCTGAAAGCCCTTTTTTCAACTTTCAGTTTCCTGCACCACAGAGTTAGCACAACAAACATAATATAAAAAAAAAGTATTAATTAGATCCTATCTTACCAAGATCAGGATCTAGTTATTGTCTCAATCTTAGACTTTTAAAATGGATCAAAATTAGACCAGCGCCTACAGTCCCACTAGGGCTCATCCTCATTAGATCATTCTCCTCCAGTATTTATCTCACTTACCATTGCAGGCTTACTTAACTCTTGACCCACCAAGTCTTCTTTCCAGATGCCTCATTTGGACTTCAGCCAATTGTCAGGTCCCTTGGATCCAACTTGACTTCCTACTAGATATTAACCTATCTGGACTTCTTTCTAGTTATTAAGTCTTCTAGACCTAACTAGACTTCAGCCTGCTATCAAGTCCCATCAAGTCTTGACCAAACTGAAGTTCAGCCTGGTGTCAGGTCCCATCAAGTCTTTCAGTCTTGTACACTTCGTAAATATGTTAAATCACAAGTGTAACTTAAACTTTTGTTATACATCAAAATCTAAGTTTAATTCTTAGTGCAAACTATACCAACAGATATCTAATCTTTTAATAGGTATGGATATGAGAGTGAATATCCTATATTCGATGGATATGAGGACAAAAGTATGGAATCCAAATTGAACCATTATTATCCCTATTCTTGACGACTCTCTTGGGCTTAGCACAAAGGTGGTTCAACCACCTCCCCGCTTCCTCCATTTGGACATTTGAGGAATTGAAGACTGTGTTTGTGCAACATTTTACCACCTGCTAGAGGTATAAAAATCTTTGCATGACATATTTGTTGGAACCCCAAGGTTGTTTTGGTGTGATCAACAAGTTAAGTTAGGTCATGTTTGTTTCTAACATAGTGTCTAAGTGTGCAGGAGCTTAGGAGCACAGGTAGTCGAGCGGAAGACGCAGCCAGCGAGAAGGACGCCACGCGGTGCGTCTGAGGGACGAGGCGTTGCCGAAGAGTACACCGGCGGACGAGAAGGAAACGCGCGGTGGTTCCGAGGGACGAAAGCCGGAGCGGAAGATTGCTCGGGGAGCAAGAGACGCAGCTAGTGAGAAGGACGGCACGCAGTGTGTCCGAGGGACGAAGACTGCGGATGAGTACGCCGGCGGACGAGAAGGGAACACGCGGCGATTCCGAGGGACGAGAAGCCGGAGGGAAGCCCGCTCGAGAAGACCAGAAGTTGGGTTCGGGTGAGCCCTTTTCCGGATGGCAGAGATCACCCAAGAGAACGGATCCGGAATAGAAGACCCGGACCGAGGTGAACTGAACCGGAGCAGTGGTCCCCGGATGAAAAAGTCAACATCAGTTGACTTTAGGCTCCGGGGCGCCCGAAACCCTTCCGGACGCCCGGAGCAGTCCGGGGCGCCCGGACCTGGTTTGTTGACCAAATCGCGTCAAACGCGATCTGAACGTTGGGGATAAAGTTTTATCCCCCCGGGGCGCCCGGAACCCCTTCCAGGCGCCTTGACCAAGGCTATAAATATAGCCTTGGTCCAGAAGCTTTTCATCAACTCAGTGCATTCCATTTCCAACACTTGTACACTACTGTTCTAGATTAGCTTCTTTATTTTACACTTTCACTGTTGTAAGAGGCTTCTCCGCCTGAAAGAGATACTAGTGCTACATTCCTTGGATTAACAACTCCTTGGTTTTAACCAAGTAAAAATCTTCTGCCTCTTTCTTTCTGCTTTTATTTACTGCTTTAATTCTATACAAGTGTACTGTTGAGAGTTCGAGAAAGGGTTGTCTTATTTTTGCAGGCTATCCAACCCCCCCCCTTTTAGCCGGCCGCAACGATCCTACAAGTGGTATCAGAGCCGAGACGCTTCAGGAGGACTAACCGGCGAACGAAGCAACGAGATGACCGGATCTAACATCCACCCGCCAAAATTCGAGGGGACTTTGCAAGCTGGAAGAAGCACATGAAGGTATTTTCGGTACCGATTTTGATTTATTACTAACAATGGAACTCGATTTTGATGATCCCGAGGGCAAAGCGAAAAATCAATGGACAAAGAAAGAGCAGGCCGAGTACGTGGCAAACAAGAAAGCAGAATTCCATCTGCTAAGCGTACTTCCGCCACAAGAAGTCAACCGTGTCGATACCTACAACTCAGCAAAGGAGCTTTGGGAGAAGTTCCTTGAACTACACGAAGGAACATCCGAAGCCAAGCTTGCGAGACGGGACTTACTTCACAACCAGCTCACCAACCTCCGTCTTGAAGAAGGTGAAACAATTGCACATCTACACTCGAGGATACAGGAGCTCATCACCGGACTTTCGAATCTTGGAGAAGAGGTAAGTAACCGAGATTCGCTCAGGTACGCTTTAAATTCCTTTCCTAGAAACTCAAAATGGGCATCACTAGTAGATGCCTTTTACATTTCGAAAGATCTAGAAAAAATTTCATTAGACGAATTCTTTTCAACATTTGAAGTGCATGAGTCAAGATGTGCAGGAATGAAGGAGCCCAAGAATAACGTCGCCCTCAAATCTTTGAGAGACGAACCTGAGTCAGAATCCTCTCTTGACGACTAGGAAATGGTAATGATGGTAAGACGATTTAAGAAGTTATACAATTCTAGAAAAACTAATTATCCACATGGTAGAAAGAAAAGAATGATCCGCTACTACCATTGCGACGAAGAAGGGCACGTCAAGGACAACTGCCCCCAGTTAAAGAACAAGGATAAAGATAAAGGTAAAAAGCATGTTCAAAAGCGCAAGGCCCTAAAAGCGACGTGAGACGATACATCGTCCGAATCGGAAGTCGAAGCATTCTCTGGACTCGCACTGATGGCAAGTCATCAAGACGACGACTGCGATTCAAGTTCCTCCGAGATGAGCATCGAAAGCATCGATGAAGGGGGAGCTTTGTCAGAAGAAAGCAGCAGTTCAGGGGGAGACACGGACAACGAAATCAAGGTAAGTCAGGTACGTTCACTTCCTCCCGACAAACTTTTTAAATTTATTAAATTACTAACTAAAGACTGCTACAAGTTAGAAAAAGAAATTAAAAATTTAAAAGGAATATTACCTGAATCTTGCCCGTTAGAAATGTTAGACAAATCAAAACTAGAAAATGAAAATTTGAAGTTAGAAATTCAAATTTTGAAAATTCAAATAGATAACTTAAAAAACCATACATGTACATCTAAAACCAATTTTAGAAGATCTAATAATTTAAATTGGTACTTTAAATATCACCCTGGATAAATTAGGAACATTTCAAGAAAATATGTCCCTAAAAACTTTTTAATTAATCCAGTGGGTTGGAACCTATATTTGGTTCCTAAATCATGCTTAAACTAATTTTAAAATTAAAATTAGCGCTTTAAGTGAGGAAATTAAACAAAGAATTTTTTTATGAGGCTTTGTCAAGGAAGTGGTTGTTGCTCCAATAACCAAGAAGGCCTAGTGCCTCGCCACGACCTGGAAGCCAAAATATTGAAATAAATGTTTAATTAACTTACTAATGAAGCATTAATACAAGAATTAATTAGTGCTTTAAAAAGGTTATTCAAAACATTTTATTTCAAGTTAGAAATTTACTTAGAAATTTTGTTTGCCTAAGCCTTTTTTTTAAATGTGCTTAAAAATTCTCAAAGATTTAAAGTTAAAATTTTTTAATTTCAAAAATTTGTTACTTAGGATTTTTTGTACTAAAAAAAATCTCAAAAATCATTTTCTCCTAAAAGTTAAAAATTTTTGTTCTGAAACTAGAAATCTCAGCTTAAATTACTTAAAATTTTTTTCTAAATTTCTTAAAAACTTAGAACTTTATTTTTTTAGAAATATTTTATCTAAGTCTTTAACCCTTAGATTATTTTCTTGGAACCCCATTTTTTTGTGATCAAAGGAGGAGAAGGGAAAGTATAAGTCTAGGGAGAGGTAGATAGATTTAATTTTTTTATCTATCTTTTTGCACTTAAATTGCAAATTAAGTTAATTTACTTAGTTTTATTTAATGTCTATGTTAACCCTAGCTTAACTTGGGTTGATCACACCAAAAATGGGGAGATTGTTGAAACCCCAAGGTTGTTTTGGTGTGATCAACAAGTTAAGTTAGGTCCTGTTTATTTCTAACCTAGTGTCTAAGTGTGCAGGAGCTTAGGAGCACAGATAGTCAAGCGGAAGACGCAGCCAGTGAGAAGGACAGCACACGGTGCGTCCAAGGGACGAGGCGTTACGGAAGAGTACACCGGCGGACGAGAAGGAAGCGCGCGGTGGTTCCAAGGGACGAAAGCCGGAGCGGAAGATTGCTCGGGGAGCAAGAGACGCAGATAGCGAGAAGGACGGCACGCAGTGCGTCTGAGGGACTAAGACTGCGGATGAGTACGCCGGCGGACGAGAAGGGAACACGCGGCGATTCCGAGGGACGAGAAGCCGGAGGGAAGCCCGCTCGAGAAGACCGGAAGTTGGGTTCGGGTGGAACCCTTTTCCGGATGGCAAAGATCACCCAAGAGAATGGATCCGGAGTAGAAGACCCGGACCGAGGCGAACTGAACCGGAGCAGTGGTCCCCGGATGAAAAAGTTAACATCGGTTGACTTTAGGCTCCGGGGCGCCCGGAACCCTTCCGGGCGCCCGGACCTGGTCTGTTGACCAGATCGCGTCAAACGCAATCTGAACGTTGGGGATAAAGTTTTATCCCCCAGGGCGCCCCGACCAAGGTTATAAATATTGCCTTGGTCCAGAAGTTTTTCATCAACTCAGTGCATTCCATTTCCAACACTTGTACGCTACTGTTCTAGATTAGCTTCTCTATTTTACGCTTTCACTACTGTAAGAGGCTTCTCCGCCTGAAGGAGATACTAGAGCTACATTCTTTGGATTAACAACCTCCTTGGTTGTAACCAAGTAAAAACCTTCTGCCTCTTTCTTTCTGCTTTTATTTACTGCTTTAATTCTATACAAGTGTACTATTGAGAGTTCGAGAAAGGGTTGTCTTATTTTTGCAGGCTATCCAACCCCCCTTCTAGCCGGCCGCAACGATCCTACAATATTCGCTCTTAAACAAAAGCTCAATAATTTTTTGAAGGAGTACTTACAATGATTTAATTGGGCAGCTATGGATCCTCCCTTAATTCCCTCATAAGTGCAGGTTAATGCCTTCTCACAAGGTCTAATAGACGGGGACTTCTTCAGGTCTCTGGTAAAGAAGTCCCAGTAGATTTTGACGATCTGTAAGCTCGAGTACTCAAATATGTTAAAGTGAAGGAAGTCGAGTTTGCAAAAAGAAAGGAAGTTTTGACTCCAGTGCCCGCCTCTACCTAGCTTGACCGCAAAGCTCTCCCTCTTCCCTTACAAAATTGGGAATTTACTAACCAAAGAGGAGAAAAAGGTGTGTAAACAGTGAAAATTCCTACGACAGCATCTGAGTCTAGTGGGGATCCTTCCGAGACAACTCATTATTCCGTATACCACCAATCAGAGACTCACTTTACTCGGGAATGCCAATAGTATATGAGAAAATTATAATGAATGACTTATCAACGGAGATCTAGTCGAGTCAGCCGAGTAAAAGAAGATCTCCCGAGCCTTACAAGAGTTGTCATCGTCCTGACCATGATGTTGATACTAATCATCATTTGGATCGACGATCTCGCTCCCCCTAGGAGCCTCGAGGTTCCTCTCGACCTCATCAGGAGGCGAATCAAGAGAAGGACAAAGACAGAAAAAAGCAAAGGCAATATTTCTTTTCGAGGTACTGTAAATATAATTTTGGGAGGTCCAACTGATGAGCATTCCACTAGAGCCCAAAAGACTCTTGGTAGAAGATTAAAAATTATGTAGTCAACACCAATCGGGAAAAGGGAATGACCCTTCAATTAGTTTTGGGCCCAAGGTTCTGAAAGGGATAGAAATTCTTCATGATGATGCTTTGGTGGTTGAGGCTTTCATCGCCAACTATAGGGTGAAAAAATTATTCGTGTATATTGACAAATCTGACAACATCATTTTAAAAAGGCCTTCAACTAAATGTAGCTGGACGGAGAGGAATTCATCATATACATACCTCATTGTATGGATTCATGGGGCATGAAGTGTAGTCGAACTTCAGATCTTGCAACTTCTAGGATGTAGTAAAGTAGTCTCGCTCTAAATGATCAGTTTTAAAGGTAGAAGCTGGGGGTAACTCAAGTTACTACCGAGTCGGCCAAGACATGGGGTTCAGATGCTTCATAAAGAAAAACAAGGGTTTTCACCCCTTGTGAGATGACAGAAAGTTCTTCAAAAAAATTCAAACTGGCTTAAGAGGAGAAGAAAAATACTTCATCTTTCATTTTCTTCAGGCAAAAGAAAAAATGAAAGATTTCAGGCAATAGGGGGATTCAGTATAGTCGAAAGAGGATGACCACGCCGTGTGGATTCAGAAGAAGTCGAGACTAAGTTAGGACAAGAGAATGCGGAAGTATCGCAACACTTTACAAAGAAGGCTGGAATGGGAAAGCGTAGCTCGCTCAACAAATGACTATTGAAAAAAGTCACAAAATTGGGGGCATTTGGCTGGTGGTTACCATTCGAAAACATTATTCTATGGTTGGTCGAGATCCGTAGGTTGTTCTTATTCAATCCAAGACACTGCTGGTGAAACTTGACTTGATGGACCTATACTATGGAGCAGAAGAAGACTCTGCAATCATTAAAAGACATAATACAAGACTGCAGAAGCTATATATAGAGGATAGATGATTAATAATTCATTAGAGCAAAAGGTCAAAGAACATGGAAACTTATTGTACAATGGGAATAGAATTGCTTAGAGATGAAGGAGATGCAAGCGGTGGACATAGAAGCAATGGTTACACAATGAGGGGAACAACATCCTTCTTCGACCTAATATATTCTTGCTCATTCAATTCTGAATGACTAATCTCTACAATCACAAGAGTGAGATGGATTTTCGATCATTCGATCAAGCACATGGATCAAACCACATCTCAGCCACATCTTCATAATCATTGTGATGCAGAGGATGCTTCATTTTTTTTTCCACAGATGGTCACGTCACCTTAATGAGACACAACCTCGGAGACATACTAGCACTCTCTAGATTCGTGGATCAAGATAGATTGTGCATGACACGTATTTAATAAGGCATGACCCATTTAAGGTGCGATATTAACTGAATCACATTTTGGATTTGCCACATGGATATTGCAGCTGGGACAGCCAAAATCATCTTGTCCAACCACATAATAGTTCAGTCAGTCGCACTCCCACCTTTTCGACTAGACTTGAAGGAAAAGACTAGTGATATAGGGAGTAATCAGGGGGTGTCACATGGGTAGGGAAAGGTCAACAGTCTCGTGGAGGTGGCAGTCAAAGTTAACAGGGAGTTACCTCGACGTCGTTCGACCCCAACTTCATGCAACCCCGACTTCGCGCAACCCCGACTCTGCACTATGTTTGACTCGACTCCTAGTCTGACTCCTCGACGAGTCCGACTGTCAACAATCTTGATTCCAGATCACCTCGACTAACTGGAGCAGTGCCTTCAATAGTTAACAACTAAGGTGATAAGTTATTACATGCTGAAAATACGAGCAATGTAGATGTTATTACCCAAAAACGTGGAAAATGCCACCATTTAGTCTGGAAGAGGTGGGCAATATAGCTGACCCGGTGGTAAGAGCCCGGGACCCCCTAACGAGGGGTCAACGCCACGTGGAGGCCAAATGGCCATGTAGCCCGCCGGAGAAGGGTGAGCCGACCGAACTTGGAAGAAATGGATAAGGCCGATCGACCGACCAATGGACATTCGATAGTAAAAGGCGCCCTGACCGAGTCGGGGTTCCGACGCTCAATGAAACAATGTCTCAGAGCCGAGAGCAAGTCACTCGCCTAGAGGTCTCCCCGGCATCGCAGCACAAGCGACAGGCGAGATATGAGGGGCGTGCCGTCCGGCCGGCGCAGGGGATGAAGGTCGTCCGAACTGTTAGAGTGTATACTAAAAGCCTAGCTTTTGGTATAAACATTTATCTAGAAATAAGAATCACATTGGTCAAATGTCTACATTTATGATAAATGTAGTTGTTCAATTAATTTATATTGTAGATAACATGGTGTGTGGTGTCACACACAGAGGATCATGTTATCAGTACCTTATAAATTATAAACAGTAACTCACGACCATAATGGAAATGAACAAACCATTGGAAGGTCGTAGTGTAATTAGGTATTAGTTTATCTTAACTATATAATTACACTAGTACACTTAGAGTGTATTGAGTAGGACCATTAGAGGTCGTTTCTTTTATACTGACTTTATAAAGAAACAAAGACCTCAGTTATTATGGAAGTGTGTGCTCTTAATCCTAATATAATAACAAGCACATATATTTGATATTTATTTCTTTAATTTATCAATGGGTGAGATTTAGTTCGATGAATCAATAAGCCCGATAAGTTGGGAAATGATATCACTTATAGTGTGTATTGTTGATTATAGAAGGAAACTGTGTCCTAGTGATCTAGGTTGAGAATATCCTCAAGAGGAGCTCATAAGGATTGTCATGTTAAACCCTGCAGGTGGACTTAGTCCGACATGACGATAAGGTTGAGTGGTACTACTCTTGGACTAAGATATTAATTAAATGAGTTGTCAGTAACTCGCTTAATTAGTGGGCATTTGGCATCTTAAATACAGGGAGACTAACACACTCATAATAAGAAGGAGCCCAAAATATAATTTGGGATTGGTGCGGTAGTTCAATAATAGTTCTTTAGTGGAATGAATTATTATTAATGGAATTAAGTTGTGTGTTCGGGGCAAGGGAAGCTTAATTTCATCGGGAGACCAAAACCAATTCCTCCTCTCGGTCCCTATCGTAGCCTCTTGTATATAGAGATTTATACCCACCACATACCCACCTTCTTACCCAACCAATAGGGGCCGGCCAAGCTAAGCTTGAAGCTCAAGCTTAGGGCCGGCCAAGCCTAAAGGTTGGCCTTAAGGTGGCCGGCCAATAGCTTGGAGCCCAAGTTTAGGTGGCCGGCCACATCATATTAAAAAAGATTTTTTATTAAAATTATTTCTTATGTGGATATCATAGTTTTAAAAGAGAGTTTAAAAATTAAATCTTTCCTTTTAAAGCTTTCTACAAAAGATTAAGAAAAGATTTGAAATCTTTCCTTATTTGTAGATTGAAAGAAGATTTTATTTTTAAGAAAAATTTTCCTTTTTGACCATGATAATAATTTAAAAGAAGTTTAAAATTAAATATTCTCTTTTATTAGTTTCTAAAAAGATTAAGAAAAGATTTGATATCTTTCCTTATTTGTAGATTGAAAAGAGATTTTAATTTTAGGGATAACTTTCTTTTGGAAATTATCCACATGTTTAGAAGAAGAATTTTAATTTATAAAATTTCCTTTTATTAACCAATCATGAAGGGATAAAATTATTGGAGAATTTTTATAAATTTCTAGAAACAAATTAGGAAGTTTTAATTCTTGTGTGAATTAAATTTTCCTTGTTTTGGGGAATTAGAAGTGGCCGGCCATTATTATTAAAAGAAGAAAATTGTTTTTTAATTAAAATAATTTTTCTTTTTTATGACAAAAGAATTAAGGAATTTTTTATTAAAATTTCCTTATTTGTCAAGACCAAGGATTATAAAAGAGGGGTCAGAGGTGCCTTCACTGTAATCAACTCTATTATTCTTCTCCTCTCTTTTCCTCCTTGGTGGCCGGCCCTAGCTTCTTCCTCTTCTCTTCTTCTTATGGCCGGCGGCAACCTCTCTTGGAGCTCTTGATGGTGGCCGGTTCTAGCTAGGAGAAGAAGGAGAGAAAGGTGGTTTTGTTTCTTGCATCCCTTGGAGCTTGGTGGTGGTGGCCGGACCTCTACTTCTCTTGAAGAATTGTGGTGGCCGAAACTTGCAAGGAAGAAGAAGGTGCTTGGTGGTTCTCATCTCGGAAGATCGTTGCCCACACAACGTCCGAGGTTAGAAGAGGAATACGGTAGAAGATCAAGAGGTCTTTTTAGAAGGTATAACTAGTAATTTTTTCTTTCCGCATCATGCTAGTTATTTATGGAAATAATACCAAATACAAGAGGCTTACGATTCTAGTATTTCGAATATGTTTTTCGAAGTTGTGTTCTTTTGTTTTATTTTTCCTTGTGATTTGATTGTTCTTTTCAGTTAACCTAAAGTTATTTTAGGAAATTAAATATTAGATTTCTATAAAAGGTTTTGTCTAGTCAGTGGTGGTTGCTCCCATATCCAAGAAGGTCATGTGCCTCGCCACGTCAGTACTGGGAACAAATTATGGAAATTAATATTTAATGGAATTAATAACTTAGGTGATTTGGATCAAACGTGTTAAGTTCCGCAGGAGATCCAAGTCTAAACCTTAAAGAACAAATAGATTAAGTTTTGGATCAAACGTGTTAAGTTCCGCAGGCGATCCAAAATTTAATTTAAAAGAACACATGTTAGTTAGGAAAAGGTTCAGACCTTTGTACAAAATTTTTGTACAGTGGAACCTCTAGGTTTTCCGAGTAGCAACAAACACGAACGATGTTCTCCATCCAGCCGGCCGGACGTACGTCCCGGCCGACGGTAAAGGAGAACAGGAACATCTCCTGATAGCCGTCAAGTCACATGACTAAGCCATACTCTTAGTCTGACAACGAGGTGTCTTGTTGTCCCATCGAAGGCGCGATGGGACTGTTGCAGTATGGTGTCAGGTAAGTTTTCTGACAGGCACACACCGAGGCATGGGCTGAGGATACGCACGCGCCTCGATAGGCGTGTAGGAGCTTTTTCATCGCCCTATATAAAGAACCGTAGACTTCGCCGGAGGTACGCATTCTACAAGCTTGGGAGCTCCTTTTTCCACAACTTACCTGACTTGAGCGTCGGAGGGTCGCCGCCGGGAACACCTTCCCGGCCCGACTTCTGTGTAGGAACGCCGGAGCTTCGGAGGCCTTTGCCATTGACTAGGAGAGCGCCACGTGCCCAGCGTCCCTTGGTTCGGCGATTCGGACAGGATCAATTTGGCGCCATCTGTGGGAACGCTCCTGCATCCGATCGGAAACAATGGACGAGGTTGGACGACAACACGCGGTGACACTTTCGACTGAGGAACTCGACGCTCTGATCGAGATAAGGGCCGCCAAGCTTGTGGAGCAAAAACAGAAGGCATCAGCCGAGCGGCCGGAGCAGCAAGCAACTTCAGCGTCTGGCGGCCGAGCGGAAGCACCACCTGCCACCGTCGCATTTCATCGGGCTCTGTTCCGCACCCCTGAAGCCGTGGCAGCCCACCGGGATAGGGGATCTTCTTCGGATGAAATGCCTAGGCGAGATGACAGGAAGGGGAAAGCCCTCCGAGTGGACTCATCGCCCGAGCAGATCAATCACCAATTTTCAGAGGCTATCCTACGAGACCCTCTGCCAAAGCAATACGCGCCTCCGACGATCGGCGAGTACAATGGAACAACCGACCCGGATGATCATCTGGGTAAGTTCGATAACACAGCTACTCTCCATCAATACACAGATGGAGTAAAGTGCCGAGTTTTTCTTACCACTCTCTCGGGCTCGGCTCAACGGTGGTTTCAGAGATTGCCGGACGGATCCATCACAAGCTTCAAAGATTTCCGAACGGCCTTCCTCCACCATTTTGCAAGCAGTCGACGCTACCAGAAAACGAGCATGAGCCTGTTCGCCATTAAGCAAGAAGCCCGTGAATCGCTCCGAGCTTACATCCAGCGGTTCAACCAAGTGGCGATGGACATCCCAACGGCCACCTCAGAAACCATGATGAACGCCTTCACACAAGGCCTGGTGGATGGGGATTTCTTCCGATCGCTCATCCAAAAGCCGCCCCGAGACTATGATCACATGCTACACCGGGCGAACGAATACATCAACGTGGAAGAGGCACAAGCGGCCAGGAAAAAAGAAATTCCAGCCGAGCGGCCCCCTCCGTCCGAGCGGAAACAACATGCCGCTCATCAGCCGCCCAGAGGACCGAGGGTCGAAGCAATCAGAGCCCACCATGTCCGATCCCACGTGCAAGAGGTAGCTGCCGCTCGGCCAAAGCCAAAGAAGAAATGGACCCCGATGTTCTGCTCCTTCCACCGAACGGATACGCACAACACAAGGGATTGTCGAAGTCTTCCCTTCGTGTCTCATCCCGTACCCCGGAATGTCGGACGACGGTCTCCCTCAGTCGACAGGCGACAGAGAATTCATGAAGCCGATCGAACGCGAGCTGATAGGCGACAGCAACAGACTCCCGATCGGCACCGTTCCCCAAGGCAGGAGAATCGCCGAGCGTCCAGAGAACGGTCTCGACCGTCCGCTCGGGAAGAGGAAAATAAAAGCAATACCTCCCGAGGCGAGATCAACGTTATTGCTGGCGGGCCGACCGGAGGAGACTCCAATCGAGCCAGAAAGGCGAGCGTCCGGCAGCTCCAAATCCATGCCGTTGGCTGCAGCCAAGAACGGGCGAGCGGACCGAAAATCAGTTTCGGGCCAGGGGACTTGGAAGAAGTTGAAGTACCCAACGACGATGCTCCGCTCATCAAAGCGGTAATAGCCAATTACACAATTCACCGCGTATTTGTTGACACAGGGAGCTCAGTCAACATCTTATTCAAGAAGGCGTTCGATCAGCTGCAAGTTGATCGAGCCGAGCTGTTACCCATGACAACTCCGCTCTACGGGTTTACGGGTAACGAAGTTCAGCCGGTCGGACAGATCCGGCTGGCTACCTCGCTGGGAGAAGAGCCCCTCAGAAGGACAAGGACAACAAATTTTGTGGTGGTCGACTCTCCCTCGTCCTACAACGTCATTTTGGGACGACCGGCGCTCAGCGAATTTCGAGCGGTCGTCTCAACCTTCCATCAGAAGATCAAATTCCCTGTGGAGGACAAAGTGGGAGAAGTACGAGGAGATCAGCTAGCAGCTCGGCGATGCTACATAGAGATGGTCCGAGCAGAAGCCAATTCCGCTCGGAAGGCGCCCCGGATCGAGGTGAACGCCATCACCGAAAAGCCACCCTCTTTAATTTATGAAGAAAAAGAGGAAGTGCATATTCACTCATCCCGATCGGAAGCCACAACCTTCATTGCGTCCGATCTGGAGGAGAAGCAGAAAGAAGAGCTGACACAATACCTCCAAAGAAATCATGATGTCTTCGTCTGGTCGACACATGAGCTGCCCAGAATTTCGCCGAACATAGCGCAACACGAGTTACATGTCCGACCGGACGCTCGGCCGGTAAAGCAAAGAAAAAGAGATTTCAGCGCCGAGCAGCACGTCATCATCCGGGCGGAGGTGGAGAAGCTTCTGGAAGCCGGCCATATACGCGAGGTTCAATTCCCAAGCTGGTTGGCTAACGTAGTATTGGTCTCCAAGCCGGGCAACAAATGGAGAGTGTGCATAGATTTCCGGGATCTCAACAAAGCTTGCCCGAAAGATTTTTATCCTCTGCCCCGGATAGACCAGCTGGTGGACTCTACGGCCGGCTGCGAATTAATCTGTATGCTCGACGCCTACCAGGGCTATCACCAAGTGCCGCTCGCCCGTGAAGATCAAGAAAAGGTCAGCTTCGTGACGGCCGACGGCACTTATTGCTACAATGTGATGCCGTTCGGATTGAAAAATGCGGGAGCCACATATCAGCGCTTAATGAATAAAGTATTCAGAGAGCAGATCAGGCGGAACCTAGAAGTTTATGTGGACGACATTCTCATCAAATCCGTCCGAGCGGCAGATCTCTTCAAAGACATGGAGGAAACCTTCCGAACGCTGCGCAAATATGGAGTCAAGCTAAATCCTCAGAAGTGCCTGTTCGGAGCAAAAGGGGGGCATTTTCTGGGGTACATAGTGACCGAGCGGGGAATTGAAGCAAATCCGAGCAAGGTGAAAGCCCTACAAGACATGCCGCCCCCAAGAAATACAAGGGAAGTACAGCGTTTGACCGGTCGGATAACCGCTTTATCCAGATTCATCTCCAAAACGGCCGACCGGAGCCTTCCTTTTTTCAAGATCTTACGCAAAGCTACAAAATTTCACTGGGACGAAGAATGCGATCGGGCATTCGAAGAATTGAAGACATATCTTAATTCTCTGCCTGTACTTGCCAAGCCGATCGGGGGTGAGTCACTTTATATTTATCTGTCTTCAACTGAGCATGCTGTAGGCTCAGCACTGGTGAGGTCTAGCGGCGAAGAGCAGCCGGTGTATTTTCTGAGCCACATTTTAAAAGATGCTGAATCTCGCTACACTGGGCTCGAAAAGCTAGCCTTCGCTCTGGTCCTTGCCGCTCGGCGCCTTCGTCCATATTTCCTAGCGCATACCATTATTGTCAAAACCAACAGCCCGCTCGGACATGTCCTACTAAATCCGGAGGCATCCGGACGGCTCATTAAATGGACGACGGAGTTGAGTGAATTTGATATCCAATACCAGCCCTGTTCGGCGATCAAAGCGCAATCCTTGGCCGATTTTGTGACTGAGGTGCAAAGGCCGGAGCCGGAAGCTATGTGGAGAATATATGTGGATGGATCGTCCACCCGGCTCGGAAGCAGGATTGGAATATTGCTGCTCTCCCCACAAGAAGAAAAAATGCACCTATCCGTCCGGCTGGATTATAAAGCTACAAACAATGAGGCAGAGTATGAGGCCCTCATAGCTGGTTTGCAGGCAGCACGATACGTGGGAGCCGGTCGGGTAACACTCCACTCGGACTCGCAGTTGGTCGCTCAGCAGCTCTCTGGTACCTTCGAAATCAATAGCGCTCGGCTCAAGCTCTACGCTGAAGCTTTCGAGAAGCTCAAAGCTGATTTTCGAGAAGTTATTGTTCAGAAGATACCCAGAGCAGAAAATCAAGCGGCCGATGAGTTAGCCAAGCTCGCGAGCTCAATAACGTCGGTCGCCATTCAGCAGCCAATTGAAAAAGTATTGTGGGTGGCGCACGTCAACCGGATGGAAGACCTCGCATTTCCAAGCGACTGGCGGACGCCCATCATAGAGTTCCTCCGCTCGGGTGCCACACCATCTAATGAATATGAAGCCCAGATGCTAAGGAGGAGAGCCGGCCGATTCACACTGATCGGCGATCAGCTTTATAAAAAGGCTTTCTCACGCCCGTTGTTGAAATGCGTGAGCTCGGAGGACTCGGCTTACATCCTCCAAGAAGTACATCAAGGATCGTGCGGAAGACATCCGGGCGGACGAGCACTAGCTAAGAAGATCGTGCTAGCTGGATACTTCTGGCCGACTTTACAAGCAGATGCCGCTCGGACAGTGTCGACGTGCCTTTCATGCCAAAAGTACCATAACTTCAACCACCGACAGGCAGAAGAAATGAAGGCATCAACAGTTTCCTGTCCGTTCGATCAATGGGGAATGGATATTGTTGGTCCATTCCAGATGGCGACCGGGCAGCGAAAATTTTTGCTAGTGACGGTTGATTATTTCTCCAAATGGGTGGAGGCCGAGCCACTAGCCAAGATCACCGAACAGATGGTCAAAAAATTTATCTGGCAACACATCATCTGTCGGTTCGGCATCCCTCGCCGCTTGGTCTCAGACAATGGGCGGCAATTCACAGGGAAGATGCTAGAGGATTGGTGCAAAAGCTACGGCATCGAGCAACACTTCACGTCCGTGGCTTATCCCCAAAGCAACGGTCAAGCCGAAGTGGCCAATCGGGAAATTCTTCGTATTTTGCGCGCTAGGCTTGACCATTTGGGAGGAAGTTGGCCAGATGAAGTGTCGGGCGTCTTATGGGCCATCCGAACAGCTCCAAAGGAAGGGACGGGCGTCACACCTTTTCACTTGGTGTATGGCGGCGAAGTAGTCATTCCTGTTGAAGTCGGAGTCGAATCCGCTAGGATCCAAAGCTATGACGAGGGCAACGCCGAACGGAGGAACACAGAGTTGGATCTGTTAGGATCCTTCGTACGGCTAGAGAGGGGGGTGTGAATAGCCGACCCCAAATCTCTCGCGTTTCTTCCTACAATTCGTTAGCGCAGCGGAAAATACAAAGAAACGTAAAAGAAGAAAACCAAACCTTAACACGAGGATGTAACGAGGTTCGGAGATTAGGGCTCCTACTCCTCGGCGTGTCCGTAAGGTGGACGAGTCCAGTCAATCCGTCGGTGGATGAGTCCCCGGAGAACCGGCTAATACAATATACTCCTTGTGGGTGGAGAAACCTCGCCACAAACGTTTGCAACAGCAAACAAAGAGTACAAGAACAAAGAGTAAGCAAGAAATACAATAAGAATACACAAGCACTCTACCAATCTTGCTTTCTCGTCGACTGGAGTCCGGATGAAGCAGCAGCTGTTCCAGTCGGTGAAGCTCACGCGAAGCTTTGGACGAGCTCAACAAAACTCAAGCACAGCAGCACTTAGCAACAGGAAGGAGGAAGAAGAGTTGTTTTCCTGTAGAAGCCCTCAGCCCCTTTATACCTGCGAAGAAGAAACAGCAGAGAACTAGCCGTTGCGTCGCAACGGCTAGAACTCTGATCGGTCTGCAGACCGATCAGCCTAGGCGCAAGAGCCCTCTGTTCGACACCTGATCGGTCCCCAGACCGATCAGGTGTCGCGATCGAATCCCTGATCGGTCTGCGGACCGATCAGGCTCTGTCCTGATCGGTCCCCAGACCGATCCCAGCTCTCCCAGCTCTCACAGACAGAGAATCGCACTCGTCTCCTGATCGGTCGTGCAGACCGATCAGGCATACACCTGATCGGTCCCTGGACCGATCAGGAGCTTCTTTTCTCCGCTTCTGATCGTTGCCTGATCGGTCTGTGGACCGATCAGTAACTCCACAGTATGCTACTGAGTGGAATCTGATCGGTCACCAGACCGATCAGGAAACACTGAGTATCACTGGATCGGTCTGGAGACCGATCCAGAGCTTGGTTTTTGCCCAAACCAAGTCCAAACCAATATCCGGTCAACCTTGACCTATTGGTTCATCATGCTTAGCATCTGGTCACTTCCTTGACCTGCTAAGACTCCCCACCAAGTGTCCGGTCAATCCCTTTGACCTACTTGGACTTTTCCACACCAGACGTCCGATCATCCCTGATCCATCTGGATTTTCCTCTTCGTGCCAAGTATCCGATCACTCCCTTGACCTACTTGGACTTTCCAACACCAGAAGTCCGATCATCCCTGATCCATCTGGATTTTCCAACACCAGAAGTCCGATCATCCCTGATCCATCTGGATTTTCCCTTGCCTGGTTTCACTCACCAGGACTTTCCAACTGCCTAACATCCCAGTTAGGACTTTCCCACTGCCTGGCTTCACTCACCAGGACTTTCCACACTGCCTAACATCCCAGTTAGGACTTTCCCACTGCCTGGCTCCACTCACCAGGACTTTCCACACTGCCTAACATCCCAGTTAGGACTTTCCCACGTGCCAAGCTCCCTGCTTGGACTTTTCCAGTGCCAAGTCTCCATACTTGGACTTTTCCAGTGCCAAGTCTCCATACTTGGACTTTTCCAGTGCCAGGCTCCCTGCTTGGACTTTTCCGTTGCCAAGTCTCTATACTTGGACTTTTTCCCGAATCAGGTCAACCAGGTCAACCTTGACCTACGGTTGCACCTACAATCCCCCAAACATCTATTCTTGTCTCACATCAAGAATAGAACTCTCTCACGAGTGTCAAACATCAACATGCAACTCAACTAGGTCAACCTTGACCTAAAGTTGCATCAACAATCTTCCCAAGTCAAACATCAAAATACAACTCGAGTCAAGTCAACTCGAGTCGGGTCAACCAGATCAACCTTGACCTAAGGTTGCACCAACAATCTCCCCCTTTTTGATGTTTGACAAAATCATAATCGAGTTAGGTTAACCTGATAACCTAACTTAGGTTTTCCAACCATCTTCCAATGTCCAATGTTCTTTCCTTGAACATTCTCTGGACATTCTCCCCTTAGGTTAACCCGATAACCTAACTTGGGTTCTCCAATAATTCTCCCCCTTTTTGACACACATCAAAAAGTATTCCAATGTTCTTCCTCGAACATTCCTTGACATTCTTCCCCTAGCTTAGGTTAACCCGATAACCTAGCTTGGGTTCTTCAATAATTCTCCAATGAACATTCTCCCCTTTTTGACACACATCAAAAAGAAAAGGAGGATATCAAGGTCAAGAGTTTCTTCCTAATGAAAGTCCCATACCTTTCATTGAAACTCTTAATTTCCCCCTTGATACTAAACTCAACAACCAACTTAGTGATAATTCCATATCACTAATCCTCAAGGAGTAAAAACTCTCCCTAAAAGTCAACTCCCCCTTGACAATTAGGTAAACACTCCCCCTAAAGATCAACTCCCCCTTGACCATTGCACCAACAATGTCTTGGAGAGTTTCAAACCTTCAGAAATTCGAAACTCAACTTCAAAAACTGAAATTTCAGACACCTGCTGAAAATCAGAACCTGGCACGCACTGATCGGTCCCCAGACCGATCAGAAACCACCTGGATCGGTCCCCAGACCGATCCACGCTTCACTGATCGCACTGGATCGTCACTGATCGGTCACCAGACCGATCAGGCCTTACCTGGATCGGTCCGGTGACCGATCCAGCCTCTGAAATCAGAGATTTCTGATTTTCTCTTCCGGAAATTCAGAAACTCCTAATAAATTCAAGAAAATTCCAAAAATCGTGAAATTTTGAGGATACATTCCTCATAACATACACTATCATGGAAAAATAGTTTTCTATGAAAATAGTTTCTATTTTCAAATCTTGATACAAAATTCGAAAACTTTGAAATAGTTCAAAGTTAAGTCAATTTTGTATCACAATGTCCAATGATGAATGCAATCACTAGGAAAGCTTCATCAAGGTTTTTCAAATCAATTTTAAAATGCTTTTAAAACCATTTGAATTTAGGACCATAATCTTTGGGCTAGATGTACATGACTTGTACACAAGCTTTCCCTATGATCCTCCATTTCTTGAATTAGGCTCATCTAGGTACAAGACCTATGTACCTTGATCCTAACTCATGATCCTAATATCTCACACACATCTAAAGTATATCAAACACATTCAAGTCAATTTTGATGTGAGATATGGGTTTAGGTTATCTTAGACTAAGTTCTCATGCATTTGCT
The DNA here is from genome assembly GCF_018446385.1 of Zingiber officinale. Lineage (NCBI taxonomy): Eukaryota > Viridiplantae > Streptophyta > Magnoliopsida > Zingiberales > Zingiberaceae > Zingiber > Zingiber officinale. The sequence continues at coordinate 12,067,799 of NC_056001.1, read as the reverse complement.
AAACTACACTTTGATCTCAATATCAAAATGTGTTTTTATCCTTAAATCAAATTCATTGATTATTAATGCAAGAGATGATGACATGGCATAAATGATATCATAAATGGAAAACATGTGCCAAAGTCATGATGTCATGGCATAAAGTATGAAACTTGACTAGAGCATGACATATAGATAACCTAAGCATTATCATGACATTTCAAATGATAATAAGATAAATATGATGTCATGGCATGGCATATGGCAACCAATCATGGTAAGTTAGCACAAATAAAATACCTAAATTCCCTATCTAAGTATCCTTAGCCTTAGCTAACTTAAAATCTAACCCTAGATTGCCCATATGTCCCTAAGAGAAAACCAAAATCCCAATTATGGTATTTCTCTAGGTTTTCTAAGATTGTGCCAAATAAGATTAAAATCGATATTTTTCAAATATGGCACAATTTACTCTTCAAGGAGTAAATAATAATTCTATTTCATTTTCAAAGGTTATCAAAACCTTGAAAATGCTCCTTGAGTGTCAATTTCCTCAAGGTTGGGTTAACTACCCTCCTTATTGGAGTTGACACTCTCTAACCCATCTATGGGGTAGAGAAAATGCTCCTAGGAACCCAATACCTATTAGAGCTCATTGGGTTCACTAAAAATTCACTAGGGATAACTTCCCTAGCAACTCTCCTAATGACCCTCTTAGGCTTTAAAGCCTTGGCCATTTGGGACTCATCAAGATCAACTCTAGGGGTGACTCCCCTTGTGACCTTGGCAATGGTCTTCCTAGCCCTAGGTTTTGTTCCATAATCGAATGGAACATTATGATAAGTGGGCTTGACCATTTGGGACTTAGGTTTGTGACCCAAACCTTTCTTGTCCTTGAACTTGGGTTTTTGACTCTTAAACCCTAGAGATGACTTCTCCATGTTTTTAAGAGCCTTTTCTAAATTATCAAGTCTTGACCTCAAGACTTGATTTTCTCTCTCTAATACCTCAAGTTTTAATTTGTCATTTTCTCTTGAGATATTCCTAGGCATGTGTCTAGTCTTCTTGGGATTTCTACCTAGGTTTTCCTTAACTTTAGAAGCGTTAATCCTAGGGTTGATATTTCTAGTGTTATCCTTACCTAGGCTAACATGTTTAGCTCCTAAGCACATGTGTTGATTTCTAGTGTTAACATGCTCATCATTATTTGCAATAGCAATAAAACTACTAGCATGTTTCTTATTTGAATTGCAATAGTGTGCCTTAAAAGGTACCTTAGGGTTTGCCTTAGCTCCCCCTATCGATGTGCATCCCTTGTCCTTGTGAGGTTGCCTCCCCCTTGGACATTGACTCCGATAATGTCCCCTTCGCTTGCATTGGAAGCATACCACGTGCTGCTTGCCTTTGCGTGTCGGGACTCCGGCTCCCTTGACTTTTGGTGCCGGTGGAGTCTTCCTAACCCTCCTTGGACACTTACTCTTGTAGTGCCCATGTTTCCTACACTCAAAACACATTATGTGTAATTTGCTTGAAATCACAGTGTTTGAGTTACCTAGGGTTGTGGATGGAGATGAGCTTTCTTCTTCAACCCTTTCGGAGGTGGAAACTTCTTCTTCTTGCTCCGAACTTGAGCAAGAGGAACTCTCCTCCTCTTCTTCCTTGGATGTTGAGTAGCCCTCAACTCCCAATTTGCTCCCTCCATGATGTGAGCTACTTGGCTCACTAGGCTCCTCTTCATGGCTTGAAGTGGAGCTCTCTTCATGGTACTTGGCCAAGTTATCCCATAATTCCTTGGCATTGTTGTAACCTATCTTACACAAGATGTTAGTAGGCAATGAAAATTCAATTATTTTCGTTACCTCTTCGTTGATTTCGGATTTGTGAATTTGTTCTCTTGTCCACTCCTTCTTCTCAAGTGGTTTTCCTTCCTTATCCACCGGAGGAGTAAATCCTTCTTGTACACAAAACCAATTCATTATGTTAGTCATAAGAAAATACTTCATCCTTACCTTCCAATACGCGAAGTCGTCGCATTCGTAGAAGGGTGGAATGGTGACGTCTTCTCCATAGAGATCCATTCTCTAGCTTTGCTCCCACGGGTGTTGATCCGATGAAGAGCGAACCTTCGCTCTGATACCACTTGTTAGGATCCTTCGTACGGCTAGAGAGGGGGGTGTGAATAGCCGACCCCAAATCTCTCGCGTTTCTTCCTACAATTCGTTAGCGCAGCGGAAATACAAAGAAACGTAAAAGAAGAAAACCAAACCTTAACACGAGGATGTAACGAGGTTCGGAGATTAGGGCTCCTACTCCTCGGCGTGTCCGTAAGGTGGACGAGTCCAGTCAATCCGTCGGTGGATGAGTCCCCGGAGAACCGGCTAATACAATATACTCCTTGTGGGTGGAGAAACCTCGCCACAAACGTTTGCAACAGCAAACAAAGAGTACAAGAACAAAGAGTAAGCAAGAAATACAATAAGAATACACAAGCACTCTACCAATCTTGCTTTCTCGTCGACTGGAGTCCGGATGAAGCAGCAGCTTCAAAAACTCTAACAGCAGCAGCTGTTCCAGTCGGGGAAGCTCACGCGAAGCTTTGGACGAGCTCAACAAGACAACTCGAACGACGGAGAAGCCTCTATGGAGAGCTTATTTTAACCCCCTCAGAATTGCTTCCAGTTCGTGAAAAACCACTGAGTTCAGTTGCTCTCTGTTTCTGCGGGCTGAGGCCACGGCGAACATGACTATGCCGGTGTGGCTACGACCGATGCACCCGAGGCCTATCCGATCGGTGCGGACCGATGCATCGCAATTGATCTTGATCTCCCCAGCAGATGGGGGAACCCACCGGCACTCACAGCGGGCTTCTGCGCTGCTGCTGAAGAACGCGACCCTGGACCGATCAGGAGCTTCTTTTCTCCGCTTCTGATCGTTGCCTGATCGGTCTGTGGACCGATCAGTAACTCCACAGTATGCTACTGAGTGGAATCTGATCGGTCACCAGACCGATCAGGAAACACTGAGTATCACTGGATCGGTCTGGAGACCGATCCAGAGCTTGGTTTTTGCCCAAACCAAGTCCAAACCAATATCCGGTCAACCTTGACCTATTGGTTCATCATGCTTAGCATCTGGTCACTTCCTTGACCTGCTAAGACTCCCCACCAAGTGTCCGGTCAATCCCTTTGACCTACTTGGACTTTTCCACACCAGACGTCCGATCATCCCTGATCCATCTGGATTTTCCTCTTCGTGCCAAGTATCCGATCACTCCCTTGACCTACTTGGACTTTCCAACACCAGAAGTCCGATCATCCCTGATCCATCTGGATTTTCCAACACCAGAAGTCCGATCATCCCTGATCCATCTGGATTTTCCCTTGCCTGGTTTCACTCACCAGGACTTTCCAACCGCCTAACATCCCGATTAGGACTTTCCAGCGGCTTCACTCACCGGGACTTTCCACACCGCCTAACATCCCGTTAGGACTTTCCCACCGCCTGCTCCACTCACGGGACTTTCCACACCGCCTAACATCCCACTTAGGACTTTCCCGTGCCAGCTCCTGCTTGGACTTTTCCATGCAAGTCTCCATACTTGGACTTTTCCAAAGTCTCCATACTTGGACTTTTCCAGTGCCAGGCTCCCTGCTTGGACTTTTCCGTTGCCAAGTCTCTATACTTGGACTTTTTCCCGAATCAGGTCAACCAGGTCAACCTTGACCTACGGTTGCACCTACAATCCCCCAAACATCTATTCTTGTCTCACATCAAGAATAGAACTCTCTCACGAGTGTCAAACATCAACATGCAACTCAACTAGGTCAACCTTGACCTAAAGTTGCATCAACAATCTTCCCAAGTCAAACATCAAAATACAACTCGAGTCAAGTCAACTCGAGTCGGGTCAACCAGGTCAACCTTGACCTAAGGTTGCACCAACAGGATCTGGTCGAAGAGGAAAGAGCCAAGGCGTCCGTCCGGCTGATGGCGTACCGGCAACGGATGAAGTAAAATTACAATCGCCGCGTAATCCCCAGATCATTCCAGGTCGACGATCTTGTCTGGAAGAAAGTCAAGCCGGTCGGCGACGTCGGCAAATTGGAGGCACCGTGGGCGGGGCCCTTCAAGGTTATTGAAAAGATTCGCTCGGGCGTATATTACTTGGAGGATGAAGCCGGGCGGCAGCTGGATCGATCGTGGAGTGCAAATCATCTCCAGCCTTATCGAGCTGGATGAAAGGTGCGCAAATGTAATTCATTTTTGTGTATGTGCTAGTCGCCTATGGACTTGTAATGCAGGAAGCAAAAAGATGAAAACACATTAAGCATTCTCCGCCGAACGGCTTAATGCGGGAAGACCCCGTGCCGTTCGGCCGGGGCATATAAATGTACGAGCCGCACGCTCGATAACGAAGACCCCTCGCCCCTCGGCAGGGCGTATATAATCAGTTAGCCGTAAAGGCCGTCGAGCTTCGACGTTAAATATCGAGAGACGAGCCGGCGTCTATAAACCTTCCGAGCGAAAGACCGTCGAGCTCCGAAGTTAAATATCGAGAGACGAGCCGGCGTCTATAAACGTCCGAGCGGAAGACCGTCGAGCTCCGACGTTAAATATCGAGAGACGAGCCGGCGTCTATAAACCTTCCGAGCGGAAGACCGTCGAGCTCCGACGTTAAATATCGAGAGACGAGCCGGCGTCTATAAACCTTCCGAGCGGAAGACCGTCGAGCTCCGACGTTAAATATCGAGAGACGAGCCGGCGTCTATAAACCTTCCGAGCGGAAGACCGTCGAGCTCCGACGTTAAATATCGAGAGAGCCATAAACCTTCCAAGCGGAAGACCGCCGAGCTCCGACGTTAAATATCGAGAGACGGCGTCTATAAACCTTCCGAGCGGAAGACCGCCGAGCTCAGGTTAAATATCGAGAGACGAGCGGCGTCTATAAACGTCCGGCGGAAGACCGCCGAGCTCCGACGTTAAATATCAAAATACGAGCCGGCGTCTATAAACCTTCCGAGCGGAAGACCGCCGAGCTCCGACGTTAAATATCGAGAGACGAGCCGGCGTCTATAAACCTTCCGAGCGGAAGACCGTCGAGCTCCGACGTTAAATATCGAGAGACGAGCCGGCGTCTATAAACGTCCGAGCGGAAGACCGTCGAGCTCCGACGTTAAATATCGAGAGACGAGCCGGCGTATATAAACGTCCGAGCGGAAGACCGTCGAGCTCCGACGTTAAATATCGAGAGACAAGCCGGTGTCTATAAACGTCCGAGCGGAAGACCGTCGAGCTCCGACGTTAAATATCGAGAGACGAGCCGGCGTCTATAAACGTCCGAGCGGAAGACCGTCGAGCTCCGACGTTAAATATCGAGAGACGAGCCGGCGTTTATAAACCCTCCGAGCGGAAGACCGTCGAGCTCCGACGTTAAATATCGAGAGGCGAGCCGGCGTCTATAAACCTTCCGAGCGGAAGACCGTCGAGCTCCGACGTTAAATATCGAGAGACGAGCCGGCGTCTATAAACATTCCGAGCGGAAGACCGTCGAGCTCCGACGTTAAATATCGAGAGACGAGCCGGCGTCTATAAACCTTCCGAGCGGAAGACCGTCGAGCTCCGACGTTAAATATCGAGAGACGAGCCGGCGTTTATAAACCTTCCGAGCGGAAGACCGTCGAGCTCCGACGTTAAATATCGAGCGACGAGCCGGCGTCTATAAACCTTCCGAGCGGAAGACCGTCGAGCTCCGACGTTAAATATCGAGAGACGAGCCGGCGTCTATAAACCTTCCGAGCGGAAGACCGTCGAGCTCCGACGTTAAATATCAAGAGACGAGCCGGTGCCTATAAACGTCCGAGCGGATAGCCAGTCACATGATGCAATCAACGATAGCCTGGTCATACGGCTGAGTGGCTCGCTTATCAAAAATGTATGGAATAACCCTTTGGGGGTAAGGCACAAAGAAAAAGTGGGTCAGTGGAAGTTAGGGATATTAGCATGTAAATGCCGAGCGTTTACGTTCGAAAGCCTAGCAGCTGCGCGGTCGCATGATAGATGTCATTAAGGCGATCGAATTGAGCCGGACAGAAGCGTGGTGCCGAGCGGAAAGGATATAAAGAACACTTTGGCGTGACGACGGAAAAACGCCTTGCTAAAACAGAAGTGAAAGGAGCAGAAGGTCATCTATTACTCATTAGGTAAATCAAATAAGTCATTACAGAGATAAGTTGGGCGAACGGAGGGAATACAAAAAGTTCATAAAACGCTCCTCACACATCAAAATCAAAAAGAGCGTCGGATGATTTGAGAAGGGAGAGTTCCCACTGGCATAAGCACTGGTTTGTTCTGATAGCCCACCGCCTTGATCGCCTCCTCGAAAGTCAGGGATATCTTGTCGGTAAACTTCTCTCCGAAGTCTTCCGAGCGGAGGAACGCCTTCCTCACTTCTTCGGAGCGAGCCGACTCCCCCTTTAGCGTGGGCAGCGTCGCTGGCGGCCTGAAGATCCTTCAAATCTCCATCAAATCTTTGGAGATCGGCCGAGCGGCTCTCCTTCTCGGTGGCTAGCAGGGCGTCCAAATCTTTGATGCGTTGTTCCAGCCCCCTGATCTCCACCTTCATGTGGTCCATATCATTGATGGCCTGTTGCTTCCGAGTGGTCGCCGTTTTGATCTCTTTATCTCGTTGCTTGATCATCGTTTCAAGCCGAACGACCTTGCTCGCCAGATCGGAAGCCCTTTTCCGTTCGGCATCCAGTAGTTTTTTGGCCTTCTCCAGAGCGGCCGTCGACGGCCCGGCACCCCCCGCAGCTTTTTGTTTTTTCAACTCGTCCTCCAGTTCGGCCAATCGATCGCTAATGGCGATCTGCTCCACCCAGTTCTGCTAGCAAATGGGGACAGGTTAAAAACATAATTTAAATACGTAAACAAAGAAACAGAGCATACCCCGGTGGCCTGTTGTAGATTGCTGTCGCCGAGCTGCCCGAGAGTCATCTTGGCTATTCGACGCCGAGCGTCCACCCAAGCTTGGGCAGGGGGCCTGTCAAGGTAATATGCTGCTCGGAGACCACAGGCCGATCAGCAGCTGCCATGTACGCCTCTGAAGGAAGGCGCAGAACGGTTTTAATTAAGTTTTGGCCGCTCGGCTCGCTCTGGGAAGCGTCGGCCTTACCGGACGGCCCACCTGTGGACGAGGAGGGAAGCTCGCCCAAGCGCCTGATACGGCGCAAAGTTCTTGAAAGGCTGGACGGCGGCACCTCAGAGCTGGCCCTCGGAGAACCATGAGGAGTCGGAGTACTCTTGAGGGAAACCGTCCCGGACAGCATCGGCGCATCCGCGCCCCGCTCGAGCTGTGGCTCATCGAGTGTAGTCGAGGCAGATGCGGATTCCGGTCGTAGGCGTTTCCGAGCGCGTAGCGGCACATCATCGACCGAACGGCCCTCCACCTCGGCTTCGGTAGGAGGTGCTATGTCACCCGCGGCCTCATCGTGAGAGGCAGGGGCGTCTGAGGCTTCGGGGACAGTTGGTGTCCCCTCACCTTCTTCGTCGGCCGGATCAGTTGGAGCAAGGCCCCGTTCGGCGGCCTCCTTGTTCGTCATCGCCTCAATCTGAGCGGCCTTCAGTTTGAGCTTCTCGGTAGCTTTGGCGCGCCACATGACTTCAGCTGCAGGAGCAAAAAATAAATCAGTTAGAACAAAACAAATGGGAAGATAAGGAAACTTACTCATGCTGCAGGGCAGATCGGCTGTGGTAGAGGATAAGCCGAATATGTGCATTACTCCCGGGAGGAGTAGCTTGTCAATATGATAGCGCTGGCCAACTAGCCGTTCGGCTGCATGAAGGTAGGCTGCGTCACCTCTAAATTTGCCGAGCTCCGGTTGCGATGGCATCGCCGTCTGCCACTTGGTGCGAAAAGTTGGCCGCTTAGGAAAACGTATATAGAAAAAATGCTTCTTCCAATGTTTGTTGGAGCTCGACATATTATCAAAAAGGACGAAGCCTATCTTAGACTGGAAAACAAAGGTGCCCCACTCGGCTTGCTTGGGATAAAAAAAGTAGTGGAAAATTTTTGGTTCTAAGGGGATGTCATTCAGTTTGAATAAAACTATCACTCCGCTCAGCAACCTAATAGAGTTGGGAACTACCTGGCCGAGCGGAATGCGGAAATAATTGCAAACTTCTAAGAAAAACTTGTGGGGTGGAAAACGCAGTCCGGCCAGAAATTGGTCTCGGAAGAAAACAACAGTGCCGGGCGGCGGATCGTGAGGCCGATCGGCCGGTGTGGCTAACACTATTTGGTGGTCGTTCGGCAGGTCATAGGCTCGAGTGAGGCGCAAGGCGTCCTCCTCGTCGAACCAGCTTTCCATGTTCGAGTACCAAAGACCCGGAGCACCGCCGGTCGGCTGCGAGGTGCTAGTCATGGTCGACAAACAAGGATACGGGACCAAAAGGGAAGGTTCAAGCAAGGAATGGAGGAAAACCGACTGAAGAAAGCGATTAACAGAAAGAAGAAAATGTTGGGAACGAGAAGGAGGGTCTTACGAGCAAGAAAGATGATCGACGGGGGCCTGGGGGTTGCCGAAGAATTGAGGGGCGAGGTCGCCGGAGAAAATAACGAGCAGAGGAGCGCCGGAGGAAGATGCAGCAACAAGGCTGCGGAAACGGAGTCGCGGGCTTTATATCGCCGCCCGGGAGCAACCTCCACCGTCCAATCCAGGTCGTCGATAACGAGGTCATCATCCAGCCGTCCATTTCAAACGGCGACTGTCCCATCGGAAGTGACGCCACCGCCATACTCTGACAAACGCATGATCGCCACGTGTCAGCTGGATACTGGCCGCATTTAATGAGCTCCCCTTACCGTGCGCAGTGCACGTGATGAATAGTAGGGGAGAGCATAGGACATGGAGTCCAAGAGACCACAAGGCACGGACCAGATATCGCCGAACGGGCGAGCATCATTGGACCTGGCCGAGCGGCCCAATACAATTATCGTTGTTCTGTCAGATCGGCAGTCCAGTCAGTCGGACTTCGCCTCCTTCGACTAGACTCGAGGGGAAGGCAAGTGATCCAGTGGTAAGAGCCCGGGACCCCCTAACGAGGGGTCAACGCCACGTGGAGGCCAAATGGCCATGTAGCCCGCCGGAGAAGGGTGAGCCGACCGGACTTGGAAGAAATGGATAAGGCCGATCGGCCGACCAATGGACATTCGGTAGTAAAAGGCGCCCTGACCGGGTCGAGGTTCCGACGCTCAATGAAACAATGTCTCAGAGCCGAGAGGAAGTCACTCGCCTGGAGGTCTCCCCGGCATCGCAGCACAAGCGACAGGCGAGATATGAGGGGCGTGCCGTCCGGCCGCCGCAGGGGATGAAGGTCGTCCGAACGATGTTCTCCATCCAGCCGGCCGGACGTACGTCCCGGCTGGCGGTAAAGGAGAACAGGAACATCTCCTGATAGCCGTCAAGTCACATGACTAAGTCATACTCTTAGTTTGACAACGGGGTGTCTTGTTGTCCCATCGAAGGCGCGATGGGACTGTTGCAGTATGGCGTCAGGTAAGTTTTCTGACAGGCATACACCGAGGCATGGGCTGAGGATACGCACGCGCCTCGATAGGCGTGTAGGAGCTTTTTCATCGCCCTATATAAAGAACCGTAGACTTCGCCGGAGGTACGCATTCTACAAGCTTGGGAGCTCCTTTTTCCACTACTTACCTGACTTGAGCGTCGGAGGGTCGCCGCCGGGAACACCTTCCCGGCCCGACTTCTGTGCAGGAACGCCGGAGCTTCGGAGGCCTTTGCCATTGACTAGGAGAGCGTCACGTGCCCAGCGTCCCTTGGTTCGGCGATTCGGACAGGATCAATAGCCATTTATTTTAGGAAACATGGATAATGCCAGTGTGGATCTTGGAGCACGTGGAGCATAATTGCAACTCTATAAAAAGTAGTCCCACTTTACGAGCATATTTATGCATACACATGCATTTACAAATCCTAGACTATTGTTCTTCTTTCTTCCTCTCTTCTGTTGAATATTTATTTGAGCATTAAAGTGGTTGCGCTGGGAATCTCTCAATCATCATTCTAATTCTTTCATTCTCGTTCTCTCTCGTTTAGGCTCCTGTAGGTCTTTTCATAAATCAATAAGGCGATCGATAACCAAGTCAACATCGATATCAATTCATCGATGATTAGTTCGTCGACATTTTCAGACAAGATCAATAGATAGTTACAATCAACAATGGGCTGTGGAAATTGAGTTGGTTTAATCCTCCAAATATCTCTAATAATTGAGTTGATTTTTTTAATAATTTCATAACGCCCAAAATAAAGTATAAACATATCCTAACAAATGTCGTTGATATAATAGAGTTTTCTTGTTTATATATATAACATATTTAAAATTTAAATGAATCAAGCAATTGAATACGTGATCACAAAATTTTACTTTTGAGTCAGCATCCCTGTGAACTTTAGATTTATATATCATAATAAAAATCACACAATATAATTTTTTTCATCAAAATATATATATATATATATATATTTTGTTTAACTGACAAACTAAATACTTTAGTTCAAAACTAAAATATTAAAAGAAACTAAAAAATTGAAACGATTAAAAACAAACTAAGATGAGTTTTGTATAAAATTAAATAAGTCATTCTTTGTAAATTGTAAACATTCTATTATGTATTTTTTGGGGGTTGAATTCATCCTTTATTTTAATAAAAGATTAAAAAAAAAGTCTCAATATTAATATTTTGTTTGCAGTGCAGGGCAGTGCAGCGCAGCTGTAGTTGGACCTAGGGAATTGACATATCCGATGGAGGAATAATATATAAAACAAAATAAGAGCATCATTACAAGTGTATTTTGTACTGGAGACTGGAGAATGCATTTATTGTCGTTGAAGGAGAGCACGGTCAAAAAGGGGCGCCCGCAATTAAAATTTTGGGCACGTCAAAGCGCATAGAAGTCACGAGAATCGAATGACCATGCAAATCAGCATCATATCGGCTGCCTGGCCCACATCCAAATTAATAACTAGATACCCAAAAGGCAAAGAAAGGAGCTCAACCTGTCTGATCTGGCTAGCTAAATGGTCCGTCTCCTTCCTCATTTATAAAGGACAACCATAGCAATTGAATTCAGCAACAGGGAGAAGAGATATTAGAGAAGGTGAAGGAGGGGGGAAACCACAAGTGAAAGAGCTCGTACGTAATTATTGTTTAATCAGAGACAGAAGAGGTGGGCCATTGTCATTTGAAATCGTAGCAGAAGGTCGCTTTGTGGCCTTTATATCTTATCTTCATCTGATCATCTCTACGAACCATTCCATCTCCTCCAACACAATCTCCCTTTCGATGTCTCTGTTTTCAGTTTTCACGAACTCAAAATCGTGTAGTCGTATGTCATCGCTGGTAAAGCTCGCAACTTTATAGCAGTTTGATGCTTCTATCGTTCGGGTCGCCTTGAAGTCTCTGGAAGAATTCTTCTTCTTCTTCTTCTTCTTCTTCTTCTTCTTTTTACAATGATTTATGCTGCTTGACGAGGCAACCTGGTGATCAGCTGTTTGCCATGCTTGATGAAGAGTCTCTGTGTTCTTATCTTCCCTGATTCAGTGTTTTGTGTCCAATTCTCATGGAGAGGAGAGTAGAAATTTCATCAAAAAGATAGCTTTTTTTGGCTTCGATAGCGCCGGAAGGAGATTGTGAGATGGACAACCAAAAAGATAGTCTTTTGACATTAATGGTAGAGCCTCCAAACTCTACGGAGGTGGAAAGGAGCGCCCATTCCATGTCTTCCCACTCCCCTGCGTCCTCCTCTTCCTCCCCGCCTCTGTCGAGCAAGGGTGGCGGCGAAGGCGCCGGCGCCGGCGCCGCCACGAAGCGGCGGCGCCACCAGAGCGACCACCCGGTGTACCGCGGCGTCCGGATGCGGAACTGGGGGAAGTGGGTGTCGGAGATCCGCGAGCCTCGCAAGAAGTCGCGAATCTGGCTGGGCACGTTCCCAACTCCGGAGATGGCGGCGCGGGCTCACGACGCGGCCGCCCTAAGCGTCAAGGGGGCCGCCGCGGTGCTCAACTTCCCGGAGCTCGCCGGTTTGCTCCCCCGCCCGGCCACGCTCTCCCCCCGCGACGTCCAGGCCGCAGCCGCCAAGGCCGCTGAGATGGATCCCGGCGCCGGCGTGGAGTTGCCGGCAGACTGCGACGACCTGGGCCAGATCGTTGAGCTGCCACCGCTGGACGAAGGGTTCCGCATCCTCGACTCGGCCGATTCCGGCAGCGAGTTCCTCTTCGACTCGTGGGGGTGGTGGCTCCCGTGGACGGAGACGGCGGATCTTTCGTGGACTCCGGCCGATACTTTTCCTCCGACCAGCTTCGAAGCTCTTCAATGGAACTAAATATCTATCATCATCAACTCTTCTTCCTTCAATTTTTCCAATTTGGGCTCCTTTTTCATTGCTTTTAATTCTATTTTCGTTTCTTCTATGGATATAAATTTTTGTTTTTTTCTTCTTTCTAGTCCCAATTACTTTTTTTTTTAAATTTCTTTGCTACAAAATCAGGTGACTATATATTTTGGGGAACGCTTGGAGAAGAAACTATGCTTCTCTTCTTCTTTCTTCCTTTTAGCATTTTCCTAAATCAAGAAAATTAAGTACGATTGAAATTTATTGAGTAATTAAACTACGAACTCCTTTTTCTACAAATCTGAAGAACTCCTTTTCTTTATTATTATTATTTTTTTAAAATAATCCATTAAACTAAGACTCTCTCTGTCTATGCGACTGTTTGTTTCCCCAAGGAATTGTGAAGTTACATTTTTGAATTTTCTAATTACTATTAAAAAAATCTATACGAAGAGCCTTTTTTTCTTCTTGTTTTATCCGTCGAAAAGTGGAAAATAAAATGTTTTTCTTTAAATTTTTCAAAACACAACTCTCTTCATTGTATCTATATGCTTCAAAATTTTCCCCATTGAAACCCCTTACTCGAATATGAAATCATTTTTTCAAGATTAAAGTGAGTTTTTTTTTTTAGTTACGTAAACGTTTACATTGTGGAAATATCGTATATTTTAGATTAAAATGAATTTAAAGTAAAACTAAGTTAAAAAAAAATGTTATTATTCACAAATTGTTTAAATTAAAGTATTCATCAATATACGCTTACTTCAACAAATTATAGGTATTATTAACATGTTTTTGAAAAAAAAATAAAAGATTATCACAAATTTTTTAAATATTACTAAAATATAAAGACGAAAATGATTTTATTCATAAAAAATCAAACAAAAATATTACGACAAGCAGATTGAAAATTGTAAATTTATGACGATACAAATGGAGAATGTATAATAAGAAAAAAAAACACTTAATTTTGGGTAAGATTAAAATATTGATCCAGTAAAATTTATTATTATTTTTTTGTAAATGTGAGAAAATCTTTGATTTGAATCACAAACAATAAAATTAAACTGTTTTAAACATTATGATTGTCCGAATCAAAACAAGGACGTCCTTTTCAATGGCCATAGATATAAATGAAAAATTGCCATCGGAACAGCGATGACTCACTCGCCACTGCCCAACCTCAGTGGCAAATAATTAATTATTATTTTTTTAAAAAGGAAAAAAATAAATCGACACAGTAATAAAAAAAACAAAGATGGATATTTCTTGAGTTTTTTTATTTATTTAATATTGGTGCTGAAATTAATTCCATCTCACCCACCACCAAGATGATGGACCAACAATAACCAATGGACTATTCTAATATAAAAGAATAATATTTTTTTTTCTCTGTGTATCATATGAAAGAATGTTTTTCTTTTTAAAATATATATTTTTAGCAAGTTATAAGATATAATTTAAAATAATTTTAATATATTATTATAATATCTATAATAGAATTTGATCGTACATAAAATGTTTTTTTTAAAAATAAAATAACATATTTAAAAATTATAGAAAATAAATATTTATTATAATATTTTATCTTTATTAGTAAAGAATTGTAAATATTGATTTTATTTGCGGTGCACTTGTATGGTTTACAAGTTGTAGTTATTTGGATCCCACTAAACGCTGGCTCTCGTTTGCATGCATACCGTACAATAAATATACAAATGGACAGAGAAATGTGATAGAAACGTGTGCAACTTGTAGCATACAACATGTATTCAAATATAAATACGTGTTCTATTTTTGCCACGTTTTGTAGAAATAAATACGTCAAAGATTATAGGTGAACAAGAGGAAAAATAAAATCAAAATAAATAGTTTTTCCCATTTTCATAATTAATTTGTCCCTCTCTCCAAGAAAAAGAGTTCATATCGATTCGGTGGGAGAAATAAATGTATAGCGATTATTTGAGGGCGATAATATGAAAAGGATCTACTTAAACTTACCTAAATGACCTGATGTACAATAATATAATGAATTTTTAGATTGAACCGATTATGAAAACAATACACCCACTCATAATCAAACTTACAAAATTTAGGCGAAAAAAGTGAGGAGAATTGTTGATCTTTACAACATATAATTATAATTTTGAAATTAGTTTACCCCACTAATGATGTGTAATTGGATTAATGTTAATGAATTTTCTGTAGTATATGATGAGATCTTTTGTTCTTCTATAATTTATACTATTAAAAAAGAAAATACAATCCACATGACTCATATGAATTTTATTTTGTCATTAAAATAAAATTTATAAGATTGAGAATTAGATCTCTTCTAATCCATGAGACGAGAAATTATACTATTTTTTTGATAGGACAAGAGAATATAGTGTTGAGGACCGCTGACAATAATTAGTGCCTGTTGAGTGGTAAGCATGACTTGTAGGTTGGAAAAATTAAATCTCTCCTAATGGCCTTTAATTGGAGCCAATATCCGCTAAATATTCCAAATCAATCGAGAGGGAGAAATGGGTCCCTCCAAAGATATCTTACAGATTTTGCACGAATGATTAGACCACTGTCGCTGGTTTAAATATAATATTAAAAAATGGGCTCCAAAAAACCATCTTTTTACAAAATATTAAGAAAGGAATGAACTTGACATTTTTTAAACATCCACAAACTGTTGAAACTCAAGTGAATTAGAAATATATGATTTATTAAAAATCGCATTCATGACTTTATTATTTGATATAGATAGTTTTAAACCTCTTATATATTTTTTCTAACTTATATTTTAGTTTTGTGATTTATAATTTAAATAGATTTTGTTATCCATGATTATTTGAGAAGTTATTTAATTAAATCACCAGCTTATTTATTAATTGTTAAATTTATCGTATGCAATCTTTCTGATACTTTTAAAATATTTAATTTATCACTACAATTTTAATAAATTTATCTACATACTATATAAAAATATTTAAAAAACTTACCAAGCAAGTATTAAAAAATAATTAACTCCTAAAGCATCTATATGTCTAATCATCTTTTTATTCACATCATCGATCATGTCATGTCTTAATTAGCATATCATTAATTAACGAATTACTAATACAATTTTATTTGGATGACAGATTTATTACGCTTTTTAACACTACCGCATGATAAATTTATTATTTTTAAAATTACATAATAAATTTGTTAAAATTAATAAAATAATAATGAATTTTTATTAATAGTAAAATTGCAAAATTAATTTAATTTCTTTTCACGGCGTAGAAACGGTCAATTCCCTCAATTTAGTTATAGATCGTCTGTTCCATCAATTAAGTTGACCGATCCTGCGCCATTTTCAAACATGAAAATGCAAATAAAAAAAAGTGACATCCAAAATTGCAAGTTGTTCGGATCCGATGCAATTTAATTTTATGGTTGGATTTTCGTTGGAAAAGGATGAGCAGGGGAATGGGCGCGCATGGAGGAGGTAGTGACCTCATGGAGCCGCTGTTGTCGGATGCAAAAGTTATTGCTGTCGGGGAATGTAGATATGATGGCGACTGTCGGCAACTCCGCCGCCATACACGTGTGCGCGGATCTAAAGGTTCACTAATCCGTCAGTCAAACTTTCACTCGTGCTGCCGAAGCTTCCTCCCAACGCATCCACCAGTCTCCCAGTGCTACGTCGACGCATATGGGCAGGGCAGGTCAAGGCATCGGGCGAGGATCTAAGCTAGGTTGCTCGGCACGGGTCACGGATTTTTAATTTATTTTTTTTTATCAAAATCGGATCCATGCATTTGAAAATGCACAAAAGTATTTTTTTTAAAAATATATTAAAATATTGAAGGCTGTCAAAACAATGCTGCAAAAAGCTGTCAGACAAGACGTTGTAAAAGGTGATTTATTTATCCTAATATCATGTTAATCTATTCCTAAATAATATGAAAAAAAAATAAATTATAAATAATTATTAATCATTAATTAGTATAGATAGTTAAGATATAAAGGAAAATATATGTATTAAATTTTAATCTTAAAATTTTATATAATAATATTTTATATCTTAATCATGACACCGCTACAATATGGTAAAATAAATATAAACTTTGGGTTGGTGGTTGAAATAAGTCAAATGTAGAGATTTCAAACAACATTTGACAAAGAACGTATTTCAAATAATACTCTAATGTCGTTGATGTGGTGGATAACCGAGGCTGTGATGTGGTGGTCTCCATATGGAGTAGAGATAGTTTTTGGTCAATAGTCAATTGGAGGTGGAGGTGGAGGTGGAGTTCTAAGGGTTCATTCGACTCCTTTGTTCGGTCATCCCATCCATACTACTCGGTCATTAGACTTCTTTGACTCGGATAACTCGAGTCCCTTAGTTTCGTTACCCGGCTATCATGACTCATTTATTTGACTTCAATTGTTCAGTGCATCTGACTCCCTCAATTTCATTACTCGACTATCACGACTAAGTTATTTAACTCTCATCAGTTCTGTGTATCTGACTCCCTATCTCGACTATCATGTCTCATTCATATGACTCCAGCACTTCGGTGTATCTGACTCTAGCAAGTTGGCATAACTCAGGCTTTTGGGTTCCTTCTGCCTTGTCAGGCTCGACCCGCATCCTACATGGCTTGTTAAAGACGTGGACGGTGGCGTAACGGCTTCATTCATGAGACTATTTCTCTCGAAAGGAGTGGAAAACGCCAACACATGTCTCGGAGAACGTGATAAATGGACACACATATATTGGATCCACAGATACACATTCGCCGCTTTATATAATTTCGCTTACTCCTACGGGCACATGTATGCGAAAACAACCACAAAAACTCCTTTACCACTCAAGTTTTTTGTTGTCGTGTAGCCCCTGTACTGATTTGAGCATCGGAGTGATCATGCCAAGTGATTAATTCTGTCTGAGAACGGAAACGTTTGATTAGCCGGTGACGCGCTACATACTTGCAATGGTCGCTAGGAGAGTGACACGACTCTTGATTTGTGAGGAAAAACACTCAGGGAAAGTGGGTTAGAATGACGACTAAGAAAGTCCTCGACGATGCCACTTTGATGTTCGAGTCAACTATTGGTGAAGAAGAGAATGATTGCTAAAAATTAAGATTTTAAGAGTTATATGCTCTTACTTTTGCTTATGAGACTAGACTATCTTTTATAGGATTAGAACTCCCTGTCACATTCTCCCTATGCTCCCTCGTTTATCGCTATTGTGGTCTCATTCTCTAAAATAAATGATCATTATGATCCATTTATGTCGGGATAAATAGTTACGTCTTCCGTCCTTCTCGCGATAACAATAGCATTGTTCATGCCCTCAAAGAATAACATGACAATCTGTTGCTTTAGTTCTTGATAGTTGGAGTTGTTTCAATTTCATTTAAAGGAGTTGAAAACGTGGTAAATCAAGAGTCCGCAATTGGTAGTCGGAAGTGGCCCTGAGCCTGAAGTAGTCGACAGTAATTATGAGTCGAGAGTAGTCGGGAGTCAGAAGTAGCTGTGAGTCAGGAGTAATCGTTAGTCGAGAGTAGCCCGAAGTCAGAAGTAGTCATGAGCCTGAGTAGACGGGAGTCGAAAGTAGTCGTGTGTTAGAAGTAGTCTGAAGTCGGGAGTAGCTGTGAGCCTGAAGTAGTCAGAAGTCATCTCTTGTTGACCTTGTCTACCATCCTGACTCAATTATTAATCTTCTTGGCCATGTAACCCTTGGGAAATGCCTCTGCATCATCGAGTCTACCCTCAACGCTCATTCTAATTTCTTTTTGAGTTCTACCGATATCCTAGATAGTTTTCTCATCATCGAAGCATTCAAGCCCCTCTTGTCCATTGTCGTCTCCTGTTGACTCACTGGTTCACAATCTCAGATAGAAATAGTTATATTTCAAACAATAATATTGTGGTGTTGATTTTAGGATTTATAAAACAACAAGTGATGTTAATTTTTAAATTGCAACATGATAGTAGTTTGAAATTTAACACTATAGCAGTGTTATTTTTTGAATGTAATATCACCACGGTGTTCTTTGAAATCCAATCTCATAGTAATGTTATTTTTTTAACGTAGACAATGATAGTTGTTCGGAGAAGTAAAATGGAAAATAAATATATTTTAGAAATCTAAAAGTTAATTAAGTCGAAAATTTTATAATTTTAAATGTGTCTTTTCATAATTCCATAATTTTAAATACGTTGTCGGGTTTGAAATAGGTTAGTTGTCCGTGACTTAATCGAATCTGATTATATCGCCTTAAAGGGAAAAAGTAAATCATGTCGTACAGAATCTAACCTAATTAGCATGTTGGATTGGTGACGGGGGCTCTATCCACAAACCGGAAAAGACCCACAAAGAAAAAAGAAGGAAAGGCCAAAAGGTTTAAAAATTAAAATAATCCTATTTTTATGGGTGAGTGGAGCTTGGCTCGATTCGAGACACAAACACTACAGATAATTAAATGGCAAAATAAACGGAATCCAAAAGTTTGGAAACTTAAGATTATTGCAATTATACGATTTTTTTCCTTTTTGTTTTTTTTTTCTAATGAACAAGCACATGTATGAATATATAGATGCACGGTCCTTAATTTTTTTTATAATAATACATAAATTATAGATACCACTTACTCATATTTCTATAATAATTTCTTAGTTGTCTCCTCAGATAGATCTAGTGGTTAGCACATGAGCTATTACTATCATAAGATCTGGGGTTCGAATTTCGATAAAATTAAGATAAATACCTTTCTTATGTACGGAGGGCGCTGGGGACGAGTATACATGTGTACTTTTAGTTCATAGATAGATTTTATAAATACTAAGTCACATATATTATTTTTATAAAATTTAATATTATGTCTAAATAAAAATCTATATTATATAATTACATATATATCAACATATATAAAATTCATAAATTATAAATTTATAAATACTAAGTCATTTATATTATTTTTATAAAACTTAATATTAAGTCTAAAATAAAAACTTATATGTTTATATAAAATTTTATATGCATAATATCGCTAATTTTATATATACGATTTTGATATACTGCGCGATACGCACAGTACGTGACTGTGCGCGTCGCGCAGTATATCATGATTTTTTTGTTTTTTTTTAAATTTTGATTAAAAAAATATATATATTAATTTTGATTAAAAAAATAATAAAATATATTTTTTAAGATTTTATTAGTAGGATTCAGACATCCTAATTGGGATATAATTTTTCAATTAATTTTTTTTTTTAAGATTTTACCTCTGGGGTTTAGATTTTCCAATTAGATTATAATATTTAGTTAAAAAAATTAAAAATGAATTAAATTTAAGTATTTATGGAGTATTGTAATATGTTAAGGGGATATGTTAAAGCTGTTATATAAAGAAATATTATTTTTTAATTCAAAATTTTTGTGTTTTGTTATTTTTTTTTTATAATTAATTTTTGAATTAAAAAAATAATTAAAATATTTTTAAAAAATTTTATTTTTAGAGTTCAGATTTTGGGTTATAGTATCAAAGTTATTTTTTTTTTAATATTTTACCTCTAGGGTTCAGACTTTGAGTTATAGTATCAAAGCTATTTAGGGTTCAAGTTTTGGGTTATAGTATTAAAGCTATTTTTTTTTAGATTTTACCTCTAGGGTTCAGGCTTTGGGTTATAGTATTAAAATTATTTTTTTTAGATTTTACCTCTAGGGTTCAGGCTTTGAGTTATAGTATCAAAGCTATTTTTTTTTTAGATTTTACCTATGAGGTTTAGATTTCCCAATTAGGTTATAATGTTTGATTTTAAAAAAAAATTAAAATAAAATCAATTTAAGTATTTATTGAGTATTGTAATATGTTGAGGAGATATATTAATATATTAGAAATTTATATAAGGAAATGTTATTTTTTTAATTGATTTTCTTAATTTAAAATATTAAAAAAAAATCAAAAAATAAAAAAAAACGATTGATATCACTGTGCGCGCGCATGATATCAATCCGAGATATATATATAATTCATATAATATTCTAGTTTTATTATATATATATATATATATTATATTAATCTTATATTTTTCTCTTATTTTTATTTAATTATATATTTAATATTTTATATGCTACACGGACAGAAGCTCCAATCGAGCCATGAAGGCTCATGGACGAAGTATGAAAAACTATAACATTAGCATCGGGAGAGATGGAGAAAATGACCCACTTATCAACTTTGGATCCCAAGATTTGGAAGGAGTTATCACCTCGCACGATGACCCCTTGGTGATATGTGCCATTATATGTAACTATAATATGATGAGAGTGTTTGTAGATACGGGAAGCTTAGTAAATATGTTATACATGGAAGTCTTTGACCAAATACAAATTGATCGAGAGGAACTATGACCTATGTTAACAACCTTGTTTGGGTTCACTGATCATGAATTACAACCATTGGGGTAGATTAGACTCCCTATTTCACTGGTGAGGAACCCTTAATACAAACTCGATGCACTGTCTTCATGGTGGTCTACGCTCCTTCATCTTACAATATCATCCTGAGAATGCCTACTCTCAGTTCATTCTATGCGGTGGTCTCTATATGGAGATGGTTAAAATTGATGTCCGGTGTGTCAAATGTGGTCATTAATGTCGCCCGGTTTATGGTTGACATGTGTGGATGCCACACCGAGAAAGCGACTTGAGATGATTATTGAGATTCCATGGATTCGAGTGACTAATCCAATTACCCAACGCTTGAGCCTGCCTTTTTTGCCCCTAGATTTTATGGTTGAAATTTTGAGCTCTGACTCTTATAAGGACCTGGGTTAATTTAGATCCTCATTCGATAGAGGCATAGAGCAATCCCAGATTCTCAATGAAAGGGCTTGTCAACAGAGTTTGACTTGCTTGAGGAATGGGAGTAAGCAGTGAAGCTTAACCAAGGTAGGAAAGAAAGGATTTTGCTAGTTTTGGGCAATTAAGAATAGGGAATGAAGGGACGGCACATGAAAGAGGCTTAAGAATCTCATCACAATCAGTAGGACCCTAAAGAAAGAGTGAAATCAATGAAGAACCATGATAGGATACAGCCATGGCAGTCTTGCTTGTTCCGTGAGCTTGTGCGAAGTAAATTTATCTTAAAGAGATAGAGATAGAGTCAAATTTCAATCTCGACTTCACCAAAATAGTATTATATAGTTATTCTATCTGTGCTCAAATTACACCATCATCAGATCCAACCCTTAACTATCATAAAATTTGAAATATGCAACGAACAACGTAGAATGAAAATGAACTTTAGTGGAAAAATTGGATGGGGCTAAAGTATCCCGTGAGTGAAAAAGTCCACGATTTCACTTCAACTAAGTATCGATTTAGAGTTGGCCGATCTGATAGGACGACGAAGATCATGGGTCAGCCGACGACATGATATACTCTTCACGACTTGTGGGGAATTTTTGCGGAGCATGATCGTCGCATTAGTCGAATTCCAAGAACAGGATATCTAGATTATTAAAAAAATGAATTACAATTTCCTTACCTGCCTTCTAATTGCCGGCCATCCCAGCACAGTCTCACGTGATCGGTCCCACGATCATTTTTGAGAAGGAAAATTATAGTTGGCCAGTAGAGAAGAGGACTTTTTTCCTATCCTTACCTTGTGATAGTAACTCTGTTCCATACTAATCAAGTCAACCTGTCCACGGAGCGTCTTGGGCTTTATAGTAGCACCTTTAGTCATTTGTCAATTAGTTTTACGGCCCGCTTCTCTGTTGATTTCCGCAATATAATAAGGTTTGATCTCGTGACAGCCGGGAGATTTCTCCTCATTCTCGACTTCTCCTACCTCCGGTCCATGGCTTCCCGGCGGCGTACGTATTCTTCTCAAAGTTATCATCCTAGGCGACAACGGGCGAGATGTGCATCCACTTCTTACGAGGAAAAATATTCTTTTTTTTTATCTGGTCAATGCGTAGAATGCTTTTTGATCTTTATTCCCTCTTGATAGGGTTGGGAAGACATCTCTGATGAATCAGTACGCTCAAAGCGCTCTACAACTCGCTTTAGCGTTTTTTTACCTTAATTTGGATTAAAGGTTTATTTTTTGGGGTGGAATTATCTATTTCTGATGCGAAGTTTGGTTTTGGTCGGTAATTGTTAGATATGTGAACCAGAAGTTCATCAATCAGTATAAAGCTACCATTGGTGCTGATTTTCTTGACCAAGGTAGATTGTTCATCTTACAGGTTAAGAATCTTACAATGTGTTTTCACCTTACAGTATTGTTTCTCTCCTATGAATGATACAAGTGTACTATCATGACAAATACGTTTCTCGTGAAACTATTTTTGATTGTGACGTGAATTCTTTTGATGTCATGTCTGTATAAAAAAGATTAAAAAAAAAGGAAAGGTCATCATTTACTTGATTAATTGTGTGTTTATCCCGCGATTGATGCTGCGGTTTTTATTCATAATCTATCCAAGTCATTTAGTTACTTACCTGAAGTCAGCGTCTATTCAATGATTTTCCTCCAGATTTTAAATGAGCAAACATGAAAATGAACTCCTGTTATTGCCTTTTTCTCTACTTATGATTGGAATGCTCCATGTCAATGAGATCAAATAACTGCGAACTGTTGGAATAATGACATGTCATAACTTATGTCAGACCATAAGTTTCAAGTATTTTGGACTGTCTGGACATGCTACTGCTTTATTTTATTATCTATAAACTCTACGGCAGCTTATTATGCTGATTTCTGATCAATTTTACAATGTATAGTGATTTCCTTGCAAGAACCTTGAACCTTGTCGCCTATTTTCCAATAGTAAATGATGGGCTTGTTTTTTCATTGTTACCTAACTCGTGTTGAATGAAATTTTGAATATTTATTCTCTTTGGGAAAATAGGGACACTGCTCAGAACTTTTTATTGATGAATGAAATCTAGAAGAGAAATAGTAGTTTCGGCAACATACCTAGAATGCATTAGATTCCTTACAATAGAGGATAGCAAGTGCAAGTTCCATTACAAATTACATCAAACTTGGTTAAAAAGTGTTTCTCACTTCATGGTGTCATATTGGAAATATTGATATGGTTTGATAATTTTCCTAATCTATTGCAGTTTCTGACCTAGGAAACATACTATCGGATGTGTGGAGGTAATGATTATGTAACTATATTACAAAGAATTGTAACCCACAGTAACTTGATTAGCAGGAGAATGTTCTTGTTTTTGGTTCAATATTTATGATTCAAGAGATCACATTCTAAGAACAACCTGGAAAAGTGAATATTAGAAACAAGAGGGATAACATGTGAAAATTTGAGCTTATATATTCTTCTCGTTTTTGCTTTGTTGTTGTTGTTTGTGTGTGCACGTGCTCTAGGAGAGAGAGTGTCATATGTGTATAGAAAAACTGAAAAAGCAATGTTGTTGTTAGTGACGAATGTGTAGAATTCATGAGGATTTTTTTCTTAATTGTTGATTGTTCATATGCAAGTAATTTCTATAAGCTATGGCCTAATAGAAGTAGTTTCTATGAGTTTTTTATTCTTCAAATATGGGACACAACAGGACAGGAAAGGTTTCAGAGCCTTGGTGTGGCTTTCTATCGTGGAGCTGATTGTTGTGTTCTTGTCTATGATGTTAATGTAATGAAATCATTTGATAACTTGAATAATTGGCGCGAGGAATTTTTGGTTCAGGTGAATGATGCTTTGGCCCTTCTTGTTCAGTTTGCTATGAGATAAAAGGGGACTTGACTGAACATTTTGTTACGTTGCATCTATGTGGTTTTCTCATTTTTCGGTCAGACCCTGAGAACTTCCCTTTCATAGTCTTGGGTAACAAGATTGATATTGATGGTGGCAACAATCGTGTGGTAAGATGTTCCCTCCTTTTCTATACAATGCAGTAGCAACAACAACATCCAAGTCTTATACCATTAGATGAGGTCGGCTATATAGATCCTTTTACGCCATTGAACTCTATCTCTTACTATATCGTCATTTAATACTTAAATAATTTTTATCTTATTTTGTTGTTGCTAACCAAGTCTTTTTTAGTATTCTTCATTTGATATGTGTATTTGTCATAGTTTTACATCGCCTAACTAGAGTATTTATTGGTCGTTACATGCTTGTACCATTTCAAACGTATCTCTCGGAGTTTCCCTCAATAGATGTAACTCCGACTTTCTCTCTAATGTTCTCATTTCTTATTCTATCCATCCTCGTATATCCACGCGTCCACCTTTAACATCTCCATTTCTGCAACTCTCATCTTCTGCTCATGTGCTTAAGTCATAGATCAACATTCAACTTCATATAACATAGTAGGTCTAATTGTGATTTTGTAGAATTTTCTTTTAAGTTTTAGAGGTACTTTACAGTCATATAAAACACCTGATGCTCTCTTTCATTTCAACCATCCTACTTGTATTCTATGTAAGATATCTCTCTTAATCCTTCCATCGTTTTGTAAAAATAATCCTAAATATTTAAAGTTCTCAGTTCTGGGTAACTCATTATCTTCTATCTTAACAATTGTCTCATTACATCTAATATTGCTAAATTTAAATTTCATATATTCTTTCTTTATTCTACTAAGTCTAAAACATTTCTCTTCTAGTATTTCTCGCCAAGATTATAGTTTAGCATTTATTCATTCACGTGTTTCATCTACCAAAATAATATCATCTACAAACAACATGCACCATGATTTTGTGTTTTGAATATGTGTATGTGTATATTGAGTTCGTTCATAATTAATGTAAAAAGATAAGGATTTAAAGTTAATCCTTGATGTAACCTTATCTTTGTTAGAAATGCTTCAGTTACTCCGTCTGAAATCTTTACTCTGGTCGTTACATCCTCGTACATATTCTTAATTAGTTCAATATATATTAAGCTAACACATCTCTTTTCTAAAATTTTTCATATAATTCCTCTTAGGACTATATCATAAGTTTTTTTCTAAGTCAATAAATACCATGTGTAGATCTTATTTTTGCTCCCGATATTTTTCAATTAGTTGTCTAAGAAGATGTATAACTTCTATTATCGACCTTTCAGGCATGAACCCAAATTGATTTTCGATCACCGTGGCTTCCTTCCTTAATCTTTTTTCTATTACTTTTTCCCAAAGTTTCATGGTATGCCTCATTAATTTAATACCTCTAGAGTTTGCATAATTTTGTACGTCTCCCTTATTCTTATATAAGGGAACTAGAGTACATACCCTCCATTGATCAAACATTTTTTTCATTTTAAAAATTATGTTAAATAATTTTGTAAGTCATTCAATACATTTTGTAAGTCATTCAATACATTTTTTTCCCTAGACACTTTCATACATCTATCGAAATATCATCTGGTTCAACGGCTTTTCTATTGTGCATCCCATTTAAAGTTTGAATTTTACGATAAAAATTTAAATTTCTATATTCATTTGAGCTACTTAAATTATCTAAGTTAAGTTGGTCACCTAAATCTTCATTAAAAAGTTGATGAAAATACTTTTTCCACCGCTCTTTTATTTCAAAGTCGTTTACTAGTACCATATTATATTCATTTTTAATACATTTTGTTTGGATAAAATCTCTTGTCTTCCTTTCTCTCACTTTAGTTATTTTATAAATGTCTCTTTTCTCTTATTTTATATCCAATTTTTGATATAATCGTTCAAAAGTTTTATTCTTTGATTCATGCATTATTTTCTTAGTCTTTTTTTTTGTCTATGGTATATTTTTTAAAATTTTCTTCATTCTTACAAATATATAATTCCTTATAAGCTGTTCATTTTTCCTTCACTTTCTCTTGTACTTTCTCATTCCACCACCAAGATTCCTTATTTAGTGGTGCATGTTTCTTTGACTCACTGAGTACACTTTTAGTTACTAGTGCATGTCCATACAATGCAACAACAACAACAACAACCAAGCCTTTTCCCACTAGGTGGGGTCGACTATATGAATCCTTTTACGCCATTGAGCCCTATCTCCTATTATATCATCATCTATATTTAAATAAATTTTATCTTGTTTTATTGTTGCTAACCAAGTCTTTTTTGGTCGTCCTCTTCCTCGTTTGATATGCATGTTTATCATAGTTTCACATCGCCTAACTGGAGCATTTATTGATTGTCTAAGTACATGTTCGTACCATCTTAAACGTGTCTCTCGGAGTTTGTCCTCAATAGATGCAACTCAGACTTTCTCTCTAATACTCTCATTCCTTATTTTGCCCATCTTCGTATGTTCACACATCCACCTTAACATCCTCATCTCTGTAACTCTCATCTTATGCTCATGTGCTCGAGTCATAGCCCAACATTCAGCTCCATATAACATAGCAGATCTAACTGCGATTTTATAGAACTTACCTTTAAGTTTAAGAGGTACTTTACGGTCACATAAAACACCCGAAGCTCCCCTCCATTTCACCCATCCTGCTCGTATTCTATGTAAGACATCTCTCTCAATCCCTCCATCATTTTGTAAAAATGATCCTAAATATTTAAATCTCTCGGTTTCGGGCAACTCGTCCCCTCCTATCTTAACAATTGCTTCATTACTTCTAATATTGCTAAACTTAAATTCCATATATTCTTTCTTTAATCTACTAAGCTTAAAACCTTTCCCTTCTAGTATTTCCCTACAAGATTCTAGCTTAGCATTTACTCCTTCACGTGTCTCATCTACCAAAATAATATCATCTGCAAACAACATGCACCATGGTACCGTGTCTTGAATGTGCGTAGTGAGTTCGTCCATAATTAGTGTAAAAAGATAAGGACTTAGAGCTGATCCTTGATGTAATTCTATCTTTATTGGAAATGCCTCAGTTACTCCGCCTGAAGTCTTTACTCTGGTCGTTACATCCTCATACATATCTTTAATTAGTTCAATATATGTTACGCTAACACCTCTCTTTTCTAAAATTCTCCATATAATTTCTTTTGGGACTCTATCATAAGTTTTTTCTAAGTCAATGAATACCATGTGTAGATCTTGTTTTTGCTCCCGATATTTTTCAATTAATTGTCTAAGGAGATGTATAACTTCTATTGTCGACCTTCTAAGCATGAACCCAAATTGATTTTCTGTCACTGTGGTCTCTTTCCTTAATCTTTTTTCTATTACTTTTTCCCAAAGTTTCATAGTATGACTCATTAGTTTAATACCCATATAGTTTGCACAATTTTGTATGTCTCTCTTGTTCTTATATAAGGGAACTAGGGTACTTATCCTCCATTGATCAGACATTCTTTTCGTTTTCAATATCATATTAAATAATTTTGTAAGCCATTCAATACCTTGTTTTCCTAAGCATTTCCATACCTCTATCGGAATATCATCTGGTCCAACGACTTTTCCATTGTGCATTTCATTTAAAGTTTGTTTTACTTCTGAAGTTTGAATTCTACGATAAAAATTAAAATTTCTATGCTCATTTGACCTAATTAAATTACCTAAGTTAAGTTGGTCACCTAAACCTTAATTAAAAAGTTGATGAAAATACATCTTCCACCGTTCTTTTATTTCTCCATCATTTACTAATACCCTATTACATTCATCTTTAATACATTTTATTTGGCTAAGATCTCTTATTTTCCTTTCTCTCACTTTAACTATTCTATAAATGTCTCTTTCCCCTTCTTTTGTATCCAATTTTTGATATAAGCGTTCAAAAGTTTCATTTTTTGCTTCACTCACTACTTTCTTAGCTTCTTTCTTGGCTATTGTATATTTTTTTAAGTTTTCCTCATTCTTACAAATATATAATTCCTTATAAGCTATTCATTTTTCCTTCACTTTCTCTTGTACTTTCTCATTCCACCATCAAGATTGTTTACTTATTGGTGCATGTTGCTTTGACTCACCGAGTACACTCTTAGCTACTATTTTTAAATTTGATACCATCTTATCCCATGTTGTATTAGAGTCATCGTATATTTCACCTAATGCTTGTACTTCTACCTTCTCCTTAAATATATTTTGTTTCCCATCCTTTAACTTTCACCACTTAATTCTAATCATTGTATATATTTTCTTTCTATTGATACTATGTTTGAGGCGTATATCCAACACTACTACCTTATGTTGGGTAGTTAAACTTTCTCCAGGGATGACTTTACAATCTTTACAAATATTTCTATCCTTCTTCCTAACCATAAGAAGGTGAACTCTCGCTTTGAATTTATATATGTCTATCCAAACAAACAAAACGAGTAAATGAAATTTATTGAACCATTATTTTGACTGAAATGTTGGAGATGTTAAGATAAAAATGGTAGATTGTAGTAAAAAATCTCACTTCGAGTTTAAATATGTCTATCTAGATAAACAAAACAAATAAATTAGATTCATTGAACCATAATGGGTTCTTTTGAGTGAAATGCGGGAGTTGTTGAGATACAAATGGTAGATTGACGTAACAAAACTCTTCAAATATCTAAATATTTTTAAAATGTTTTTTTTTCTATTCTAATATCTAAGTTATACTATATGTTTTTTAAAAAATAAATTCTTCTTTCAATTTCTGCGCTTTTAGGTCTCTTAAAAGAAAGTGAAGGCATGGTTTAGGTCTCAAAGGGAAACATTCCCTATTTTGAGACATCAGCTATAGAAGGATTCAACGTTGAAGTTGCTTTCCAGTGTATTGCTAAGAATGCCCTAAATAATGAACCAGAGGAAGATATGTAAGTATTGCTGCTATCATCTGTCATCACCCTCATTAACCATAATTGTATTACTATATTCTCTCCATATGGAATATTGACTGACACTTAAAAATTGTTAGCATTTAAAAAGCCATGAATTATCACCACTATCTTCCATAGCATTTGGGTTGTTGATCTGTGTTCTAAGCTGTGGCGGTGTTCCTGTTTCAGAACTTTTCCTATATATTCTTTTGTTAACATTTTTTCTTGCCAACCTCATCGTTATCCATGTAGATATCTACCGGATACGATCGATGTGGCTGGACGCTCAACGCAACAGGGGTCATCATGATAGATGGAATTGATGCGTCTCTGAGGTTGAGATTCTTCCTTGTCGTATTAATGTCTCATTATATTCTCAGCTAACCTGTAATTTATGTCATACTTGGCGGTGGTTGGTACTATGATGTTTTTTCTTGTTTATGCCATGTACAACTCTTGCTCAATCTTCTGCCAACGAACATTCAGTGCGAAGTAATTCCTTTCCCAAAGGGATTTTCTAATCTACACAGAACTACATGGCTGCATACAGGAATTTTATTCTTGTTGTGAGAATGACCAAATGACGATATTATTGTTAAGTTTTGTTATGGTATCTGGATAACTCACAAGACCAAAAACTAACTGATAAGCTTGAAAAGTTCTTCAAATGGAAAAATTTTTCCTCTACCCCCACAGAGAGACTGGTAGCCTATTTAACCTTATTACAAAATGACCTTTCGAGTTCCCTAAGTATCGGGACGGACAAACTAATTGAAAACAAGCATAAAGAGATTCTTCAACATTAATGCAAGTGAATTAACTGTTAATCATGCAGCCAATAAGGTGGATATGTCAACACTCCCCCTATCCTCTAGATTTGGTTGCATTTAGGAACCTTAGTGATTTTAGACCAATCCTGTCTCGATGATGAATAAACAAGGTTTTCCGAAGTACTTTGGTCAGCATATCAGCCTTTTGATTTTCGGTAGGGACATGTATGAGCTGAATTTCTTTGTCTTTGACGGTTTCACGGAGTGCATGGTAACGAACTTTGATATGTTTTGCTCGACTAAAGTGAGTAGGATCCTTTGCAATTGCTATGGCAGCTTGGTTGTCAATCATCAAAGGTGTTGCTGCCTCTGGTGTGAAACCAATGTCTGATAGCAATTGTCGTATCCATGTACATTGATTTCTAGCGAGAGCTGCCGCAATGTATTCCGCTTTCGCCGTTGATTGTGCCACAACATCTTGTTTCTTTGTGCTCCAGGAGAAAGGAGCGTTGTTGAGGTAAAAGATATAACCAGAAGTACTTTTTGCATCCTCTGCCCCGGCATAATCACTGTCCGAGTATCCTTCCAAATTTGTGAAGCTTTCGTTGTCGCCTGTTGCAGGGAAGAACAGGCCCAAGTCCATTGTGCCTTTCACATACCTGAGGGCTCGTTTAGCAGCTGCCAAATGTGCTGAAGTTGGTTGCTCATGTAGCGTGAGAGAAGATTCACCAGAAAACTTAGATCAGGTCTGGTATGGGATAGATATATCAAACTTCCCACAATACCTCTATAAGTAGCAGCATCAGGTTTTTCTCTTCCTGTAATAGAGGTTATTGCTCCTTTGTAGTCAGTAGGACAAACAACTGGGTTGACTTCATTCATCCCGTATTTATGCAGTAGATCCATGCAGTACTTGGTTTGTCCTACAAAGGTTCCAACTCCCTTCTTTTGATGAACTTCCATTCCCAAAAAATATGTCATTAAACCCAAATCTGTCATCTGGAACTCCTTCATGACTGAATCTTTAAAACTTGTAATTAGAGATGGGTTGTTGGCAGTAATAAGCAAATCGTCAACGTAAACAGAGACCAACAAAACTTGGTTTTCACTTCTTTTCACATACAGCGAGTAATCGACATAGCTTCGAGTGAAGCCACTTGCTGTCAGATATCTATCAATGCAGTCATTCCATGCGCGTGGCGCCTGTTTTAGGCCATACAAGGCTTTCTTTAGACGGTAAACTTTGTTCTCTTGTCCATTAACTATAAACCCTTCTGGTTGGTATATATATACTTCTTCCTCCAACACTCCATTCAAAAATGCCATCTTGACGTCCATATGATGTACCTCCCAATCTTGGACTGCTGCCAAGGCTAAGATCATCTTGATTGTGTCCATCCTTGCCACTGGTGCATATACTTCATTGTAGTCGATCCCTTGTTTCTGAGAGTATCCTTTTGCCACAAGTCTAGCTTTAAACTTGTTAATACTCCCATCTGAATTTCTCTTAGTTTTGTAAATCCATTTTACTCCTACAACACTTTTTCCAGCTGGTCTGTTCACAAGCTCCCATGTATTATTTTGCTCGATAGATTTTAATTCTTCTCTCATGGCAAGCCACCATTTTTCATCCTTTGCTGCTTCAAAAAAGGTGGATGGATCTTCATCCAATTGAGCCACATTAGTTTGGGCATATATGTCAGCCAGGCTTCGGGTTTTTCTTATAGGGGTGCCTGAATCATTTTCACCATCCGAATTCTGATCAGGAATTTCATTTTCAATATTACCAGGAGTACCTGGTGTTGATTCTGCATCGTGGAGATCAGAGTTTGCACCATTTTCTCCTTGATCTTCATTTTGAACAATTTCTGGAGTAGATGGTGTGATCACCTGTTCATTCGTCATTGGCCAGGAGGGAGTGGTTTGCTCCTTTGTCGCCTCTTGATCTGTTTTAGACAGAGCATTAAAAAATATAATACTAGAATTTTTAATACCATTTCCAATCCAATCCCACTCTTTGTCCTCCTCAAAAATTATATCTCTACTAATGATGATTTTTCCCCCAACTGGATCAAACACCCGATACCCCCTTATCCCAGAGCAGTACCCAACAAGAATCCCAATTTTAGACTTCTCATCTAGTTTGGTTCTTTTCTTTTCAGGAACATGCACATGGCAAATACTGCCATAAACACGTAAGTGATTCAAAGATAATTTTTCATTATGCCACATTTCATAAGCTATTACTCCATTCAATACCTTTGAAGGTAAAGAATTCAACAAGTACACAGCAGTGGAAGCAGCTTCAGCCCAACATTTTTTGGACATATTTTTTTCAAACAGCAAGCACCTTGTCATCTCGATGATCGTCCTATTTTTCCGCTCACTAATGCCATTTTGCTGTGGTGTGGATGGAGCAGTGTAAAGATGAGTGATACCTTCTAATTTGCAATAGTTGTGGAGTATGGTGGAGATGTACTCACCGCCATTATCAGACCGCAATGCCTTTATCTTCCTTTCAGCTTGCCTTTCTGCAGAAGCTTGAAAAGTTTTGAATACATTGAATGTCTCCGATTTGTTCTTCATGAAATATATCCAACAGTATCGTGTGAAATCATCAATAAAGATAATAAAATACTTACTTCCACTCCAAGATTCTTCTTTAATTGGACCACAGATGTTAGTATGAATCAAATCCAATTTATTCTTGGCTCTTGAAAAATTTTGTTTGAATGGAAGTCTGGTCTGCTTCCCTTTGTGACACGTTGGGCAGCAATTTTCCACGAATTCAATGTCTGGAACAACCTTGGCCATCCCATTTTTTTTTAATAATCTCAAATTTTTTATTCCATAGTGACCAAGACGGCTGTGCCAGAGTTGAGATTCTGCAGAAAATACCATTGAAACTTCTGCAGGTTGAACCGGATGAGTGTTGAAGATAAAAAAATTCTTTTGTTGTAGCTCAGCATGAAGAACTGAGTGATTTCTTGGGCCTGTGATGTAAAGGTGAAGTCCTCGAACCAAGATTTCTATTTTTTTGTCTCAGGATTTGCCCAAAACTTAACAGATTTTGGGTTAAACCAGGTGCATAATAAACATCTTCCACAATCATGGGCTTCTTCCCTCTAGATAAGTATATGCTGCCAACACCCAGTACTGGAGTGGTGTGCCCTGTAGCTGACCTCACAGCTCTTCCTTTTTGAGTTTTAAAATTGAAGAGTAACGTTCTGTCACAACATATGTGGTGAGAACACCCACTGTCAAGAATCCAACCTTTTATCGATTGTGTGGTAGTTTCATCAACAGAGTATGTTATTTCCACAGAATCAGGTGAGGTTTCAGTGCAGAATGCTATTTCTAAGTTGCATTCTTCGTCAAACAAAGAAAGATCCACCAAATTTGCGTGTTCTTTCGCCCTATTTTTGTGTATACAGACTCTTTCAACATGCCCTGTTTTCCCACAGTTTTTGCAAATAACTTTAGGATGGTAGAAACAGAATTGAGCTCGGTGGTTTGTCTTCTTACAGTGGGGGCAAGGTTCGTAGATTTCTTTACCATTTCCCCCTTTTTTCAGTGGATTTTGCTGCACATAACCTCCCTTGCTTGGAGCCTGCAAATTTGATGCTCCTCTGCTGATTGCTAAATTGCTGAGATCAAGATTTTCTGCAGATAATAAGACTTCGGTTTTCTCGTGCACACCCTCAACCTCTGGGGGTCTAATTTGCATTCGTTTTTCATAAGCTTGCAAAGCACTGATAAGTTCTAGAAAAGTGATTTGTTTCAGTTTGTCAGTTTCTTCTAAAGCGCACAACTTTGCCTCAAATTTATTCGGGAGACTCATTGTCGCCTTTTCTACAACCTTTTCTTCAGGTAATTCCCCACCAAGAGCTCGGATCTCATTTACTATTTCGATTGTGCGGTCATAGTAATCTTGAACAGTCTCCTTGTAACTCATCCGATTTGCTTCAAAATCTGAGATACGGTTTCGAATATGGATTTTCCGAATCTGATCACCACCTTCATGAATGGCCTTCAAACGATCAAATATCTTCTTTGGTGTGTTGCAGTTTGCAATTTTGGTAAACATGCTCTCAGTTAGAGCATCATGCAGAAGAGAAGCAGCTTTGTGTTTGTTGATGGTGTGATTTTTGTACCGAAGTTTTTCATCCTCCCTTGCATCTTCTCCGGGTACTGGTAGGTCTTCTTCTACTACTGTATACCACAAGTCCTGAGCACGCATGTATGACTCAATCTTGATGATCCATGAGAAATAATTCTTTCCATCCAGAATAGGTGGGCCTTTGTTGAAAGACATTTTGGAAAAAAATGTGGAAATATTTGAAGAAAACTGATCAAATAAGGGAAAGCGTAGGTATTAGGAATCGAGGAGCTCTGATACCATGTTAAGTTTTGTTATGGTATCTAGATAACTCACAAGACCAAAAACTAACTGATAAGCTTGAAAAGTTCTTCAAATGGAAAATTTTTTCCTCTACCCCCACAGAGAGACTGGTAGCCTATTTAACCTTATTACAAAATGACCTTTCAAGTTCCCTAAGTATCGGGACGGACAAACTAATTGAAAACAAGCATAAAGAGATTCTTCAACATTAATGCAAGTGAATTAACTGTTAATCATGCAGCCAATAAAGTGGATATGTCAACAATTATTTCAATTAAATCAATGGCAATTTGCAAATGTTAGAGGGATTGAACAATGACAACAATTTACAAATGACTCGGACATATTGAAGGCATGCAAAAAAAAAAAAAATTGATGTCCTCGATTCAGAAATGGGAGAACAAGAAGAAACTAAAGGTAAAACGTCGACTGCCGACAAGAACGACAAGAGGTAAACACGTTTGATCTGAATTGTTAGATGTTGCATCAGTTGTAACGTTAGAAAGATGAAAGAGTATTTTTTTACCTTCATCTTCTCTCATTGAGTGCTATCAAAGCATTGGTTTATAACCAATGCTTGCTTTCTATATAAATTGACGTCCAAGAACAATCAAAAGAGAGGGGTGCGACGGTGATCAATGTGTGCGCAGTGGAGCGACGGTGGGTAAAGGAAACATCTGTCGAGAGGGACTTGACTCGCAAAACTTGAAGGGCTTTCCGATTTCATTCGTGATCGCGCTTCCGACAATAGTAGCATCATCGCTTGCGACTTTTTCAATTTCTTCTCGGGAGATCATTCTGAGATGTTACATGTTTCATTTCCTGTTTGTTTCATGCTATTAGAAATAACAATGGTATCAGAACATTAGTTCTAAGTGTATAAAAACCCCTGGAAGTTTTCTCTGTTTTGCCTGTGATTTTGTTGACAAAATCATGATCTGTAGCTACTGAATGAAATCATGATATGTGATTAATGTTGACAGGCTACCGACTTTCTTGGTCAGTGAACACAGAGAATCGTGTTTGAAAGGCCGACGATTGGCTGATCACCATATTTGTTATGAGAAAAGAAACATTGAAAAATAGGGAAGATGAACAGTATTTTTTAATCAGTACAGTAATTTTTCTATATTTTAATCGATGAATCGATTCATTTAATTGAATGGATTGAATTAAAAATTAATCGATTCAAAAATGAATGAACGGTACTTTTAACGAACTTCAGTGATTTTAAGAATTAATCAATCGCATTCATTTAATTGAATCTACTGCATAAAAAAATTAATCGATTCAAAAACAAAACAGTGTGTTTATCGAAGCACAGTGAGTTTAAGAATTTTTTAAATTTTAATTAAAAAAAATCTAAAAACACGTAAACGAAAAGTGAACACTGAACTATGCAGGAACAGTACTATAAATTTGAAATTTAATTAAATATATTTATTAATTAATTAAATATATAAAATGTATTATTAATTAATAAATATATATTTAATTAATTTATGATTTAATTAATTAAAATTAAACTAGACCAACTGGTTCCATCAAATCCAAGTCTAGTTCAAACTATTAGTTAGTTTAACAAAACCAGTTTGATTCAATAATAGCAAGATCTGGTTCAAACCATTGGTTGGATTAACCAGATCAGTTTATTATTAAATTAGTTGAGATGATTTTGATTACATAAGTTGGGCTGATCAAATATGACCAGATTAATTCTATTGTGTCAGATTTGATCAAAAAGATTCGATTTGTTCTAATGAGTCAGATGTAATTCAATGGACATTGGATTGATCAAACGGATCTAAGTTTAATTAATAAGTATGTAATTGATTTAAATGAGCTTAGATTAAAACAATAACAGAACATAAGTCAGAAATCTCTGTCCAATTAGATTAGTTCTAATAAAGACAATAGACTAAGCTTAGGATCTGGATTCCTAATCGATCGATCCAATGTATCAGTCACATGAGACTCCCCAAATAAAGAAAATTTATTTTTCTTATTTGCTTATATATTATGTATATATTTGTTCTATGTATATGTGGGAATTGAATTTGATCGATTTTTGTTACTAGTTTGTCGGTTTTGTACTGATATCATTTTTTCAATTCCAGATATCACGAATAATATACACGATGACTGGTCACTATGAACAACAACATGAGCTTTGGGAGAAGATCAAGAAGCTAGAATATGATCGGGATCACGGAGTCGGTTGGCTTATTGATCGGCTCGATTGATTGGTCTGGAAACTCTAGCGAGAAGAGTTTCCCATCCAAGACACGCACAGAAGATGAACTTTGGTTTATTCACTGTCGAAACATCTTAGGTAGATATCACTCCAACTTTGTGATGATTCTGAAGGGCACATCTCATATTCAGAGATGTGTAGGTAGTTACTTCAATTGGAATGAGATTCTGAAGAATTTGAGGAGGATCTGAATCCCGTAGAATCTAAGGAGGATCCATGAATGAACCCTGAAGATTTGAGGAGAATCCAGAAATGAACCTCGAAGAATTTGAAGAGAATCCAAAAATTGATCTCAAAGAATTTGAAGAGGATCCAGAAATGTACCCTGAAGATTTTGAGGAGGATCTAGAAATGGATCCCGAAGAATCAAAGGAGGATCTGGAAGAGTGTGTAGAAGATCCAAAAATGAATTTGATGGATATATCTGAGGCTAATCCACCCATCATCAAGTCCGGGATGAACGGGATACAAATGCCCACTGCACTATCATTTATCTTAGTGGGAGTGGTG
This sequence comes from Zingiber officinale, assembly GCF_018446385.1. Taxonomy (NCBI): domain Eukaryota; kingdom Viridiplantae; phylum Streptophyta; class Magnoliopsida; order Zingiberales; family Zingiberaceae; genus Zingiber; species Zingiber officinale. The sequence goes on along the minus strand of NC_056001.1, from coordinate 12,030,754 downwards.
CTAGCTTATCTAGTTTATGTACGAACAGTATTAGCTCATTTAGTTTTTGAGTCATGTAATAATTTATGTCGTTGTGTACGAACAAAGTTATGTTATGAAAAGTTATGTTATGTGTTATCAAATTGAAAAATAATTAGTTCATTTTTAATTATATGATTAGTTCATATATATATGATTAGTTCATATATATATATGATTCGTTCATATTAAATGATTTATTCATTAGATGGGATGTGTGTAATATAATTGATCAATGTTGATTAAATTGACACATACAAATGATGAGTGGAAATATAGTTATCACTTGATTTTGTAAATAAATTCTAATTTACAATAAGTCAATAATTAATTACATGCATATGAATTATACTGAAATAATGAATAATATGTTTATTTATGTAGATTATGGTAACTAAAAATATCATAGCTGAACTCAATCAAGAAGAAAAATTATATGAGGATAACTACAAAATATGAGACCTCAAGATATAATACGTTTTTGAGGAATAAAAAGTTCTAGAGGCTGTAAATCAATTCATGGATGAACCGACTAATGGTTCTACAGCACAGTATAGATGTGACCTTGATGCCTATAAGGCATGGAAAAGGAAGGACTCCATTGCTAAGGGAATATTGATTAGTTAATAGTTGATGATTTGGTATTTGAGTACGAGCCATTACCATCGGAGAAGTATAGTGGAGTAAGACTGAGTAAGTTTCGTTAGCTAACAATCAAGTTTGATAGTTGTAAACAATGCTTGAATGTTACCATGGCCCAACATCTCAGGGAGATGGGTAACATAATTCGAGAGCTTAAGACTGCTGGTCATGCATTGATTGATGAACAACAAGTTCAAGCAGGTATCTGTTCCCTTCTTGATTCTTGAGAAACGATGAAATAGAATCTAACCCACAATGAGAGTATCAAGACTTTCGTTGATGTCTCACGTTATACAGAACTTGAGGCGAAGAGGATTGAATTCGCAAAGATTTTTGATCAAGCTTTTGTAGTTGAAGGTTCTGGTTCCAAGAATAAGAAAAGAAACCAAATCAAGAAAAAAGGAAAGAAATATGGATAAAACCCTAAAAGTAAGCTGACTTGCTTCAACTGTTGCAAGAAGGGTCATTTTGCTCGGGATTATACTGAGCCTAAAAAGATAGATCTATCTTTAACTTCTTTACATGAGTATTATGTTGCAAGTACAGTGTTGTTAGCTGATTCGTATCCTTTTTGGATTATACATTTAGGAGCAACGAACTATGTACCTCGTGATCGAGCTACATATGTAGAGTACCGTCGCGTATCAGCTGACAACAAATTGATATATGTAGGAAATAATGCAAGAATTGAAGTCAAAGGAATTGACACTTGCAAGCTCAACCTACATGGTGGGTGTACCTTGTTTTTACATGATGTCCTGTATACTCTTGAGATTTGACGGAATCTGATTTTCGTCATTTGTCTTCTTGATTTAGATTATTGTATAAATTTTTATAGTCGTTGTATGGAACTTCGAATTAACTTTGTGTTAATTGGACATTGTTATGTAACAAATGATTTTATGGTTCTTGATGTAGAACCAAATAATAATGATAATTATTTTTCAAATATTGCTCTTACTAGTCATGCTGATGTTATTGATGAAATTTGGCATGCTAGACTATGGCATATAGGACAATAACAAATGAATAAATTAACTAAGGAGGGCCTTTTAGGCACTCATGCTAAGATTAAGTTGTCTATATGTGAGCATTGCCTTGCTAGAAAGACAACTAAGAAACCATTTGGTAAGACTATTAGGGTTGAATCACCATTGCAATTAATTCATTCAGATATTTGTGTTCCAATGAATATGAAGGTTAGAAATGAGAGTTCGTATTTCATTACATTTATTGATGACTTCACACATTTTGGTCATGCGTATTTGATTTCTCTCAAATCTGAAGCATTAGATTGCTTCATTCGTTACTTGAACGAAGTTGAGAATTACTTGGAACGTAAGATTAAAACCTTGCACACTGACCATGGAGGTGAATATTTGTCTGCTCAGTTCAAGACAATGTGTAATGAGAAAGGGATTATTAGACAGCTAACTATCCCTCGAACTCCATAGCAAAATGGGGTTGCTGAAAGAAGAAATATGACTCTTCTTGAAATGGTTAGGTCTATGATGGCGCAGGTTAATTTGCCAATCACCTATTGGGGAGATGTATTATTAGTTGCAGCCTATATACTTAACAAAGTACCTTCAAAGTTAGTTCCATCTACCCCATATGAACGTTGGATAGGCAAAAAACTGGATTTGAGTAATCTGAGACCTTGGGGGTCAGCTGCCTATGTTCATGATAAAACTTACAAACATGAAAAATTAGGACCTAGAGGTAAGAAGTGTATCTTTATAAGGTATTCTGAAACTTTTAAGGGTTATATTTTCATTGGTGAGTGACAAGATAGAACCATCTCTGAAATAGAGTCAAGAGATGCTACTTTTCTTGAAACTGAGTTTCTCGACACGAGGTGAAATTGATAAGACAATTCCTCTATATAAGATAGAGGAGGAGAATACTGTTCCTTTATCAACAAATCAGGAGATGCCTGAATCTAGTCAACCTAGTGGGAGTAATTTGTCACTGAATGGGTCAGTTTTTCAATATTCTAACTTACGAAGAAGTAGTCATCGTATTATTCCTCGGAGAAGGTTTGACATTGAGAATAAGGCATTGATGATTCTCTCAATTGATGATGAGGAACCTCGAACAGTTGTGAAAGCTTTGAGAAGCTCAGTACGAGAAAAATGGAAAATTGTAATGGATGAGGAGATGAAGTCAATGAAAAAGAATAATGTTTGGGATTTAGTTGATCTTCCTCTAGGCCGAAGGACTATTGGGAATAAGTGAATTCTCAAAGTAAAAAGGAAAGCAGATGGATCGATTAATCGATACAAAGTTTGATTAGTTGCAAAAGGATATACCCAATTGAAGGGTATTGGTTTTGAAGAGATATTCTCCCTAGTTATGAAGTTTATGTCAATATATGTCATTTTAGCTATGGTAGCATAATTTGACATGGAATTACATCAGATGGATGTAAAAACAGCTTTCCTTAATGGTAATCTTGACGAAGAAATTTATATGGTACAACCAGAAGGTTACATTACTGAAGGCTAAGAGAAAAGAGTATGTACACTTTGGAAGTTTATATATGGGTTAAAGTAAGCTTCAAGACAATGGAATATAAGATTTAATGAAGTCATTTTGACTTTTGGTTTCGAAATGATCAAGGAGGATCATTGTGTTTACCTAAGAAAGGAAAAAAAAAAGGAAAGTTTATCATTTTATCATTATATGTTGATGATATGTTAATAGTTGGAAGTGACATAAAGTGTGTTCTAATAGCTGAAAAAAGGAAGATTAAAATTGATTTACATCTGTGACATTTAATCACTCGTACCGGTTATATTTTTAGTTTAATACATAAAATATAATTGTGAATAATTGTATTGATTGGAGATGCTGAACATGCTCTTGACATAATAATCATTATGAGGGATTAGAGATATTCATATTTGTAATATACCAATAATATAAATAAGAATGTAAATAATTAAAATTTGATATAATTAAATGATTTTAAGGAAAATAAATATATTCTAGTAGATAATTTTTTAGGAAATAAGTTTATATGAATTTATGGTATTTACTATATTTTTTCTGAATTTTAAAGGAATCATTTTATATTTTAAGGGATATAAATTGATAAAAGATAAAGTCTGTTTGAAATAGCTAATTAAAGCTAGGAGTTGATTAAGTATATAGACCTAAGTTTAAAACTAAACCCTAAGTTTTAATTGCCTAAAATCATTCCGCCGCTTGCCTCTCACCAGTTCCCTCCTCCACTCCTCTCCGCTCTGCCATCACAACCAAACCCTCCACCCGTGCCTAAGTCGGTCGGCCGGCGCCACCACGCTGGCGATCTCCTCTATGGACAACCCTTCATCTCCGGCACGTCGTCCCATGGCTAAGGCTATCGCCGATGGCAAAAGAAGGAGAAGACAAGTATATTCCTTTGTAGGTATGAGATGAGCGTCTTCTCTTGGAGATTTGCAAGTATATATTCTCCTCTGTAGGTAGGGGTTAGGTGAGCTAGAATGGGGGATTTCGATTGGTTTTTTGAAGTAGCAAATCTTCCTCGTAAGGGTTTCAAATTTTGTAATAGTTTTGGAAGGTTGCAATCTGATGTCGATGTTGCATTGCTTCTCATTTTCAGTTTCTATGGCAGTATTGGTGAGATTTCGATTATTTTTTGATGATTTCGTTGCTTCTTCGTGATAGCTTCGATTCTCTTGAATAAACATAGGGAGGTTGTAAATCTGATCTTCATTTTATTGTTTTCTCGATTTTCTGCAACAGATTTGGGGAGATGGTGGTTGATTTCAAGGTTCCATTATTTCCTCTAGATTGTTGCAAATGGCTGGACAGATTTAAGGTTTCAAATTGATTTCTTTTTCATTTTAGGATGTTTTTACTTTATCGAGTTAGCACCAAGTTTCTGGACTGATTGGGTAAGTGGTAACTCATTTTCGTTGTGGTTCTCATTTCTTCAAGATAGCTATGAATTGGGATGGATTTAGAGGTGATTAACTGATTTTGATGTTGTTCTTGATTCCTTGTGGTCACTTTGGATTTTTGGGACAAATTTAATGGAGTTTGAATCGATTCCGAGGTGGTCTTTGCTTGTTCATGTTCATTAAATTTTCTGGATAGATTTGAAGCGATTAAAATGACTTTTCATGATGCTTCTATTGCTTGTGTTGGTAGTGGAATTTCCGAGCAGATTCAAAGTGTTTAAAGGGGTTGTTCGTTGTGCCTTTACCTCTCGTGTCGACTAGAAAATGTTGGACAGATCCGAAGGATTAGGAATGAGCATGGGTAGGTGGTTTAGGTGGATGATTTACTTTCCCTTTATGATATTTAGAGGTTTTAATTTGTTCCCTTATGATACTTGGATGTTTTCATTGATTGCTTATGATATATTGATAGTAAATGTTGGATCGAGAAGCGCTAGAGGGGGAGGGGGGGTTGAATAGCGCTCGTGGCTATTTCGTTCGATTTAAAATGTATCGAGTAGATAAACGCAGCGGAAAGGAAAAGAACAAACACGAACACAAGTTGGTTACTTGGTTCGGAGTCTGTGGCGACTCCTACTCCAAGGCCCGCAATCGTTGATCACTTCCGGTGGGCAACAACTATAAGCTCGGAAAAGGTTATTACAAACTAAGTACAATGTAAAGCAGTAAAAAAACTTTATATCGACAACAGAATACTGAAAACTAAAGCTCCGGGTTGTCGGGATGTTGTTGCAGCACTTCGGGATTGTCTCGTTATCAGCTTGTGGCAGAGGAATAGCTTAGAATGTGATTTTTCTAGCTACTGGTCGAGACCCTCTTATATAAGGTGTTCAAGGCGCCTCCATCAAGCTCCAGGGCGCCTCCAACCCGAAATTATATATCGAAATCAACTCTGCGATAAGCCTCTGCTTGCTGCCCGTTATCCACCTGAAGGCGCCTCCAACGCCACTCCAAGGCACCTCCAAGCAGCGGTTTAAGGCGCCTCCAATCCCTATGAAGGTGCCTCCAGCTCCACTTCGCAGCCAGTTTCAGCCTTGCACCCGGGGCGCCTCCAAGCTCCATGAAGGCGCCTCGGACACTGTTCATCTGAGGTGCAACTTGCTCTTTTGTTCCTGCAAAATGTGTTAGTCCCAAACACATAACCTGCAAAACAAAGTTATCACATAATAGTCATAAATAAAAATATTGATTGTCTCCGAACTGTTCGGGTCTAACTTCGGATTTCCTACCTGAAACCCTAGGTCGACCCGACGCCTACTGTTCCCTCTGCAGCGAACGCGTCCTCACCTACTCCCTTCAAGAGAGATTACCTTATGGCAGTCCGGTCTTCTAGACCGACTGGACTTTCTACCTAGGGTTACCACCCCCTACGACCTAGGGTTACCACCCCCTAGGGTTTTTCTCCACCTAGGGTTACCTCCCCCTAGGACCTAAGGTTACCCTCCCTTAGGATTTTCACCACCTAGAGTGACCGCCCCCTAGGACCTAAGGTTGCCGCCCTTTAGGGTTTTCCTCCATCTAGGGTTACCACCCCCTAGGGTTTTCCTTCACCTAGGGTTACCACCCCCTAGGACCTAAGGATACTGCCCCTTAGGATTTTTCACCTGCCTAACCGCAGTTAGGACTTTCCTGAAACCTCATTTAAGCACGTTAGATAACAAGGAATCTTAACTTTGAATCTCTTTGCCATTATCAAAACCTAGGTTCGATCGTCGGATGCTTCCGGCACCAACAATGCCCCCCTTTTTTATTATGGCAACAAAAATTCAAAGTTAAAAAAATAATGCCATAAAAAGATAAGCATGAAAAGACAAGCATAAAATTAAGTGCAGAGCTAAATTAAGTGCAGAGCTCCCCCTTAGTAAAAAAACTTAAGTATAAAGACTCCCCCTTAACAAAAGCTCCCCTTGAATTTAAAAAATTTTATTCTTAAATTTTCTTTAACTTTGAATTTTCTTATACTCTTCCCCTTTGCCATATATCAAAAATAAACGAAAGAGTAAAAGGAGAGTTGAGTATAAGCTTTAGCTAGTTTTGAGAAATAATAATTTTTATTCATAATAACTTTAAAAGGATGGATGAAAAGTTTAGCTTCGAAAAAAAAACTTTTAAATAGAGAGAAAAACTTTGATAAACACTTAGTTTTTTAGAACTGATTTTCTTATAAAACTTTTTAGCTGAGTGAAATTAGAAGATTCATTACATGTGTAAAGGGAAAAATTGCTGAAAAGGATTAAGTTTGAAACATACTTTAGCTAAGAAAAATTATTTTTTGACTTTGAAGAGTAACTTAGCTAATTTTGAAATAGTTTTAAAAAATTACTTAGTAAATTTTGACAGACTTTTGAAGAAATCCTTAGTAAATTTTGATAAGCTTTTGAAGAAAAAGTTAGTAAATTTTGTAAAAGTTTTTGAAGAAAAACTTAGTTAAATTTGAAAAAGCCTTTTTGAAAAACTACTTAGCTAAATTTTGAAAAAACCTTTTTGAAATACGTAGTTAAATTTGAAAAACAACTTGGCTTTAAAAAGATATTGATAAAAGCTTAGTTAAGATAATAAACCGTTTAAAACTTGATTAAAGAACTTACTTTTCTGGATAAAAATAATTGGATTTGTTTTAACTTTTCAAAGAGTTTAATTGTTAAATAAATCCCTAGGATCCTAGAGTTCAAGCATGTAATATATAAAAACATAATAGGTATTTTATAATTTCCTAATTTTCAATTTCACTCATTTTAGGTTATCAAGCATGTTCAACTTATGGGTGAATGTGAGATGGAATTATTTTTATTTTAAATTTATATTTAAAATAAGTTTGAGTATGACTTTCAAATGAGTAAGACATTTAAAATTTTAAAAATTGAGTTTGAAATTATAATTTGAACATATGGTTTGAAAATTAGTTATGATTTAAAAATTAATAATCATTAGTTTTTTTTTAAAATAATTATGATAACAAATTAGATTTTGAGATAATTTTTAAATTGATTTTCAAATGGATTTTTAAAAATAGATTATCTTTAAATGATTTTCAAAGGGGGTTTTCAAATTATTTTTAAATGATTTTCAAAGGGATTTTTAAAATCATTTTTCAAATGATTTTCAAAGGGATTTTTAAAATAAATTTCAAAGGGATTTTTAAAATAATTTTTAAATGATTTTTAAATAATTTTTAAAATGATTTTTCAAATAATTTTTAAAAGAAAATTACATATTTGACTTAGTTAAGTTTAAAAGATTGCATTAGATTAATTTGAATTGATTAAGTTGATTTTGTTAATTGAGTTGTTTAATTATTGAATTTGAATTAGATTTAACTAAGTTTAACTTAGATTCATCTCACCTGATTTTAAATTTTCAATCAAGGAACCTTATGTATTTTTGTGAGATGGTTAATTTTATTCTTTTAAATTGTACTCTAAGGGTTGGTTTACAATTGGAGTTAGACTCAGGTTTTACCGAAGTTGAATAAATATACATTTCAAGGATTGGCTCCCAGGTAGTGGCGAGGCACTAGACCTTATTGGGTATGGGATCATCCACCACTTTCTAAACAGAGCCGCTCTAAGAAATTATATATTTAATTTTATTACAATAACTCCTAGGTTTAACTACAGTGTAAATCAAACCCATGTCCTTATACTATCCTAATCTAAGCATGTATAATAAAAAGCAAGTAAAACAAGCATCAAACAATTTTAAAAATAGTTTTTCTATTGGTTCCCCCTAGATCATAGCCTCGATATGGTCTATCAAGGTAATAGACTTGATCCTTGGGGACCCAATATTGACCAAGTCCAACTTGATTGACCAAGTTGGACTTAGGTACCCATGCTTGGACTACCTTTCTATTTGATCTATTAACGAGTGATAAATATGAGTGGTATTTCCTTTTAGTCATGAATCCAAGTCCGGATCGGTTGTAAATGACTTTTTGTTTTTTGAGAATCAGATCAAGATTCTTGGAACCCAAAGTAAATTGTTCCAACATGTCCTTGAGTTCTTTAACTTGAGTTTTCAAATTGAAATTTTCTTCCTCAAGTTGTTAGACTTGGGTTGAATTTCCAATTTGAACTGGCTCGGTTAAAGGACTCAAGTTAGTCACTTCCTTAAGGGTTGTTACCTCCTTTGGAAGTGACTTGACTCGGACGTTGGATTTAGCCAACTTCTTTAGTAAGCAAGGAACTAAATTTTCTGAATCATCTAAGTTAATACTAGAAATTAAAGAACTTACAGTGGGTTTAGAAACTTCAGAAACGGATACGGATCCGTGGCTTTCCTCGAACTCGGTTCCAGATTCGCTCTCGGTATCCGACTCGTATTCAGACTCAGTGTCCGCCACATATGTTAGTACTGGTAGAGCGATGAAGCTTGTCGGTTCTTCTTCGTCGGACTCAGACTCATCTGATGACTCGGACCAAGTTGGTGCTTTCTTTGTCTTGCTTGTATCTGCAACTAACACAATACCTTTCTCGGCTGGAGTAGTATTAGTCTACTCATGTAATTCAAATAGTTTGTCTATTAAATTATGCGTACTTACATTCGTTTCGTGTAGCTTTATCAGCTTCTGCCATAATTCTTTTGCACTTGCGAAGTGGTCGACGCGGTTCAGCTCCTCCTTGGTTAGACTGCACTGAAATGTATACGTTGCTTTGGCATTGGCCTCAACCTTCTTGATTATGTTCACGTCCCAGTTCTCGCAAGGTAGTGGCTTTCCAGCGCCGTCGGTTGACATCCCAAATCCAGTCTTGACGATCATCCACATCTCGAACTGGATCTTCAGGAAATTCTCTATTATGCCCTTCCAGTAACCGAAGTCTTCTCCGATGAAGAGCGGGGGACGGACAGTGCTGTAGCCTTCTTGTTGGGTCATTTAGAGGATATGCACAAAGAAAAACAAACAAAACAAATATCCGAGGACTTGATCCTGGATTAGTAGTGCAGGATAAAAATAGAAATAGTAATTCAAGAATTTTGAGAAAAAAATAATAAAATAATAAAAAAATATTATTAAAATAATATTAAAAAAATATTACCACCAATTTTTGAAAACGCGATATTTCACTAATACAGACCAGTGGTGAAAAGATGATAATGAATTTTTTGAAATTAATTTTGGAGGGAAAAAACGAAAGGAAAAGAACAACCCCGCTTTGATACCAATTGTTAGATCGAGAAACGCTAGAGGAGTGGGTGAATAGCGCTCGTGGTTATTTCGTTCGATTTAAAACGTATCGAGTAGATAAACGCAGTGGAAAGGAAAAGAACAAATGCGAACACAAGTTGGTTACTTGGTTCGGAGTCTGTGGCGACTCCTACTCCAAGGCCCGCGATCATTGATCGCTTCCGGTGGGCAACAACTATAAGCTTGGAAAATGTTATTATAAACTAAGTACAATGTAAAGCAGTAAAAAAAATTTTATACCGACAACATAATACTGAAAACTAAAGCTCCGTGTTGTCGGGATGTTGTTGCAGCACTTCGAGATCGTCTCGTTAGCAGCTTGTGGCAGAGGAATAACTTAGAATGTGATTTTTCTAGCTGCTGGTCGAGACCCTCTTATATAGGGTGTTCAAGGTGCCTCCATCAAACTCCAGGGCGCCTCCAACCTAAAATTATATCCCGAAATCAACTCTGCGATAAGTCTTTGCTTGCTGCCTGTTATCCACCTCAAGGCCCTCCAACGCCACTCCAAGGCGCCTCCAAGCAGCGGTTCAAGGCGCCTCCAATCCCCATGAAGGCGCCTCCAGCTCCACTTCGCAGCCAGCTTCATCCTTGCACCCGGGGCGCCTCCAAGCTCCATGGAGTCGCCTTGGACACTGTTCATCTGAGGTGTGACTTGCTCCTTTGTTCCTGCAAAATGTGTTAGCTAGTCCCAAATACATACCCTGCAAAATAAAGTTAGCACATAATAGCCATAAATAAAAATATTGACAGTCTCCGGACTGTCCGGGTCTGACTTCGGATTTCCTACCGGAAACCCTAGGTCGACCCGACGCCTACTGTTCCCTCTACAGGGAACGCGTCCTCACCTACTCCCCTCAGGAGAGATTACCTGATGCCAGTCCGATCCTCTAGATCGACTGGACTTTCTGCCTAGGGTTACCACCCCCTATGACCTAGGGTTACCACCCTCTAAGGTTTTTCTCCACCTAGGGTTACCTCCCCTAGGACCTAAGGTTACCCCCTTAAGATTTTCACCACCTAGGGTTATCACCCCCTATGACCTAAGATTGCTGCCCCTTAGGGTTTTCCTTCACCTAGGGTTACCACCCCTTAAGGTTTTCCTTCACCTAGGGTTACCACCCCCTAGGACCTAAGGTTACCGCCCCTTAGGATTTTCCACCTGCCTAACCGCAGTTAGGACTTTCCTGAAACCTCATTTAAGCATGTTAGATAACAAGGAATCTTAATTTTGAATCCCTTTGCCATTATCAAAACCTAGGTTCGATCGTCGGATGCTTCCCGCACCAACAGTAAAGACACTGCTTGAAGTTTGGAGTTGGGTTCTTTATGAAAGACACTTTTATTTATTTATGATAATTGGATGCTTAGGGATATGTGTAGTAATAATACGAGATGAGTGCATCGGGATGAGGTCCGAGGAGGGCTCCTCCATACAAATATGATAACATGAAATATGCTGGCCTAAGCCATATGAATATAAGTCTCCTAAGAGGTACCTCTAGAGTTTTGATCATGGACTGAATAAACATGCTCGAATGTTGGTTACCACTAATTCTCCTTAAGTACATTGTTTTTTTGGTTATACCGATGATTTTTGCTTTTAAATGTTGTTATAATCATACCCTACGTTCTCCAGTTTTTCTTCTTCTCTTATACTAACATTATGTTGTCTTTCATGTATAGTAAATTTCTATTCTATGCTTTATACTTTTCGCTCCAAGTCGTCGTTTATGTCATATACCTACTAGTGGATTATGCTTGCTATGTTTGTGGACTCATCCTATCTTGATTGCAGGTGAGGAAAATACCATCCTGAATGTGATAGGGGGCACAGAGGTAGAGTAACTGAGGAGATGAGGTTGAATGTATCACACACTGTCCGGGGGGCTTTAAGTGCCAATTATTAGTCCTTTTCCTTTGATTTGTTGTGTTAGTATGAGATGAAGACTATTTGTGAGCTTGTATTGGTAGGAGATCACAAAAGTTTATTGGGAGATATGTTTTCTTGTTATTTTTTTTGTGAAATCGTGGACAAATATATGATGTAAAGTTATTTCCTTTCAGTGTGGAGTTTATGGTTTAGTTTCTAGTAAATCATCTACCAGTGCAATGTTGATATTAAATGGTTCAGTCGGGGGTAAGTAGTTAGGGTCGTTTCAATATTGATGTAAAAAAAAAAAAATTAGGGTAAAGGCAAGTTTGATGTCTCTGATTCGTTCTTTAGATGGTGGCAAAAGGCGAATACACTTGCCCCCAGCACCCCCGCCAACTCATCCCAGAGCCAACACAGAGGAGGTATTATCACAGGCGGCTACTAGGCTTTGGAATAATGACTAGCACATAAGGGAGACATTTACCTTGGCTATGCCGAGATTCGAACCCCAGATCTCATGGTGGCAATACTTCATGCACTAGCCACTAGGCCGTCCCGAGAGGACCTGATTCGTTCTTTAGAGTAGCTATGTAAGATGTAACAATCTTCTTAGCAATGAATTCTCAGTGTGCTTACTGTCCCACGAATCATTTTCCCTAATGTAGGGAATGGATGTTCTTATTTAGTCTTTGTGCTTTGATCTTCATGACTTGATCATCATAAAGTCTACGTGACTTATTTGGTCATTGTGACTAATTAATTTTGCTTTGATTTTCGTGACTTGATTGTCAAATAATTTATGTGACTTATCGATCTTTGTGATCAATTAATGTTTAGCTTTGACATTGTGAAATGATCATCTTGTAATCTATGTGACTGACATGATTTATGTGACCAAATAACCTTTTTGGATTGACTTAGACGAGTATGAGATGTTGGACATTGCATCAGTTGTAACATTAGGAAGATGAAAGAGTGCCTTTTCATCTTCATCTTCCCCCATTGAGTGTCATCAAAGCATCTGTTTATAATCGATGCTTGCTTTCTATATAAATTGGCGTCCAAGAACAATCAAAAGAGAGGAGTGCGATGGTGATCAGTGTGTACGCAGTGGAATGATAGTGGGTAAAGGAAACATCTGTCGAGAGGGATTTGACTCATTAAACTTGAAAGGTTTTCCAATTTCATCTGTGATCACAATTCTGATAGTAGTGCATCATCACTTACGACTTCTTCGATGTCTTCTCAAAAGACTACTATGAAATATCATATGTTTCATTTCTTATTTATTTCATGCTATTAAGAACAACACTGAAGTACAAGAATTATCAACATGAGATGAAACTCAAAGTGCTCGATGTGAAACATGCATAGAGATTGATTTACAATTCAGACGTTTAAGATCGGCACAAGAATATAGTGTTGACATAGCAAGAATCGACAGTCACTGGTGGAGCAAGAATTATCGTGTTGACATAGCAAGAATTATCGAGAGAGTCATTGGCCGAGCGGGGTGGCTTTCGGGTGGTTTTTGATCATCTATCTTGATTTAAATTATAATTTAGGGAATGATAAATTTAAAGAGAGATTATAATTAATTATGACTAAATCACTGCTACAATCCCACTGTAATAATTCAAAAACTATAGATCAAAAAATCGAATCTCTAATAAATAAAAGATGAAGGTGAGAGGCAGAGGATGCGGAACAGGCAGAGTTCCTTGTGCTTTGATTTCTAACATAACCTTAAATAATTTTAGTCCCACTATTATTCCATTAAAAAAAATATTTTAAAAAAGACATTTTGAAAAATCAAGCAAATTCTGGGTTGAAATAAAAATTTCCCATTTATTTAGCAGCAGTACATCACCTCATCGGCCCTTTAATGACACGTGGATCAGTCTCATAGGGCTCCAGCCGGCTGTACGTCAATCCATCACTCGACGGAATGAGCGAAGCTGTTATTTTGTTCTTTTTTTCTCCGTTACGGCGTTTTTTTCAATAAATTAAAAATCCCGAAATATCGAAACGGTTTCTCGCTCGACGTAGAGAAGTTGTTAAAGACACACTGCCGGACGCCCACGGAAGGAAAGGGGGGAAAAGACTAGATCCACTGCACGCATCTGCTCCTGGAGGGAGGGGTTCCTCGCTTCCCGTCCCTTCTCCGCTTTTAGGTTCCGATCCCTGGCGAGCCGCAGCCGGTTCTGGTGGATTCGCCCTAACCTGTTTGGATCTCGTTAGGTGGTGGCCGCGATATTTGTTGATCGGGTTACGAAGTTGGAAAGGAGAGATGGCAGCCGCGCTGGTGGATCGCGCTACGAGCGATATGCTGATCGGTCCGGACTGGGCGATGAACGTTCAGATCTGCGATATCCTCAATCGCGAACCTGGGTATGCGGTGTTTGTTGTACTGTTATATTCATTTACGGATCAATGATATAGTTTATTTAGTTTGCGTTTTTCTGTAAATCCTTTTTCAGGAACTTATTCTTGCTAATTCTAAAAACTTGTAACTTTGTAGTTTTCTATGCATTTCGGTCATCGTTTATCCTTGGCCAAATAGATTGAATTTTCTGAGTATTATGGTGCTATTTCTTGGAGCTTATGAGTGTTAGCCAGTGTTCCATCGAATAAGAACTTCTCAAGCTTAGATACTATTTGCTTTATAGATCGTGGTAGTTCTAAGATAATGAACATGGAAGAGAGACGCTTACAACCTTTATTTTTGTATCACAGAGAGATGACCGTATTACCTGTTTTTGAACTATGAAACTCCAGAAAGCAAGTAATACTTCCTTTTCAGTAAGTGTGCACTCAATCAGGTTTATGGATATGTACTTTAAGTTCCTCTATAGAATCCAATTCCACTGGGGCCTGATACTTGAGTCCTTGGAAAAAGAATATGCTTAGATCTGAACATCTTGGTTCATGATGTTCCAATTATTTGTGGAAGATAAAAAAAAAATATTTAAATTTTAGCTTCATGGTGAAGTCGTATTTTGTTGTTAGGATAGTTGCTTGTAGTTCATTTTGTGTTTACACATGGTATGATAACCTGAATGAGGTTTAGAGAAGGTAGTAAGAGTTCATGTTTATACCGTTAAAATTTAAAATAGGTTCAGAAAGATAAAAGCTTAAGAGATTGGAATATTGCATTGGAAGGATATCATGTTTTATAGTTAGACACTTCTTTGTCTATGTCCTGTTATATTTGATTTTTCTATTTATTTCATGGACTCATCAAAATCAAGATATGAATTGTTAAATTTTGGTCTTCATTTGAAAGAAAAGTCATTTTTAACACCGTTTACTAAAATTACTTTAGATACCCCCCTATAGTTGAGTAATTTAGCATTTAAGCAAGCATTAACAAATCAGCTTTAAATTTTATATCATTTTCTTGGGCAACATTATGCAATATTGTCTAGCATAGTCACACATTACTTGACCACTCAAAATTTAGCCTAAAAAATGAACAATTTGTTCTGTAACATTATATTGATTTCAGTACATGATTGGACTAATGGCTGAATATGTAGGAGCACCATGTATTATTTTGAATCTGCTTTCCAGTTCCACTACTTGCACTACAATGATTTTGGTTGATAACCGTTTATGGTTAGCCTCAAAAGATAATAACCAAGGTAATTAAAGCACTTGGTGAGAAAACAACTGAATGCATTCATAGTAATTTTTGTGACCTTGGCTGTATATTTGTTGACTTTGCCATCGTCTTGTCTTATCTGTTCATTGAGCTCTATGCAAGGCAATATGTGTTAACTTTATCTACATTGAAATATTATTTTTCTTCAACTATACCATATTATGTGACTGCTCCATTGCACTCTTTGATGTTTTAATTGCATAACTTAAGATTTTGTTTTTATATTGAATCCACTTTTAAGCAATATTAACTTTTGTCTAGCATTCTTTGTATCAAGAGCCTCTTAAAAGTTTTCAATTGTTTATTTATTTGTCTACAACAACATAAATGTGAAACTAGTTTTTTTTTTTTACCAAATAATTTGGTCTTGTTCAGTAGGATTTCATTAATGATGCTATTTATGAACTGTTGTGAATTATTGATGTCAACGAACTTAGTGGAATTAGTAGGAAAACATCTTTGTGACTTCAATTATTTTCATTTTAGGAGGTGGGGATGGGGTATTTCTGTGATAATCAAAACCTAAAGTAGATTATGAACTACGACAGATTAAGAACATAATACTGATAGATTGGTTATCAAAGTCATACTTGACCAGAATTAGAATTGCAGCACAATTTTGCTAATATGGCTTGTTAGACTTTCTTTGTTACCTTTGTTGAATGTTTAGATTTGTATGCTATAGTTGTAACTTATCTAACACTAACTTAACTTTTTTCCTAAAATTATCAGGCAGGCAAAGGAAGTTATCAGAGGACTCAAAAGGCGCATTGGTCATAAAAGTTCCAGAGTTCAGCTACTTGCACTTACAGTAAGCATAAAAATACCACACATTTCCTCAATTCTGAAATTGCTCTTCAGGGATATTTAAGTGTCTGCACAGGTAGTGGTTTTAACATCCTTTTTCTTTAAGTAATTTTTCTATTTTTTCTTGAATTATAACTAAATCATTTTGTAGATACTTCTCACCGTTCCTATTTGCAAAACTGTATGTCTTAGGCATAATTGTATATTTTCATCTATGCTAAAATATTGTATTTAAAAATGGTCTTTAAGGAATTCTTCTTAAAAGTCCATTTGCTCAAATTCTTATTAATCTATATTAAACCTCTTTTACAAACTGAATTGAATAATATTTTGGAACTTTTAGCTCTATTTGGTTCAATTTAATTTTATCTAAACATAGTGATTGAAATTGCAACCTTAGTCGGGGTCTCAATCCTTGACCATCTTGGGGCATTGCCACCAGTGCCAATATCTATGTTAGAGGCATGCTGAAGGAGGAGAAGGGGCACTAGTTGAAAGAGGAAGAAGAGGAGTGTTAGATTAGTGCTAGAAGTGTGTTGAAGGAGAAGGGTGTGCCAGTGTTAAAGAAAGAAGAAGGATAGGAGGAAGAACTTGGAGGAAGGGGAGGAAAAGAAGCAGGAAACGAGGAAGTGTACATTGAGTGGAGCTAACGCTAGAACAAGAGTTTCAGTTTCGGACAAAAGAGGAAGCTAGGTTTCATTTCGACATGGAGGAAGTTGTGATGGAGGTCGTGGTTTCGACACTGACTAGGAAGTTAGGTTTCATTTCAGAATGGAGGAAGCCACAAATGAATCCAAACCTTGAAGGAATTTGCAAAGGAAGCCAATCACTCATGCCTGTATTGAGGATCTCTATGCCGGTTAAATTACATGATTTTGCACTTCGATACTCATGTAATGAGCTGCAAAATTACATGCCTGTGCAAATGGATTTCTCTTATATGGTTTATGTTTGTTTAAGGATGAGCAACATGAACTGTACACTTCATCTCCAGGTTAATTTCCATTTTATCCATTTCTCCATGCTAGTTTTAATAATCAAGCCTTTATTTTGACATGATCTTGCAGCTGCTGGAAACAGTGATAAAAAATTGTGGTGACGTTGTCCATATGTATGTTGCTGAGAAAGATGTTCTACGTAAGATGGTCAAAATTGTAAAGAAGAAGGTTAAAAGTTGATGTAATATATATATATTTAAGTTTTCAAAACATTTCTTCTTATTGACATTTTCTAATTTACAGCCAGATCCACAAGTAAAAGAAAAGATATTAGTTCTAATTGACACCTGGCAAGAGGCACTTGGTGGCCCACGTGCAACGTATCCTCAATACTACGCCGCATATCAAGAATTGTTGGTAACTTAACATATTCATTTATCTAGTTGAAAATATATTTGACACTTCAAAATGTTTCTTGTCTTTTAGGATGCTGTAGTCATCTTGTTTCTATTACTTCTCTTCATATGTTGGAAACAATAAAAAAAGGATTAGGATGCATAGGACATTCATTATCTACTTCCCATTTCCAAGAAGTCTTAAATGTTGGCCAAACACTTGTGTGCTAACTGTTCTTTTTGCCACTGTCTAATGTTTTGCATGTGATTTCAAATATTGTTGGCTAACTTATGCAATTTATTTGGTTGTTTACTTTATAAATATTGCTTTAATTGATGATTGTGAAGAAATTAAACTGAAAGCTTTGGTAGCGAGAGATTTCGGAAACTAAAGGTTTTGAATTAAGTGGAATGAAAATTAAGAAGCTAATTTAGCTTATGCAATTTATTTGGTTATATATTTTATAAATGATATTGTTTTAATTGATGATTGTGAAGAAATTAAACCGAAAGCTTTGGTAGTGAGAGACTTCAGAAACTAAACATTTTGAATTAAGTGGAATGAAAATTGAGAAGGAAATTTAATAATAAGAGAAAAAAATAAGGGAATGGTTGAGATAGATGAATATGAAATTGCTAGGAAAGTTTTAAATATCTTGGAGTTTTTATTCGATAAAGAAATACTGACAAATATATCATTAACCTGATAAAGAATAGATGATTGAACTGGAGAAGAACCTTTGAAGTCTTATATAATCATCATGCTTCTTAGTCATAAAAGAAAATCAAATAACATTCTAACACTATGTAGCATAGTTTTGCATCAGTGTTGGGGAGTTTGTAAGCAACATGTACAAAACATTAAATATTAGGAAAGATCAGAATTTTGAAATCAAGGTGTGAGATTAAAATAATACTATCTAGGAAGGCATAACCTCAATGGATGACAAAATGTGAAATAAAATGTTAAGATGATATGGTTATGTTCAAAAGCAATTAATGTATTCTATAGTTAGACAAGCTGAGTTTGTGTAAGGGGTAAAGAAAGACCAATGAAAAAAAGTAAAAAATAATTGAAGAGATCTGAAAATTATTAGTGGTATAACCTTCACCAGAGTTTAGTAGCGGAATACAATTGATGTAGCCAAATTCAACTAGTTGCAACAAACATACTTCATAATGATGATGAATTTAACCAAAAAATTACACTGAATGGAAACTGCAACTGTTGCCAAAAACTATACTAGATGAAAAATGGAAAAAGGTGATAGAATGTTTTTTTGGTTAGACTGTAAACAAGAAATACGTCAATGAGGCATTCCCTGATCTGCTCGTGTGTTCAATACAACGTATAGGTTGCATGCCAGATCTTTACTCATCAAATGAAGCATTATCTTGCCTATTAATTTCACCTGCATATTTGACTCCCAAAAGAGGTTGTTAAATTGATAGTTTCGTGTCATCAGAGTGATCTCTCTGACTCTCTCATCTTAATTCTTGTCTCAACATATTTTAGTTTTGGCTGTCTTAGTTTCTCCTTTTTGTCTTTGTACACCAGCAAGCTGGAGCTGTATTTCCTCAGAGAGGTGGGAGGTCTGCACCTACTTTTAATCCACAAAAAGACTCCTTGAGCTTGTATCCTCCATCTGGACAGAGTACTGAGTTCTACGAAGAAGTTCCTGATACTTCGTCTGGATCTGATTTGCCTGCTTTGAGGTGTTTGACTAACTCTTATATTTTCTTTATTGTGTTTCAGTACAAGATTGTGCTAACAGGAGAAGAAGCTGTATGGTCTTCACATTTTTTACATTTAGATCTCCTAATTAAGTGCCCAAGATCTTTATGTTGTCGTAGCCAAAGTGGGAGACACCTATCTCTTCTTTATTTTCACTGTTTATTCTTCTAATCATCTGATTTTAGTCTACTTCATGCAAGGCTTATATATGTGGTATGAAGTATACTTAGTCAAATCTACATCCAAGTCAAGCTCTATGATGATAATTTTTTATTTATTACAATGTCTTAAACTTAGTTAAAATTTAATTATCTCTAAGCACAGATGAAGAGTGGCGTATGCCTCTCCCATTTCAATGGTGATAAACAAATGTGAGGCTAGTCAGCGACACATTTCTCCAATCTTTCTACCTACAAACTGCTTTTACATTCTTCGCTATCATCATAAAATCTCATCAACAATTCTTCATTAATAAGTTTAATTGCGAATATTTTCTCCTCATATGTGTTTACTTCAATTTGTTGGTCGAATGCTGTTATGTGGAGTGTCAAAACTACTCCAAGAGTCTAATTGCACTTTGAAATCCACAGCATAGCTGAAATTCAAAATGCTCGTGGCATCATGGATGTTCTTTCTGAGATGCTGAATGCTATAGATCCTGGGAACACAGAGGTATCCACAATTTGACACTGGAATTTACAATAAAACTTTTTGTTGCTCTAATAACATGGAGCATCCTTTTCTTTGTTATGAATCATAGACCGTTATGACTGATAAGGTTATGCTATTACAACCACTATGCTGAATTACTTTGTCATATTTTTCTAGTTATCTGTGAAATTAATACTCAATTTAAGTGATGCCTTTAAAGGTTGAGATTTATTTCTCATTTTACCTCGATATTTGACATGATGTCTGGCAGAAAGTTAACTGCATCTATTCTAATTCTTATATTAGGGCCTCAGGCAGGAAGTAATTGTCGACCTTGTAGATCAGTGCCGTACTTACAAGCAGAGAGTGGTGCAGCTCATCAACAAAACCTCGTATGTTGTATATGCAATTTCCTCTGCTTTGGTATTTTCTTTGTGAAAAAGGGTAGCCAGTTGGAATTTAGACCGTATAACTTGCGCTCCGGTTCGTCCTTGAGATATCTCTATAAAGGCCTTTGATCCATAGTTTAGGGAATCATTTTAAATAGACTGATTCAACTTAGGATCAGTCATAGTTGATCCGGATCTTACTTGAACATCAAAGGATTTCTGAATCCTTGTCAAAAATGACCAATAGGAGTTGATTGAAGGTAGAGGTACCCAAAGGTCCACGACACAGGTTATTAGGGGAGCACTTACGTGTCTGGTTCTTTTCAAATTAGGTCCACACATCATTGTTCAGCTGTGCTGATGCAAGAGCCATGGGTGACTTTTGTTGTTGCCATGTTCTCTGCTCAATACAGTTCATCCCGTTTACTTCTAGAAGAATTTGTTTGAACCCCATGGCAGAACGGTGGAGGATATTTAGAGAGAATATTTCTCCAAATATACATCTCAAATCTCTACTATTGGAGAGAATAGAAATGGGGATATTAGAAATCACCGGGTAAATGGTTTTGTCATTTCTATATATTTTATTAAATAAATTTTTTTAAAAAAAGTCTGAGCTGTAGTACAGCACTTGACACGTGGGTGGGCCTGCAGCAGGGCCCACCTGTGCAGCTGCACTCTCTTTAATTTTTCCTTTGTTATTTTATAATAATATTTAATAATGACCAAAATATGTAAATAAATATTAAGTAAAAAATATTTATGAAAATATATGCGAAATATGTTAAAGTGAAAAATTGATAAATATAAGTAATTTTATTTAAATGTAAAATTAGATGTAAATTTATAAAATAACAGTGAGCCCCATAAATATTTGATTGGTGAGATATTTGATTATCGAGTTTGGGATATTTGGGAGTGAGATATTTGAATGGCGGAACCCATAAATATTTGGTTTGTGGAATATTTGATTGTAAAATTTGGATATTTGTGGAGTGAGATATTTGATGGATGATGTAGATATATAGACCACAAATATTTAGAAGAAATATCCGGTCTTATTGTGAAGGCTCTAATAGAAGAAACTTATAAAAAAATATGTTCAGTTTTTTTTTCTCATACCTGTTTGGAAAGATTGTGAAAATTGCATTTTGCATAATTTATCTCTTTTGTTATTTTGAATAGAGACGAGGAGTTGCTTGGTCAAGCACTTGCTCTTAATGATGACTTGGAGCATGTACTTGTGAAACATGATTCTATTGCCGCAGGAAAATCTGTTCAGGCGGTGAAGCCCAAATCACTTCAGGCACTTGTAGATCTTGATGATTCTGCACCAAACAAACAGACAGACCAAAGGTAAATGATTTTTTCCTTCCCATTTCTCTTAACAGATTCATCCCAAAAGTATGGTGGTTTTCAGTAGTTAATCTATTGTGTTAATTTCCAGTAAGATTTACTAGTTGTGAATTGTGATCAGTGTTGTTAAAAGATGCACCTTGGTCCTAGAATCTGCACTTGTTTCCAATGGGTATCTCTAAGGGCTTCGTGGTGCCTAGTGCAACCTTGAAATCTGTATGAATAATGAAAACATAAAGAAATTTAAGAGGTGGCTGACATTATCAAAGAAAACAAATTTGACAATAGAATGTATAGATGAGTACGCTTGCCTTTCTTAAGAGCAAAAGCAAGTCAAAATGAGTTGAAGAGGAATTGATGTTGGAGTTCCTGTGGATGAAGTCATTGGTGGCGGTTCAAATCTAATGAAGGTATCTCTTTAGTTGAACTGTAAACTCATAGTGGAGTAATTGATGTCTAATTAAGAGTTGGATCGAGTTAGTGATGAGTTGATATGAAGGCAGGGGATTGTATGATCGAGGAAAGCAATAAATAAGATAAAAAATTAGGTGAAAACAGTATCTCTTTTAAATTGTTTAGGTTCAAGAATAATAAAGGTTAAAAAAGACATGAAAGCCATCATTACTATAGACAGGATAGACACCTAAAAACAGCTGAGTGAACTCGACCAATGGTTGAAGTATGCTAATCAGTATTAGAAGGAAAAGGTTCATGGTGTTCTTTATCAAAGTTCATATGTTTCACACTAGAACTTCACTGAGGATGTAAACTTAGCAAGCTCATTTATTTTAAACACAGACAGATGAACAAGATAATAATGCCATTAATAAGAGATTGTGTGATAGTAGGAGCACTATAAGAGAGCCAACTGTTAAGGTAATGATTACATCTCATGATTGCCACCAATTGTTACATTTGTCTGCGTAATTAAATACACGACAGGTGGACTTAAAGATAACAATATGCGAGGGGTGTAGAAGAACAACAAAGTGGCGAAGACTATGGAGTCGGAATAGGATTTGACTCTAATAGCAAGTCGAAAATCTAGCTTTATGTTCTTATTTTTATATCCAAAAGGGGATTACAGCTCATGTATACTATTTCTGTCTTATCAAATAATCAGTCATGAGACTAGGCCTATAATTTCTGTTATATCTAGCACACATATGATATTCTATATAATTATTGGTATGGTTTGGTTTCAACGGCTGACCACTCTCCCATATTTTAGGGAAATGTTTTTTTTTTGAATTAAAACCAAATTTGTATACTGTTAAGGCAACAATTGAATTTTGCAACTTGGTTCTTGCTCGATTTGATTTTTCAGATTTAAACCTTGGATGCTCAGTACAACTTGTGCTTAGGAACTGCAATCTCCTAGTGCCTTTAAAAAGTACTGCTTATGATTCGATGTTTGACATGATGTTTTTGATTCATATATGTAGGTCAAACACAAGCTCAATAACTGGCGACAAACCTCCTCTTCAGCAATTATCATTGCCTGCACCTCCAACCCCCAATGGTTCAGCAACTTCTTTAGCTATAATTGATCCAAGAATCGATCTTCTCAGTGGTGAAGATTATAGTGAACCCAAAAATGAGAATCGAGCCCTCGTGCCTGTCAACGAACCACTCATTAACTCTGCTTCTGACCAAAACATCTTAGCTCTTGCAGACATGTTTTCCAATGCTAAAACTGAAGAGAATAATAGCAACCCTCCAAGGCCATCTGATTCCCAATTGACGTTGTCATCCCTACCGGCTTACACTTCTGCAACACCACTCACGGTGAATCCTCTCCAATTACAACAGCCTGTACAATTCAACCAAACAAATCCTATCATGAACAGTCAAGTACCTACAGGCTTTTCATCACAGCAGCCAGCACAAAGTTATGGTGTAAATGATCAAGGCCTAGTTCTTCCTCGAGCACCTTGGGAAGCTCAATCTGCTCCATCTAGTGACTTCCCTAATTTGCACCCTCAACTGCTGCAACATGGTCAATTTGTTGGTAGCACTCCCTTATCTGGGCCAACTGGCCATCCTGGAAGCTTCCCACCCCAAATTGCTGCAACTGGCCAACCTGGAAGCTTCCCCCCACAAATTGCCCAACCGTTGCCTGGCGGCTTTATAGGGGTAACGCACCAGCAAGTTATGTTAGGCTCACAACACGGAGGTCTTCCGCCTCATTTTGTCCACAACAATCAGTATGCAAGCATGTATGGACCAATTAAGAATGACCAGATGACTGCTATCTACTCACAGCAGGTATATGGTAGCCATATGCCTGCCATTAGTCAGCAAGCTCTCTACAGCAATCAGCTGACTGGTTATGGTGGGTATTTGACGCAACCAGTGCGTCAGTTCTCTCCGTCAGGGGGTGCTGCATATGGCTATGCTAGTTCACATGGACTTTCGCAGATGATGCATGGGCTTTCCATGCAAGATAATCACATGTTTGTGAATGGGACTTCGTCCTATCCAAATTCAGTGCCCTCTTACTCGCAGCCAATGAACAAGACACCGAAGACAGAGGAAAAACTTTTTGGCGACCTTCTTAGTATGGCAAAAAACAAAGCAAAGTGAATCTACTGCTAATAGGTTAACGAGGGCCGTTTGAAAATTTCTTTTGATATTTTTTGCGTTTGTAGTTCTGATGTCTTTGTGTATTTATTATTTTTTTTTAACTTCATTCTCATACTGAATTATTTCCGCTTAGATTTATTTCATTTTGTGTTGCTCATCCTGTCTTTTTTTAATAACTTGTTGCTTAAACTCTATAAGTGCTCAGTTATAAAAAATTTCACATACAGTGCATATTTGTAGAGGAGAAATCGAAGCCGAGAAGCAGGCATTATTTTTCAAACTAGGGTCAATGGCTGATTGAACACTCTTTTTGAGTGGAAGGGCATCAAAAGCTAAAAGATTGAAAGTAAATTTTCAAAAGCATGATCAGGTTCCGAAAATCACTCCATCTCATATCAGCAAGGTTAGTCTCGAACGCCTCCCGGAAAAATGTTAAATCCACTATGGCTATATAATAAAATATTTGAAAGCTCTTTAACAACATTGAATCACCAATGGTTATTATGTTTGAATTGTTCCTATAGTGAGTTGACTCCACTCTATAAAACATATGAAACTCCATATCTTCCACCATCAAGAATAAATTCTTTTAAGTGGCTAATTTTTATTTAAAATATACAAAGAAAATAATAATAATGAATTATAGCTTATTTTTAGAATTGGATCGGTTTAATGACTCAAACATAGAAAAATAAAAGCATTTCAAAAACACAATACACTACTCTAGGAGGAGGCAGCGGTCTCGTCTTCTTTTGCTTGATAGGATACCATTTTGCTGGAAGAAACATTAATAAAATATTTTTGGCAGGTGACTTAGGTAAACAGATGATTTTTTTTTTAATGACGAATTCACGCATGGTTAAGAATTATAGTCAAACCCCTTTGCATAAATTTTAAAAAAGAAAAGTATAAAGCACACACTAAAAGTCTTAGCTAATGCAGCCAGCAGTATCTGGTGAAGGTCAAAACACTAACGAGGCATCCAATAACATCATTTTTCCAGAATGAGAATGAGAATGATGTATTTGACTGGCATAGAAATAATGTTCGATCCTCTTATTTACAAAAACATTCCCAAGCATTAAAGAATTAATTAAATTAAACATTGTCGTCCTAGAAATACTCAAAATCAAGATTCGAAGAATCGCTGGAATGAGCTTTGTTCCCGCTGTTCCCACCTGCAAGTCCACCCTCAGCGCTCTTCTTCTTCTCCTTGCTCCCAAACTGACTAAAGTTGACCGGATCAGGAACATGTGGAGGCGCTATGCTCCTCACCAGAGCCCAATTGATCCCCTCAAAGAACGGATGCTGCTTGATCTCAGTCGCCCCTCTGTGGTAGGCGATCCTCCTCTGTGGATCCTTCACAAGCAGCCCCTGTATCAGATCCCTCGCCACCAGGCTCGCCAGTGGCGTCTCCGGGAACCTCAGCGGCTGGCTGACCACGTTTTGAAGCGTGGCCTTGTTGCCGGAGCCCTTGAACGGCGTAGTCCCATGCAACAGCTCGTACAGGAAGATGCCGAAGGTCCACCAATCCACCGCGCTGCCATGCCCCTCGCCGCGGATGATCTCCGGCGCCAGGTACTCGTGCGTCCCCACGAACGACATCGACCGCGCGTTCGTCGGCTCCGCCATGAACTCCAATTCGGCGATACCGTGGTTGTTGTTGTTGTTGCTGCTGCTGCTGCTTCCGATCCCAAAATCGGATTTGGACTTGCGGTTTTTCTTGGGTAGGATGCGGGGGAAGAAGGAGGACGGCTGGATGCAGCTCTGCACGGTCTGGTCGCCGTCGATCATCCCGGCGTTGACGACCTCGCTGCTGCTCGAGCGCGACGAGGATTTGACGAGCGTGGGGTCGACTGAGCAGCGCAGGGAGAGGTCGAAATCGGAGAGCATTATGTGTCCTTCCTCCCTCACCAGCACGTTCTCCGGCTTCAAGTCCCTGTATACAATCCCCAACATATGCAAGTACTCCAGCGCCAGTAGCACCTCCGAAGCATAGAATCTGATTCAGAAAGAGATCAATTGCAAGCTTGCTTCAAAGTTGGATTTTTTTTTTTTGGATCCGCCATACGAATGAATGATGATTAAAAAACTGAAACCTTGCGGCTTGCTCGGTAAAATGCTTGTTAGGCTGCTTCTGCCGGAGCGAATGGAGATTGCCACCGCTGCAGTACTCCATCACCAAGCAATAGAACTTCTCCGTCTCGAAGTGAGAATACAGAGTCGGCAAGAAGGGGTGATCGAGCATGATAAGGATTTCCCTCTCGGTTTGAGCTCGGAGGAGCTTGTTCCTGCTAGCAATCGACGCCTTGTCCATCACTTTCATGGCGAAGAAGGTACCAATTCCTCTGAGCTCGACGAGATACACGCTGCCGATGTCACCGTAGCCGAGGCGTTTCAGCAGTACGAAATGGCCGATGCCGATTGGGGACTCCTTGGCGTTGACCAACTGAATGGCCTCCCACCGGCAGTCGCCGCCGGTATGGCGTCTGATTGGGGCGGAAGCGACGCTGTCGATGCTGTCGCTTCGGTTGCTGTTGTTGCTGCCGCGGCTGATGGAGTCGCTCAGCTTCGCGTCGCTGCTCTTGGCGGCGCCGGCGGTCATTGTAGTTGTTGCGGAGGTCGTCGTCGAATTACCGCAGGTAGAGGTGGAGGCGCTCTCGGAAATCATGGGTAGCCTGGAACCATTATTTGCGTGCTGCTGTTTTGGGCTCGGACATGCCGCTTTGGAGGCAGCGTCGGCAGTGCCGGTGCCGGACTTGAAGATTGGCTCCGTTTTTTTCTTGTTACGTGACGGTTTTGAAGCACCACCGCCATTTCCAGTCCCGGAGTTGTTTCTTGGATCAATTCGTTTGTCGTCAAATGAAGTAGGTTCTTGTGATGTAGCATTGGTTTTCATACCAGCTTCAGACAAAAAATTAAAGAAACGAGGATCAAGAATCAAGAGAAGAAGAATGTTGAGAATCTACGTATTATCATCAAAGTCAACCTGTTGATCTCGTCGATTCCGAAGCACAATTAATTTTAGGACAAGAGGAGAACCTTCGAGCTGCATACAACGACGGATTGTTGGGCGGTAAGAAGTAATTAACCGTCACCTACCGGTTAGGGGGGGAGGTTGATCGTATTTGTGGGGTTGGGAGAGGAAAGCGTAGAAGAGATAAAATCACAAAAGGGATTTGTTTCATCGAGATTAATTACTAAAATTAGGGATTGAAGATTGGAATAGCGAGCCTGGGATAGGATGATTGAATTAGTGCGGTAAACAAGTCGAGCCGAGTCAAGTTTTAGAGTGTTTAAATTTGTTTGATAAGATAATCAAGTCGATCCGAGCCAAACTTAAAATGAATCAAGTTTTTGAAATGAATGTTCAAATTTGACTTGGTTTATTTTTTATGAGATTGAGTTTGTTTGAAACTTGGCTTGAGCTTGATTCGTTTAGATGTTATCAAACTCTCAATTCAAGCTTGGCTTAAACTTGGTTCGAGATTGGCTTGAGCTTGATTCATTTAGATGTTATCAAACTCTCAATTTAAGCTTGTTTGATTGTTTGAAACTTTTAATTGTTTGATTGGTTATTAAGATTGATAATTTAAATTTATTTATTTATTTATTTTATTTTATTTTATTATTTATTTAGCATATTGAAAAGAGTTTATTAATAAATATGGTTCGTGAATATTGTTCACGAACGTTAACGAACTGAACATATATGTATTTAAGTTTGTTTGTTTAGCTTAACGAGCTGTTCAAGCTTGTTTGTTTAATTAATTTTATGTATATTGAATGAACATAAACAAGCTCTTATCAAATCAAACACTAAATTTATTCACGAACGCTTGATTCATTTACCGCCCTAGATCGAACTGTGAGGGAGCATAACCGAAATTAAACGCGTATTTTATTATTACTATTTATTTTTATCGCCAAAAGAGAAAAAATATATATTTCTTTTGTTTTATTGCCTAGAAATCACCATTTTTTCAAGTGGAACAAACTGGTGATAGAAAATTAAAGAAAATTCATTTTTTGCATTTGTATTTTGTAAGCTTATATTTAATATAAGGGTAAATTTGCATGCACTCCCCATGGGCAAACATAACTTTACATGTAGTCCCCATCCATAAAAAACTTTCTTTTCACTCCCCAGCTAAACATATTTATCTAATTGCCCATGATATTTTTAGGTACAAAAAGTCCAAAAATCAGTATAAATCCTCTTAAATTCAGTATATTAAATTAGAATCTAGTATATTTTCTATTAAATTGAGTACGATTCTTTTTTCACCTCAAAATATACTCGATTTTAGTTTAATGTGCTGAATTTAATAGAAAATATACTCGATTTTTAATATAAAATACTGACTTTAAGAAGAATTATACTCATTTTCGGACTTTTTGTACTCAATTTTTGACTTTTTGTACCTAAAAAATATGGGTTAATTTCAATAGAAAATATACTCGATCCTAGTATAGAGTACTGGATTATAGTGTAAAGTGCTGAATTTAACAGGAATTATACTTATTTTTAGACTTTTTATACCTAAAAAATATGAGGGACAATTTTGATAGAAAATATACTCGATTTTTAATATAAAGTACTGACTTTAAGAAGAATTATACTCGTTTTCAGACTTTTTGTACTCAATTTTGAACTTTTTGTACCTAAAAAATCTGAGGGGCAATTTAGGTATCAATATTTGCATGAGGGAGTTGAAACAAGTAATACTTTGCATGCAGGGAGTGGAAATAAAATTTTGTAGGCATGGAGATTGTATGCAAAGTTATGATTACCATTGGAGATTTTTCTCTAATTTACCGTTAATATAATATAAACAAAAATGGAAATAATGATATCTTATTTTCATGTTATCTATCAGGCACGACCTCTGACAGTCTGACAAGTGACAACGATCGGCGATGGAAGCGGTTGCGGAACCTCGGCGCGTTCAAACCCTCGTGGATGCGGGCATATCGCGGCTTCCTTCTCGATACATCCAGCCTCTGGAGCTCCGGCCCGACCCCCGCCGCTGCGGAATCGACGTCGGTGGCATTCCCGTTATCGACCTTAGCCTCTCCGCAGGCGACCCCGTTCCAGCCATCGCCTGCGCTTCCAGGGATTGGGGCGCCTTCCAGGTGGTGAACCACGGGGTCTCCTCACGGCTCCTGGAGGAAATGAAGTCTGTCGGGTCGTCTTTCTTTTCCTCCCCCATGGAGGCAAAGCTCCGGTTTGCGTGCGACCCCCGGTCTCCAGCTTCTGAGGGGTATGGAAGCCGCATGCTCTCGAACGATGATGGAGTACTTGATTGGAGGGATTATTTTGATCATCACACGCTACCGGTGTCTCGGCGGAACCCTAGCCGGTGGCCGGATTTCCCAACTAATTACAGGTTCAGATGAGATTGTTCTTCCACTCAGGTTACTTTATTTATTTATTTATTTTTTGTTTTTTTAAGCATACTCAAATGACTTGTAACGCAGCCAAGAACATCCTTTTCGTTTACAATGAGTTTGGCTTGGATAAAATATAAATTTACTAATTACAACGAAGGGGCATCTAGTTTTAGGGATTTTAGGTTGGTATGGAAGAATTGGTTAACGATCAATCGATGCTTATGAATGATATCTTAGTGATTTTTTTTGGGCGTTCTTGTAGATCATACTAAGATGAAATTGACTATTTATTTTCAACTTCTGCAATATGCTGTGTACTTATAAAATTTCATGGTTAGTTGAAGGGGTTTTTTTTAGGGTTAATGTGCCAAGAGTTATTCCTCTTCATTAGCAGGGTTTTCATATGTCAATTTATGACATCAGATTCAAATTTATATGTACTGGGTTTAGACCTAGCTGTTAATAGAGAATTCCTTTTCTGGAATCTTGTATTACCACCCACTTTCTTTGAATTTATTTGAGGCCACTACGAAGCTGGTTTTGGTGGCAGTTAATTTGTTGCTCATGGATGCTCAGAAATCACCTCTTAACATGTTTGATTTTTCAGTTGTTTAGGTTCTCATTATATCTGGAATTTAGTAGTACAAAAATGACCAATTAAGTTGTTTCATTCTGGTGTTGTAGTTTCACTAATCTAGATAGTTTAAAAGTTAATATCCTTTACCTATATGCTTTGTATCGATGTACCATTAAGAAGATCTCAAGATGTCAAGCAAGGGCTTATTTTGGGTGAAGCCTTTAATGCTAATGGTAAGATTATAAGCAAATTAAACTGCTAGATACTCAAAGCTATTTGTTTCAATCTTGGTGGTCCATGTTAGAAAGCAATAGCTTTAGCAGTTTGGTTTTAGTTTTTTAGTTTACTTTTAGTTTGGAAGTTTGAACTGTATTAACATTACTTGGAAAAGATAAATCTCCTAGTTTTCTTGTTCTCAATATGGAGCTTCTCTTTAATGGAAAATTCAACATAACACAAGTTTTTCTTTGTCTTTTCATTTTGAAGGACAAAATTATATCACACACAGTAATTCTGTAGGAGAATTTTATAATTAAGAGCTTGAGAATTCTTCATTAATTAATAAATAAATTTAGTATTATCCTATCATCATAACTGTAAAAAGGGCAGCCCGGTGCACAAAACTCCTGCCATGCGGGGTCTCGGGGAAGGATCCATTGTACGCAGCCTTACCCTGCTTTTTGCAAGAGGTTGTTTCCAGAATTCCCGAATCCTTTTGGTCACATGGCAACAACTTTACCATTGCGCCAAGGCTCCCCTTCTATCATCATAAATGTGAATTTCATATTTAGGTTTATTAAGGGAGAAAAATATTTTTGGACTTTTATTAGTTTTCAAGTCTGTCTCTATGATGGACGCTATATATCAGTGTTAAGAAATAGAAGATACCTTGTATTCCGTGGACATGCATTGCTATATTTTTCTATGAATTGAATTCGCAGTATTAAGTCAGAAAACATCTTTTCAAACTCACTTCTTATTGTAATAGGTTTGTGCAAATATTTAAACTATACTGGCTAATGTTTACAGGGATACTATACTAGAATATAGTGATGGCATAAAGAAACTTGCTCAAACGTTGTTACATATGATCTCCCAAAGTGTTGGTTTACCACCTTCTTATATTGAAGATGCAGTTGGAGAAGTATATCAGAATATAACAGTCAGCTACTACCCTCCTTGTCCTCAGCCAGAACTTGCGCTTGGTTTGCAATCCCATTCTGATATGGGTGCCATAACACTTCTGATACAAGATGATGTGCCAGGACTTGAGGTACTTAAAGATGATGAATGGGCAGTCGTGCATCCTCTTTCTGGCGCTATTGTTGTCATTTTGTCTGACCAAACTGAGGTATTGCCTCTCACCCTCACCTTTGGTGTCAAAATAATATCATTTGTCCATAACTATAGTATTTGAAAGTTGAAGTTTGTTTATCTACTATAATCTGTTTTATTATAAAGAAAACTGAATAATTCTTGATACTTTTTTGATATTAATTGCATATTAATCAGCTTTCATTTCATGAGATTCAAAGGTATGGCTAAGGCACTTATGCATTTAAGATTTCTAGAAGCTTCCATGAACTGATCTCAATCTTTTCATACATTTGAACTCAAAGGTGGCAGACTATCCTCAATCCATGCCATTAACACAATTACCTGGAATCCTGTGATAAATTTCTTGCAATCTTTGTTGAACAGTTGAACTATTATTAGCACTATTTTTTATTTGATATTTTCTCTTAATTCTTTATCTGGTAATAAATCGAATGTTTCTGATAAATTCCAACTGTAAACCATTAGTCTTGGCACTTGTTCTAAAATCACCTATTACTTGAGGTTTTGTTTGCAAGTTCTAGTTTACCTTGCATAGGGTTGATTGTACAACCCCAACCAGCAACCAGCAGGTAGGTTTAAATACAAGAGGATCCCATCTTGGTTTCAGAATTGTTCGTACCTCCCCTTGAATATTAGTCATGTTAGTACTAAAATCTCGCTTTGAGGTCACAGTTAACAAAATAGATATGTCAAATGTCAATGAAATAAAATATCCCTTGCTACTCATCAACATGATGAAACTATGTCAGCTTGAAAGTTAAAAGCGTATCAATATGAATTGGACATGTAAGCATAAAGTGGGTGCCCTGGCTATAATAAATTTTATTTTAACATATATTTTAGTACTATTCAAATTATCAAATACAAATATCTCCTCAAATTATAATTAAAATTATGATATGGAAATAAAATTAATGCCAAGTAATCAGTTCTAAGCTGATTAGGAAGAGAGTATTATTTTATTGGCATAGGAGGGAACACACTTACTTAGATATCAAAAGAAGATTTACAATGCTGACTGTGCCTAGTTGCTAGAAACTTTCTTGAATGAAGGGACATTTAATTCAAGAAAAATGTTAGGGATGTGATTGTAACTATGCTATGACTACGAAATGAAACTGTGATAATGCTTTGATTTATCATACAGTATGAAGAATAGAAGACCTAGGAGGTCACCAGCCAATATAACTTTATGAGCTAGATGCATTGTTAATTTGAAGTGGAGTTGTAATGAGTTAGTTAGCATAATTTTTTGTTTATTTTACTTGCTTTGAAAGGCCTTGGTTTTACACCAACAAATTTAACATAGCTAGGTTATAATTGTTGTTTTCTTTGTACATTAATGATGGTTGATGCTTGGCACCGAATTTCAGTTCTTGGTCTATGCCAGATAACAGTCCATGCTAAGCTGTTATTGCAAGTGGTGACAGTAACTTAGGTGCCCCCAAAAGAATGTCCTAGAGGAACTTTTAGTGGTAAGATCATTTGGAACATAATCTAACAACATTTTTCTAGCCATATTAGCTCTCACTGCAGGAATATGATTTTAATTGGTTCCAATTCTTGTAACGAGCTTGTTAAAATCATATCAACAACCTTAGTTCTAATGTAGTCTGGGAGAGGCTGAGTATTAACATTATTTGTGGATAAATGATAACGAGAGGGAGAGAAGAAAGCAAAGAATTTGATATTTAGAATATATTTAGTCTATCTTTAAAAATGATAAAATGCTATGTTATTTGAATTTTTTATTGTCGGGAATGTCATATTTCATGTCATCCATTTAGTAAGTGGTCGGAAAAGTTATCAAGACATTTGAAAAGTTGATGCAGAAGATAAATTTGTTAAATTTGAAAGGTTAGGGTACATTTATTAAAACACCACCCAACATATTTTAATTCCAGTGGAAACATATATTTTCCAGTCTCACATTTACACCAATTGCTTTACACAATAAAATGGGATAAGGTTTTTCCTTGTAACTTTTTACTATTCTCGTTCTTATGTTTTCCAGATGACTTCTCTCATTATAAAACTCCATTGTTCTCTTTACTTCAACGTGTGAACTTCAGAGTTTATTCTGATTTTGATTTTTCTGCAGGTGATAACTAACGGTCAATACAAGAGTGCTGTCCATCGGGCCATCGTCAATGATCATCGTCCCCGGTTATCCGTTGCTGCATTTTACGATCCATCAAAGACTAGGAAAATATATCCTGCTCCACAGCTTGTGACAAAGAATTCTCCACGCAAGTACCGGGAGGTTCTATACGGTGATTACGTCTCTTCTTGGTACAGCAAAGGTCCAGAAGGCAAGCGCAATATAGACGCTCTTTTAATTTAATTCAACAGTAGGGAATCAGACTGCAATACGATTTATCCATGTAACAATATATGCCTAACTACACCGACACAGTGTGATTGACTTTATCTGCATTCCAATCAGGATTATTGACGAAATATGGACATTACAAGGCAATCTGTCATTTCTAAGCAACATTGGAAATATTTGTTCTGAGCAATGTGTGATATGTGGTAGTCTCCAGTTACATTTGCTTCTTGTCTCTGCTGTGTTGTATTAGAAATATGGTCCTAAGGTCGGAGCATCCTTTTGTTAGGCGGTCAGTATGGATGGCCATGTCAAGGTGTATTGTGGGGAGCGTCTATATTTTCGTTCAATCTGAACATTGAGTGTGATACTTACTATTGGTCACATTAGTTATAAGGTAGCTATTCTGCAATAATGCATTGTACATGTGGGAGAATGAATCTCTTTATTGTTGTTGTTCAATCAGAACAATGTGTGCGATGGGATTAGTCACGTACCTATGAAGATGACTCCTCAATTATTATTGCAGTAGAGCGTACAAGATCATGGTACTCTTCTTTGAGAGGTTTAAGTGTATAGTTGAGTTTAAAAAAAATTGTTCCGTTTGATTATGATGGATTAAAATATAATAAAAAAAATCAATCATGGATTAATGAATGCTAATTCTACATATAAAAAAAATATCTCGAACAAATATCTCTAACACTGGTTTAATTATTCTATCTCCTGGATGCAGCTTTGATAGAAGTTTGATAACGCGGAAGAAAAATCTAGCAGTACAACGGGCACCGAGAATGAAATTATGAAAAGGTTTCCTGCGATTACTGCGAATCCAAAAGTTGCCTCCTTCCGTTCCATCCCCGCTGCGACCCAACCATGGAAAGAAAGCGGCTCTCCCTGGAAGTCCACACTCTTCCGCCTCCTTCAGAGCCACGAAATCGACGAAGCCGCCCGCTTCTTCGACAGAATTCCTTCTCCCGGCGTCCAACTCTACACCATGATGATCAACGGCTACTGTCGAATCAACCGCCTCGATCAGGCCTTCAGACTGTTCGAGCGAATGCCGGCGAGAGACGCCGCTGCATGGAATTCCATGATCAAGGCAGCCTTAGATTGCGGGGAGTTGGATCTCGGACGCAAGCTGTTCGACGAAATGCCGGGCCGAAATGTGATCTCCTGGACGACGATGGTAAATGGCCTATCGCAGTTTGGTCGGGTTGATGCAGCAGAGGACCTGTTCTTGAGGATGCCACTGCGGGATACTGCCGCATGGAATGCCATGATCTCAGCATATTGTGACAATGGGAGAGTGGCTGACGCCCGTTCAATGTTCGATAAAATGCCTCAACCAAATGTGATTTCTTGGACCGCCATGATTGGAGGTCATGACCAGAACGGGGAGAGTGACAAAGCACTGTGCCTTTTTAGTGAACTGTGGATGTCCCGCATGAAGCTGACGCCAAGAACCTATGCTTGTATCTTAACGGTATGTGCCAATGCATCGGAATTACAACTAGGCACCCAGCTTCATGCCCATCTTGTAAGAACAAGCTATTCATTGGATCCATTTGTTTCTACTTCACTGGTCAACCTTTATGCTAAGTGCAAGCAAATTGAGGATTCAAGTAAACTATTCACCGAGAAGCAGGAGAAGGATGTCGTTTCTTGGACAGCTCTTATAACCGGTTATGGACTGAATGATAGACATGAGGATGCACTCAAAGAATTTGATAAGATGACAGCATCTCCAGTTCGGCCGAACCAGTCCACATTCACCAGTGCATTGAACTCCTGTTGTGGGCTACAAGCTCTTGAAAGGGGGAAAAAGATCCATGCAACTACTGTTAAACTGGGTCTGGATCTTGATATGTTTGTGAAAAACTCTCTGATTGTTTTGTATTCCAAATGTGGAGATATAGATGATAGTTTGACTCTGTTTAATTGTATGGATAGGAGGAATCTTGTATCCTGGAATTCTATCATAATGGGATGTGCTCAGAATGGATATGGCTCATTCGCAATAAAGCTATTTGATGACATGAGAAAGCTCAATGTGCAACCAGATGAGATAACATACACAGGTCTTCTGACTGCTTGTAGCCATTCCAGAATGCTCGAGAAGGGAAGGAACATTTTCCATATGCTGGAATGCGATCCTTCAGTTGAGGTTAAGCTTGAGCACTATTCTTGTATGGTAGACATTTTAGGCCGTTGTGCAATGTTTGAAGAAGCAGAAGAACTCATTAGAAACATGCCGATGGAACCAAATGCCACAATTTGGTTAGCTTTACTCAGTGCTTGTAGAATTCATGCTAACGTCGAAGTTGCTCGTAGAATTTCAAAGAAGGTGTTTGATATCGACCCTGAGAACAGTGCAGCTTATGTTTTGCTGTCAAACATATATGCTTCAGCTGGACAGTGGAACGATGTATCACAAACTAGACTAATGATGAGAAGTAGAGGCATCACAAAGGTACCGGGTGCAAGTTGGATTACACTGAAGGGGATGAGGCATGAGTTTGTTTGTGGAGACCGGTCTCACCCTATGGCCACAGAGGTATACAAGAAGCTTGATTGGCTGGTAGGTAAATTGAAGGAACTTGGTTACATTTATGATACAAGATTCGCCTTGCACGATGTCGACGATGAGCAAAAGGAGGCTGTGCTAGCTTATCACAGTGAGAAACTTGCACTGGCCTTTGGTCTAATTAGTACTGTGGAAGGTAGCACGATAAGAATCATAAAAAATCTTAGGGTGTGTGGTGATTGCCACTCGGCTATTAAACTAATAACGAGAGTTGTTAGGCGCCGGATCGTTTTGAGGGATTCAACCCGTTTCCATCATTTCAGGGATGGGTTTTGTTCTTGTGGAGATTGCTGGTGACCTTGGTTATAGCTTTTGGTCATTACAGAACTATATTGGCTTAATTCTATAATGCTTCCGCTCTGCTATTTAACTTAGGAGAATCAGAAAAATAAGGGAGTAATATCTGCAAAGAACCATCATCAGATTAATGTTAATGGTCTGTAAATGGATGTTTAATTACTCATGGATGACCTGAAAAAGGCTGTTCGAATTGAGGTACTCTAACATCAACAGATCGTCTGCCAGGATCAAGTACCAGTTGATACCTTGAGCCATCATTTAGCTGATGCGGTTGTACTTTATTATCTCAAAATGCAGGTTCAAGGGGCCACATGCTTGACGACATCAGGCGATGAGGGTTCATGCCAACCGGTGAAGAATTATTGTCTCATGTTCAGATGGAGCTACGATTTGGAATGAACAAAAACGATGTAGGTCAGGCTGAGTCCAACTCAACAAGCTAGATTTGGGTGAGCGAAATTGATATAGATTCGGACTATGATTTATCTATCAGTTACTCTTTGATCGATTCATTCCAAACACTATTGTGATCAGGGATCATAGTCATGGGATGAGGCTCTTCAACTCAAATCCAAATGCTCCTCATGATATGTTGCAAAAAAGGCGGGTCCCGCCGCCCAGCGGCCCCCTCACCCCTGCCCCACGAGTATGAGAGGGAGTAAATCACGGTGAATACGGGCCCGGCGATGACATGGCGGTCGAAGGTGTTTAGCACGGACAGATATTGATGTTATCGCAATTGCTGCCGCAGACCTTCGACCTCCCGACCCATGTTGCAAGAATACCATGTCATAACCGGTTGATCCCGTCCGTGGGGGCCAAATGCTCCTCATGATATGCATATACAAAATGTGGTGTCTTAATTTAATATTTTTAATAAATAAATATTTTACACTCATGTAGAAGCTGTCTTGTATATTTTATAGTTCATATTCCATCTAACTTATCTCCCTGTATGAATCAAGCTGTCTTGTATATTTTATAGTTCATATTCCATCTAACTTATCTCCCTGTTAGATTCATAAGGCTCTTGGGTGTTAGTATACTTTAAAAATGATTTTAAAAATGTAATGTTCTAATGTTAATGTGAATCTAACTTCCTCTTATGCCACAGGTTATCTTTCTAATGAAACAAGGCACATGCTATCTTTCTAATGAGACAGTGCATTTATCCTATATAAAAATAATACAATTAATTTTTTAAAAAGTAATTAATATTTTTTTAATTGTTGATAAACACACATACAAATAAAATCCCATCCCCCTCTTGTTTTTCTTCTCTATTTGGTAGATGCAGGTTGCGTCGTGGTGCTTTCGCAGCTTAGCTTGGTGGGTCTGGCGATGATGGGCAAGAACATGACCTTCGACATCGCCGAGAAAGGGCTTTCTCATCTCCTTCTGCATGCAACTACACCGCCGTGAAGGTCGCTCCGTGAGACTGAAGGAATTATAATTAAAATTTACTATACGAAACAATAAATTATATCTCGTTATGGTGAAATCCGGAAAAGAGAAAATCGTTGGATGGAGGAAGTCGCCTTGCCGTTTGCGAGAAGGTGACGGTGGCAAACGCTTCTCGACAATTCCACAAACTAAATCTCGTAGCCTTGGATGTTCTTCTTCCTCTCTTTCTTTCACATGCTCTTCGTGAACCACCCTTGGATGCACAGTTTATATGGGAATTATCCCAGGGGTAAAAAGGACTTTTCCCCTTAAGAGTAGTGGGCAACGTGGACTAGGGGTGATCACGGATCGGATTGGTTCGGTTATTAGGGTAAAAAGTTATCCGGTCCTATTAGATCAGATAATGCAATATCATGACCTACATCTGACCCTATATCCGGCGGTTCTTATGAATCAGATATTCGATGGATTGTCAGTTATTTGGATATTCGACCCTATATCCAATGAAATATAAAAGATAAATATAAGTACAACAAAAAAATAAAATATTTTAAAATGATAATAGACATTATTCATTATACATTGTAGCAGCTAATCGGAAATAGCTACTATAGCATGTAGCAGCTTATCGACAATAGCTGCTACAACGTATAGCAGCTTATCAACAGTAGTTGCTACAAATAGGGGTGATCGCGGATCGGGTTGGTTCGGTTATTGGAATAAAAAACTATCCGGTCCTACTAGATCAGATAATGCAATATCAGAACCCTACATCCGACCTTATATCCGACGGATTATTTTTTTTCGGTTTGGTTCGGTTCAGGTCGGTATAAGCGGGTTGGTCGGTTTGGTGGGTTGACTGCTCACCCCTAACGTGGACTTCCTCACATTCCCATTTCCTACATCTCCCACTCGTCCAAGGTAAGTTACTAAGACTAGTTCATCTAGGTAAGTCACTAAGATCAGTTAGTCACAAAGACTAAATAAGTCACATAGACTATATAAGAGTTTAGTCACAAAGACCATATCAGAACATCCAATCCATACTCAGAGAAAATGATTCATGCAATAGCAAACACATTGAGCGATAGATGCTAAGAAGATTGTTACACCTTACATAACCGCTCTTTGAGCAATCAATGCTAACAAAATTGTTACACTTTATTTAGTCGTTCTTCCAAATTAATCAGAGACATTCTCATAATAGCACATAACTTCTCTGTCCTAGTGGTGCATAGCTTTTATCCATGATACATCCGATCTCCTAGTGGCACACAACCATTATCTTGGAGATATCCATGTCTTGTTATTTATCCAGATTAAATAATCTTCATTTACATCAATATGAACATCTCTAATCTCTTATCATGATGACTATTATGTCAAGAGAATGTTCCATATTCAAATATTCATAATCATTTCTATACATAATAGAAATGGGTCGACCAGTGAATAATATCAAAAGATGTAAATCTATTTAATCTTCCTTTTTAGCTAGCATCTATTCATCCTAATTAGTTGCTTTACTAGTTATGCTCCATAGATCAAATCATCCATAGTCATAGAATACATGCTAAATTAAAGTAACAAACACTGATTAAAACTTCAGTAAATAGCTAAATAGCCACTAAGGATAAAAATTGAGATTAACTTATAATGTCAAAGATCTCACATAGTAGAGAAATAGGGATTCATTCTTCTACTATCTTTATTATCGCAATAGCACATGTGGTATGAATCATATATTACGATGTTATTCTCTTTACTAAAAAAGCGCATGTTTTTCTCAAATTTAATATCGTACAGATTTTAATCTAGACATACCTAATATCTAATCCTGAATTTAATATATAAATTCTAATACGGCTTTTAACAGGTTCAGTAAATGGTGGGTTGATTTACTTTGATCATTTTTAACATATAAATGATCTCAACTTGACAAAATTATCAATGCAACCTTATGGATCTATTTCTGTTCACAACTACGTAAGCTGTCCCATAAGCAATGGTCTTACCTCTATTTGTACTCAACAAATAGAGATGATTGTCCATGTGAGCGGACCAATTTTAATCTGCCAACATGCTCATCGAGATCTTATATGAATGTAACGAAATCATATGCACTGAATAAATTATGGTAAATTATACAATCAAATCACAATATCTTATTGTAATTATAATG
The DNA here is from genome assembly GCF_018446385.1 of Zingiber officinale. Lineage (NCBI taxonomy): Eukaryota > Viridiplantae > Streptophyta > Magnoliopsida > Zingiberales > Zingiberaceae > Zingiber > Zingiber officinale. The sequence goes on along the minus strand of NC_056001.1, from coordinate 11,990,433 downwards.
TTGTTACATTCTACGAAGTCTCAAAGACTTTATATGTTCTCTAAATGACTCTTTAGTCATTGATATGAAAGCATAGTACATGTAGGGACATAATCAAGAATTACTTTTCTTTTAGCCACAATATTCCTCATAAAATTATATTTTATAGCTATATACTTGCGTTTTATGTGATATTTAGGATCCTTGGAAAAAGCTATTGCAGCTTGACTATCACAGTAGACAGTTACTGGACTCCCATTGTCTTTCACAATCTTCAGATGCTTCTGGAACCTTCTCAACCAAACTACTTCTTGCACAGTCATTGAACATGCCACATATTCAGTTTCCATAGTTGACAAATCTACACAAGCTTATTTCTTGATGATCTATGAGATGGCGCTATCATTCAACAAGAACACATAGCCTAATGTGGACTTTCTATCATCCAGGTCTCCAACCCAATCTGTATCTGAATAACCTTTCAGACTCATATCCGATCTTTGAAAATAGAGACAATAATCTGTTGTCGCCTTCAGATATCTAAATATCCTTTTTACTGTCTTCTAGTGTCTCGGTCCTGGGTTTGACTGACAGCGACTGACTAAGCCAAAAACATAGTTGATATCGGAACATGTATACAACATAATGTACATCAAACTACCAATAGCACTGACATATGATTTTTTATTCATTTAAGCTATTTCCTTTGAAGTTTTGGGACACATACTCTTGCTCAAAATAGTACTTTTCACAATAGGTGTATGTTCTATGTTGCAATTAGATATGCTGAAATGATGTAACATCTTATTTATATAAGACTCTTGTGACAGACCCAAAAGTCTTTTAGGACGATCTTTTATGATCTTCACCCCTAAGATGTACTCAGTTTATCCCATATCCGTTGTATCAAATTGTGATGGCTGTCACTTCTTAACTTCATTCACATACCCAATGTCATTTTCAGCTATTAACATATCATTAACATATAATGATAAAATGACATACTTTCCTTTTTCCCTTTTTAGGAAAACACGATAATCCTCATTGATCATCTCAAAATCATAAGATAAAATGACTTCATTAAATCTTATGTCCCATTGTCTTGACGCTTGCTTTAGCCCATATATTGACTTTCTAAGTCTACATACTTTCTTCTCTTGGTCTTTGATAATGAGCATTTTTATTGATTATTTTAGCTCTTAAACTTAGCATTTTCTACCTTCTCACATACTTATTGTTGTGTTTATATCATGATTTGCGAATAGGGACTTATTTTGGACTTAATTATAAATTTCATATAAATTGTGGAATTTAATTTCATATTTTTATGTGGTTTTGTAGAAAATCTAAAGAGCCATGGATTAGGGTCTGATCGGATCGAATTTGACTTGATTTGGAGGTTAAACGGAAGAGATCAAGCTGAATCAATATGGACCGTTGATCCTGATCTAGAGAGATCTTGTTCTTTCATTCAGATCTAAGTGATCCAGCCCTTCATCCTGATTTAAAGTTATCTGGACCGTTCATAGAGATCAAGGCATCAAGGGTTCACCCAAGAAGTGGAGCTCCAATTCAAACCCAATCCAAAAGCTCACTCTTCAAGCCCAATTTCAAAAATCCAATTTTCCTTCTCTTATTGGATTCGGATCTCATTCCTTCCCAAACCCGATCCACTAAGAAACCTTACCTCTTCACGCGAACGAAACATAACAGAAGTTTCTTCTCGCGACTTTCTTCTTCATGCGGACTAGGGCACTCAACTCTCCCCACCACCGACCACTTCTTCATTGTCATCGGTCGGCCATTCCACAGTCCACTCCTTTTTCTCTCAGTTCCAGCGGCGACGACAGTGGCAACACAGGCGGGAACGACGAGCTTGGCAGTGATTTCCGACCAACTCCACCTTGCCGGAGGGGTTCTCTGGCAAGATCCTTCACCTCCCGGCATTCTTCCTTCAGTTCTTCCAATTGGGGTTCAGGCGGCAGAGCAGTGTGGGTGAGCAGCCGACAGTTCATCATCTTCCAGTCAACTTCCAACCGAGGGGGTTCCTTGGTGGAAGATTCGCATCATCTTCGTTGTCGTAGCTAGCAGCAACCGGCAGTGAGCTACTGTCCACCGATTTTGGGGATTCCGAGCCGGGCCCTCGTGTGATGGCAAGGGTAGTCGTTGGTAATTGGAAGCGGATGTGTGAATTGTGGATGAATTAGCTTAGTTTAATTCTGTTACTTTTGTGAATTTACTTGTGTTGATGCTTTTGATTGAATGCTTGTATCAAACTTGATTCCCCATGTTTAAATTGCATGTATTATGCTTAATTAGTTCCATGCATACAATGTGTTCGATCAAATGCTTCAACCAATAATTAGGTTCAATTTGATGCATTTTAGTTTGCTTAATTCTTGCTTTGTCTTGTTCTTTTAATTTGGTTAAGTTCTAGTTTTGATTGAATGCAATTAGGATAGATTAGATTAGATTTCTTTAATGCTTTAGGTTTTGTTACGTGCTTAGTTTCATTGATGCTTTACTTTATGTCCTTTATTTTCTGCACTTGTAGTTAAGTTAGATTTAGTTTTCCTTTACTTGCATTGTCTTTCAATTACTAGATTAGGTTTCATTTAATGTTTTGTCATTTCGTTCCTTAGTTTAAGTGTGTTGATGGCTAAACCATAACATAGAGTGACAATGCGTTGTGGATTAATTGTTAGCACTTAGTTAGATTTCATTCCAACATTATATTAGTTTCTACTTGCTTTGCTTTTCATTTATTAGATTTAGAATCAAAAACCAAAACTCTCATTTTCATATTGAAACCCCTAAAATAGGAATAACATATGATCCTAAGTTTACCATCCTATCGTTGCTTTCGTTGGCGGACGACCCGAGTCATTTCTATGCTACATTAGCGTATGAGGGGTTTGGTACTTCATTGTTTGATGCCCAATTCACGACAAATTAGGTCGAAATCAATCTTCAGCAATGAAACATTTTGGCTGAACGATATAGATTTCTTCCTCAAGCTCATCGTTAAGGAAAGTGATTTTTACATCCATTTAATGTAATTCTAAGTCATAATGTGCCACAAAGGCTAAAATAACTCGTATTGATATAAATTTCACTACGGGAGAAAATGTCTCTTCAAAGTCAATACTCTCCATTTGAGTATATCCTTTTACAATCAAACGAGCTTTATATCTATTAATCGATCCATCAGCTTTCCTCTTTATATTGAGAATTCATTTATTCTCAATAGCTTTTCGCCCTGGAGGAAGATCGACTAAGTCTCAAACATGATTTTGAATCATAGATTCCATCACTTCATCCATTGCAGCTATCCACTTTTCTCTAACTCTACATCTTAATACTTCCTCACTGGATTGAGGTTCGTCATCATCAATTGGGTGTTGGAGTGTATACTAAAAGCCTAGCTTTTGTAAACATTTATTTGTTAAAATAAAAGAATCACATTGGTCAATATATGTATTTATTTATTAAATGTAATTGTTCACTTAATTTATATAGTAGACAACATAGAGTGTGGTGTCACACTTAGAAGATCATGTTGTCGGTTCTCTATAAATTATAAACAGTTGCTCGCGACTAAGATAGAAAGGAACAAACTATCAGTATAGTCGTAGTGTAATTAAGTATTAGTTTATCTAGACTAATAAATTACACTGATACACTTTAAGTGTATTGAGTAGGATCATTTAGGTATGTTCTTTTTGTATTGACTTAGTAAAAGAACTAGACCTTAGTTATTATGGAAGTGTGTGCTCTTAATCCTAATATAATAACAAGCACATATATTTAATATTTATTTCTTTGACTTATCAAAGGGTGAGGTTTAGCTCGATAAATCATTATGCCCGATAAGTTGGGAAATGATATTACTTATAGTGTGTGTTGTTGATTATAGAAGGAATCTGTGTCCTAGTTATCTAGGTTGAGAATGTCCCCAAGAGGAGCTCATAAGGATTGTCATGTTAAACCTTGCAGGTGGACCTAGTCCGACATGACAATAAAGTTGAGTGGTACTACTCTTGGAGCTAGATATTAATTAAGTGAGTTGTCAGTAACTTACTTAATTAGTGGACATTCGTAATCTTAAACACAGGGAGACTAACACACTCATGATAAGAAGAAGCCCATAATGTAATTTGGGATTGGTGCGGTAGTGTGGTAATAACTCTCTAGTGGAATGAGTTATTATCGATGAACTTGAGTTGTGTGTTCGGGGCGAACACGGGATACTCAAGCTCATCGGAAGGCCAAAACCAATTTCTCCTCTAGGTCCCTGTCGTAGCCTCATTATAGCCTCAAGTCCATCCAAATGTAAGGCTCTTCTTGGTGTCCAAGAAGGGGGCCGGACCATTACTTGGTGACCAAGCAATGGCCGACCACATCCTCTTATAGGGGCCGGCCCTATAGCTTGGTGACCAAGCTTGTAGGGGTCGGCCAATATTAATTCAAATAGGAGGATTGTTTTGAATTTTTAAAATCTTCTCTTTGTAGAAAACTATAAGTTTTAAAAGAGAGATTTTAATTTTTAAAACTTTCCTTATTTGAATTAGGCCACATGTTTTAATAGAGAGTTTTAAAAGTTTTAAAACTTTCCTTTTTTAACCATCCTCATGGTTTAAGAAAAAGGGAGATAAGTTTTAAAATTAAAATTTTCTATCATCATGTTAAAAAAGGAAATTTTGTAAGAGAAGTTTTAAATTTTAAAACATGGTTTTAATTTTTAGAACTTTCCTTTTTTAACTCCTACTTTAGGAAAGAGAGCTTGTAAAATTTAATAAGAGTTTTTCTTGTAAAATTTTATAAAAATAAAATTCCTTTTTCCCCTTGATGAGGTGGCCGGCCACCTTGCTTGGTGCCCAAGCAAGTGGCCGGCCATATTAAATTATTTAAAATCATCACAAAATTAAATTTGGTGATTGATTCAATCAAGAGGAAAGAAAAGGAAAAATAAAAAGGGAAAAGGAAAAACTCTTGGATGATTTTATTTTTTGTAAAAAGTTTTTTCTTATTTGTCTTGGACAAGTAATATAAAAGAAGGGGTGAGGGGGCTTCATGAGACACAACTCTTATTCTTTTGCTTGGGTGATCTCTTGGTGGCCGGCCCTCTCCCTTCTCCCTTTCCCTTTGCTCTCTTCTTCTTTGTGGTGGTGGTGGCTAAATTCTAGAGGAAGAGGAAGGATTATTTTGGGTGGTGTTCATCTTGGAGGATCGTCGCCCACATGACGTCCAAGGCGAGGCGAGGAATACGGCAGAAGATCTCGAGGTCATTAGCTTACAAAGAGAAGGTATAATTAGCAATTATTTTCCGTATCATGCTAGTTTTTCTCTTTGTAAGAATTCTAAATACAAGAGGCAATTAGATCTAGTTTAATCGAATTTATTTTTCGATTTTGTGTTTTCTTCTTTTTTGAATTTGTAATTCGATTGTTCTTTTTGGTTAACTAGAGTTATTTAAGGAAATAAATATTAGCTTTCCTTAAAAGGCTTTGCCTAGGCGGTGGTAGTTGCTCCCATATCCAAGAAGGTCATGTGCCTCGTCATGCAGTCCTGGAAGTCAATTTTGGAAATTAATATTTATGGAATTAATAACCTAGTAGATTTGAATCAATAGTGTTAAGTTCCGCTTGCGATTCAAATCTAAACCATTAAGAACAGATAAGTTAAATTTGGAATCAATGATGTTAAGTTCCGTTTGCGATTCCTAATTTAACTTCTAAAGAACACAATAGGTTATTTAAGGAAAGGTTCGACACTTGTACAAAAATTTTTATACAGTGGAACCGGTACGTTTTCCTAGGATTAACCAACATTGGGAGTGTCATCAAAGCCTCATTCTCAAATCAAACCTCTTCTTAGATTTGATTTTATAAACACTTCTTCGTAAGTGGGCTGTTGAGAAGTCAACTCATGACTTTGCATATCACTCATATTCGGTTGACTAGACTTAGACATCTCTTTTGACACTTCTCTTGTTAATAATATCTCATCCTTCTCAAATAAAGGAATATTTTTATCAACATTACCTCTGGTTGGGAACTCTGTTTCGAGAAAGGTCACATCTCTCAAATATATTTCGAAGATGGTTCCATCTTATTGCTTACCTATGAAAACATAACCTTTGGAGTTTTCATGATATCTAATAAAGATATATTGCTTACCCCTAGGTCTTAGTTTTCTATACTTGAGAACTATCATGAACATAAGCAGCTAACCTCCAGGGTCTCAGATTACTTAAATATGATTTTCTGTTTGTTCAACGTTCATATGAGATAGATGGAACTAATTTTAAAGACACTTTGGTAAGTATATGCGCCGCAGTTAATAATGCATCTCCCCAATAGGAGATAGGCAAATTAGTCTGTGCCATCATAGACCTAACCCTTTCAAGAAAAGTCAAATTTATTCTTTTAGCTACCCTATTTTGCTGTGGAGTTCAGGGATTGTCAGTTGTCTATGTTGGTGCAGGAAGCACTAAACGATCGAACTTGGGTTTTGATTATGTCAAAGGGTCCAAAATTAAGTTTTCTAGTAATCTAACAAGGTTGATTGAGGTTGCAAGAAAGTTCTAAGTTAACTTAGGCAAAAGTCCTAGTAGATTCTAGGCAAGTGGAAAACCCTAGGAGGAGGTAACCCTAGGTCCTAGGGGGCAGTAACCCTAGGTGATGGAAAGTCCTAGTTGCGGTTAGGCAGGTGAACAACCCTAGAGGGAGGTAACCCTAAGTCCTAGGGGCTGGTAACTCTAGGCGGAAAGTCTTGGCGGGTCAAGCGCTTCGGGCAAAATCCTAAAGTCAGGGACTCTAGATGAAAACCCTGGTGGTCGCGGACCAGGCAGAAGTCTGGATGGGTCGTGGAGCAGACGTCCAGCATGAAGACCTGAAGTCTCGAGCATTGAGCAAAAGTCTAGTCGATCTGGAAGACCGGTCTGGCAACAAGTGATTTCTCCTGAGAAGAGTAGGTGAAGACGTGTTCCCCGTTGAGGGAACATTAGACGTCGGTTCGATCTAGGATTTTCGGAGGAAATCTGAAAGTCAAAACTGGAGTTCGGTGACTGTCAAATACTTATATTATTCATATTTTATTGTGCTAACTTTGTTTTTCAATATATACTTTATTTGTAGACTAATATGTCTTGTAGGAAGGGAGTTGAACAAGGAAAAGCTCAGATGAATAGTGTCTGAGGCGCCTCCGGGGCTGTTGGAGGCGTCTCAGGCATCCTGGCTGTAGCTGCACAAGAAGTAGGGCAAAAGGTTCCTTGAAGGAGCTTGAAGGCGCCTTAGATGCTAGATGGAAGGCGCCTTTCATAGAGCTTGAAGGTGCCTTCAGATGGATAAATACGCAGGCCACGGAAGCTATCGACTCCGACGCGGAAGGGATAAGTATCCCTGCTGGAGGCGCCTTCCATGGAGACTGAAGGCACCTTCAGCTGCTATTTAAGCCAGTCTCGAGCAGGTGTTGAGACATACTTGATCTTCACAATCTTTTTACTGCATGCTGCTAAACAGATGATCCAACAAAGCCATAATGCGACTCCAACAATCGGAAGCCCAAAATTTCTTATTCTTATCATTGTACAATCTTATTCTGTCCGAGAAGGGTATCTCTTTTATCTTATGCAGGGCTATTTATCTCCCCTCTTGCCGGCCACCAAGGGACCAACAAAATATCCTTGTGAGATTTGCTTCTCACTGTTAGAGTGTATACTAAAAGCCTAGCTTTTGGTATAAATATTTATCTAGAAATAAGAATCACATTGGTCAAATGTCTACATTTATGATAAATGTAGTTGTTCAATTAATTTATATTGTAGATAACATGGTGTGTGGTGTCACACACAGAGGATCATGTTATCAGTACCTTATAAATTATAAACAGTAGCTCACGACCATAATGGAAAGGAACAAACCATTGGAAGGTCGTAGTGTAATTAGGTATTAGTTTATCTTAACTATATAATTACACTAGTACACTTAGAGTGTATTGAGTAGGACCATTAGAGGTCGTTTCTTTTATACTGACTTTATAAAGGAACAAAGACCTCAGTTATTATGGAAGTGTGTGCTCTTAATCCTAATATAATAACAAGCACATATGTTTGATATTTATTTCTTTAATTTATCAATGGGTGAGATTTAGTTCGATGAATCAATAAACCCGATAAATTGGGAAATGGTATCACTCATAGTGTGTGTTGTTGATTATAGAAGGAAACTGTGTCCTAGTGATACTAGGTTGATAATGTCCTCAAGAGGAGCTCATAAAGATTGTCATGTTAAACCCTGCAGGTGGACTTAGTCCGACATGATAATAAGATTGAGTGGTACTACTCTTGGATTTAGATATTAATTAAATGAGTTGTCAGTAACTCACTTAATTAGTGGACATTCGATATCTTAAACACAGGGAGACTAACACACTCATAATAAGAAGGAGCCCAAAAATGTAATTTGGGATTGGTGCGGTAGTTCAATGATAGTTCTCTAGTGGAATGAATTATCATTGATAAAATTAAGTTGTGTGTTCGGGGCGAACATGGGATGCTTAATTTTATCGGGAGACCAAAACCAATTCCTCCTCTCGGTCCCTATCGTAGCCTCTTATTTATAGAGTACTATACCCACATATACCCACCTTCTATACCCACCTAAAGGGGGTCGGCCAAGCTAGCTTAGGAACCAAGCTAGGGCCGGCCTAAGCTTGGGTTTAAGGGCCCTAGCTTCAACCCAAGCTAGTAGGGCCGACCATAATTAATTAAAAAGAAAATTTAATTTTAATGTTTATTATTATGTGGAAGATTTAATTTAAAAGAGAATTAAAATTAAAATATCTCTCTTGTAAAAGATTTACAAAAGATTAAAGAAAGAGATTAGATCTCTTTCCTTATTTGTAGATTGGAGAGATGTTTTATTTTCTCTTTAAAATTATTCACATGTTAATAAAATTAAAATTATAGATATTTCTTTTTATTAACCATGAAGAGATTTTAAAGAGAAATTTTATTTTTTAAAATTTCCGGAAACAAATAAGGAAAGTTTTAATTGTTGATTGAAACTTGTCCAATTTGCTTCCTATTGATTTGTGACCATCATTGTTTAATTGGGGAAATATTATTTTATTTTTCTCAATTAAATCATGTCAAGGAAATTAAGGAAAATTTATTGTAATTAAATTTCCTAAGTTACCTAGGCCAAGGAATATAAAAGAAGGGGTGAGGGTGCCTTCACAAGACACAACATCTATTGTTCCTCTCCCTCTTTTGTTCCTTGGTGTGGCCGGCCATCATCTCCTTCTCTTCCTCTTGTGGTGGCGAACCTCTCCCTCTCCCTTGGAGTTCTTGTGGTGGCGGATACTACTCGGAGAAGAAGAAGAAGAAGGAGAGAAAGCTAGCATCTCTTGGAGCTTGGTTAGTATTTTGGTTTTCTCCTTGGTGAAGCTTTTCTTTTGTGGCGAACCTTGCTTGGAGGAGAAGAAGGTGGTTGGTGGTTTCTCATCTTGGAAGATCGTTGCCCACACAACGTCCGAGGTTAGAAGAGGAATACGGTAGAAGATCAAGAGGTTTTTCTACAAGGTATAACTAGTAATTTCTATTTCCGCATCATGCTAGTTATTTATGGAAATAATACCAAATACAAGAGGCTTACGTTCTATTATTTCGAATATGTTTTTCGAAGTTGTGTTCTTTTGTTTCTTTCTTTTCCTTGTGATTTGATTGTTCTCTTTGGTTAACCTAAAGTTATTTTAGGAAATTAAATATTAGCTTTCTATTAAAGGTTTTGTCTAGTCGGTGGTGGTTGCTCCCATATCCAAGAAGGTCATGTGCCTCGCCACGTCAGTACTGGGAACCTTTTATGGAAATTAATATTTAATGGAATTAATAACTTAAGGAGACTTGGGTCGAACGTGTTAAGTTCCGCAGGAGATCCAAGTCAAAACCTAAAAGAACAAATAGATTAAGTTTTGGATCAAACGTGTTAAGTTCCGCAGGCGATCCAAAATTTAATTTAAAAGAACACATGGTAGCTAGGAAAAGGTTCAGACCTTTGTACAAAATTTTTGTACAGTGGAACCTCTAGGTTTTCCGAGTAGCAACCAACAATTGGTATCAGAGCTAGGGTTTTGCCTCTGTGTATTTGGTATTAGTTTAATTATGCACATGTCATACATAATTTAGGCAGGTTAATAGTAGGATGTGCTAACTTTGTGGATGCAGGATCCAACTATTATGGCTTTTAGTTATTATGTGTGTGATTGGACCCTTGGACATGTCAAGGGCATTTATCTGTGTGTGCATGATTGTATTAAAATACAGCAGGAGCTGTATTTAGTTTTATTAGGATTTTATTTTTGATCTAGATACATGTACATTCCTTTTATGGAATATAGGATCAAAATGTAAAATTCTATTTATGTCGCGGATCGAATCTTGCAAAGCGTGGAACCTTCTAAGGACCAGAGGCGCAGCGGAACTAGGAGCAAGATGGATGCGACACCCGGTGGCGGTGGCCAAATATGGCAGCAGCTTGGGATGACAACACACGGAGGACAACTAGAGATAAAAGCCATAATAGTTGAAAATTAGATTTTCTATTTATTGCTTTTATATTGTGCTGTGTGTGCATGTTAGTATACATGACTAGTAGGCTAGCATAGTTAAAATTCCTCGTTTATAAATAACTAAGTGGGAGAGGGATTTTTAAATAAATCCCATGGTCTCCATTATTGGTTTGTAAGTGATGCAAACAAGCTTGCGCGTTGGCTCGAGTGCCTTCCTCCATAACGGATGAGCTTGTTTGTGGATCACTAGAACAGACTTCCATTTTGGATGACTATAGGAAGTTAATTAAGAGCGTGTGATCTTCCCCAACGGAAGGGGCATAATCTTATTAATGGACTTAGTGTCAAGTAATGGTATACACTTAGACACATCTAATAGTATCCTCCCATCGGAGCTACTATTATTTGTGTGACCAAATGAAACCAACTATTAATTTGTCATAAAACTAGGTTGACAAGATAATAAAATTAAAGGGTTAAAACCCCTCTTACAAATGATTGATTTTGTATACGTCCACACTAACGTGGCATACAAAATTAACGGTGTTTGAGATAATTTTATTTGTCATAAAGATACGTTGACAAGATAGTTAATGGGTAAAATCCTCCTTTTACAAATGTTAAATTTGTATACGTCCACACTAACGTGGCATGCAAAATTCACGGTGTTTGAGGTGTTGGTGAATTTAAATAATATTGTTTGAGGAATCAATATTTTATTTTAAATTCAAAGAGTTTTGACCAAATATTTGATCAAAGACAGATCAACTATTAATTTTATTCGTCATAAAGTAAAGTTGACGAGATAATAAAATTAATGAATAAAATCTCCTCTTCGATTTTGTATACATAAAATTCATGGAGATTTTAAGGAGTTGATCTTGACCAAATATTTTTGTGATTCTTAGGATGTTTGACAATCCCTAGTAGTCATACTATAGAAAAAGACTTAGTAGTCCCAATTGTTATGATTGGAAATAGGACTTGGACATTAAGGTAGACCGTCTTCTTAGAACTAAGAACAATTTAGGTGTATTTAATTCATTAGTTGAAACATGTCTAGTGGTGTTATCTACCAGAACCTGGAGTGTAGATACAAGATGCCATTAATCATGTCTGCAATTCATTGCAGGGTTCCAGGAAACCCGACAACTAAATGAAAGGTAAATCACCGTCCACTTGGGCACTACTGTAAAAGTGGTAGCTGTTGCAGTGGGAGATGTTTATCCTTTGATAAGAATAAAATATGGATTTTAAGTAATTGTCTTTACGTGCCAAGTTTAGAAAGAACCTGATTTCAGTTTCTAAACTATTATAGATATTGTGTCTATTTTGATAACAAAGTTGTTATCAAGAAAATAGGGAAATTATCTATTCTGGTATATTGGTTGACAATTTATAATCCAATAACTCCCACGATGCAACAAATGGAAATTAGTAACACATCTTCTAATTTTAAGAGAAAGCAACCTTCGGAAATGAACCAATTATATCTTTGGCATCTAAAGCTAGGTTATACTTGAGTAGGATTCATTGGTAGCTGATGAACTTTTTGGGTTCATTAGTAGTGGAAATCTTTCCAACCTACGAGTCTTACTTGGAAGGAAAAATAACCAAGAAGCTTTTAAGTCTAAGGGGTATGGAGTCAAAGATATATTGGAATTGGTTCATTCTATTTTGTGTGATCCTATAAGCATCCAGGCAAGAGGTTGTTTCAAATATTTCGTCTATTTTATAGACAACTATTTGAGATACGGATATATTTACTTGATGTGCCGCAAGTCTAAGTGCTTTGATTAGTTCAAAGAGTACGAGGCTGATGTGGAGAAACGTCAAAAGTAAAAGTATCAAGACACTACGGTGAGATCGTAGTGGCAAATACCTCTTGGAAGAATTTAGGAGTCATTTATCAGAAGTAGGGATTCAATCCCAACTAACTGCACCTGGTATACCCCAACAGAATGGTGTAGAAAAAGGAAGGTATAGGACTCTTATGGAAATAAGTAGATTGATGAGTTGTTTAGAATATTACCAAAATCATTTTAAGGATATACTCTGGAAATGGAAGTGAATATAGTACCTTCCAAAGTCAGAACTCTCTACTCATATAGAATTGCTGAATAGGCGTAAGCCTATTTCGAAGCATATTCGGATTCGGGTAGTCCAGCACATATGCAAAAGAGAGACAATGATAAGTTGGACAGGAATTCACTCGTTTGTGGGTTATCCTAGTGAAATGAAAGTAGGTTTATAGTCTTAAAAATCAGAAGGTCATTGTTAGCATCAATGACCGATTTTTAGAAAAGGACTATGTAATAAACCATGTGCCCATAAGAAAATTTGTTCTTAAGGAAATAATAAAGACATGTCTAATCTAGTACCAACTGTACAAGATGAGATACCACAAGGAAACTGCAACACGTATCACAAATGATACACAATTACAGAAAGTGCCTTGTTGTAGTGGGAGAGTTGTTAGGCAACCTAAATAGGTTCATGTTTTGGGAGAGTTTTTGGACTCGATCCCTGGAGGACATGAACTTGATCTCCGGTCATATAATGAAGCACTCCAAGATAAAGATGCAGCATCTTGGCAAAGAGTAATGAATAACAGAATTAGAATATATGTATTCTAATAAAATCTGGAAGCTTGTAGAATCACCAAATGGTGTAAAAGCCGTTGGGTGTAAAAAGGTCTATAATAGGGAAAGAGGGATAGACAGGAAGGTAGTAACTTTCAAAGCAAGGCTTGATGAAAAAAGGAAACTTTTTCACTGGTGGCCATGCTTAAGTCTATCCGGATTCTTTTATCTATTTGGCAAGTGGATGTCAAGACAGCATGCCTTAATGGAAGTCTTGAAGAAAGCATCCATATAAAGCAACCAGAAGGGTTCATTGCAAAGGGCTAAGAGCATCTTGTGTGCAAGCTCAATCAGTCTATGGACTGAGGCAAAGCTTCAAGGTCTTAGAACATCCGGTTTATCAAATTCTATGGATTTAGTAACCGGATAAGTCTTGTGTATACAAAAGGTGTGATAGAAGCGTGGTGGTATTTCTTGTACTATACGTAGATAACATTTTTGGTAGTTGGAAACAATATCAAAATGTTGTCAGAAGTAAGGGTATGGTTGTCCAAATAATTTGATATAAAGGACTTGGGAGAATGTATATATTCTTGAGATCAAAGTAATAAGTGATCGCAAGAAAAGAATATTTTACTTATCCCAAGCTTCATATATCAGAAAAATCCTTGCTCGTTTTAAGCATGCAAAACTCCAAGAAAAGTTTCTTAACTTTTCAGGATGGAGTAACTTTAGACATCAAAGGAGATAAAGGAAATAAAGGCAGTTCTTTATGCTTCGACTGTCGGAATCCTAATGTATGCTATGCACGAGATCAGAAATCTGTTTTGCCAAGGGCATAGTTAGCAGATATCAAAATAACCCTGGACAAGGACAGTGGATTGCAGTAAAGCATATATTGAAGTACCTTAGAGGCACTAGAGAATATATGCTAGCTTACAAGGCAGTTAATTTGGTCCTTGTGGGTTGCATGGATTTTGACTTCCAATCGGATAGGGACAATAATAAGTCAACATCGGGGTTTTGTGTTTACTTTAGGAGGTAAAGTCATAACTATGGAAGAGTGATAAGCATAGGTGTTTTTGTGGACTCCACCATAGAAGTTTAGTATATGGCAAGCCTCTGAGGTAGCCATAAAAGCTGAATGACTCAATAACCTCAAGATAGACTTAGATATGATTTCTGGTTTGTCCAAAGATTATTACAATTTATTGTAATAATATTAGTGCAGTAGCAAACTCGAAGAAATCATAAGTCTATAAAGGCAAGTAAACACAATAGAGCGCAAGTACCACCCAATACGAGAAATCGTATAAACGAGGAGAAGTTGTTGCTGCCTAGAATGCATCAGATGATGACCTATAGATCTTTTCACTAAGGTCCTTAAGGCGAGAGCTTTTGATGGACATGTTGAAGGGTTGGGAATCAGATGAATGGCAGCAGATATGGCAGCTTAGTCTTTTAGTATAAGTGGGAGATTGTTAGAGTGTATACTAAAAGCCTAGCTTTTGGTATAAATATTTATCTAGAAATAAGAATCACATTGGTCAAATGTCTACATTTATGATAAATGTAGTTGTTCAATTAATTTATATTGTAGATAACATGGTGTGTGGTGTCACACACAGAGGATCATGTTATCAGTACCTTATAAATTATAAACAGTAGCTCACGACCATAATGGAAAGGAACAAACCATTGGAAGGTCGTAGTGTAATTAGGTATTAGTTTATCTTAACTATATAATTACACTAGTACACTTAGAGTGTATTGAGTAGGACCATTAGAGGTCGTTTCTTTTATACTGACTTTATAAAGGAACAAAGACCTCAGTTATTATGGAAGTGTGTGCTCTTAATCCTAATATAATAACAAGCACATATGTTTGATATTTATTTCTTTAATTTATCAATGGGTGAGATTTAGTTCGATGAATCAATAAACCCGATAAATTGGGAAATGGTATCACTCATAGTGTGTGTTGTTGATTATAGAAGGAAACTGTGTCCTAGTGATACTAGGTTGATAATGTCCTCAAGAGGAGCTCATAAAGATTGTCATGTTAAACCCTGCAGGTGGACTTAGTCCGACATGATAATAAGATTGAGTGGTACTACTCTTGGATTTAGATATTAATTAAATGAGTTGTCAGTAACTCACTTAATTAGTGGACATTCGATATCTTAAACACAGGGAGACTAACACACTCATAATAAGAAGGAGCCCAAAATGTAATTTGGGATTGGTGCGGTAGTTCAATGATAGTTCTCTAGTGGAATGAATTATCATTGATAAAATTAAGTTGTGTGTTCGCGGCATGGGATGCTTAATTTTATCGGAGACCAAAACCAATTCCTCCTCTCGGTCCCTATCGTAGCCTCTTATTTATAGAGTACTATACCCACATATACCCACCTTCTATACCCACCTAAAGGGGTCGGCCAAGCTAGCTTAGGAACCAAGCTAGGGCCGGCCTAAGCTTAGGTGGCGGCCCTAGCTTGAACCCAAGCTAGTAGGGCCGGCCATAATTAATTAAAAGAAAATTTAATTTTAATGTTTATTATTATGTGGAAGATTTAATTTAAAAGAGAATTAAAATTAAAATATCTCTCTTGTAAAAGATTTACAAAGATTAAAGAAAGAGATTAGATCTCTTTCCTTATTTGTAGATTGGAGAGATGTTTTATTTTCTCTTTAAAATTATTCACATGTTAATAAAATTAAAATTATAGATATTTCTTTTATTAACCATGAAGAGATTTTAAAGAGAAATTTTATTTTTTAAAATTTCCGGAAACAAATAAGGAAAGTTTTAATTGTTGATTGAAACTTGTCCAATTTGCTTCCTATTGATTTGGCCGGCCATCATTGTTTAATTGGGGAAATATTATTTTATTTTTCTCAATTAAATCATGTCAAGGAAATTAAGGAAAATTTATTGTAATTAAATTTCCTAATTTACCTAGGCCAAGGAATATAAAAGAAGGGGTGAGGGTGCCTTCACACAATACAACATCTATTCCTCTCCCTCTTTTGTTCCTTGGTGTGGCCGGCCATCATCTCCTTCTCTTCCTCTTGTGGTGGCCGAACCTCTCCCTCTCCCTTGGAGTTCTTGTGGTGGCCGGATACTACTCGGAGAAGAAGAAGAAGAAGGAGAGAAAGCTAGCATCTCTTGGAGCTTGGTTAGTATTTTGGTTTTTCTCCTTGGTGAAGCTTTTCTTTTGTGGCCGAACCTTGCTTGGAGGAGAAGAAGGTGGTTGGTGGTTTCTCATCTTGGAAGATCGTTGCCCACACAACGTCCGAGGTTAGAAGAGGAATACGGTAGAAGATCAAGAGGTTTTTTCTACAAGGTATAACTAGTAATTTCTATTTCCGCATCATGCTAGTTATTTATGGAAATAATACCAAATACAAGAGGCTTACGTTCTATTATTTCAATATGTTTTTCGAAGTTGTGTTCTTTTGTTTCTTTCTTTTCCTTGTGATTTGATTGTTCTCTTTGGTTAACCTAAAGTTATTTTAGGAAATTAAATATTAGCTTTCTATTAAAGGTTTTGTCTAGTCGGTGGTGGTTGCTCCCATATCCAAGAAGGT
This sequence comes from Zingiber officinale, assembly GCF_018446385.1. Taxonomy (NCBI): domain Eukaryota; kingdom Viridiplantae; phylum Streptophyta; class Magnoliopsida; order Zingiberales; family Zingiberaceae; genus Zingiber; species Zingiber officinale. The sequence continues at coordinate 11,973,706 of NC_056001.1, read as the reverse complement.
CATGTGCCTCGCCACGTCAGTACTGGGAACCTTTTATGGAAATTAATATTTAATGGAATTAATAACTTAAGGAGACTTGGGTCGAACGTGTTAAGTTCCGCAGGAGATCCAAGTCAAAACCTAAAAGAACAAATAGATTAAGTTTTGGATCAAACGTGTTAAGTTCCGCAGGCGATCCAAAATTTAATTTAAAAGAACACATGGTAGCTAGGAAAAGGTTCAGACCTTTGTACAAAATTTTTGTACAGTGGAACCTCTAGGTTTTCCGAGTAGCAACCAACACTCACCAATGAGCTTCACCTATTAGGGTGCAACAAGAACCATATGTCTAGTTTTACAGACTCTACCTCGACTTCTTCAGATCTTATTATGAGTTTCGATTGCTCTTGAAGATACCCCTGTGCTAACTAAATAAGAGCAGTAAGAGCTATTCGAGCTCATAGTAAAACTTGAAGAAGCCAGGGTAGAGTATGAAAAATAAGACATGTGGATCTTGTTGCTCCCTAATAGATGAAGCTCAATGGTGAGAAGCAAATCTGACAGGAGTATCCTTCCTAAGTGTCTAGACTTATTCGCATCCCTAAAATCATTAAAAAAAAAGTGACTTGTTTTGAATAGTAGTACCCTTAAAAAAGCTAAAAATTAGTACCCTAACAACTTCATTAGAGTTCTTTTAAGTTTTGGTATTAGAGCCTTTACGAGCTTTGGGACAGTTAGTATATGTTTTCTAACGCTCCTCTAAAAATTTGAAAACTTGACTATCTAGACCTAGCTTTACAACCAAGGACAATTATCACTTTAGACTACAACAAACACAATTGTTATATTAGATTTAAATCTTATACTCATTGTCTGCACACAGACAATTCACACTTAAATCCATCACAGACTTACTTATAAGTTTAGGAAGTTCATTAGAATCATAACAATGAAATATTTTCCAACACTTAGATACTTTAACTAAGAATTTGATACAGAACAATAAGATTTTAGCTGAAGCACTAAGGAATCTTGACTATTTGAAGGAAACTTAGGGATCCTTAAGATGAATTTTAAAATTAGATAGTCCTACCAAACAAAATACGCCTTATCCAAATTCATTGAATCAAATAAATCACAAAGTTTGGAAGCTCAATCTAAAGCACTATTACTTTGTCAATTATGGATCAAACCATTGCCTCATAAAAATATCTACTTAATCTTAAAACTCAACTTCTTATTGGCTCCTAATAGGACATTATTACTCACTAAAGATTATGCCCCTCCCTCCACCAACAATAACGCAAAATCCAACTACCTCAAACTGTTCTTGTAAAAATAAAGGATCTTGTAAACAAGGCCCTAGTCAGCAGGAAAACTAAGTTTACTTGGCTATAATAGTCCTAAGGATTTTTTTCATAGGAATTTTTAGACCAAGACAATAATGTTCCTCAGGATTTTGTAAATCTCACTTACTTATTAAATCTAATTAAAACTCAAGAAGATTTAGACTCCTTAATCTCTAGACTGAAAACCTAAAAATTATAGGAGAAAATTGTTGATGCGGGAAGTATTAGATGATCGAACCTGAGTTTTGATAATGGTAAAGGATTTAAAGTTAAGGTTATTTGTGGTCTAACGAGTTTGAATGAGATTGCAGGAAAGTCCTAAGTATTCTTAGGCAAAAGTCCTAATTGCGGTTAGACAGGTGGAAACCTCTAGGGGGTGGTAACCCTAGGTCATAGGAGGAGGTAACCCTAGGCAGAAAGTCTTGACGGGTCGAGAGCTCCAGGCAAAAATCTTAGAGTCGGGGACTCTAGGTTGAAATCTTGGTGTGCCGAACCGAATGGAAGTCTGGACGGGTCGTGTAGTGAACGTCTAGCATGAAGACCGAAAACTTTGGACGCTGAGCAAAAGTCCAATTGGTCTGGAGGAGCAATCTGACAACAGATAATCTCTCCTGAGAGGATTAGGTGAGGATGTGTTCCACGGTGAGGGAACACTAGGCGTCGGTTCGACCTAGGGGATCCGGAGGAAATCCGAAGTTAGAATCAGACAGTCCGAAGGCTATCAACTTATTTATTTCATATTATTTAGCTCTATTTCGCAGGAAACTAACAGTTCTGCAGGGTCAGACATAACCTTGATCGATCGACCGAATGACCTGATTAGTCGACTGAACCCCAGTACACAAAGGATAAGAATCCAGCTCTCGGTGAAGGGTTGACTAAAGGGATCAGTCGACCAAACCTCGGGATCGGTCGATCGAACCGAAGATAGACAGAGATCTGGTTGAGCGAGTTAATCAGATTAGATGAGGCAGAGACCATCGGTTGATCGGTTGACCGAATAGAGGGATCAGTCGACCGGACACAGGCGCTATCCAGAGAGATTGCGTCTGGACAGAAGGTCGGGCAAGTTCAGTAGGCTCAGTCGATCGAACCAGGGGATCGATCGACTGATCCGGGTCGAGTCAAGGCTTGATCCCGAAGATCAAGGGATCTGTATCAAGCTTGAAGCTGCTATAAAAAGGGGTCTTAGCTATCTACTTCGAACAACAATTCTACAAGCAATCTTCGAAGCTGCGCTCTACGCCGAAACGACTCAACGACGCTCAGCTGATGTTCCAACAATAGACGACTACTTCCATAATCTTTATTATCGATATTTTTAAGTTCAATACTTGTAATTAATCTTGTAAAAATTTCTCGAGCTTATAGTGATTGCTCATCGAAAGTACTTTCACGTGCGGGCCTTGGAGTAGGAATCGTCACAGGCTCCAAACCAAGTAAATCCTTAATGTTTGTGTTTTGTTTGTCTCTCTCTTATTTTCGTTGTGTATTACTTTGAGTTTTACTCGAAATGAATGAATTAGCCACGAGCACTATTCACCCCCCTCTAATATTTTTCGATTCTACAATTGGTATCAGAGTGGACTCACTTCGAATCGGTGAAACCACCATTCAAGCAAATTTTTATGGTATTAATTCTTTTGTTTTATTTAATCAAAATTGGTATAATTGCTTTATTCCAATCATTTTATCACAATTTAGAATTTGTCTCTCTCAAAGCTGGTGCAACACCACTCGAGCTCGCCTATTTAAATTCATTATCTCACACTACTAATTCAAGACTAAGTCTTGGAATAAGTTTTCTCGTTTTTCTGTCGTGCTAGATTTTTAAATGGCCCATCGAGAAGGATATAGCACTGCACGCCCTCCCCTCTTCTCTGGCGAGGATTTTGGCTACTAGAAGAACCGAATGGAGTATCACCTCAAGATGTAAGTTGAGATGTGGATAATCATACAAACTGGTCTCGAACTTCCACTCGATGGCGCTAGAAAGCTAGTATCATGCGTGAACTGGGACACCATCTTGATGAAGAAAATCGAGGTCGACGCCAAAGCAACCTGCACCCTTCAATGCGGCTTAACCAAAGAAGAGCTGAACTGAATCGGCCCATTCTCAAGCGTGAAAGAACTATGGGAGAAGCTGATCGAGCTGCACGAGGGGGCTTCCGATACAAAAGTAAGTAAACGTGATTTAATTTTGAATAAATTATATAATATAAAAATACAAGAAGGTGAGTCAGCGAGCCAGCTTCATACTCGCATACAAGATCTACTGAACGGACTCCACGTGATCGGACAGAAGGTGGAAAATCACGACGTCATCAGGTATGCATTAAATGCATTTTCGAGGAACACCTTGTGGGCATCCATGGTAGATGCTTACAAAGTGTCTAAGGATTTGTCGTTAATCAAATTAGATGAATTATTCTCTGAATTTGAGTTACATGAGCAGACTAATACTACTCTGACCGAGAAAGGTATTGCGTTGGTTACAGGTACAAGCAAGACAAAGAATACCATAAAGAAGTATCAAATTGAACCCGAGTCCAAAGATGAATCGAACTCAGAAGACGACGACGAGATAGCAGCCGAACTCGTCAACCTTGTATGAAAGCTCTACAAGAAGAAGAAAGGATTCACCAAGAAAGACATCAAGAAAGTGATTTAGTCCAAGACGGCGCAATCAAGTCCAAAAGTGAAGTCCGAAGTAACCTGCTATGGCTACAACAAGAAGGGACACATCAAAGCCAACTGTCCGAACCAAAAGGAAACAAAAAAGTAAAGGAAGAATAAAGCACTGCAGGCGACATGAGATGAGTCTTCTTCAGAAGACTCTGACGAAGAGCTCGAACAGACGAGCTTCCTCGTGCTTACGGCTCGAGAATAAGTCAACGAATCAGAAACTGAGAGCGAGTCAGAAACAAAATTCGAGAGAAGCCACGGATCCGTATCCGTTTCTGAAGGGTCTAATCCTACTGTAAGAACTTCTCAATTAAATAAATTGCATAATTTAGTTAATTATCTCATGCGTAAGTTAGCCAAATCCAACCTCCGAGTCAAGGTACTCCAAAAGGAGGTAACAATCTTTAAGGAGGAGACTAAACTAAGTCCTTTGACTGAGCCAGTTCAAAATGAAAGTTCAACTCAAGTCTAACAACTTGAGGAAGAAAATTTCAATTTGAAAACTCAAGTTAAAGAACTTAAGGACACGTTGGAAAGGTTCACCTTGGGTTCCAAGAATCTTGATCTGATTCTTGGAAAATAAAGAGCCGTCTACAACCGATCCGGACTTCGATTTAAGGCTAAACAAAAATACAAATCTTACTTATTGCTTGTAAATAGAACTAATAGTAAAATAGTTCAGGGTCCCTAAGTCAAACTTGGTTAATCAAGTTGGACTTGGTCAATATTAAATTCCTAAAGATCAAATTCACTACCTTGATAGACTCTATCAAGGCTATAATCCAAGGGGAGCCAATAGAAAGACCATCTTTATCAATAAATATATTTGTTTGATGCTTGCTTTACTGCTTTTATTATACATGTTTAGACTAGGATAGATAAGGACCTAAGCGTGATTCACACTTAACTAGTTAGACATAGTGGTTTTAGAAAGAAAATTAAATATCCAATTTTTTTGAAAGACTTTGTCTAGAAGTGGTGGACGATCTCATATCTAAGAAGGCCTAGTGCCTCGCCACAGCCTGGAAGCTAATATTTGAAATGAATATTTAATTGACTGATTGTAAAATCTAAGTCTAACTCAGATGTAAATAAATCCTTAGATGATAATATAAACTAAAGATAAAATTAACCATCTCACAAAAACCTATAATGTTCCCTGATTGATAATTTAGAAAAGGTGAAATGGACTTAGGTAAAATTTAGAATAAATCTTAATTAATCAAAGAATAAATCTTAATTACTAAATAAATTAATAAATCTTAATTACCTAATAGATTAATTAATAAATCTTAATTATCATCTTAATTACTAAATCTTAGGTATCATCTTAATTACTAAATAAATTAATAAATCTTAATTACTTAATAGATCAATTAATGAATTATATCAAAAATCTGGATGCTTGAGTGATCGGATGCTTGAGGGAAAGTCTGGACTATGAGAGTAATGGTGGTTATTCGTTTGAGGGAAGTATTATTGGGAATACAATCAAAGTTCTATATTGAAAATACATTGAAAAGATCATGAGTTTAAAAGGATGAAAATATCTCTATTGATATGAGGTCTTTTGGATAGAGCCTAAAAATAAATTCATGAGAATTTAAGTCCAAAGTGGATAATATCATACTATTATAGAGATATACAAATTCTTTTGGTCCTAACAAAAACATCACTACTTATATCAGAAGTCTAGCAGAGAAATATTATTAATCTCCATCATTTTCTGGATTGTGAAGTCCTGTAATGAATTCAGGACAATCCTATTACAGACATCTTTGTCAGCTATAAAGCATAGTATAATTACAAACTAAAATATCAAAATACATTTCCCCAATGTGTTATTCCTTAAGCAAGGTGCAAATGCAAACAAATCTATTTTTTTCGAAAAGCGGATATTCATTTCGAAAAGTTTGAACACCATAAATCTAAAGGAAGAATAATTACTCCTTTCACTTTTATGAATTATGGACTTCTGAATCAGTTATGGGTAACATAATCATCTCAAGAACCTATAAATTGGGTATGATAATCAAACATGCCTTAGAAATGGAGACTTTTATAATATGACATTTTGAAAGATCACCTCAATTTAAAAATTGAACCAACAAGGTACCTAATCAAGATTGATATCCATGGTGTCAATACACAACATTAAACTTTCAAACAATATACCTCTGATCCAGAACATGACTATCTTCTAAGAGTCTTAATATAGAGCAACTAAAATACTGATGAGCTTCAATTCAAAGAAGCTCTTGGTTATAGGATCAATATCTTGATCCTTCTGAATTTCTCCTTGAGAAACTTACACTGAAAAAAATTATTGGCCAAAAGCAATGGGACGGTATTTCTCCCATTCACTTTTTCAACTCAGCATGTTACACTCGGCCAATTCTACTTTTAAAAAATAAAATGAGTGGATCCACAAAAAGATAACTAACTTATCCTCCCAGTCAGCATCACTCCCTTTAATGGACTCCACCGAAGATACTAATCTCAATAATATGATGGAAATATAAGGCATGATGTCAGAAGCACAATAATATATCTACAAACAAAAATAATGTATTATGAAAATAACTGAGAGCACTAACTCTCACCTCTAAAGATTACTTCATCCTTATTTTTTGACACCCACTTAAAAGCTACTCTACTCACCACTTTGCTGAAAATATTCCTTCTTATCTGATGACTCAGCTTAGTTGGATTTCTTTTCTTTTCTGAAGCTTGTGTGCTTCCCTTCTATGAAAACTACCTGAAGCCTACGTGCTTTAGCATTCCCTTAGAAACCCCAAGTAGCAACACCTCTGCCTGTAATTTCAAGCTTTGTAAGTATTTTCTAGTTTGCATTTTCCTAGTTTTTGCATTTTGCAATTTCTTAAATCCGTTGAATGTTGGAAGGAACCCTTCCTGTTCTTGATTGCTAGGTTTAGGTGCAATCACAGGAGGCTCTGTAGGTTGATACTCTATGAATATTGAAGGGATCCTTCTTATTCCTAATTGATAGGTTCAAGTGCAATCACTAGAGGCTCTACGAGTTGATGCATGTGGATGTTCTTTGTGGCTCCCATGGCTTCGTTTGATCATGTAGTAGTCTTATAAGATGAATCTTGTCTTTTTTTGAAATTGACACTTTTAGGTTTCTTGCCTCATTCGTATCAACAACGACAACAGTACACTCCAGTTTCTATTCCATAGAGGGAGTTTCCTACTTTGTAAGTTTTTTGCAAGAATGAAGCTTAATCTACTTTCTAGGCCTAAGGAAAGGCTCAGCCTTTTGTTTAATTTGTCTTCAAGAATCTTTGTCTTAGTATACACTCTATAGAGAACAGTAACCATCTAAGGGAGAGGATGGAGCCATCTAGTTATTACAAACTCATAAAACATGTGCTAGCTAAGTAAGAAATCAAGAGCTATTGGAGCTTATAGTAAACCAGAAGAAGTCGGGGTAGAGTATGAAAAATTGGACATATAGTTCTTGTTACTCCCTAATAGGTGAAGCTCACTGGTAAGAAGCAAATCTAACAAGGATATCCTTCCTAAATGCCTAAACTTATTCATATCCTTAAAATCATCAAAAATAGAGATTGATTTTGAACAATAGTACCCTTAACAAAAAATAGAGACTTGTTTTGAACAATAGTACCCTTAACAAAAGATAGAGACTGGTTTTGAACAATAGTACCCTAACAACTCCATTGGAACCCCTTTGAATCCTCCCCCCCCCCCCCCCCCCCCCCCCACGTCAGTTGGATCATGGCAGGCCTACAACGACATTGAGGATATTCTCACACGTGTAGTCAACGACGGGCCTTGTGTCCCCTTCGCTGATTATTCCAGCTTCTAAGATCTATAGCTATGTTGCATGTCTCCATAGGGATGTAAATAAGTCAAGCGAGGCAAGTTTATGATGTTTAAGTTTGTTTGATTAGGTAACTAAATCAAGCCGAGCCACAAATGAACCAAGTTGTTGAAATAATTACTTAAGTTTGGCTTCTTTTTTTTTATGAACTTGAGCTTGGCTCAAACTTAACTTGAGCTTGGTTCATTTAGATATTATTGAGCTATCAATTCAATCTTGTTTGATTGTTTGAAACTTTTACATTTTAAGTTTGTTTGGTTGGTTGTTGAACTTGATAATACAAACTTATTTATTCATTTTGAAACTTTTTTTATTTATTTAGCATGTTGATAAAAATGTTATTGATGAACATGGTTCATAAATATTGTTTATAAATATTATTCATGAACGTTGTTCACGAATATTATTCATGAACATTAATGAGATGAACGCATATATGTTCAAACTTGTTTATTTAGTTTAACAAGTTGTTAAGTTTGTTCATTTAATTGATCTTATGTGTATTAAATGAACATAAATAAACTCTTACCAAGTCAAACACTAAATTTGTTCATGAACATTCAGCTCACTTGCAACCCTATGTCTCCATGCTTCTAAGACAAGCTGCCCTCTATGCTTTTAAGATTTGTAGCTATATACGTCCAAGGCAAGACTGGACCTTCTATGAGGCCAAGTAGGAAGCCACCTCAGGGCCCGGTGTAGAAAGGGGCCCAATTTTTTTTAATTATACTTGCATTGTTGATGACCCAAAAGTGATGACCCAAAACTCACATGGGCTTAAACATTATTATTATTATTTTAGAATAGGTTATTACAATAATTCAGAGAAGTTAGTTAAATTTTATATGGTTAAATAAAGAGATATGTAGCCTTAATTATTTCTTCTTTGCCTTCCTCACACCTCCACTATTCATCGTCATTGGTTGTCGAAGATTGTATGTGTTTTAGGGTTTGAGGATCCTGCGAAAGCATTTGATTTCTCCCGACAAGTAGGTTCTCGAACCACTGATCGAAATCTCCTCTTTTGTTCTCTTGTGTCCATTCTTTCGGTCGTAACTTTGTGTTTTCGTCATCCGGGTGCTCTCATAATTTTTTTCATATTCAAGATTTTGAGTTGTTCACAATGTCAATGTGGTCGATTTCATGTTTATAGTGGTTCGGCTAATATTTTGGTGTTTGCATTCTACTAGTGCAGATCCTTTTTGCCCTTCTTTTGCAGTTTGAAAATTTTGATTTAATTTTTGAATTAGATGCTAATAAATTTTGTAAATTTTGTGTAGAAGCTAAAATTTTGAGAATTTGAGGTATAAATTCAAATAAAAACCCTAAATTTGGATACAAGCCCTAATTTTCAAAAATTAGGATTGAAGATGGAAATTAGGATTTGAATTATATGAATTACTGAGGTATATATTCACTTTTAATAACTTGTAGGTATAATAAAAGTATATTTAAAATGCCTACTAAATATCTGCCTAAAGCTTAAACGAGAAAAATAAAACAAAGGAGAAGATATTAACTTAAAATCAAGTCGGTAATATAAACAAATATTTTCTTAGAAGTAGCATAATGGAAAGAGAGAAATTAAGGGACAATTTGGTGATTGAAGAACAAAGTCACAATGAAAATGAAGAATTGACTGAGGTTGTCAATTTGGTTGAGTCGAATGAGAACTTAGAAGAAGACTTTTAACATGAAAAATTAAATTTGACTATGAATTTGGAAGATTTTAGAAATTGGAATAACATCTGTAAAAAAACTGAGAGATTACTTATAGAAACAAGTCCAAAAAGAGTGGATGGTTTTTGCTTCCTAAGGATAGTAACAATAGACATTTTGATTCATTGCATTATACATGAGTGTAATAGCAAATGGACAAATATTAGATAGAAGATGGTTTGTATATTCTATTTCATTGGATAGAATATTTATCTTCTGTTGCAAGTTGTTCAAGATTGAACAAATGATGAGTAAAATGGGGAATTTGGGTAATGATGGACACAAAGATTGGCGTACTATGCATAGAAGTCTTGAATATCATGAAGCTAGTAGAGATTGTTAGAGTATATACTAAAAACCTAGTTTTTGTATAAACATTTATTTAGAAATAAGAATCACATTGGTCAAGTATCTACATTTATATATACTGAGTGTAGTCGTTCAATTAATTTATATTATAGATAACACGGTGTGTGGTATCACACATAGAAGATCATGTTATCGGTTCTTTATAAATTATAAATAGTAGCTCGCGACTAAGATGGAAAGGAACAAACCATTGGAATAGTCGTAGTGTAATTAGGTGTTAGTTTATCTTAACTGATAAATTACACTAGTACACTTTGAGTGTACTGAGCAGGACCATTTAAAGTAAGTTCTTTTTATACTGACTTGATAAAAGAACAATACCTTAGTTATTATGGAAGTATGTGCTCTTAATCCTAATATAATAACAAGCACATATATTTAGTATTCATTTCTTTGACTTATCAAAGGGTGAGATTTAGCTCGATAAATCAATAGGCCCGATAAGTTGGGAAATGATATTACTTATAGTGTGTGTTGTTGATTATAGGAGGAAACTGTGTCCTAGTAATCTAGGTTGATAATGTCCCCAAGAGGAGCTCATAAAGATTGTCATGTTAAACCCTGCAGGTGGACTTAGTCCGACATGATGATAAGGTTGAGTGGTACTACTCTTGGACTAAGATATTAATTAAAATGAGTTGTCAGTAACTCAATTAATTAGTGGACATCCGACATCTTAAACACATGGAGACTAACACACTCATAATAAGAATGAGCCCAAAATATAATTTGGGATTGGTGCGGTAGTTCAATAATAATTCTTTAATGGTATGAATTATTATTGATGAAGTTAAGTTGTGTGTTCGAGGTGAACACGGGAAGCTTAATTTCATCGGGAGACCAAAACCAATTCCTCCTCTCGGCCCCTATCGTAGCCTCTTGTATATAGAGATTTATACCCACCACATACCCACTTTTTACCCAACCAAAGGGGGTCGGCCAAGCTAGCTTGGAACCCAAGCTAGGGCCGGCCAAGACCAAGTGGTTGAGCCAAGTTGGCGGCCGACCAATGCTTGGAATCCAAGCATGATGTCGGCCACATCACATTAAAAGAGATTTTATTTATAAAATTTTCTTATGTGGATTCCATGTTTTTTAAAAGAGAGTTTAAAATTTAAATCTTTCCTTTTATAGCTTTCTACAAAAGATTAAGAAAAGATTTGAAATATTTCCTTATTTGTAGATTGAAAGGTAGATTTTAATTTTGAGAAAACTTTCCTTTTTAACCATGTTCACGATTTAAAAGAGAGTTTAAAAATTAAATATTTCCTTTTATAAGTTTCTACAAAAGATTAAGAAAAGATTTGATATCTTTCCTTATTTGTAGATTGAAAGGAGATTTTAATTTTTTAGAGATAACTTTCTTTTTTGGAAATCATCCACATGTTTAAAAGAAAGATTTTAATTTATAAAATTTCCTTTTACAACCCACCTTGAAGTGAAAAATTATTAGAGAAATTTTTATTAAAAATTTCTGGAAACAAATTAGGAAGTTTTAATTCTTGTGAATAAAAACTTTCCTTGATGAAAAATTAGAGGTGGCCGGCCATTACAATTGAGAAGAGGAAATTATTTTTAATTAAATAAATTTTCCTTTTCATGGCAAAAGAATTAAGGAAGTTTTTATTTAAATTTCCTTATTTGCAAAGACCAAAGATTATAAAAGAGGGGGTAGAGGTGCCTTCATGAGAAAAACTCTATTCTATTTTTCCTCCCTAGCTCTCTTCCTTGGTGGTGGTCGGCCCTAGAGCCTCTTCTCCTTCTCTTCTCTTCCTCCTTTGTGGCCGGCGGCATCAACACAAGATGAGTCCATGGTGGCCGGTTCTAGCTAGGAGAAGAAGGAGAGAAAGGAGACTTTGTTTCTAGCATCCCTTGGAGCTTGGTGGTGGTGGCCGAACCTCACATCTCTTGGAGTTTTTTGTGGTGGCCGAAACTTGCTTGGAGAAGAAGGGCTTGGGTGGTTCTCATCTCGGAAGATCGTTGCCCACACAACGTCCAAGATTAGAAGAGGAATACGGTAGAAGATCAAGAGGTTATTTGCTTACAAAGAAAGGTATAACTAGTAATTATTTTTCGCATCATACTAGTTTTCTTTGTATAGTTATTTTTGGAAATACCAAACACAAGAGGCATATGATTCTAGAGTTTTTGGATTTGTTTCGAATTTGTGTTTCTTTTGTTTTATTTTTCAAATTTGTGATTCGATTGTTCTTTTTGGTTAAACCTAGAGTTATATAAGGAAATTAAATATTAGCTTTCCTTAAAAGGCTTTGTCTAGGCGGTGGTGGATGCTCTCATACCCAAGAAGGCCATGTGCCTTGCCATGCAATCTTGGAAGCCAATTTTAGAAATTAATATTTAATTGAATTTATAACATAGGTTGATTTGGATCAATAGTGTTAAGTTTCGCGTGCAATCCAAGTCTAAACCATTAAGAACAAATAAGTTAAATTTGGAATCAATAATGTTAAGTTCCATTTGAGATTCCTAATTTAACTTCTAAAGAACACAATAGGTTGTTTAGGAAAAGGTTCAACACTTGTACAAAATTTTTGTACAGTAGAACCGGTACGATCCTTCTAGGACCAACCAACAGAGATCATATGGATTGCACGATTACTTGGGTTGAATTAAAAAAGTGGTTGAAAAAAAAATTCAAACAATTGATTACAATACGCAACTTCAAATCAACAAAGGAATGTATCATTGGAAGCAAATGTTAACAAAAATAATCTCCATTATGAAAACACTTACCAAAAATACTTTGGCCTTTCGAGGAGATGATGAGAAACTTTATGTTTAGAATAATAGCTATATTTGCAAATGATAGAAATGGTTGCTGAGTTTGATCTAGTGATGGAGGACCATGTTCAAAGTTGTGAAGCAAGGGAATCTCAGTATACATATTTTGGTCCTAAAATTCAGAATGAATTGATAGAGACTTGGGCAGATGAAGTGAAAAGGACAATCATTGCAAGAGTTAAACATGCAAAAATATTTTTCAATAACACTTGATTGTACTCAGGATGCGAGTCATCAAAAACAAATGTCTCTAGTGCTATGATATTTGGATGATTCGACAGACACACCAAAAGTAGAAGAATATTGGGTTGAGTTTTTGAAGGTGGATGACACATTAGGTCTTGGGTTATCAAGTGAACTTCTGAATGCGTTAACTAGAGTTGGACTTGACATTAATGACATAAGAGTACAAAGGTACGACAACAAGTCTAATATGAGTGAAAGGCACAAAGGTGAAACAAAAGATTGCCTGAAATAAAATTTAGAGTTTTACACACCTTATGGTTGTCATAGTCTTAATTTGGCCTTTATTGATATGGTGGAGTGTGATCCTAAAGCCAAGTTCTTCTTTGGAGTGGTGTAATGCATCTACACATTGTTTTCTTCCTCTACAAAAAGATGTAAATTAAAATTTTAAAGATAATTAAGGTGTCTGGTTTGACCATTAAATCATTGTTACATACTTGTTGGGAAAGTCATGTTGAAATGTAAGTCATAAAAGAGCAAATTGTACTTATAAGAGATATTTTATTTGACTTGACAAAAGTTACTGAAGATTCTAAAACAAAGAATGATGTTGAGACCGTAGCATTATATGATCTTGAGAGTTTTGAGTTTCTTGCTTGGAATGGTAATATGGTATAACCTGTTATGAGCAATCAATATAGTAAGTAAGTTTATTCAATCTGAAGATATATTAATATTGCGATCAACCTCTTACAAAAACTTGATCAATTTCTTGATGAGTTTAGAGAAGAGGGGTTTGCTAGTGCCATGAATGGAGCTATACAAATAGCAAGTAAAATGGGGATTGAACCTAAATTTCAAGAAAAATGCATCATTCGAAGAATTTTTTTTTTGATAAAAGTAGCAATGATGATGTGACACAATCAGGTGAAGAATCTTTTAGAGTTGAATACTTATTATTTATAATTGATTAAACTCAATCTTCTTTTCAAGTTTAGTTTGAATAATTTAAACAATATTAACAAATTTATGGGCTTGTATTGAACTTAGAGAAGTTAAAGAGCGAGCCTTTAACTAGCTTGATTAAGTCTTGTATGAAGTTTCAATAATTTTTAAGCCACGAAGGACGTTCAGAAATTAATGATGATAAGTTGTTTTTAGTTGATGGTCATGAAAGACTATTTAACAAATGAAAAAAAACAATTGATACTTTATAATGTCTGGCAAAAGTGCCAAACTGAATGGTTTATTATTAAATATATACTTACATTGTCTACAAGATTTTGTTAACCATATCAGTAACAATTGCATCGAGAGAAAGAAGCTTCTTGAAATTAAAGTTAATCAAGAATTATCTTTGATCAATAATGTTATAAGATAGACTAAATGGACTAATAATGTTGTCTATTGAAAAAGAAATATTCTGACAATTGAATTATATAGATTTGATAAATATTTTTACCTCTAAAATATCTAGACTAGTAGTGTTTATGTAATTATTTCAAATATAAATTAATTTTTTATTAATATAATATATTGTTTCTGATTTATTTATGTATTTAGTATATTTGTTATTTGCAAATTAAATTTTATAGCTATTTATCGTAACAAAAGAACCCACTTTTTATTATTCATTTTAGGCCCCATCGAATATAGGTATGGCACTGAAAACCTTAATTTTGAGGAACATGCTAGGATTTGTAAGGAAGGATGCATCCAAAGAACTAGATTTTTCTAGGATTAACAAGGTTTATGGTCAAGTCTGATTGTTGATCCAGAGTTTGCAACTTGCAAGGGTGGTAGAATGACAGGAAGCAGGGGCGTTAAACTTGCGATAGAGGCTGGAATGACTCCAAGTATGTGTGCTTATAGGCTTGTTTATTTTGACACACATGAATGAATCGATCACCGAGGATCTCTCCGCATGGAGTGGTACAAGATCTCAAGGCAAAGCCGGATAGAGACTGCTGATACGGTGCATAAATAGGAGACCCGATAATGCCAAAAAGTCAATAGTCAAGAGGATGTAACAGTCAACAGTCAAGGGGAGGTGGCGGTTCAGCTTCCCCGCTTCACCCTCCGTAATTCCTAGTCAGTCATAGACAGGTCGGGTCCTCAGGGTTGAGTCCTAGGCCAGGGTTTTAACTAGTTCCCGGCCGATTACCTACTGCTCCGGTTATCCAAGCTCAGTCTCTACATATGACCCTGCCACCTATATCAGACAATCTCCAACTAGCTCTACCCTGGTCAAGTCATGCATGTTTAGTCCTCGATCACAGTCTCAGATGATTCCCGATCGATTCTACATAGCTCATTCTCTTCATCTCGATCAATGCCCGGTCCTTGCACCACATTTGAGCAATCATCTCAAACTGCCTACAGTTGAACCTAGGCAAGACCAATGACACTAATCAACAACAGTGTCAAAGAATCGTAGCCTCCTGTCAGAGAATAACTACCGTGAGTCAGGGAATATTCCAGTGTTCTGCCACACACTAAGAGTGGAACCTTCCTCCTACCAATGGGAAGCTGTGGGGCATCCTTCCTCATTCGACACACCCTGACACCCAACATTCTTTGGCAGCATGCAGGCTCAATAGGTAGGTAGAGTCGTATAAAAAGGAGGGTCTTGTATCCAAATAATAATTAAATAATAAAATTATTTGAGAAATAATCTTATTGGATTTTTCAGAAATTTTTAGAAATTTTCTAATATTTAATCTGAGTTCGTATGATATGTTTCAATGGGATTGGTTATCGGACTTAGAGAAAGCCTGTTTGGAATATCCCTTAAGTGGGAGTCGATTAATCTTATTAAGCCCAATTAATCTAAGTATAAAAACTAAACCTAGGTTTCCTTAGATGATGCATTCCCTTCTCCCAATTCCCCTTCTCCCACCTCTACCGCTACCCACCTCGCAAGCGTCTTCCCCTTCCTCTACTCATCGCCGACGCCGATCGTCAGCTGGTAATGTGCCCTAGCATCCCACAGTTCCATCATCTTCTCCCTCAAGTTATGGCCCTCTCCTGACCCTTATTGGAGCCGCCACCCCCTTCCTCGGCCAATGGTGTCGATCACCCTACAGTTATCCTCGTCGGGTCGCACCGCTCCGATTACCTGACACAGGCGCCCCTTCGCGTGAGGCCAAATCGGCGATGCCGTAGCCACCGCTGTTATGAGAGTCAAGCCGCTGGTCTTCCTTGGGTTTAATCCACCACCGCCTCCTTCTTTCGTGCCCTAGCATCGCCACCTCCATGCCATCGCCGACCATGGTGTGAGCCACCACATCTTAGTCTTCTCCGGTCTTCACCGCCGACCTACCTTCCTCCTAGAGCCGATGATGTACTTACCACAGACCATTGTCGGTCGAGAAGGGGGGTGCCACTGCTCTACCTTTAACTGTTGCCGAGGAACCATCGTTGGTGTTGAATGGAGGAGTAGGACAATCATCAAGAGGAGATCTCTATCCCCTCACAGTTGAGTCTGAGATCATCATCGAGTTGCTACAGATCTGAGTGGAGAGCTCCTTGTTCATCATAGCTACACTTGAGTGAAGATCTCAAGTGTAGTGGTAGCTGAAATAGATGTTGCTTGTCCTGTCGTGCTCCCACTCGGTCACTCATGGATAGTGACGATTGGAGATGCGAGCAGCAGGGACCCCGTGCTACGTAGCTATTTAGCTACTACGTAAACTGTCCACTCGGTCACTCGAGAGTAGTGGCGGTTGGAGTGTCGTACAGTTGTCATCGATCCGACCTCTCGACCATACAGGGGGTCGTGGTGCATAGGGGTGGGCGGGGTGACCATCCGTGCATACGCTGTTGTTGTTCTTATGCTGCTGTTGCTTACTTATGCTGATATGTTTACATATGTTGAGATATATATCTGTTGTATGTGTTTAGACACTGACTTACTTATTGGTAATATGTATATACCTCACATGTTACCCTTGTAGTTATGAGCAGTACTGTAGCAGATCTTTGCTACTTCTGACCTTCTATTACTAGCCTAACATATGGTTTCAGGTATGGACATTTATTATGATAACATGGTAGTATCTGCTAATTTTCCTATGAGACTGTATACCTTCGTATCTCTAATTCTTATTATGTTCATGCACTATCTGTCTATTACCCGCTGAGTCTTAGTACTCACCACCTCGTAAACTGGTTTATTTCGCAGGTAGCAGGGGATTTATGGAGTCATCTGAAGATCCTGTCCACCAGTCTCATGTCACATTGAGCGACCTCTATCGTTATTGCTTCCACTCGCATTATTGGTTTTGTACTTGTATTTGTATTATGTACCTTCTGTATGGTTTCCCGAACTTGTGGTGATCTTTATTTCGGTTATGAACTTGTTGTATCAAGTCGGGTTGACTCACGTTAGTTGTATTGTTTTTATGTTTTGCTTATGTCTCCCGCTGTCTTTTTGTTCCAGCCATGTGGGTTGCTTACTATACAACTGCATGGTTATGTTATTTTAGTTCCAGCCATGTGGGCTATGTATATAACTGCATGGTTATGTTTTATATGCAGCCGTGTGGGATGTTGTTGGCTTGTGAGTAGCCTTAGGCAATGTATACTGGTTTCATTTGTCACTATTACAGGGGAGGTTGTAACGTCCGAAAATTCTCAAAATTATTTTAGAAATATTCTATGAATTTTCTGAAATTTTAGAATATTTTTGTGAAATTTTTAGAGTAGCGGAAGTAGCAAAAATAAATAGAATCGTAGAATGACCTACGCGGGAATTGAACCCGAGACCTAGGAGGCCCTATGTCTTATAGATAGCTTAAGTAACCAATTGAACCCAGCAGGGTCGTGCTGAAAGGAAAGGGAATCAGTTATATTTAAGTTAGAGTTGGGCGAATTAATTCCTTAATATAAATAGGGAATTAAGTGAGGAGTTTTATTTTTACCGTGACTTACATCTTCTCCTCACCCTAATCCCGTCGAACCTCCCTTCTCCCTCATCTCTCGGCGCCAACCACAAGCAAACCTAGGGTTTCATCCCTAGGGTCATAAGGGCTCCTTCCGGCGACAATTCCAGCACGAGGGTGTTCCTCTCCGTGAGAAGAGCACGTAGACGCAAGAGGATCGTCGAGGGAATCGTCTCCACCGGAAATTTAGCGATTAGAATCGTAAGAAAACTAGCGCAGGAGGTAAGAAACCCCTCACCTGCAGTATAAGTAACTTTCGTATGATTTCATGCTTTAGTTTAGTAGTATATGGATTTTTGGCACATAGGGTGAGCAATAGCGCACACCAAGTGCTCGATAGTAGGTGCAGCTCATTTAAAATGCAACTTAGGCATTATAATAGCTTAGTAAATGCAATAGAAGCATTTTTATAGCATGTCCAGTTTTATTACAGTTTTTATGGGACTACGGTCCAATGGGTGGGCTCCCACAGTCGCCTCTAGGTTCAGACAACCTAGCTCTAGGTTCAGATAACTTAGAAATAGCAAAATAAGAAGAATTTTGCTATAACCAGTATTTTATTTTAGCAGTGGCACTGTACTGGATTAGATATCCATTGGGTTGGGCTCCCACAGTCATCCCTAGGTTTAGATAACCTAGTAAACCCTACTAAATTCGGGACTTGCAAACCCGAGTCTAGTTAGGGATGTACGCATAGCAAGTATAGTTGTCGGGCCCATCAGCAGCATGATTATGTATTTTAATCTATTTATGATAAATAGTTTTCAAAACTCACAAATCAGTTGTGTATACAGTTTAATTTCAGTTCTAGCTTAGTTTTAGTGTAGCACAGTTCATAGAGCTGTCAGACGGGTCAACCCGTGGCGGGGCGGGTCGACCTGTGGCGGGCTAACCATTTGGCGGGGCGGGGCGGGCCAACCCGCCAACTTGGCGGGTTGGGAAATTTCCAACCCAACCCATTCTAAGGCGGGTTGCGGGTTTGGCGGGCCAACCCGCGGGCCCATCAAAAATGTTTAAAAAAATAAAAAAATATTTCATATATTCAACATTTTACTTCGAAAAAGTTTTCTACAATTAAATGTATACATAAACATGTATTTTAAATATAAATGAACACAAACGAGTAATTATGTTGGATGAAAAGTACTATTTTTATTTCAAAACTATAACAAAGAAAGATAATAAATTGGCCTAAAACTTAGCTTACATGTGTTTTTCAACCCGCGGGCCAACCCAAGCCCGAGCGGGCCGACCCGCGCGGGTCGCGGGCCTAGGCGGGTTGGCCCATGGCGGACTTGGGTTGGTAAAATTACAACCCAACCCACTTAAATTGTTTGGCGGGGCGGGCCAACCCGACGGGCCCAACCCAAATTGACGGCTCTAACAGTTCATGCTTTAGTTTAGCTCTTTCTTATTGATACATGTGGCAGTTCTATGATCAGTTTTGATTCTCTGTTTTGTATGATAGTATGACATGTCATGCTTTAACATGTTCAGCATAGATTTCAATAGCATGTTTTAAAAAGCATACATTGCGTCGTATGCATGTTTTTGTGAGGTAGATGGTTTCTTACTAAGCTCTCAAGCTTACAGATACTTTTTTCCTTATACTGCAGATAAAGGTAAAGGAAAGATGGACTAGCGGAGGTTGGAGGTCAATGCAACGAAGATGTGTGTGTGAAAAAGGAGTTTGGAATGAAGATCTCAGAGATTTAGCAAGTCTAACTATTAGAACCTTGTTATTTTTTTTGTTTTCGCATTTCGGTTTGTTTAAAAATCATGAACTAGTGAAATATGCATCATGCCATGTTTAGAATGCTAGATAATTGATGGTAGAATGCATTTCAGATAGTTTAGAGATGGTATATGAGATTTCTGCTCGAACCAGGGCTGAAATCAGGTTCTGATATGAAATCAGAAATCCCGATCGATCAGCCGATCGATTGGAGGCTTCTCGATCGATCCGTTGATCGATTGGGCAGCTGATCCCGTGAACAGAATGCGCCTGGATCGATCCAGCCGAGTTCCGTCGCGAACAGAAGGTTTGGGGATCGATCAGCCGATCGATCCGAGCTGAACCGCGTACAGCGCATCGTTGAATCGATCATTGGGTCGATTGGACATACTGGATCAATCAGCCGATCGATCCAGACGCTAGTTCCCGCGTACAGTAGGGTCCTGAATCGATCACTAGATCGATTGACCAACCTGGATCGATCAGCCGATCGATCCAAATTAGTCTCCGTGCACAGTAGCACGCTGGATCGATCTGTGGATCGATCAGAGGCCTAGTATGAGCTGAAAACACTTTAGTTCAGCCCCAGATGACAGCAAGGACCTAGAACACCCCTTCTAGCATAGCCACAGAAATTCAAGGGGTAGTTTAAACATCCAGTTCAGATAGTATAGCGATTAACAGAAGCATATTCATTAGTTCAGCAAAAATTTCATCAGATCAACTTTCCGCACATGAATTAGTTAGCTTAATGTAACAATCGGCCTCACAGTCTAGTTAGTAGGAGACGGGTCATTACAGAGTGGTATCAGAGCAAAAAGTTCCATACTTCCTACACACACATCAGCATTGAACCTGCAGCTTCCAAGTAAGAATACCTCTCACTTTGTTATGTTTATTGCTTTCATATTTGTAGATAACTAAAGTATGCTTATCTGTGATAGTAACTAACATGATAGTATTAGCTATGTAAACATGATGCTTTAGTTATGTATGTCCTTTGTTCCTTTAGAAATGGCAAGAGGACGCCCAGCTAGAAGGGCACCAGCTACTGAGCCCCAGCATGAGGCAGGCAGTTCAGTGCCTCCCCCAGACCTTACAGCAGTAGTGACTCAGTTACAGAAGCAGCTAGCAGAACAACAACAGGAGATAGTCACCTTAAAGGCTAATCAGCAGAACACTCCCACTGTCACCCCGGAACCAAACATAGCAACCCCAGTAGTTATAGAGGTTCCACCAGTCCAGCCTACAGCACCAGTAGCCCCAGCAGCAGAGGCAAAGAGAGAAGCCTATCTGATCCAGTGGCAGAGAGTCAAGCCCGAGAACTTCTCAGGCACCAGTGAACCATGGGATGCTCAAGCCTGGTTCAAAACACTGGAGAGTACGATGGAGCTTCTGGACTGACCAGAGCATGAAAAGGTGAAGTGCGTCTCCTTCTGCTTGACAGGAGATGCACGTATGTGGTGGGAGAGAATTAGAGCGAAGCGCCCAGTGGACCAGATGACATGGGCTAACTTCGAGAAAGAATTCTTCGAGGAGTTCTTTCACTTGAGGGTCACAAACCGCCACTACGACGAGTTCACTGAGTTTCGTCAGGGCAACCTATCAGTGGAGGAAGCCGTGAAGAAATTCAATAGATTGGCTCGTCTATGCCCTGAACTAGTTAGCACAGAAAAAGAACGAGTCCGGTTGATGCTCAAAATGCTGAGGCCGGAAATAGCAATGAACGTGGCTGGCGGCGTTCATAGGCCGCAAACCACCGAAGAACTAGTCAGCAGTGCTCTGACCACCGAGCACTACTAGAATAATATCAAGCAGCAGAAGCAAGTCCTCTCAGAGTCCAAAGGGCAAGGAGGCTTAGGTACTCAGAAACAACAGGGCCACAGCTCTAACTGGAAAGGGAACTCCAGCAACAAGCGCAAACCAGGGAGTTACCCAAAGGGAGGACCAGCCAGCAAACAGCCTAGTTATCCCAAATGTGCTACTTGTGGGAAATTTCACCCAGGAGTTTGTCGCAAGGGCGCACGAGGATGCTTTGAATGTGGACAAGAAGGGCACATGGCTAAGCAATGCCCGAACAAGACAAGTCTTCCTCAACCACAGCCGATACAGTATGGAGGACAGTCAACACAGCTACATCAGATGTAGGCCGTGTTAAATGGTTCACACATCAGCCAGGGCAGACTAGAAGCCCCTCCAGCTATGACGAATGCAAGGATCTACTCCTTAACCAGAGAAGACGTAGCGAATGCCTCGACAGTTGTCACAGATCAGATTAGTATTCTACAGCAAAATACGACTGTTTTATTCGATACTGGGGCAACCCATTCTTATATATCCAGGACGTTTTCCGAAAAGTTAGCGATACCCCCAGAGGTACTCAGTAGTTAGTTTCTGACGACACTACCTTCAGGAGAAATTATGGCGTCCACGCACTGGCTCCGGGCAGTGCCAGTCATTATAGTAGACAGAGAGTTCTTTTGTGATCTGATAGTGCTAGATATGACGGATTATGATGTCATATTTGGAATGGACTTCCTAATCAGATACGGTGCCTCTATCGAGTGCCGTAAACAGAAAGTCATATTCCAACCTGAAGCAGGAGTACAATTTGAGTATAGTGGAGAACCAAAGAGAAAAGCGAAGAAATTTCTCTCAGCTCTGAAGGCACAGAAATTGTTAGATTCAGGATGTATGGGATTTTTATCGCATGTAGTCAATACCAGTCAGGACAAGGACCAACAGCTAGCAGAGGTCCGAGTCGTATGTGACTACCCAACAGTCTTTCCTGAGGAGTTACCAGGCCTAGCACCAGACAGGGAGATCGAATTTGAGATAGAACTCATTCCCGGTACGAATCCTATCTCTAAAGCACCTTATCGCATGGCTCCAACAGAACTGAAGGAACTTCAGGAGCAATTACAGGAGCTGCTTGACAAAGGTTTCATACGCCCTAGTCACTCACCATGGGGAGCGCCTGTATTGTTCGTGAAGAAGAAGGACGGGAGCATGCGCCTGTGCATAGACTACCGGGCACTGAACCAAGTCACCATCAAGAACAGGTATCCTCTTCCCAGAATAGATGACCTGTTTGATCAGTAAAGGGAGCAACAGTGTTCTCTAAGATAGACCTCAGATCAGGTTATCATCAGGTGAAAGTTAAAGAAGGGGATATATCCAAGACAGCATTCAAGACTAGATACGGACATTATGAGTTCGTAGTTATGCCCTTTGGTGTGACAAATGCTCCAGCTACTTTCATGGACCTCATGAATAGGGTATTCAGAGAATACTTAGATAAGTTTGTCATCGTGTTCATCGATGATATCCTTATCTATTCCAGAACTCAGGAGGAACACGCAGAGCACCTGAAAATAGTACTGCAGACCCTTCAGTAGAAGCAGCTATACGCCAAGTTCACGAAATGTGAATTCTGGCTAGATCAGGTAGCCTTCCTAGGTCACATCATCTCCAAGGATGATATTATGGTAGACCCCAGCAAAATAGAAGCTGTGAGTAACTCGAAAAGACCCAAGAACGCCAGTGAGATCAGAAGCTTTTTGGGACTAGCAGGTTATTACAGAAAGTTGGTAGAGGATTTCTCCAGAATAGCCTCCCCACTGACAGCTCTTATCAGAAAGAACAGAAAATTTCAGTGGATAGAGGACTGTGAGAACAGCTTCAGTGAATTAAAAAGGAGATTGACCAGTGCACCTATTCTGACTCTACCAGAAAATACAGACAGTTTTGACATTTATAGTGATGCCTCTAAATTGGGACTAGGAGCAGTGCTGATGTAAGAAGGTAAGGTGATCGCCTATGCCTCCAGACAACTCAAGGATTATGAGAGGAACTACCCTACTCATGACCTTGAGCTTGCAGTAGTCGTGTTCACCCTCAAAATTTGGAGACATTACTTGTATGGAGCTCAGTGCAGAGTGTATACAGATCATCAGAGTCTGAAGTACTTCTTCACTCAGAAGGATCTGAATATGCGACAGCGTAGATGACTTGAGCTGGTCAAAGATTATGACATAGACATCCTCTACCACCCAGGAAAAGCTAATAAGGTGGCAGACGCACTTAGCAGGAAGTCCAGTGCTACCTTACTATCCCTAGCAGTCATGTCACCGCCCCTACAGAAAGAGATCACAAATTTCGGTCTTGAACTCATAGTGGGACAACTCTCTACTATGACATTAGCATCTAACCTGCTTGGTGACATCCAGACAGCTCAGGAACAGGATCCTGAAATTCAGAAAATCAAGCAAGGGTTAGCAGAATCAGAAAGTAGAGAATTCAGAGTGTCCGATAGTGGGGTATTATACTTCGGTGACAGACTCTGTGTTCCAGATCAGGAGGAACTAAAGAGGAAGATTTTAGACGAGGCTCACAGGACTCCTTATGCGATACATCCAGGTTCCACTAAGATGTACCAAGATCTAAAGAAACGTTTTTGGTGGCCTGGGATGAAAAGAGACATCGCTCGATATGTTAGCACCTGTCTGACCTGTCAGAGGGTCAAGGCAGAACATCAGAGACCAGGAGGAGTTCTACAGCCTATCCAGATCCCAGAATGGAAGTGGGAAGACATTTCTATGGATTTTATAGTGGGACTACCCAGAACCATGAATGGTTTTAATACCATCTGGGTAATAGTCGACAGATTGACTAAATCAGCCCACTTCTTAGCTATCAGGATATTCTACTCCATGGAACAGCTAGCTCAGTTGTATCTCAAGGAGATCGTCAGACTACATGGAGTCCCACGAACCATCATTTCAGACAGAGACAGTAGATTCACATCACACTTCTGGGAGTGTGTACAGTCAACATTGGGCACGAAGTTAAAATTTAGCACAGCTTTCCATCCTCAGACAGATGGTCAGACGGAGCGAGTAAATCAGGTATTCGAAGATATGCTCCGAGCATGTGCCCTAGACTTCAAGGGAAGTTGGTGCAAATATCTGAGTTTAGCAGAATTTGCACACAACAATAACTATCAGGCCACCATCGGCATGACACCTTACGAGGCTCTCTACGGGCGGAGGTGTAGATCTCCAATCTGCTGGTATGAGAGTGGTGAACAGAAAGAACTAGAACTTCAGACAGATCTAGTAGCAGATACCACAGCAGCTATACAGCAGATTCGCCAGAGGATAGAGACAGCTCAGAGCCGCCAGTAAAGCTATGCGGATACACGGCGCAGACCCTTAGAGTTTTCAGTTGGGGATTCAGTGTTCCTCAGAGTAGCTCCCATGAAGAGAGTAATGCGTTTTGGGAAGAAGGGCAAATTGAGTCCCAGATATGTGGGACCATACCTTATCACTAAAAGAGTTGGCAAGGTAGCATATGAGCTAGAGCTACCACAGGAGATGTCAGCCATCCATAATGTATTTCATGTCTCTATGCTGAAGAAGCATATCCCAGATGCCACCCAGGTGATTGAGCCCTAGTCGGTACCAGTCCGCGAAGACCTCAGCTATGATAGTCGACCTATTCAGATAATAGACCGAGCAGTTAAGAAATTGCGGAACAAGGAGGTACCATTAGTAAAAGTCATTTGGCAAGATCACACCACAGAAGAGGTAACATGGGAGACAGAAGCTAGTATGAGACAGAAGTACCCAGAGTTATTCTAAGTTCGAGGATAAACTTTTTATAAGGTATGGGGGATTGTAACGCCCTAAAATTCTCAAAATTATTTTAGAAATATTCTATGAATTTCTGAAATTTTAGAATATTTTTGTGAAATTTTTAGAGTAGCGGAAGTAGCAAAAATAAATAGAATCGTAGAATGACCTACGCGGGAATTGAACCCGAGACCTAGGAGGCCATATGTCTTATAGATAGCTTAAGTAACCAATTGAACTCAGCAGGGCCGTGCTGAAAGGAAAGGGAATCAGTTATATTTAAGTTAGAGTTGGGCGAATTAATTCCTTAATATAAATAGGGAATTAAGTGAGGAGTTTTTTTTTTACCGTGACTTACCTCTTCTCCTCACCCTAATCCCGCCGAACCTCCCTTCTCCCTCATCTCTCGGCGCCAACCACAAGCAAACCTAGGGTTTCATCCCTAGGGTCATAAGGGCTCCTTCCGGCGACAATTCCAGCACGAGGGCGTTCCTCTCCATGAGAAGAGCACGTAGACGTAAGAGGATTGTCGAGGGAATCGTCTCTACCGGAAATTTAGCGATTAGAATCGTAAGAAAACTAGCGCAGGAGGTAAGAAACCCCTCACATGCAGTATAAGTAGCTTTCGTATGATTTCATGCTTTAGTTTAGTAGTATATGGATTTTTGGCACATAGGGTGAGCAATAGCGCACACCAAGTGCTCGATAGTAGGTGCAGCTCATTTAAAATGCAACTTAGGCATTGTAATAGCTCAGTAAATGTAATAGAAGCATTTTTATAGCATGTCCAGTTTTATTACAGTTTTTATGGGACTACGGTCCAATGGGTGGGTTCCCACAGTCGCCTCTAGGTTCAGATAACCTAGAAATAGCAAAATAAGAAGAATTTAGTTATAACTAGTATTTTATTTTAGCAGTGGCACTGTACTGGATTAGATATCCATTGGGTTGGGCTCCCACAGTCGTCCCTAGGTTTAGATAACCTAGTAAACCCTACTAAATTCGGGACTTACAAACCCGGGTCTAGTTAGGGATGCGCGCATAGCAAGTACAGTTGCCGGGCCCATCAGCAGCATGATTATGTATTTTAATCTATTTATGATAAATAGTTTTCAAAACTCACAAATCAGTTGTGTATACAGTTTAATTTCAGTTCTAGCTTAGTTTTAGTGTAGCACAGTTCATGCTTTAGTTTAGCTCTTTCTTATTGATACATGTGACAGTTCTATGATCAGTTTTGATTCTCTGTTTTGTATGATAGTATGTCATGCCATGCTTTAACATGTTCAGCATAGATTTCAATAGCATGTTTTAAAAAGCATACATTGCGTCGTATGCATGTTTTTGTGAGGTAGATGGTTTCTTACTAAGCTCTCAAGCTTACAGATACTCTTTTCCTTATACTGCAGATAAAGGTAAAGGAAAGATGGACTAGCGGAGGCTGGAGGTCAATGCAACGAAGATGTGTGTGTGAAAAAGGAGTTTGGAATGAAGATCTCAGGGATTTAGCAAGTCTAACTATTAGAACCTTGTTATTTTTTTTGTTTTCGCATTTCGATTTGTTTAAAAATCATGAACTAGTGAAATATGCACCATGCCATGTTTAGAATGCTAGATAATTGATGGTAGAATGCATTTCAGATAGTTTAGAGATGGTATATGAGATTTCTGCTCGAACCAGGGCTGAAATCAGGTTCTGATATGAAATCAGAAACTCCGATCGATCAGCCGATCGATTGGAGGCTTCTCGATCGATCCATTGATCGATTGGGCAGCTGATCCCGTGAACAGAATGCGCCTGGATCGATCAGCCGATCGATCTAGCCGAGTTCCGTCGCGAACAGAAGGTTTGGGGATCGATCAGCCGATCGATCCGAGCTGAACCGCGTACAACGCGTCGTTGAATCGATCATTGGGTCGATTGGACATGCTGGATTGATCATCCGATCGATCCAGACGTTAGTTCCCACGTACAGTAGGGTCCTGAATCGATCACTAGATCGATTGACCAACCTGGATCGATCAGCCGATCGATCCAAATTAGTCTCCGTGCACAGTAGCACGCTGGATCGATCTGTGGATCGATCAGAGGCCTAGTATGAGCTGAAAACACTTTAGTTCAGCCCCAGATGACAGCAAGGACCTAGAACACCCCTTCTAGCATAGCCACAGAAATTCAAGGGGTAGTTTAAACATCTAGTTCAGATAGTATAGCGATTAACAGAAGCATATTCATTAGTTCAGCAAAATTTTCATCAGATCAACTTTCCGCACATGAATTAGTTAGCTTAATGTAACAATCGGCCTCACAGTCTAGTTAGTAGGAGGCGGGTCGTTACAGAGGTGTTGCCCGATTTTCGTGGGACAACCTTACTCTCGGGGTGTGACAAGCTCTTCCCCAGTCGAGTCATGCATGCTTAGTTCTCGATCACAGTCTCAGATGATTCCCGGCCGGTTCTGCACAGCTCATTCTCTTCATCTCGATCAATGCTCGATCCTTGCACCGCATTTGAGCAATCATCTCAAACTTCCTACAGTTGAACCTGGGCAGGACTAATGACACTAATTGACAACAGTGTCAAAGAATCGTAACCTCCTGTCAGAGAATTATTAGAGTGTATACTAAAATTCTAACTTTTTGTAAACATTTATTTTGAAATCAGAATCACATTGGTCAAATATCTACATTTATGTTAAGTGTAGTTGTCCATTTAATTTATATTGTAGATAACATGGTGTGAGGAGACACACAGAAGTTCATGTTATCAGTTCCTTATAAATTATAAATAGTAGCTCACAACCAAGATGGAATGGGACAAACTATTGGAGTGGTTGTAGTGTAATTTGGTATTAGTTTATCTTGACTATAAAATTACACTAGTACACTATGAGTGTAATGAGCAGGACCATTTGAGTTAGTTTCTTTTTATACTGACTACATAAAAGAATAAAACCTCTGTTGTTATAGAAGTGCATACTCTTAATCATGATATAATAACAAGCACGTATACTTGATATTTATTTATTTAATTTATCAAAGGGTGCGATTTAGTTCGCTAAATCAATAGGCCTGATAAGTTGGGAAATGATATTATTTATATGGTGTGTTGTTGATTATAGAATGAAACTGTGTCCTAGTAATCTAGGTTGATGATGTCCCCTTGAGGAGCTCATAAGGATTGTCATGTAAACCCTGCAGGTGGACTTAGTCCGATATGATAATAAGGTTGAGTGGTACTACTCTTGGAGTTAGATATTAATTAAGTGAGTTGTCAGTAACTCATTTAATTAGTGGACATTCAATATCTTAAACACAGTGAGACTAATGCACTCATGATAACAAGGAACTCATATTGTAATATGGAATTGGTGCGATAGTGCAATAATAACTCTTTAGTGGTATGAGTTATTATTGATGAACTTGAGTTGGGTGTTCGGGGTGAACACGGAAAGCTCAAGCTCATCGGGAGATCAAAATCAATTCCTCCTCTCGGTCCCTATTGTAGCCTCTTATTTATAAAACCTTATATTCACTTAGAGTCAAGTTTCTTACCCATCTCTTTGTGGTCGGCCAAGCCAAGCTTGGAGCCCAAGTTAGGGCCGATCAAGCCAAAGGATGGAGCCAAGATCAATGGTCGGCCAAGCTTGGAGCCCAAGCAAAGTGGCCGGCCACACATTAAATAAAAGGGTGATTATAAATTTTAAAATATTTCCTTATGTGGAAGAGAGTTTTAAATTTTAAAATATTTCCTTTTATAGTTTTCTACAAAGGATTAAGAGAAAGGTTTGATATCTTTCCTTATTTGTAGTTAAAAGGAAGATTTTAATTTTTGATAAAACTTTCCTTTTTGGTAACCATCC
The DNA here is from genome assembly GCF_018446385.1 of Zingiber officinale. Taxonomy (NCBI): domain Eukaryota; kingdom Viridiplantae; phylum Streptophyta; class Magnoliopsida; order Zingiberales; family Zingiberaceae; genus Zingiber; species Zingiber officinale. Next base: position 11,944,580 of record NC_056001.1, on the reverse strand, counting down.
ACATGTTTTAAAAGAGATATTTTAATTTATAAAATTTTCCTTTTATAACCAACAAGAGATTTAAAAGAGATATTTTTTAAAAAAAAATCTTACCGGAAATAAATAAGGAAGTTTTAATTTTGTATTTAAAACTTTCCTTGTTTGGAGCACTTGAATATGGCCGACCATGACAAGCTTAAAAGGAAGTTTTAATTTTTTGTTTTAAAATTTTCCTTTTTAGTCATTGGAAAGGAATATAAGGAAGTTTTAATTATATTTAAAACTTTCCTTTTTTTGCCAAAACCAAGGATTATAAAAGAGAAGGAGGGGGTGCCTCACCCTATAACACATCTTCTATTCTTCTCTTCTAATTCATTGGCCGACCCTATTCTTTCTCTTCTCTCCTTTTGTTTTCTCTCTTGGAGGTCGACGACATCAGTTGTGGGAGATCTCTTGGTGGCCGGTTGATTGAAGGAGAAGAAGAAGAGAAAGAAGCTCTCTTGTCTAGCATCCCTTGGAAGTTAGTTGGTGGTCGGATCTTGGAAGCAAAGAAAGAAGCTTGGGTGGATTTCCTCTTGGAAGATCGTCGCCCACACGACGTCCAAGAAAAGGAGAGGAATACAATAGAAGATCAAGATGTCTATAAGCTACAAAAGGTATAACTAGTTATTAGTTTCCGCATCATAACTAGTTCATCTTTTGTATAGATCTTGAAAAACCAAACACAAGAGGTTATTGATTTTAGTTATCGTTTTTGTTATCGATTTTATTTTTCGATTTCATGTTTCGATAAAACACAAGAGGTTATTGATTTTAGTTATCGTTTTTGTTATCGATTTTATTTTTCGATTTCATGTTTCGATAATGTGTTTCTATTGAGGTCTCTATAGTTAAACCTAGTTTACTGTAAGAAGTTAAATATCTGATTTTTTTGTGAGGCTTTGTCTAGAAAGTGGTGGATGATCTCGTACCCAAGAAGGCCTAGTGTCTCGCCATGTTTAACCTGGAAGCCAATATTTAAAATAGATATTTGATAACTTTGTAATATGGTTTAACTTAGGAAGATCACATCGGTTGAACTTGGAGTAAGAATGTTAAGTTTCGTTCCCAATTCAAGTTTAACTTCTAAAGAAAAATTTGGATTAATAATGTTAAGTATCGTTTGCAATCCAAATTTAACTTTAGTAGAGCACATGAGTAGCTAGGATAGTTCTATGCTTGTACAAATTTTTGTACAAGGGAACTAGGACGGTATTCCGAGTAGCAACCAACAAGAATAACTATCGTGAGTCATGGAATATTCCAGTGTTCTGCCACACACTAAAAGTGGAACCTTCCTCCTACCAATGGGAAGTTGTCGGACATCCTCCCTCACTCGACACACCCTGACACCCGACATTCTCTGGCAGCGTGCAGGCTTAATAGGCAGGCAGAGTCGTATAAAAAGGAGAGTCCTCTTCATTGATAAAGTGCACACACATCCGCACACATCTTCAACAATTCTTTTTTCTTTCCTTCATATATTGCTTCGCTAAAAAAGGACCTGACTTGAGCATCGGAGGGTCTGAGCCAGGGATCTTTATCCTGGTTTTTGGTCTCTAACGCTCTGTGTGCTTATCTGAGTGTGTGCAGAATCCAAGTACCACCGGTTCCGTTATCATAGGCCTCTGGTTCCACGGGGGGTTCAAGTGTCCGACGCACACATACAGGGTGTGTCAAAGTTGTCACTCCATCAACACCGACGCACCCTGGCCTTCGTCTCACTCGACTTCTGGACATGATCAACTGCTATAGTAAGATTGACTTAGCTCATGTACTCTAGACATCTTTTCGATTATATATCTTGTCCATGAGGTTATGTGACGGTTGACTATAATTTAATCTTTTGATTTATTTTTTTAATATAATTTAAGGACGAATTATGTGACGTACATTTAGGATTAACATAATCATCTTTATTACAATTAATTATTGATTTTGAGTTACACCTTGAAGCCCATTACGTTGATACGATAAGTGTGGATCAAGATTTTTTTGTTTTTTTAGTCCTGTCCCGTTTGCTTCAGTCGCTTCGCATATAATTCAGCATTGTCCGTCATTTTTTAGTGAGTGTTCACTATAAAAATTCTTGCCCAATTCCGATCGCTCATGATTATACGTATAAATTGCTGGAACATATTCATGCCTAAGTACGTATTTACCTGAGCATCATTAATTTCTCAACATTGTTGACATTTTTTTTTTAATTCTGAAGCTCGAATATATATTTATTTAAACTTCATGCTGTTATTAACGCTGTTTGTGGATATTACTTTCTCTTTTCGAAAAAAAACACACACATAATACAAGGCGACATTTGGTAAGCAAATTGATAAAAGAAGCCAGAAGCCTAGTACTGAAAGAAAGAATAAATGTGCCGAAAACCAAAAAGTTGATGCAAACGTTGAGTATCATCTATCAACATTAAATTTAATTCAAAATCGTGCACGCTATGTAATTATTATTCTCAAAAGCGATTACATATCTCCATATAAAATAAATAAACTCTACCTTTTATTGGAAGAATCCTATGAGGTTAACTGAGATGGTCAGTGAAGGGTAGTTTGTTACCTGAGATAAGGATCGAATTCCGGAATTGACAGGGTATACATCCGTGCATTTTAGCGCTTCGCCTGTTTTGCTATGTAGTTGCCGTCGTAACAAGTCTTGTTGCAACGCTTGGCCTCGAAGGTTTTTTTTTTTTCCACGGCGCGTGAACTCCGGGGTCGTATTTAATTAGCTACAGCTATTAACTCGTGGTACTAACGTCATCTTCGCTAACAACACGTGAATTAAGTCAGGACTTAGGATACGAACAAAAGATCTGATAAAAAATTCTATTGTTGAGCCGACGGGCGAACAGTTGTCATGTGCTGATTCGTGACGGCAGAAGATGGTAAAAAAAGGGAACCATCAGTCAAATTGATTCGAGGAGAGAGAGCGCAAGGCATATGCTCGTGTCGCGATTCGATCATACACAAGAATATGCTCTCGTCGAATTAATATCACAAGCTCTGCGCTTGATGGATCCCTTCGCCTCTAATTAGTTTAGTTTTGTTTTTGCAAATCTGCTCTTCTCGATCCCGATCTTGCTTGTTTCCTTTTTTTGCTTGTGGGGTGCTTGACTTGGCTCTTGCTGCGCGTTGAAAGGGGGTGGACCGGAGTTTTCTGGTCTGCTAGTTGCAGATCCATGACCATGGAGGAGATCAAGGAGCCGCTGATGGGGGACGAGGAGATGCCTCCTCTGCTGGAAGACCAGGAGACCGACGCCAAGCCGCGCCGCATTGCTCTCTTCGTTGAGCCCTCTCCCTTCGCGTAAGTAAAACACACATGCTGCTTCAGTACACCGAATCGTGTTTAATCTCAGTTTTTTCCCTTTTTATTCTTTTGGTTGATTGCCGATGAGTTCGGATCATGAAACTTGGCGCCCAAGGCGATCGGTCCTTGTTGCCTGGATGGATTTCCTTATGGTTTATGATTGTTTGTTTGGTCAAATTTCTTCTTTTTTTTTTTGTGAGAAAACAAATTTATTTAATTTTCTTAAAAGAAAAATTAGGAGTTGTTTACCATTCTAACGGATGTTGGATATGGTTCTTATTTGGATGAGCTGCGTACAGGTTAGATGCGGCGATCCCAGCAAAAAAATAAATTCTTTCTTTTCCTTATTAACTGCCAAAAACAATGGAATTTTGAGGCGGTTTTGTGATTTGGATGTCTTTGCTGCTTGGTTAAATTTCCTTCTGCTTGATGTAGCACATTACTTACTGAGTTATTGCCAGATTAAGTTAAGAGATTAAGGGATCTTGTAAGTGGTTTCCTTGGTTGGGGTGATTATTGTTACTTAAGTGAGTTGCCTCTATGGTTTTGGTCCACTTATTTTTGTCTATTTGATTTTGCATGTCTAATAAACCAAGAAATTTTATTCTAGATGCTTCGGTGATTTAGAGGTGAATATTTCTTGGATGAGGGATCTTATTTGCCTCCGTCTGCGCATTGTTTTAAGTAACTGTTTCCATCCTGAATTTATTTTATCTCAATTTTAATGTCAGTTTAAGGAGTAGTCTCTTCTACTTAGGTCAAACATTTCCCCTAAAATAAAGAAAATTGGGAGTTTTTAATTAGACAAAGTATCTTGTTACTTTTGGATAGATTTCAGCAAAACATACCTAATTCTATATCTATAGTCGAAATGCATTGTTGCACTTAACCTTGGTTATATTATTCAGTCTTGCTTTGTTATTTGTCAACTTTCTAGCAAAATTATGTATTTTACCCTGGGTTATATGTTCAGCCTTACTTTGCTATTTTGTCATTTTTCTAGCAAAATTATGTATTTTCTTTTATTTTATACCTTGGCTAACATACTTAGCTATTGGTACTATGTTGGCTTTTAAATCTGTCTCTTTATGTTTGACAGTTATATCTCTGGATACAAGAATCGCTTTCAGAATTTTATCAAAAATTTGCGTGAAATGGGGGATGAGGTGAGTAGTTCCTTGTCCAAATCTATATTGAAATTATTTGTTCTGCGGTTATATTACATAGATGTATTACACGCATATCTCATCTTAAATCAAAGTGGAAATATGTTAAAAAGTAGTTTATTTTGTCCATGCGACTAATTCAACAAGAATATGTTCAATGAGGAACAAAGAGAACTTTTTCACTATAATACCGAAATCTAATGATTTCCTTCTTTATGTTTGGTTTAGGTTATAGTTATAACAACCCATGAAGGTGCGCCTCAAGAATTCCATGGTGCAAAAATTATTGGTTCTAGAAGGTAACCTAACTAATGAATCCCTTGCTTGATGCATATAGAATGTCACATAAAAATGAATGATTTATGTCAGTTGAAGTCAATTGGCTCTTGATATCTTGTTTAGAATATGCTTTCTGATATTTTACTACTTTCTACTGTGGACTATTTCTTGTTTAGAATATATACTATGTTGTTTTATATTCCACGTTTAGAATATACCACACTTTGAATTTTTTAGGTTGTTCGATTTCCTACTTTGCACAAAGAAATCTTGAGTCCCCACTCGTTAAAATACTCATAACCTTAATCAACTCTACCAGTCATATTACCACAATATGGATTGATCAACCATGGCCTAATCTAATCCAGTATCTTGATGTATTGCTGAAATTGAACTTCTAGTCTGACATACATGATAAATAATCCAGTAGGCAATATTCCAGAGGCATAGTAAATAATATAGTTGTCTCTGAACATGTCTATTATATAGTTGTCTCGGGACTTAACTACGATATGTTTCAGTATGGAACTGATAAGAGGGGTACATTACACATTATTGTCAATTTGGATTGTCACTAGTAGACCACCTAATTCCAATGGGTCCTGATCTAATTTTAGAATGATAAAGTGGGATTGTATTGCTTCTGAGAATATGTTCTTTAGACATTGCAGATATACTGAGGTATGTAGCTAATGATAATATTTCCCAGCCCTACACCATATCTATAAGATATAGGCTTATAGTTGCTATATCAAAAATGTTCTTAATTGGTCTAGCACTCCGCTGACCAACAACTTGAAGTTAGTGTTGCTTGGTTGATGCGGTAAGTATGGTCCAAAGTGAAAGAAGCTGTATCTGGTATATGTACATCATTTCTATCTCAAATCAACGTTTTAGTGAGTATCTTTTGCATCTTTAAGTTTTCTATATATCAAGGTTCTAAAATTCTCTAGGCGCTAGTCGGGCGCCAAACCAACGCCTAGATCGCCTAGGCGGGGACTAGGCGTTGCTATGCGGTAAATCACATTCTATAACTCCAACATAATAACATCAAATTTAAAATGACTTTAAAATTACACAACTAATTAAATATTACAAATTTATATTACTTTTTCATAATTTTCAACAACTTGTTCTCCATTGGACACAAACTCAATATCATCATTGTGATCCTCCTCTTCTTCTTCGGATGTAAAATCATCCCCGTGAAATTCTATCACTCTAGAGCTTCTTCGGGGTTGTAGATTTTTATCTACTCCAGTTGCTTCATCAACCATTTACCAAGTGATCCTGGAACCTAGTTCAACTTTATCATCTTCCCCATCATCCACCATCCATAATCCAACCTTGTGCATTTGAAGCATCTTTTACAAGAAGGACATCGACATTCCATTATTTCTTTCTTTTTGTTTGTTCAACAATCTAGTATTAAATTAGACAAATACTAAATTGTTCAACATGTTGACATCCAATTTATTTCTTTCCTTATTGGACCAAATTTAGAGCTTATAAAACTTAAGTCCAATACAAAAGGTTACATTTCAGTTTTTTTTTTTAATTGGGCTTTAAGTTTAAAAGCCCAAACTAAAAAAAATTGAAAACCCTGCACTATTTCCGCAGTGTCGAGACGATTTGACCGATTAGTAGGCACCTAAGGCCGTCTAATCTCACATAGGCGGGTGCCTAGCAACCGAATCCTCTGGACCGCTTTTTGCGGTCCAGAGGATGGTCCCTTGATGTGGATTGGTGGGGATGAATGGCCCCCACCTATTTTATGAATGGGGGCCATTCATTTCACCAATCTATGCTAAGGGATCATCCCCTGGACCGCAAAAAGCGGTCCAGAGGATCTGCCCTCGGTGCCTAGGGCTGCCTAATCCCACCTAGGCGCCAAGGCCGCTTAGGCTGGCCGACTAGCATGTTTTCGGTGTGGTTGGCAGGCGCCTAACATTAGGTGGCCGCCTAGGTCGATTTTTAAAACACTGCTATATATGAATATAATCACTCATGCTACTTCAGACCCTGTTATATGGATGCATCCTATAACTTAGGTGGGTACTTGTTGTAAGAATGAACTTCCAATTGTTAGTATTAGCCCTAGTACCAATTATGAGATAATTGTAAAGGGCTCCTTTTGTAGCATATTTTATTAATTAATAAAAGGCAAAGATGGTTATTATATTTATTTCAGTTCAGTGCCAAATGAATAAGTATAATAATGTCATAGGGTAGTAGGTTCTAATCTGCAATATATCAATTGGTTGAATTGATAGTGAGATATTGTAGATATACATAGAATACTACTCTTAATTATTCCTAGTCAAGCATTAATATATAAGGACAATATTAATACGTTGAGACTAGCATGTAGGTCAACGAATGACTTAATCTTACAAGTCATGGATATGAGATATCAAGTTGACACATGGGTATATATTAGAGAATATATACTGAATAACCCACCATGAGAATGTTTGATAGATCGTTATACGAGTGTCATAAATATTCTCATATGACTATTGGTATAAATAGTCCTTAGATCTGAAGTCACTACGGTTACCTACATAAGGCGTTGTATACTTTGGTATCGGCAAACATCACCTGTAACAGAGTGGACTATAAAGTTGATCACTGGGTATGCAATAACTTATGCGGATGGATGTGAGTGATGTAGATGAGATATATCTCTTCCATATAACGGAAGTGATATCTGTGGGCCCTTTGATTAGTAGGACACAAGAATGCATGGTTATGCTCAAATGAGTCAATATGTGATATTGAGCTTATTTATTTTAGTGTGTCTACTTAAAGATCAAGAAACATGAAGATTAATAAGAGGATGACACGATCTATGCCTCATTGATCAATCTAGATATCAAAGATAAAATGACCAAGTCATACAAGATAATAGCCACAGACAGGTTAGGTCGGATCTCGACTTTCTCGTCACTTGGGTAGCAATGATACCTTGCTAGATGTCACTCATTGCTTATATATCTAAATGTTGATTTGGATACATTACCAACGTTACGAGAACCTATTGGGTCACACACAAAGAACAAGTAGATTTGGAGATGAGTTCATATGATAAATCATTGGATCAAGTCTAATCCGAATTGGGCTTATTGAGTTACACTCGATTGGATCTAATTATTGGATTGAGTCCAATTCAAACTAGACTCATGGAGTCAATTCGAATTAATGAAATGGTGTTTCATTGAATTTGAAATTGCATGAGAATCAATGAGTTAGACTCATTGGGTGAACTTGAATTCACCAAGAGGAAAGGTCAATTTTGACTTGACCAAAAGACTCTTCATAAAAGATGACTAAGAGTCAATTCATGAAGAAGATCAAGAGGCAAAAGGGAGATCAAGAGCCAAATAGACTTTTGGTATTCCATGGGAGTACAAAAGGAGGAATTTTGGTCATTGATTGTAAGGTGTTCATTGAAGGGGAGCCTTGGCGCAACGGTAAAGTTGTTGTCATGTGACCAAAAGGTCACAAGTTCGAATCCTGGAAATAGCCTCTTGTAAAAAGCAGGATAAGGTTACGTACAATGATCCTTCCCTGGGACCTGCATAGCAGGAGCTTCGTGCACCGGACTACCCTTTTTTAATTGTAAGGTGTTCATTGTCTTCTTCCGCTCTTCCTTTATCCACCGAAATTACCTTGCTTGGTTGCTAGCACAACCTTAGGTAGTTTTCTTCTCCACTTCTTGAGTTCGTGAGATGGATGAGACGCTTGTTCGTATGGATACCATAGAGGCGCGAATGTGTGATTGTGATGAGATCCAAGCTGTCTGGAGTTCGTGTGCACGCATCAAAGGTATACCTATCATGAAACTTAGTATATGTATTTTGTATTTCCCTTCGCATGGATTTCTGGAAAGGAACTAGAAGTTTTCCGCTACACTTTAGCGTGTTTAGCGCCCTAGTTCCTTACACCAATAACTTATGTATGTGAATGGCACTGTTTACATAGCAACCTTCCTACCTCTAGAGTTAAGATTACATCTCTTCCATTCCATGATCTACATCTCTTAGATTGCATTGTTTACATCTCTTAGATTCCATTGTCTATACTATTTTATTCATTCGCTTTGTTCTTATGGTTCTGAAATTTTGTGCTAGCTTTCCATGCCCAATGTACAACAATGTTCCTCTTTCATTGGCCCTCAGCCCAAGAATCATTTCAGAAATTGCAAAGTTCAAGCCTGATATTATCCATGCATCTTCACCAGGAATCATGGTTAATTTTACTTCTAAGATGTTCTATGAATGAAGACTTTGATACCTTTACATAATTTTCTACTAAAATTTAGTTTAATATCTCAGGTATTTGGTGCTCTGGCAATTGCCAAGATGCTCTCCATTCCTATAGTAATGTCATACCACACTCATATTCCAAAGTAAGCAAGCTTCTTCAGTGACTGATTGCCACATATCCATTCTGAATTCTGCTTAGTTTGTTAGAATTAGTATAATAGTTTGAAGTTCATTCACTGCAACAACAAGGACATTACTAATTGACCTTTCATCCATTACATAAGTAGGTAATTTTCTTTTGCTGCATAGAAAATTGAGTGTTACTCATTGATATAAATGTTAGATGTCAAATTCTTTTTTTTTAAACAACAGATTGCTTGAATTTCTAATCCAAAGTACTTTTCGTCTGAAATATTGTATGTGGCTTTATTTCTAAAACTTGGTAGAATAAACTGCATACCTCAATTAACATGAATTCTCGCTTGCTTTTATTATTCGTTAAAGCACTTCATATCTTCTTTGAGACTTATATCCTAATTCCTATTTTTTTCACTCCCAAATTTGTGCTTCAAATGTGCCTTAAATAACTTAAGGAACTTCTGTTTCTCTTTTTGGCCTAATTGTTCTTGCAGTTATGCAAAATGAACATGACAGACACCAATAACCAATGGGTATGGCAAATCAATATAGCCATTTTGACCCCATGTTGATATGTTCACATCTGTGAAGCTTAGGCTTATAACTTGATATGTTGATAGAAAACCAGTCTCTCACAGCACTTGCATTATTTTCTTTGCAGAAAAGATGCACTTCAATTATCCTAATCTTCTAGTTTATTTGGGTTTCATTAGTCAAAATTTACATGATATTACTTCTCAAATCTTAGGGCAAAGGAACTGGTATGCATCTTTTTCTGCAATTCTTAGTTTAGATTGTTGGCATCCTAGATAAAATGAATTGATAAACATCCTTCCGCTTCTTGTCGTCTCTATATGATGTATGGCTGATTGCTGAAATTTTATCAGCTGAAATTTTTGAAACTTGTGGAGCAACAATATATACGACATTATCTTTATTGTGATGTTCATAGCTATTATTCTGTCCCTACTTAAAATACACATTCTCTCCTGTCATGGTAGATATATACCCAGATATACATGGGGTTGGTTTGTCGAGCCCATGTGGATGGTAATAAGTAAGTTTCTCACTTTATTTTAATTATTTTGAAAATATCGTAGTCTCTTATTATCTTACTTACATATCACCCTATTTCTCCCTCCTAAGGGTTCCTTCATAGAGCTGCTGATCTTACTTTGGTACCTTCAGCTGCCACTATTAAAGACCTCGTAGCTAATAATGTCACAGAAGGTCAGACTTCTTCCACTAGAAGCTTCACTAGACATTTTAATCTGGTCCTGTACTTATTTTGCGTTCTTTTCCGTTTGTTCCTTTTCCTATAGCTCATAAAATACGACTTTGGAATAAGGGTATTGATTCCAAAAGCTTCCATCCTCGTTATTGTAGTAGTGAAATGCGGGCGAGGCTCAGGTAGCTATTAGCTGAAGTACATAGTATACATCAGCATGAACATTATAAATGTGATATATTTTAAACTCATTGTTCTCATTGATCAGCAACGGGCAACCAGAAAAACCACTATTAATCCATGTTGGACGTATAGGAAGAGAAAAAAATTTAGATTTTCTCAAAAGGTAACATTTATGCTACTTTTACCTTTGAGCGAGTTTTTGCTGTATATTCTATTCAATTATATGACATCAAAGTTGAAACATGAGCTTATGAACTAGAAAGTCAATTACGATTACATCAATTTATTTGTTTCTTCTGGACATCATGTTTACCCTCATTAGTCACTTCCACAAGTAACTCATATTTAAAGTTCGATTGATCAGGGTTATGGACAGGCTACCGGGAGTAAGAATTGCAATTATAGGAGATGGACCATACAGGTAAAACACTACAACATTTCCTTCCCAAGCTACGTATGTCATGCCTTTTTCGGTAGTGCAATAATTTATGATTTGTTGGACTTAATTTCTGAGCTTAAACAAGGACTCTTTTGACAATGATCTCTTAGATTATAGCAGTGATTTGTAAACATGATCTCTTCGCACACATGTAGAACTGGAGATCTGATTTAATTTTAACATGCGTCTGTGACTTCTTATACGGTTTGCCCATTTAAACAGGGCTGAACTAGAGAAGTTGTTATCAGGTATGTCTGCTGTGTTCACGGGCATGCTTCAAGGTGAGGAGCTATCGCAGGCGTATGCCAGCGGGGATGTGTTCGTGATGCCTTCGGAGTCTGAGACCCTTGGCCAAGTTGTGCTGGAGTCCATGTCATCAGGCACTCCCGTCGTCGCAGCTCGTGCAGGTGGGATTCCCGACATCATACCGGAGGACCATGAAGGAAAAACCAGCTTCCTCTTCTCGCCAGGTGATCTAGATGATTGTGTGCACAAGGTCGAGCAGCTACTCTCCCGCAATGATTTCAGAGAAGCCATGGCTAAAGCAGCACGCGAGGAGATGGAAAAGCACGATTGGGGAGCAGCTACAAGGGTCATTCGCAATGAGAATTATAACGCAGCAATCTGGTTCTGGAAGAAGAACGAGTCCCATATTATTGGGCCCATCCAGTCGTTTGCCAGATGGCTATTCGGGTCACCTGAAAACACTTGCAGTTGAAGAAGTAATTCGAAGGCAGTTATTGTCTTAGAAAAGCTTGGAAGTCAATGCGAGTAATAGGCTTATTGGACAAATAATTAGTCCCTTTTTGTACATTATAATTTAGGGCAACAAGACTAGCTTGTATAGAGACAGTGAATCGAGATTATTTTTCTTGTTTGGCGATTTTTAAAGCGATGGAGATTGTTTCCATGAATCACACAATCGGATTGGACAATTTTTTAAAGGGGACAATGAATTCTAAATATTTTAATAAGTCTATCGTTAAATAAATCATGCAATGTTAACATTCTTTCTGGCAACTTTCTACTTAGCTCTATCCGTCTAATTCAGTATTGTTTTGTTTTACATGTCGAGTCCGAATCTGGAACCTAATCGATGGACGATAAACAATAGCACCTAGCGCCGCCCGCTATCACTCGGCGCCTCTACTGCATCGTCGATGCCTTGGAACCCCCGCATCCCTTTCTGCTATTCCTTGTCGGTGTCCAGCATCCTGTCTATTCTGTTTCTCCTCCCCAGACTCTATCTATCTCTACAGCGCAGCTCTGCTTTTTTGCTTTGTTTCGCCGATCGCAATGGATGCGGATGTGCTCGACGATATCATTAGCCGGTTGCTGGAGGTGCGGAAAGCGAAACCGGGGACGCTAGTCCAGCTTGCGGAATCGGAGATCCACCTGCTCTGCGTCGTCGCCCGGGGCATCTTCCTCGCTCAGCCTAACCTTCTGGAGCTTGAAGCTCCCGTAAAGATCTGCGGTCACCTCCCGCCTCCCTTCCGATTTATTTTACAGCTTTGCATTTTTGGAACATAAGACGATCCGTAACTAGGGTCTTCAGGTGAATCTGAAGATAAAATCATGCAATTGTCACCTGAATTCTGGCAAGGATAAGGCTGGTCATTCTACTATTTTTCACTTCAGTGTTGATTCAGGATAAGGATGGTCATTCTACTACATCTTCCCTTGCAGTTAATTTAGAAGCATCATAGCACCAAGCGGATATATAATCTCTGAATGCTTTGCATTTACTCGATGAGTGATATTCCTCATGATTGTTTTATTGTAAGGCATTTATTGATTTAGTATTTTTTTTTAAAAAAAATCAGGTGATATTCATGGTCAGTACAGTGATCTCTTGAGGCTCTTTGAGTATGGTGGTTTTCCTCCCGCTGCAAATTATCTATTCTTGGGCGACTATGTTGATCGAGGAAAGCAAAGCTTAGAAACAATTTGCCTTCTTCTTGCATATAAAATCAAGTATCCAGAAAACTTTTTCCTTTTGCGTGGGAATCATGAAAGCTCTTCGATAAATAGAATATATGGATTTTATGACGAATGCAAACGCCGATTCAGTGTGAGACTTTGGAGGACATTCGGTGATTGTTTCAACTGCCTTCCGGTAGCTGCTCTTGTAGATGATAAGATTTTATGCATGCACGGTGGCCTTTCTCCGGAACTTTCTCGGTTGGAGCAGATTAAATCTTTACCTCGACCAACTGATGTCCCTGAAGGTGGTTTATTATGTGACTTACTTTGGGCTGACCCTGGAAGAGATGCTCAAGGTTGGGGAGAGAATGATAGAGGTGTCTCTTGGACCTTTGGGGCTGATACACTTACAGAATTCCTGTCTAGACTTGATTTAGATCTTATATGTAGAGCACATCAGGTGAAATGCCAACATTTTCTTCTATTGTGAACTTTAATCACTCTTCAAATGTCAAACTTTTTTTTTTTTCTTTTTGCAGGTTGTGGAGGACGGCTATGAATTCTTTGCTGACAAGCAGCTTGTAACGATATTTTCAGCCCCCAATTATTGTGGAGAATTTGATAACGCTGGTGCCATGATGATTGTTGATGAAACATTGACTTGTTCTTTCCAAATTTTCAAACCTGCTGAGAGGGAACCGAATACTATGCTGCCAAGAATTTGATATTAAGATAAAAATACAAATGAGGCCATTGCTAGCTTAATCGCACTTTATTGGCGTTTCTTTTGTTAATTAATGTTTAGCAATTATGACGAGTAAATTTGTTCTCGTTTGCGTATGATTATAGTTTTGTGCCTAGCTGATTGGGGTATGCCTTTCAACTTCTACCATTTGTTCTTTGTTCGTCTATAATAGGTATAAATTAATGCTTTCTTTACTTGAAAGGATGGAGTTGAAAACTAAGGACTTTCTTTACTTCATAAAAACATATGGATTGTTTATTCTTTCCTCCTTTCCCTCGTTTACTTGGCAGGCGGTCTCATGCTCGCCCGGGAGCAAGCGGGCAGCTGGGGGTGTTGCCTGCAAGTGGTCGGAGGCGCTCAGCCATAGGCGCGCGAGCGGGCCAGCGGCCTATCGCACGAACGGCCTCTTCCTTCTTATCTTCCATTGAGAGGGTTTTTTTTTTTAATTTTCTCTCCTTTTTCTTTTCTCTTCCCTGGATTTTTTTTTTTTTTTTTTTTTGTCCTTCGGGACTTTCTTTCCTTTCTCAATCCGTTCCTCAAAGTAAAAATAGCCGTTAACAATAAGTTGATATATAAAGAAGAAACAAAGCATTGACATAAGGGCATTCACATCAGTGTTAATGTAATGTGAGTATTATAATACTCAAGATATTGCAATGTAGTGCAACGTGGATGGGTATTATAACACTCAATTAGTTGATTTTATTAAAAAAACGTAAAAGTAAAAAAAAAAAAAAAAATAGATATACTGAATAAATGAATGAATGGATGGATGGGCAATAAAATCTATAAATAATGAATATTAATATTGAAATAAATATGGATATATGTTTTGCTTTTTAAAGATGTGACTTATATTATCATTCAAAATACTATTGCTCTAATGCTCCTTGATGCAAATATATAATTTGCTACACGTTTTCTTATCTTAGTTCAGCAAACACATTTTGGTACACGTTTTATTCCTTGATTTCAAATGTGATGTTAATTTTGTGTATGGCTAAGCTGGTGCAGGATTTCTTCAGTAGTAAATGAAGATCGGTGCAGGGACCGCATTAAGCTTGACGTAGACGGAGCGGGAACATTTAGCCAGAAATACGATCACGTTTATTCCACAAAGAAGAGTGTTGTGGCAGTTGTATATAATCCTACTCCTTAAAAGATTCAGCCGAATTAAATATGATTTTAATTTATTTGCCATATCTTAAATAATCTTCATGTTTGTTGATGCGTTGATAAATAAAGTTCATACGGTGGTCCCTAACCTGATTATTATAAATTTAACTGGGCGTGCCAACTATCGAGTCGATTCGCCTAGTCAAGTCATTGACCTCGATCTCTCGAAGAGTCTTCCCGATGAAGATCAACTTTTTATCTTAGTCACGTAGCTTGGTCAACTTCAGCTTAGTCATTCAGCTCGAGCATGTCAGCTCCTTCAACTCAGCCACTTGATTCAGTCATACCAGCTCAGCCACTCATCTCGGTCATGCTAGCTCCTTTAACTTAGCCACTTAACCTTGAGTCAGTTATGTCAGCTCCTTCAACTCAACCACTCGACTCGACCACCTTCAGCTCGGTCATGCTAGCTTCTTTAGCTCAGCCAATCGCCTCAGCCATGTTTGCTCATTCAGCTCAGCCACTCAGCTCGGCCACCTTCAACTCAGCAGCTTGGCTCAGCCATGCCAACTCCTTTAACTCATCCACTCGGCTCAGTCATGACAGCTCTTTCAGCTCAGCCATGCCAGCTCCTTTATCTCCGCCACTCAACTCATTCACCTTCAGCTCAGCCACTCAGCTCGGTTATGCCAACTCCTTCATTTGAACATCTCAACTTGGTCACGCCGGTACCTTCAACTTAACCACTCAGCTCAATTACTCAATTATGTCAATTCCTTCAACTCAATCACTTGATTTAGTCACTTGGCTTAGCCAGTCCGACTCGTCTCGTCGAACTAACTTTCGGTACAAAAAGCATGACCCACATGAGAGGTGGGGATCAACAGAACAGGCACTACAAAAAAATATAACTTTACCGACGAATATACCGACGGAATTTGTTATCCGTCGATAATTCCAGATATTATCGACGGAATATATACTTTTGTCGGTAAACTATTTTTTTTAAATATAAGGTTTACCGACAGAATCTAGATTCCGTCGGTAAAGTCGGCTAAAGCTAAACCCTATCCCCTTCCCTTTCTTTCCATCCATGCGCGCGCGGCGGCTCCTCTCCTCCTCCCCGATTTCGCCGGTAAGAGACAACTCTCCCCTCGTTTTTCTCTTCGATTTTCTGAAGCGGCGCCTCCTCTCTCTGTGGTTGCCAGCGCCCTGCTGGCCTTTATGTCGGTCGGCGCTGGTCATTGCCTGCCGCCAGCGGGCTGCTGGCCGCTAGCAGCCTGCTGGCCGCTGTGCCGGCCGCCCACGGCCTGCTGGTTGTCGCGTCGAATGCTGGTGATCCGGCTATGCCAGACGCTACTGTGTCGGACGCTGCTGCGACGGACACTGCTATGCCGAACGCTAGCCCTAACTGTGTCGGATGCCGCCAGCAACTTGCTGACGGCTGTGCCGGATGCTGTTGTGCTGGCCTGTGTCGATCGTCTTTCTACTTGTTATTTGTTTGATAAATTTTATGCTAAATTATTTTTATTATGTAAACAAATAACATTTGCTGCTCTTCTCCGGTAGACCTTCACATCTTCAGGTATAATTTAGTAAATTATATTTTATATTATTTAGCATGGTTTAATTTTGATATATGTTATGTTCGTATATTAATCTGTAACATAATATAGTTGTTTTGTTTGTTTTGTGTTTGTACGTTAATCTAAGCTAATTTCTAATTCTCAATTTATTAGTTTTAGGTGAAAATGTTTATGAACAAAGCTTGAATGTACAATCGATTAGAAAATGGATTTATTAGAGATGATTTTATTGCTGAAGTTGAAGAATTTGTAAACTTTTAAAAGAGTCATCCAGAATGTATGAATGATGCTGAGTTACAGTGTTCGTGTAATCTTAAGAAATGTAGGAATAGAACCTTCCGTGATGAGGATATCGTGAAAGTACATATATGTAGAAATGGTTTTGTACTAAATTACTATAATTGTATGAATCAATTGGGCCTTTTGGTGGATCGTCATCTGCCACAACTTTTACTGCTCCTAAATTATTAACTAATGATATTGCAATGCAATCAATGGTTCACGATGCGATGAATGCTGCAGTTGATGATTCCAATATAGATGAAACACCAACACCTGAATATCAGCAACTATATGAAATGTTAAAGGCTAGTGAAAGAGAATTGTGGGAATGCATTCCCTCTGGTCATTCTCAGTTATCAGCTACTGCAAGGTTATTGAATATGAAGGCAGAACATCATTTTTCATAAAGATGTTACGATGTCATATGTCAATTGATGTCAGAATTACTTTTTGGTGATAACATAATGACTGATAGTTTCTACAATACAAAGAAATTGGTCAGAGAGTTAGGTTGCCTATAGAGAAGATTGATTGTTGTATAAACAATTGCATGATATTTTGGAATGAAGACAATGATTTGCGTGAATGTAAAATCTGTACACACCCTCGTTATAAGCATGGTACTCGCATACCAAGGCAGAAAAAGAAAAAAAATGTTTGGAAAGTGATGTATTATTTTCCGTTAACCGCTAGATTTCAACGTTTGAATGCATCTGCTGCTACAGCTTGCCACATGATGTGGCATCATGAGCATGAGCACGATGGAGGTATAATGTGTTATCCTTGTGATTCCCCTGCATGGAAACATCTTGATGCTTTATTTACCTCTTTTGCAATGGAACCACGTAATGTGAGATTGGGACTTTCCGCAGATATATTTCAACCATTTGGTCAGTCAGGGCAACAATATTCATCTTGACCAATTATATTAACACCGTACAATTTACCGTCATGGATGTGTATGAAAGATGAATTTATGTTCCTTACAGTACTTAGTCCTGGTCCAACAAATCTCAAAGAGAAGATAGATGTTTTCTTGCAACCTCTGATTGCCGAGTTGAATAAATTATGGAATGTAGGGTCAGTGACTTATGATGTTGCAAATAAAACTAATTTTAAGTTGCATGCTGCATTATTATGGACAATCAGTGATTTTTCAGCATTCTCTATGTTGTCGGGATGGAGCACGACTGATAAATTAGCATGTCCACACTGCATGATAGATTCTGGGAGTTGCCGTATTGGAAATATCTACTTATTCGACATAATTTAAATGTCATGCATATTGAGAAAAAATTTCTTCGATAATATTTTTAATACTGTGATGAACGTGCCTGGAAGAACTAAAGACACTGCAAAATCACGTGAAGAATTAAAGAAACTAGTTAATAGACTAGAGTTGCATCAGGATGAAACAACCAATAGATTTCCAAAGGCTTGTTATACATTAGACAAAGATGGTAAGCATGCTTTATGTATTTGGTTGAAAGAAATCAAATTTCCAAATGGGTATGCCTTAAACATGGCTCGATGCGTGGATATGAATAGATTAAAGATGTTTGAAATGAAAAGTCATGACTGTTATGTGTTGGAACCCCAAGGTTGTTTTGGTGTGATCAACAAGTTAAGTTAGGTCCTGTGTGTTTCTAACCTAGTGTCTAAGTGTGCAGGAGCTTAGGAGCACAGGTAGTCGAGCGGAAGACGCAGCCAGCGAGAAGGACGGCACGCGGTGCGTCCGAGGGACGAGGCGCTGCGGAAGAGTACACCGGCGGACGAGAAGGAAGCGCGCGGTGGTTCTGAGGGACGAAAGCCGGAGCGGAAGATTTCTCGGGGAGCAAGAGTTGCAGCTAGCGAGAAGGACAGCACGCAGTGCGTCCGAGGGACGAAGACTGCGGATGAGTACGCCGGCGGACGAGAAGGAAACACGCGGCGATTCCGAGGGACGAGAAGCCGGAGGGAAGCCCGCTCGAGAAGACCCGAAGTTGGGTTCGGGTGAGCCTTTTTCCGGATGGCAGAGATCACCTAAGCGAGCGGATCCGGAGGAGAAGAACCGGACCGAGACGGGACTGAACCAGAGAAGAGGTCCCGGACGAAAAAGTCAACACCTGTTGACTTTGGGCTCCGGGGCGCCCGGAGCAGTCCGGGGCGCCCGGAACCCTTTCGGGCGCCCGGACCTTGATTTTTGACCAAGATTGCGATTTACGCGATCTGAACGTTGGGGGATAAAGTTTTATCCCCCAGGGCGCCCGGACCCCTTCCAAGCGCCCCGACCAAGGCTATAAATATAGTCTTGGTCCAGAAGCTTTCCATCAATTCAGAACAACTCATTGTAACAACACTTGTACGCTCTCTCTAGTTTAGCTTCTCTAGTTGTGCACTTCACTGTTATAAAAAGGCTTCTTCGCCAGAAGGAGATAATAGTACGACATCTTCCTTGGATTAACAACCTCTCCGGTTATAACCAAGTCAACTCTCTATGAGCCTTTTACTTTCTATTTTCTGTTTACTTTATTTGATGCAAGTGTTCTGTTGAAAGTTCAAGAAGGGTTTTTTGTTTTATTTTACAGGGCTATTCAACCCCCCTTCTAGTCGGCCCAACGGTCCTACATCATATATTCATACAAAGACTTATTCCAGTAGTTTTCCATGACTTACTTCCTCAAAATGTTTGGCAAGCACTCACTGAATTGAGTCTATTTTTTAGAGATTTGACAGCGAGGTGTATTATGATGGATGATATGCTTCGGCTAGAAACAGACATTCCTCTTATGTTATGTAAGCTGGAGCGCATATTTCCACCTAATTTTTTTGATTCAATGGAACATCTACCAGTGCATTTGTCATACGAGGCACAAATAGCCGGTCCTGTGCAGTACAAATGGATGTATCCATTTGAAAGGTTTTTGAGGAAATTAAAAAATAATGTTCGTAACAAAGCAAGAGTTGAGGGATCAATATGTAATGCTTATCTGGTTGAAGAAGCATCTTCTTTTTGCTCCTATTATTTTGCTGATAGTATGCAAACAAGACATCGCAAATATCCTAGAAATTCTGATGATGCTCATCAACCGATAGACCCATCGATGCTTTCTATTTTCAAATTTTCTGGTAAGTCAATGGGTACATTGCTTTCTAGATGGTTAACTGAAGATGAATATCATGCTGCAAGAACATACATACTCTTAAACTATGAAGAGGTCAAACCATACATAAAGTAAATTAACTTCTCTAATTAAACATTTATTCATTCTTAAATATCTTTCTTGATATTCCAATATTTATATAATTACCTTCTTTCTCAGCTTGTACGAATAACAACTATATCTACAAAATCCATCAATTGATGCAAATGAGATAGTTGCAAAGTTAGAGACCGAATTTGCATTATGGTTTCAAATATATGTAAGTTAGAGAATTTGTGAAATTTTTTAGTTCATGCCTATTAAGGAATGTCCTAATTTATATGTTAATTATTTTTATAGGTGAAAGACCGTAGAATATCAAATGTGCAAGATGATAGGATAATGAATATTGCATCAGAACCCCTCCAAAAAATAAAGGTGTACTCTGGTTACTATGTTAATGACCTTAAATTTCACGTGGCACAACGAGATTCACGGAGATTAACTTATAATTCTGGTGTTTGCATCAAAGGATCTATGGACAACAATAACACTGAGTTTGATTATTATGATAGACTTGAAGAAATCATAGAGATTGAATATCATGCATTACCAATAAAGAGGTTTGTGTTGTTCAAATGTTCATAGTATGATCCGACCCCAAAAATATGTACTAGAATACATCCAAATTATAATTTAGTTGAGGTTAATGCAAACAAAAGATTCAACAAGTTTGAGCCTTTTATTTTTGGGATACAAGCAAGCATGTCAAGTTCTCTATCTTGAATACCCAACAAAGAGAAGAAGATCTAGTGAATGATTGTCTGCTTGTCGAATCAAGCCTCGCTCGACCATAGAGATGCCGAACACAATCACTCCTCAAAACCATGATGCATTTCAGAATGATGAAGTGAAGAGACATTTAGTTGATTTACAACTCCAATCTACTTCTCAATTACTTGTAGATGTTAATGTCACTTATGAAGAGATAGATGATAAAGAGATGTCCAACATTGAGGATGAAGTTAAACTAAACTCATCTAGCGATGAGGACATAGAAATTATTAATGTTGAATAAATGTTAATGATGATTAAATATTAACATTATTATTCATCAAGTAAGTTATGCTTCCATATTATTTTGTATTTATATTATCATATTTATAAACCTTATTATGATGTGTTGCAATGAAATTTGTGTAGATATCATTATAGCAGAGCAGCAGCCTGTAGCACCCCATGGCTACAAGGTCCTTAGAGTTGTCGGGGACTCATAAGTATTTTTCTTATTAATAATTCAAGTTCATATATAATATATTTCTCATAACTTTATGTTATTTTGTGCAGGTTCACTCCTGATGGCCATCGAGTTGCCACATATATCACAGGAAAATTCAAGGAACGAGTTTGCGCGTCTGGTACTACATGGAGGCATGTAGACCAGGAGATGAAACTATTTTATTATAATGAATTTGTGGTAAGTAAATTTAATATATTTGATATTCTATAATATAGTTTTCATTTAAACTAAATGTTTAACTTATAATTGTAGCAAAGATATACATAGGAGGACGGGCAAGAAGAGCAATTTAAAACTACATAGAATACTTACTATGCTAAACTGTACAGAGATCATATGTATTATATGAGAAAGAAGGGCACTAGGCCTTCATATGTTTCTGAGGCAATATGGAGTGCATGGACGACCACCTGGGCTATAGAAAGGTGGCGACCAAATGTTGAAAAGGCAAAAGCAAATAGAAATACAGAGCTAGGTGACCCGAGCACTGGAACCGCCTGACATACGTCAGGATCCAGATCTATTGTTGAACATACCATGGATCTGGTGAGTATAATTTATCCAAACATTGTATTTATTACCAATCTTGTATAATTTTATCCAAAATTATTTTGAATGTAGGAACGTGAGCTTGCCCGACAACCCACATGTATGGAGGTCTTTCTCAAGACCCACAAGAAGAAGAATGGGTCATTTGTTGATTCTCGATCTCAGACTATACATGTAAGACTATTAACTTTATTACATTTATTCATTTCTATCTTGGTTAGTATTTAGTAATACTGATTAAATTTGTTATTAAATTTTTGTATACAGCAACAAATGACAGAAAATGTGGCTCGGACATCTCAACCATTAGCAAGGGGGGAGAGTTACAGTCTCTATCCACCGACGCTTTAAATGAGATTTATTATGATGTTGTCGGTGGAAGGATAAAAAAACTCTACCCTCTATGACCTTGGCTCTCAAGCCAAAGTTGCATTTGATTGTCTAAGAAATCCGACAGACCGTGCTAGTTCTTCTTCTTCTAGTGAGATGCAGTCTTTAAGACATGAAAATCAAAAACTGCGCACTTAATTGAAATTGATGGATCAGAGGATGACCGATATGGATCAGTGGAGAGCTGATGAGGGGAAGAAGAGAGCCGAACGTGACAAGAGTAATGAAGATCTCATGGCCCAGATACGAGTGATCGTGGCAAATTTCACCCAGGCATCACATCATTTTGAGTCACAGGAGACTCAAGATCCATCAGGCGGTGATGATTAGCTTTTTCTGAGGTATGCTCAACTACACTTTAGTTTTTTATTTATCATATATAGATCGTGATAATATATTTATTCTATTTTGATATTATAATAAGCTCATTTCTAAATATTTTATTACTATGTGTTTCAGGAGTCACGTTCGGTTCTATTTACATATTAGCTCTTCATATCATCATATGCTCATTCTACTATTCAGGTATCATTTTATTATAAATAAAATTCGTTATACATATATAGAAAAATATTTATTTATATATTAACATGATCATTTGATATTTGTCTTTTGACAGGATTTTCTCTGTTATCTTGTTTCTTGTATTCGGTATGTATTCTATAAACTTGGATTTATATATGGATATTTGTATTTGTATTCTGCAGAATTGTTTAGTTTAGATGATTTGGATTGCTTTTTATAGTATAAATGTTTGTTTATTTGTCCATATATGTTTGTATGAAGAAGAATGAATTGTTAGGATGTATAGATTTTATTTTTATGTGTGGATTTTGTATGTGTGATTATTATATGATGTATGCGTACATGGATTATATTTTTGTATATGTGGATTGTATGTAATGGATTATAATGCCATCGTCTATGATGATTTTGGATATTTGAAAATTGTAAATAGGGAAAGCAAGAAAACATATATGTTCTGTCAATTTTTTTCCTTTACCGACGGAAACTAACTTCCGTCAGAAATTATCAAAAAAATTACCAATGATTTATTCTGATAAATTGCCGACGGAACTCATATTCCGTCGGTATTTACCGACGGAAATATGAGTTCTGTCGATGTTTACCGACGAAAATGTAAGTTCCGTCGGTAAATACCGACGGAAACACAGATTTCGTCGGTATTTTGTGACGATTCCATTCTACTATTCCGGCGTTATTACTGACGGGTTGATTTTCAGTCAGTAGAATTTTACCGACAGAATACGCTATTCCATCGATAATTCCGTTTCTGACAAATCAGCTTCCGACACCTATAATTTTGTCGGAAATCCGTCGGTAATATTAAATACCGATGGATATTCTCGTCGGTAATCCTGATTATTTTTGTAGTGAGGAGATGACATAATTCGTAGAGTATGAGATGGTGTGACTAGTAGGGCATGATATAACATAACCCACAAAGTGTGGCGATATAACACAT
The DNA here is from genome assembly GCF_018446385.1 of Zingiber officinale. Lineage (NCBI taxonomy): Eukaryota > Viridiplantae > Streptophyta > Magnoliopsida > Zingiberales > Zingiberaceae > Zingiber > Zingiber officinale. Next base: position 11,921,044 of record NC_056001.1, on the reverse strand, counting down.
TTTATATATGTATGAAACGTCCCATCGATTAGGGTACGAAAAATATGAGCATCATTCCTCCCAAGGGGAAAATATATAAGGTAATTCAACCTATCCACATACAAGAACCCTCAATTTATTACTATTCTTCTTCTACATTCATTCGTCCCCACTATCCGTCGGAGACTTGACTTGAACGTTGGAATGAGTAATATTAAATTTAAAATCTATAATTCATGATTCATTAATTCAAAATTACAAAGAAAATCTTAAATATTATGATTTTTGACATCCATAGTAATATCTATAATGAGAGATAAAAGAAAAACTTACTCGAATCCATAACACAGTAAATCATGTTATTGGTGTACAGAGAGGGTCTCTCTTTGCCTTTTCTTTAAATGTATCCTTTTATATATATGTACAGAGAGGGTCTCTCTTTGCATTTTCTTTAGATGTATCCTTTGATATATATATATCAAAGGATACATCTAAAGAAAAGGCAAAGAGAGACCCTCTCTGTACACCAAGTATATATATATATACTTGGTGTACAGAGAGGGTCTCTTTACCTTTTCTTTAGATATATCTTTGATATATATATATATAATTTCCTTAGTAACCGCTCAACCACCCAGTTCTTTAATTATTTTCTTTTATCTTTTTATTGAAAGGGAGAGAAGAGGGATTTGTTTAAATAAATCCCTTGTCTTTAATTACCATTAGACCAAATAACCATCACATCGATATCAGGCCCTCTTATATTAAAGTCAACTTCATAAGTTACATGAGTAACAACATATTATTATCAAATAATCTAACAATATTTCACTTGGTCGATGTGCCTGATTCGAAGATTCAATAATAATCATAATTGTATACTGTACATTGAAGTTATCAAATCATCATATTTAATTGAATTGAATCCAAATTGTATACTATTTATTAATTCAAAATTACGAAGAAGATCTTGAGTATTGTGATTTTCACATCCATAGTATGATGAAAGATAAAAGAACAATGTATCCGAATCCATAATGCGTTCTTAATGTACAAAAATTTTCTCTCCTCTATGCTCTTCTTTAAGTGTATCATTTGATAATTAAAGAAACTAGCTTACTATCTTCACTATTCTTTATATATATATATTCTCTTTTGCTTTTTTTCAAGATTATATGCAAGTAATTTCCTTGTAACTGCTCAACCACTTACTTCTTTAAAAAAAAAATTCTTTTATCTTTTTATTAAAAGATTGAAAAGAGAGATTTATTTAAATAAATCCCTTGGCTTTAATTATCATTAGACCAAATAATCATCACATTAGACTCTCTTATATTAAAGTCAACTCTATAAGTTACATATGAGTCACAACATATTATTATTAAATAATTTAAGGATACGTTTTCGTTCAAATTATTATGTATAATCTTGGTTATGTGATTATCAGGTAATCACATAACCAAGATTATGAGAAATAAAACATAACCAAATATTGTTTGGTTCAATCTAGATAATGCAACAAAAATTTATTTGTTTGAAGATTTTAATAAATAACCTAATTTAATATTTTACTATATTATCCTCAGTTACAAAACCAACTATACATAATAATAATAATAATAATAATATTATTATTATTTAAACTCTATTATATTTTACTATATTTTCACATTTTTTATTTTTACATATTTTTTTATTTTGTTTTTTTTTTTATGTTTTTTATCTTTAAAGTTTTTTTATTTTTTTTAATTACTTTTGAAGGTTTTTTTTGTTTTTTTCATTTTTCCTATTTTTTTAAATTTTTTAATGTTTTTAACATTTTTTTTTATTATTTTTTACTTTTTAAAATTTTTTTACATTTTTTCTATTTTTTTATGTTTTTTTCTATGTTTTTATATTTTTTTTATTTTTTAAGTTTTTTCACAATTTTTTGGTTTTTATTATTTTTAATGGTTTTTTATTTTTTAATGTTTTTTAATTTATTAATTTTAGTTTTTATATTTTCCATTTTTCCTTTACATTTCTTTTTTTTTTCATATTTTTCTCTTATCCTAGGGTATTTTGGTTAAACAAAATTTGTTAACCCCGGAATTAAGAAAAACTCAGTTTTTCGAGATTTTTCGATTCCTGGATGTCCCTTTTGCTAACATATCGAGCATGGAACATTACTCAGAAATCATCGATTATCTAAAACAAACAGAGTTTTTGTTGATAATCTTAAATGGATAACCAAGATCAGAACCGGCCCTGATGCGATCAACATGGGGCTGACGCACAAGGCCCCATTTCTTAGAGGGCCCACTATAACCCAGGTCAAAAATTTAATTAAAAGGATCTACTTATAAATTATAAATTATTATGGGCTTTTTTGTAAAAGTGTCAAAAAAATAACCTCTGCCCCTCCATCTTCGCTAAACCTAAAAGTGCCGCCTTTTCTGCTTTGCTGTTCGCCGAAGGCTCGCTGTTCGTCGAAGGCTCGCACAATTCGCCGAAGGCAGGTAGTATTACTTGTTAAATAAAGCTAATTATTTATTTACATGTTTGATTGTAGGATGACATGCAATTAGCTTGCACAATCATGCAAATATTTGATTTTCATGCAAATATTTGATTTTCTTCTGTTACACGTTTACAACGCACTTATGCAATTATCCAAACCTTAGAAATTGTTCTTGGATTTTGCTAGTGTGAATCTAATTAGCCCTGTTCAGTCTGTGACTTCTCACTCACCTGAGAAAATTAATTCTATTCTTGTTGTTAGTCAGTTAATTAATTAATTATAGAAATCAATTTTCCAGCAGAAATTGATGAGAATTCACACAGACAGCAAGCTTCCATATGCTAGTGGACAAAGTATGCAGTATTTCTATTTTTTTTTTTTTTGGGTTGCTTTAAAAATAATTTTTCTTTTATAGAGATTCAACTTGCAACTTCGAGATCAATGCGTAGTAGTAATGATCTATTAGTTACTCAAACAAAGATTAATGTATCGTCTAAACTAGTAATTTGAAGTCCATTAATTTGTTCACATTTTACTACAATAATTAGATTTGAAGGTGCAACTTTCATTTCAATGTAAATAATTATTATATACAAAGACTATTTGATAGTACACTTATCTTCACATGAATCATATTTTTCCTTCTCATATGTTTTACTTAGCAATTAGCATGTTGTTTTATTCCATGATAAATGTTAATATGTTATCTACAAAGTTACTTCTCATTTTTAGAAAATGAAGTCCCTATTGCAAGATTTCTAATTGTACAAATGTGAAATGCAAGATATCAAACTCTTAACTTGCAACTTATCAGCTTGTAGAATTTTACCTATCTACCTTACATTCATGTGCATATATGATTGAGTTATTCATACTAACTTGTGATTGTGTTTCTCAATAGCTTCATGGAGCAGGGATTCATTTTCATAGGAAATTACTTCATAGGAATTTGAGTTCAAAATGAACATTTTATAATAAATGCTTGTCTAATATCTATAATAAGTGGTTGTTTGAAAGTTCGATTTTTTTTTTTGTAGAAAATTAGAATGTCTGATACTAAGAAGTATCTATCAGGACATGATAAGCGGAAAAAAAAAGAAAAAAAGTTGAAGAATTTATTGAGTCTCAAAGAGGGGCAATTGACAGATTTATTGTCAAAGAATCGAAAAATTCATCACTTGAAGATTTGGTTAATGAAGAGAAACAAGAAAACAATGGTAATGAATTACATGAAGGCTTAGCCATTGAAAATGATATAGAGGGAGATGTGAATGAGATTGAAGACAATGAAAGCGGTGATGATTTAGACTTTAAAAATAATTATTCTGAAAGTGATGATGATGCTATTAATGAAGTGAATGAAGAACCAAGTTCATCAATTCCACTTGACATTTTTTATCCTAAAAATTGGGAGAATTTAAATCCTAAGTGGAAGGATCAATTAGTGGAAAAGGGCCCTATAAGAGATGTATTAACAGGGAAAGGTCCCAAAGGTAGATCAAATAGACGATTCTCTTCAAATTTGTATACTCGAATTTTGCCAAATGGTCAAAAGCACCATAGAGATTGGTTGGTCTACTCACAAGCACTTGATAAAGCATTTTGTTTTTGTTGCAAGTTGTTCAAAAGGGGACCTCAACCAAGTCAACTAGCAAATGAGGGATACTGTGATTGGGGGCATCTTAGTAGCAGACTTAAAGAACATGAGACAAGTATTGAGCATATCAATTATTATGTTAGTTGGTCTGAGTTGCGTATTAGGTTAATGAAGGGTACAACAATTGATCATGCTGTTCAAGATCAAATCAAGAAGGCAAAAGAGCATTGGAGGAAGGTATTACACCAATTAATTTCACTTGTGAAATTTTTGGCTAAACAAAATATAGCATTTCGTGGTAGTAATGAGAAACTTTATGATGATAACAATGGAAATTTTATGGCTGCTGTTGAGATGATTGCTGAGTGGGACTCAATGATGAGGGAACATATTGAAAGAAATACACATCATCATTATCTTAGCCATAAAATTCAGAATGAATTGATATGCTTGTTAGCTTCTCAAATAAAGAGTTCTATTCTTGAAATCATTAAAAAAGCTAAGTTCTTTTCTGTAATACTTGATTGCACTCCTGATGTTAGTAACCAAGAGAAAATGACTTTAGTTATAAGATGTGTTGATGTTTCTACAAGCCCAATGAAAGTAGAAGAATACTTTTTGGGATTTTTAAAAGTGGATGATACAACAGGACAAGGCTTGTTTGAAGAACTGCAAAATGTGTTGAAAAGTTTTGATCTTGATATTGATAATGTGAGAGGGCAGGGATATGATAATGGGACAAATATGAAAGGGAGGCACCAAGGCGTCAAAAAAAAATTGTTGGATATAAATCCTAGAACATTGTATACTCCATGTGGTTGTCATTGTTTGAATTTAACACTTTGTGATATTGCAAATTCCTGTGGAAAAGCGAAAGACTTTTTTGGAGTAGTACAACGGATTTATACAATATTTTCTCATTCTACAAAGACGTGGAAGATTTCGATAGATCATGTAACGGTAAAAGGTTTAACTCTCAAGCCATTGTCAATCACTCGATGGGAAAGTCGTACTGAAAGTGTAAAAGCAGTGGTACTTCAAGATCAACAAATCAGAGAAGCTTTACTTCAAGTTGCAGAAGAAAAAGACACTGACTCTAAAATAAGAAGTGAAGCTAAGTGTTTAGCAACATTTGAACTTGGAAATTTTGAGTTTTTAGTGGGTATGATTATTTGGTATGAGATATTGGGTAAAGTTAATATTGTTAGGAAAAGCTTACAATCTAAAAACATGCTTATTGACGTTGTTATGACCAAGATTAAGGGGTTAATTGCTTCTTTTGAAGAGTATAGAGAATCTGGATTTGGACAAGCTATCAATACAGCAAAAGAACTTGCTTTAACAATGGAGATTAATCCTGTTTTTTCTGAAAAAAGACAAATATATAGAAAAAGGCATTTTGATGAGGTTACATATGAGTCTTCGAAACTACCTCAAGAATCTGCTGAGGAAGCTTTTAGAGTTCATTATTTCTTGTTCATAGTAGATCAAACAATTGGGTCATTGAAGAAAAGGTTTGAGCAATATGAGGAATATGAAGATCTTTTTGGATTTCTTTTCACAGCTGAAAAGTTGAGTTCATTGATTGATGAGGACTTGAATGCTCATTGTAAGAATCTTGAAAAGAAACTACAAAGAAAAAATGGTACAAGACAAGATGTTTCAGATTTGGATGGCGATGACTTATATCAAGAACTGAAAATCATACAACATATTCTTCCAAAGGAAACAAAAACAGCAAGTGAAATACTAATTTTTTTGCAAAGAATGAATTGTTTCCCGAATTCATTTATTGCATACAGGATATTATTAACTATTCCGGTGACTGTTGCATCTGCAGAAAGAATTTTCTAAATTGAAGTTGTTGAAATCTTGTTTGAGATCAACCATGACCCAAATTGTTGGTTGCTACTCGGAAAACCTATAGGTTCCACTGTACAAAAATTTTGTACAAAGGTCTGAACCTTTTCCTAGCTACCATGTGTTCTTTTAAATTAAATTTTGGATCGCCTGCAGAACTTAACACGTTTGATCCAAAACTTAATCTATTTGTTCTTTTAGGTTTTGACTTGGATCTCCTGCGGAACTTAACACGTTCGACCCAAGTCTCCTTAAGTTATTAATTCCATTAAATATTAATTTTCATAATTGGTTCCCAGTACTGACGTGGCGAGGCACATGGCCTTCTTGGATATGGGAGCAACCACCACCGACTAGACAAAACCTTTTATAGAAAGCTAATATTTAATTTCCTAAAATAACTTTAGGTTAACCAAAGAGAACAATCAAATCATAAGGAAAAGAAAAAACAAAAGAACACAATATCGAAAAACATATTCGAAATTCTAGAACGTAAGCCTCTTGTATTTGGTATTATTTCCATAAATAACTAGCATGATGCGGAAAGAAAAATTACTAGTTATACCTTGTAGAAAAACCTCTTGATCTTCTACCGTATTCCTCTTCTAACCTCGGACGTTGTGTGGGCAACGATCTTCCGAGACGAGAAACCACCAATCACCTTCTTCTCCTCCTAGCTAGGTTCGGCCAACAAAGAGGAAGCTTCACCAAGGAAGAAAATCAAAACACTAACCAAGCTCCAAGAGATGCTAGCTTTCTCTCCTTCTTCTTCTTCTTCTCCGAGTAGTATCCGGCCACCACAAGAGCTCCAATGGAAGAGAAGGGTTCGGCCACCACAAGAGGAAGAGAGGGAGAGGATGACCGGCCACACCAAGGAACAAAAGAGGGAGAGAAATAATAGATGTTGTGTCTCATGAAGACACCCCTACCCCTTCTTTTATATTCCTTGGCCTAGGCAAATTAGGAAATTTAATTACAATAAAATTTCCTTAATTTCCTTGACATGATTTATTTGAGAAAAATAAAATAAAATTTCCCAAATAAACTCTAATGGCCGGCCACATCAATGAAGGAAAAAATTAGACAAGTTTTAATCAACAATTAAAACTTCCTAATTTGTTTCCGGAAATTTTTAAAAATAAAATTTCTCTTTAAAAATCTCTTCATGGTTGATAAAAGGAAATTTCTATAATTTTAATTTTATCAACATGTGGATAATTTTTTAAAGAGAAAATAAAATAACTCACCAATCTACAAATAAGAAAAGAGATATAATCTCTTTCTTTAATCTTTTGTAGATCTTTTACAAGAGAGATATTTTAATTTTAATTCTCTTTAATAAATTATTTCTTCCACATAATAAAAACTAAAATTAAAATCCCTTTTTAATTTAATTTGGCCGGCCCCACTAGCTTGGGTTCAAGCTAGGGCCGGCCACCCAATCTTATACCTAGGCCGGCCCTAGCTTGTTTCCCAGGCTAGCTTGGCCGGCCCCTATTGGGTGGGTATAAAAGGTGGGTATAGGTGGGTATAGAACTCTACAAATAAGAGGCTACGATAGGGACCGAGAGGAGAAATTAGTTTTGGTCTCCCGATAAAATTAAGCATCCCGTGTTCGCCCCGAACACACAACTTAATTTTATCAATGATAATTCATTCCACTAGAGAACTATCATTGAACTACCGCACCAATCCCAAATTACATTTTTGGGCTCCTTCTTATTATGAGTGTGTTAGTCTCCCTGTGTTTAAGATATCGAATGTCCACTAATTAAGTGAGTTACTGACAACTCATTTAATTAATATCTAAGTCCAAGAGTAGTACCACTCAACCTTATCGTCATGTCGGACTAAGTCCACTCGAGGGTTTAACATGACAATCCTTATGAGCTCCTCTTGGGGACATTATCAACCTAGTATCTCTAGGACACAGTTTCCTTCTATAATCAACAACACACACTATAAGTGATATCATTTCCCAACTTATCGGGCTTATTGATTCATCAAACTAAATCTCACCCATTGATAAATTAAAGAAATAAATATCAAATATATGTGTTTGTTATTATATTAGGATTAAGAGCACACACTTCCATAATAACCGAGGTCTTTGTTCCTTTATAAAGTCAGTATAAAAGAAACGACCTCAAATGGTCCTACTCAATACACTCTGAGTGTACTAGTGTAATTATATAGTCAAGATAAACTAATACCTAATTACACTACGATCTTCTAATGGTTTGTTCCTTTCCATTCTGGTCGTGAGCTACTGTTTATAATTTATAAGGTACTGATAGCATCATCTTCTGTATGTGACACCACACACTATGTTATCTACAATATAAATTAAATGAACAACTACAAACAAATGTAGATAATTTGACCAAATGTGATTCTTTATTCAAAACAAATGTTTACAAAAGCTTAGGCTTTTAGTATACACTCCAATAATCTCCCACTTATACTAATGACTAAGCTGTCATATCTTCTACCATACATCTGATTCTCATTCCCTCCACATGCCGATCGAAAGCTTTCGCCGGAAGGGCCTTAGTGAAAGGATCTGCCAGGTTATCCGCTGATGCAATCTTGGCGATGACAACTTCTCCTCGCTTCACAATATCTCGTATCAGGTGGTACTTGCGCTCTATATGTTTACTTGCCTTATGAGCTCGTGGTTCCTTCGAGTTTGCAATGCGCTATTATCACAATAAATTGTGATGATTTTGGGCAAACCAGAATCACATCTAAGTCCATTAGAAAGTTCCCGAGCCATACTGCTTCTTTAGTTGCCTCAGATGCTACATACTCGCTTCCATGGTTGAGTCCGAAACGCATTCGCTTAACACTCCTCCATGAAATGGCTCCACCTCCTAAAGTAAACACATAGCCGATGTAGACTTACTATCCCATTGGAAATCTGAATCCGTGTAACCCACAGGGAGCAGATCGTCTGCTTGGTAAACTAGCATATAATCTCTAGTTCTTCTCAGGTACTTTAATATATGCTTTACCGCAGTCCAATGTCCTTGTCCAGGGTTACTCTGATATCTGCTGACCATGCCCACGGCAAAACAGATATCAGGTCTCGTACATAGCATTGCATACATTAGGCTTCCTACAGCCGAAGCATAAGGAACTGCTTTCATGTCCTCTATCTCTTTCGACTTCTTCGGAGACATCTCTTTAGAAAGAGCTACTTCATGTCTAAAAGATAAGAAACCTTTCTTGGAATCCTGCATGCTAAAACGAGCAAGGATTGTATCTATATATGAAGTTTGGGACAGACAACATTCTTTTCTTACGATCCCTTATTACTTTGATCCCAAGAATGTGTGCACAATCTCCTAAGTCCTTCATATCAAATTGTTTGGACAATCATACCCTTACGTCTGATAATACCTTGACATTGTTGCCAATTAACAAAATATCATCTACGTATAGTACAAGAAATACCACCACATTTCCGTTACACTTCTTATATACACAAGACTCATCCGGACTTTGAATAAATCCATATGACTGGATTACTTCATTAAACCGGATGTTCCAAGATCTTGAAGCTTGCTTTAGTCCATAAATGGACCGATTGAGCTTGCACACTAGATGCTCTTTGCCTTTTTCAATGAACCCTTCTGGTTGCTTCATATGGATGTTCTCTTCAAGACTTCCATTAAGGAAAGTTGTCTTGACATCCATTTTCCAAATCTCATAATCCATATGAGCAGCAATGGATAAGAGTATCCGGATAGACTTAAGCATGGCCACCGGTGAAAAGGTCTCCTCATAATCGATTCCCTCTTTCTGAGTGTACCCTTTCGCAACAAGCCTAGCTTTGAAGGTTTCTACCTTCCCGTCTGTCCCTCTTTTCCTTTTGTAGATCCACTTGCATCCAACGGCTTTTACACCATCAGGTGGTTCTACAAGCTCCCAGACCTTATTAGAGTACATAGACTCTATTTCAGAATTCATTGCCTTTTGCCAAGATGCTGCATCTATATCTTGGAGTGCTTCGTCATATGTTCGTGGATCAGGTTCATGTTTACCCGGGATCAAGTCCGAAGACTCTCCCAAAAACATGAATCTCTCAGGTTGCCTTACAACCCTCCCACTACGACGAGGCATTGTCTGTGGTTGTGTATCATGTGTGACACGTGTTGCAGTCTCTTGTGGTACTTCATCTTGTACTACAGGTACTGAAGTAGATGTGTCCTCTCTAAGTTCTTCTAAAACAACTTTGCTACTGGGCTTGTGATCCATTATATAGTCTTCTTCTAAAAACTGGGCATTGGTGCTAACAATGATCTTCTTATCTTTAGGACTATAAAATAAACCACCTTTTGTTCCTTTGGGATATCCTACAAACACGCGAACTTCTGTACGAGATTCTAACTTATCAGCATCTAGTTTCAGCACATGTGCTGGACTACCCCAAATCCGAATATGTCTTAGACTGGGTTTTCGCCCATTCCACAATTCTATGGGAGTAGAAGAAACTGATTTAGAAGGTACTAAGTTTAGAACGTATACTGCTGTTTCCAGAGCATATCCCCAAAACGAATTTGGTAATTCTGAATAACTCATCATCGATCTAACCATCTCCATAAGAGTCCTATTTCTTCGTTCTGCTACACCATTCTGTTGGGGTGTGACAATTGGGATTGAATCCCAGCCTCTGATAAGTAATTCCTAAACTCTCCTAAGAGGTATTCGCCACCACGATCAGATCGTAGTGTCTTGATACTTTTACCTAATCGTTTCTCCACATCAGCCTTGTATTCTTTGAACTTATCAAAGCACTCGAACTTGCGGCGCATTAGGTAAATGTATCCGTATCTTGAATAATCGTCTATGAAAGAGACAAAATATTCAAAACCTCCTCTTACTTGGACAGACATAGGACCACACAAATCAGAGTGAACCAATTTTAACACTTCTTTGGCTCTATACCCCTTGGCTTTGAACGGCCTCTTGGTCATTTTTCCTTCTAAGCAGGATTCACAAGTTGAAAAATTTTCCAACTCTAATGAACTCAAAAGTCCATCGGCTATAAGCCTCTGAATCCTATTTAAGTTAATATGACCAAGCCTTAGATGCCAAAGATATGCTTGGTTCATTTCCGAAGGTTCTTTTCTCTTATTAGAATTAGAAGATGAGTTATAAATTTCCATGTTTTACTTTGTGGAAGAAAATGGATTTAAAGTATACAAATTGCCAACTAATGCACCAGAACAGATAATCACTTTATTTCTTTTAATAACTACATCGTTACTGAAAGAAACTGAATATCCATCTAAAAACAGTTTAGAAACTGAAATTAAATTCTTTCTAAAACTGGGTACATAAAGACAATTTCTTAAAACTAAATTTCTATTTCTACTAAAAGATAAGTAGACGTCTCCCACTGCAACAGCTGACACCTTAGTAGCATTGCCCATGTAGACGGTAATCTCCCCTTCAGATAGTCGTCGGGTTTCCTGGAACCCCTGCAAGGAATTGCAGACATGATCAGTGGCTCCCGTATCTACACACCAGGTGCTGGTAGATAACATCGCTAAACATGTTTCAACAACTAGAGCATGAGATATACCTTTGTTTTGGTTCCTACGAGGACAGTCCGCCTTCCATGCCTGCTTGCGGATGAAGCACTTGCCCTTGGCTTCTTCACTCCAGCTTAATCCGGTACACTGAGATTTATTCACTTTCTTTCTTGAGCCGACTTGTTTCTTCTTCTTCTTTCCTTCGGTTTAGAAGTAGAACCATTTTCAAGAAAGTGAATTTGAGAATTGTGACGAAATAATCCTTCTGCTTCTTGAAGTTAGTAGTTCCCAATGAATAAATCCTTTTATTCATATTATAGTTCGAGGTGAACTGCTCAAAACTTCTAGGTAGCGTTGAAGGATCATATCGATCTGGGTTTCCCATCAATTTCTCCTCCAAGGATCTGTATCTCGTTCGGATAAGCCATCATCTTTAGGATATGATCCCTTACAGGAGTACCCTCTTGCATGGTGGCTGTCATTATCTTTCTCATAGCTTCTTGTCTAGAAGCCCTATCCTGATGACCAAAGAGCTCCTTGAGATTGTTCATAATATCATAAGCTGTTGGTAAATCTTGATGCTGATGTTGCAATACATTTGACATTGAAGCCAAAATGTAACACCGCGCCATCTCATCTGCCTTTACCCATCTCTTATGATATTCAATCTCCTCTTGGGTAGATTCACCAGTGGGTGCATCAGGACAAGGTCAGTACAAATTTATAGCTTTCAGCAGTCAGAACAATGTCCAGGTTCCTTTTCCAATCTATGTAATTAGGTCCAGTAAGTCTATTTTGTTGAAGTATGATGGACAGTGGGTTGAAAGTCATCCTAAGAATCACAAATAACTTTTGGTCAGAACTCTAAATTTAGAATAATATTGATTCCTCAAACAATACTATTTTAAATTAACCAACACCTCATAACACCGTGAATTTTGTATGTCACGTTAGTGTGGACGTATACAAATTCAACATTTGTAAAAGGAGGGTTTAACCCATTAATTTTATTATCTTGTCAACCTAACTTTTGACAAATAAAATTAATAGTTGGTATTATTTGGTCACACAAATAATAGTAGTGACTCCGTTGGGGAGGATACTATTAGATGTGTCTAAGTGTATACCATTACTTGACACTAAGTCCATTAATAAGATTATGCCCCTTCCGTTGGGGAAGATCACACGCTCTTAATTAATTTCCTATAGTCATCCAAAAATGGAAGTCTGTTCTAGTGATCCACAAACAAGCTCATCCGTTATGGAGGAAGGCACTCAGAGCCAACGCGCAAGCTTGTTTGTATCACTTACAAACCAGTAATGGAGACCATGGGATTTATTTAAAATCCCTCTCCCACTTAGCTATTTATAAATGAGGAATTTTAACTATGCTAGCCTACTAAACTTGTAAACTAACATGCACATACAGCACAATATAAAAGCAATAAATAGAAAATTTAATTTTCAACTATTATAGCTTTTATCTCTAGTTGTTCTCCGTGTGTTGTCATCCCAAGCTGCTGCCATATTTGGCTACCGCCACCGGGTCTAGCTGTCGCATCCATCTTGCTCCTAGTTCCGCTGCGCCTCTGGTTCCTAGAAGGTTCCACGCTTTGCAAGAATCGATCCGCGATATAAATAGAATTTTACATTTTTGATCCTATATTCCATAAAAGGAATGTACATGTATCTAGATCAAAAATAAAATCCTAAATACAGCTCTTTTTAATACAATCATGCACACACATAAATGCCCTTGACATGTCCAAGGGTCCAATCACACACATAATAACTAAAAGTCATAATAGTTGGATCCTCAAAGTTAGCACATCCTACTATTAACCTGCCTAAATTATGTATGGCATGTGCATAATTAAACTAAATACCAAATACACAGGCGCCCTAGCCTTGTCAATGTTGGTTGCTACTCGGAAAACCTATAGGTTCCACTGTACAAAAATTTTGTACAAAGGTCCGAACCCTTTCCTAGCTACCATGTGTTCTTTTAAATTAAATTTTGGATCGCCTGCAGAACTTAACACGTTTGATCCAAAACTTAATCTATTTGTTCTTTTAGGTTTTGACTTGGATCTCCTGCGGAACTTAACACGTTCGACCCAAGTCTCCTTAAGTTATTAATTCCATTAAATATTAATTTCCATAATTGGTTCCCAGTACTGACGTGGCGAGGCACATGACCTTCTTGGATATGGGAGCAACCACCACCGACTAGACAAAACCTTTTATAGAAAGCTAATATTTAATTTCCTAAAATAACTTTAGGTTAACCAAAGAGAACAATCAAATCATAAGGAAAAGAAAAAACAAAAGAACACAATATCGAAAAACATATTCGAAATTCTAGAACGTAAGCCTCTTGTATTTGGTATTATTTCCATAAATAACTAGCATGATGCGGAAAGAAAAATTACTAGTTATACCTTGTAGAAAAACCTCTTGATCTTCTACCGTATTCCTCTTCTAACCTCGGACGTTGTGTGGGCAACGATCTTCCGAGACGAGAAACCACCAATCACCTTCTTCTCCTCCTAGCTAGGTTCGGCCAACAAAGAGGAAGCTTCACCAAGGAAGAAAATCAAAACACTAACCAAGCTCCAAGAGATGCTAGCTTTCTCTCCTTCTTCTTCTTCTTCTCCGAGTAGTATCCGGCCACCACAAGAGCTCCAATGGAAGAGAAGGGTTCGGCCACCACAAGAGGAAGAGAGGGAGAGGATGGCCGGCCACACCAAGGAACAAAAGAGGGAGAGAAATAATAGATGTTGTGTCTCATGAAGGCACCCCTACCCCTTCTTTTATATTCCTTGGCCTAGGCAAATTAGGAAATTTAATTACAATAAAATTTCCTTAATTTCCTTGACATGATTTAATTGAGAAAAATAAAATAAAATTTCCCAAATCAAACTCCAATGGCCGGCCACATCAATGAAGGAAAAAATTAGACAAGTTTTAATCAACAATTAAAACTTCCTAATTTGTTTCCGGAAATTTTAAAAATAAAATTTCTCTTTAAAAATCTCTTCATGGTTGATAAAAGGAAATTTCTATAATTTTAATTTTATCAACATGTGGATAATTTTTTAAAGAGAAAATAAAATAACTCACCAATCTACAAATAAGGAAAGAGATCTAATCTCTTTCTTTAATCTTTTGTAGATCTTTTACAAGAGAGATATTTTAATTTTAATTCTCTTTAATAAATTATTTCTTCCACATAATAAAAACTAAAATTAAAATCCCTTTTTAATTTAATTTGGCCGGCCCCACTAGCTTGGGTTCAAGCTAGGGCCGGCCACCCAATCTTATACCTAGGCCGGCCCTAGCTTGTTTCCTAAGCTAGCTTGGCCGGCCCCTATTGGGTGGGTATAAAAGGTGGGTATAGGTGGGTATAGAACTCTACAAATAAGAGGCTACGATAGGGACCGAGAGGAGAAATTGATTTTGGTCTCCCGATAAAATTAAGCATCCCGTGTTCGCCCCGAACACACAACTTAATTTTATCAATGATAATTCATTCCACTAGAGAACTATCATTGAACTACCGCACCAATCCCAAATTACATTTTTGGGCTCCTTCTTATTATGAGTGTGTTAGTCTCCCTGTGTTTAAGATATCGAATGTCCACTAATTAAGTGAGTTACTGACAACTCATTTAATTAATATCTAAGTCCAAGAGTAGTACCACTCAACCTTATCGTCATGTCGGACTAAGTCCACCTGCAGGGTTTAACATGACAATCCTTATGAGCTCCTCTTGGGGACATTATCAACCTAGTATCTCTAGGACACAGTTTCCTTCTATAATCAACAACACACACTATAAGTGATATCATTTCCCAACTTATCGGGCTTATTGATTCATCAAACTAAATCTCACCCATTGATAAATTAAATAAATAAATATCAAATATATGTGTTTGTTATTATATTAGGATTAAGAGCACACACTTCCATAATAACCGAGGTCTTTGTTCCTTTATAAAGTCAGTATAAAAGAAACGACCTCAAATGGTCCTACTCAATACACTCTGAGTGTACTAGTATAATTATATAGTCAAGATAAACTAATACCTAATTACACTACGATCTTCTAATGGTTTGTTCCTTTCCATTCTGGTCGTGAGCTACTGTTTATAATTTATAAGGTACTGATAATATCATCTTCTGTATGTGACACCACACACTATGTTATCTACAATATAAATTAAATGAACAACTACAAACAAATGTAGATAATTTGACCAAATATGATTCTTTATTCAAAACAAATGTTTACAAAAGCTTAGGCTTTTAGTATACACTCCAACACTATGTTATACACTCCAAATGTGGATGGCGATGACTTATATCAAGAACTGAAAATCATACAGCATATTCTTCCAAAGGAAACAAAAAAAGCAAGTGAAATACTAATTTTTTTGCAAAGAATGAATTGTTTCCCGAATTCATTTATTGCATACAGGATATTATTAACTATTCCGGTGACTGTTGCATCTGCAGAAAGAATTTTCTAAATTGAAGTTGTTGAAATCTTGTTTGAGATCAACCATGACCCAAATAAGATTGAATGCATTAGCTATGATTTCGATTGAGAGTGAGTTTTTAGAAAAACTCAATTATGAAAAATTAATCGATGACTTTGCAAATAAAACTGCAAGAAGATCAGTTTTTCATAGTTAATTGTAATAATTCTTTTTCATTTTCTAATACTGAGTATTAGCAATATTGAATATAATGTTTTCATTATTATGGATTTTAGTTTATGTGTTCTGTTGATGAATTATTATATAGTATCGATTTTTTTTTTTTTTGAATTTAAAGGGCCCTTTTTTTTTTGCACCGGACCCTTCAAAGTTTAGGACCGGCCCTGACCAAGATTATCAAGAATAACCCTCAACCAAACATATCCTAGCTAATAGTTAAGTGAGGATATCCTTAGCCTCCATTTTAATCCTTCCTTAAGCTTTGCAAGCGTTCAGATAGCTAAACTTTCCTCTTACACTCAGACAACTTCATAAGCACGCAAGGCGGCTGCCTAATGACTCGTTCGTCAACTATTTCCGATAGAAACATTTGTCTTAGTTACAAAGAGAAGCATTGTGCATTTGTACATGCTTCAATTCTTTGAAAGAGAAAGTTATTGAATCGAAATAAAGGACAAA
The DNA here is from genome assembly GCF_018446385.1 of Zingiber officinale. NCBI lineage: Eukaryota > Viridiplantae > Streptophyta > Magnoliopsida > Zingiberales > Zingiberaceae > Zingiber > Zingiber officinale. The sequence continues at coordinate 11,904,387 of NC_056001.1, read as the reverse complement.
TAAGATAAATAGACGGGTGCAGATCCTTTGGTTAAAAAAAGTAGTTCATAGGATAAATCATTTATAATTATGGTCGGATCATGTTCAAGATCTTGTCGTAATTTATTATAATTCCTCCCTAGGTTCATCGTCTCTCCAAAGTTATAGTTTGGATCGGAGCGGGTGGCCGAAGGCTGGCCAAAGACAGCCCCCCCCTGCGCTCAACGCCCGATAGCCTGGCTACTTGCCCACCTCCGACCGCCCGCCCCGACCCAAATTATAACTTGGGAGGGACAGTGAATCCAAGAAGAGACCGCAACCAATTACGGTCAGATCGCGGTCATGATCCAACAGTAATTGTGAATGGTTCATCCCATGGTCCACTTTTTTATGGACCAGGAGATTTGATCTCAATATAGGCCACCAACATGCAACATATATGAAACTGTCTACCCCTCTAGCAGGGTCATCTCAATCATTCTTGAGGCCCTAGGTGAAACAAAAATTTAAGACTTTAATATTTTTTAAAAAATAAATATTAAAAATCTTATTAGAGACATTTAATTTAATTTTATTAGTTGTAGCAAAAAGTGAAATTTGCCACCCAACGGCTCCACATGGTCGGCCCCACGACCATCTATAAAGAGATAAATCGAAAAGTTTTAGTTGGTCACTACGAGGAGGATATTTTTCTCGACTTTGTCAAGATTTAACCTCTTGCCCACCCACTGTAGCCAACCAGGGACGGAACTAGAAAATTTTTTACAGGGGGGTTGAATCCACCCTGCACAGGCCATCCGTCACTGCCGCCACCGATCGCATGCGCAGACGCGCTTCAATGTGTCCTTTTGGGTGGGAAGAAGGACGGGGAGGAGACGGAAGGTGGAAGGCTTGGAGCTCAGGTTGACTCCATTTCTCCACCAACACCACCCGCTTCATCACCTCCTGCATAAAAGTCTGCAGAAGAAGAAAATTGGGGGGCTGCAAAAGCAACCCCCACAGTCAGGAACCACTATACTAGGCGGTTCCGACGAACTCGGGGAGGAGGAGGGGGGGCTAAAGCCCCCCTTAGCCCCCTCTTTCGGTCCGCCTCTTAGCCAACTCAACCATGCCCCGGGAGCGACATTTAACTTTATTAGTAAAATTTAAAAAGACATTTTCATATATTGCCAATGATTTTTTATACAATTAGAAACAATGGTCAATTAGGTTATGTATCAATAACTTTATCTAGTGTCAAATCTCACTTCTTTATTAGTAAAATTTTAAAACTAAAAAATATTTTTAATGTTAACTAATTTAGTAATTAATTATTATAATACTATTAATATATATTTTAATTACTATTTTTTAAAAATGTATCAATCAATTTTAACTTTGATAAAGGAAAGTATTAAAGCTATAGTAAAATTATTATTGTGTGACCTAAAGGTAATAGGTTTTGAGTAATAGGTAAAGTCACTACGTATAATAGACATTTTCTCAAAATTTCATATTGACGGGAGATTTATGAACCAAATTGTCTCTTTATTAATTTAATTTTGATAAATTATCAATCAAATTTATTTAGCCGAAAATATTTAACTAGTAAACATGAATTATTAAAAAAAATATGCATAATAACTCGACACAATAATAATAGTATAAAAATTGATAATGAAGCAGAAGAAAATAAAATAAAATTCGGAGAGAAATAATAGTGCAATATTAAATATGCTTTTAATTTTCAAAAGTATTTTTATAAAAATTATAAATTAAGTATAACCAATAAATATTTTTAATTTATTAACCAAGCTTAATTTTGATTAGTAAATTAAAGTTTATGAATAAAAAATATCAAATATAATTTGACTAGTAAAACTGATGAAAATAAATCTTAATTAAAATTTATTTTAGTCATAATTTTAAAATTTTAATATTCAAATTCATATATTTTTAAATTAATATTTAGATTTGATTTATATATATATATATATATATATATATATATATATATAACTTCATGGGCCTCAATATAATATAATAAGGATCCTAGACATAGACGATTATGTGAGGTCCTCGAACCTCTGGATTTGCTTCTCGGTATTTGACATAGTCGATTTTAGTCGACTGTCGGGACTTTCGGGAGATTACTACCGGGAGGAAGCAAATTGAGTTGTCGACGAGGCTAGTGTTCGACACTATCTTCGTAAAACGATATTGCTCCGCTACAGTGCTCACGGATAGCAGCAATTCGTTCCCAAGATACAACGACAACGTCTCGAAATAGTAACACTTCAAATTCGAGACCGACGAACCTTCTCGTAGGCTTTTTTGGACTCTTCTTATGTAAGAGATAGAAGAATGGTTTGAATGCAGATGCTTTTCGAATGAATGATTTCCAAGAAGTAGAGAGATCTATTTATATTGGGTGAAGAAGTAAGTAACCCTTGGTTTGGACTGATCTAGATCGTTCATTTTGAAAGGGTATAACCCTTTAAAGGTCTTTTCATCTCAGTCATCAGATCTGAAGAGATATAACTCTTCAAATGCTTTTAATCTCAACTATCAGATCTGAAGAGATATAACTCTTCAGATTCTGATATGATCTCGTCCCTTGATTTAAAGAGTTGTAACTCTTCAGATCTCATCTTGATCTCAGCCGTCAGATTACAACATTTAATCCGACGCTTCAGATCAAGTCTTTCCCTTCAATGCCATATTAGAATCCGATGCTCTAGATCGTATCTACTTGCGATTTGTCCTCATCTTTGATTCTACGGTCACCATCTGTTCGGCCAATCCAGTCATTGCTCTCTACACAGTCACGTGCCACATAGGCACTGCCTCGTTACCCGACATTCTATGTCACCGCCACGTGGAGCATAAATTAAAGCTCCTCACAATGATGCGAAGTGCACCAACAAAGCGCCCATTACACGGGTGGTGGAGCACCTGTGCTTTTATATTAACAACATTAACACAGCAACACATATAAGGAAACACTGGCTCTCGCCGGTTAACGATGTGGGACTAAAACCCCATCTTTTTCCTTAATGTTAATTTGAGCACATCTTTGAACAATTAATTTCTCATTCACCCGTAATTAGTTTTGAGCAAATTAATAGTCCAGATTTATCTACGTGAAACGTAGATTTCGATTTTGAAGTCAAACTTGACTTTCAATGATCGATAGCACCAAGATTTTGGTTTGCAAAATCATATCCAACAATCCCCCACATGAATGGAAATTAATACATGTAGTGCATGTATGCATGTTGACACTTTACAAGAGTCCAATCGATAAGTCAATGCATCAGGAAAGGTAGCTTGTAGCTTTGAACCTTCCGTAGTAGAATGCTATCGAGCATATTAGGCTGCGCAGTGTACGTGATGTCTTGAACTGCTCAACTGTTGGTGTATACTAAGACAATAACACCCACACAGATACTTATCTCACCCACTTTTGGTTCTCATGGTTGGTTCCGTTTCGGCCATGGACACCATCTTGGATGCATGAGTGTTTCATTGAAGCAGCATATCTTCACACTCACATAGATGATACTTCTATCAAGAGTATCCCACTATACTCCACCTTTATAAGGTATAGAAGTCATTAAAAGCATAAGCTTATCCTCACTACATGTGGTAGGATAGCACCAAATCATCCTAAGATTGGGATATTAGAGATAATCATTTCTCTTGTGTTGTTACACAACTTCTGTAACTTCGTTGTCCCATTGAACCAAGATCTTGGGATCTCCAGTCAACAAGGTTGGGTTACCGCTACAGTCATTTTTAGTTATAGATTTTTAATCTCATTCCTCTTGATGAGCAATATACTTGATCTCGACTTAGCCCCTTCGTAAGGGAATCTGCCAAATTATCCTTAGATTTGACATAGTCGATTGCAATCACTCCATTCGAGATCAACTGCCTAATAGTATTATGTCGACGACATATATATATATCGTGACTTACCATTATACATACTACTCTGTGCCCTTCCAATTGCCAATTGACTATCACAGTGGATAAGTACGGCGAGCACAAGTTTCGTCTAACTCGGAACATCTTCCAAGAAATTCCGTAGTCATTCAACTTCTTCAGCTGCTTTGTCAAGTACTATAAACTCGGATTCCATTGTTGACCGAGCTATGCACGTCTGCTTAGTGGATTTCCAAGATACTGGTCCCCCACCGATCGTGAATACATATCCACTAGTGGATTTAGAGTATTTTGTATCTGATATCCAATTAGCATTACAATATCCCTCCAAGACCACGAAATACTTTCCGTAATGTAATCCGTAGTTCATACTATATTTTAAATGTAGGTGCAGTAGAGGCCGGCAAGAGGGGGGTGAATTACTGCAAACAAAAATTAACTATACCCTCTTCAGATTTCAACTCAGAAAAGAAATAGTAAAATTAAAACAAGCAAGGAAATAGAAATTAAGTAGTAGACAGGATTTAACCTGGTTACAACCAAGGAGTTGTTAATCCAGGGCAGTAGAAACAGCTCAGTAGAAAAAATCTCCTTTGCTGAAGGCGGAGAAGTCTTTTACACTTTGGAAGCTTAGAACTATTGCTAGGAAAGAGTACACAGTTGATTGCTTGAGTTGTTCTTAATTCCTAGCTCCAGGGGTCCTTTTATAGCCCTTGGAAATTCTATCCCGAAGCTCCAAGGCGCCTCCATTGAGGGTCTAAGGCGCCTCCAAGCTGGGTCAGCGGATAAAACTTTATCCGCGCACGAACGGTCTGTTAAACAAGGCTGAAGGCGCCTTCAAGTTTGAGGCGCCTCCAACCTGGCTGAAGGCGCCTTCAAGCTGGCAGCTCAGCTTCTTGGCTTTATTTCCAGCTTGCTTTGACTTCCAACGCTCCGATCTTTTGGGTGATTGCGGCCAACCGGAATAGGGCTCACCCGAACCCAATTCCCAGCCTTCTCCTCGAGCAGCCTTCCGTCCCGGCTTAACGTCCCTCGAACGCCGCGCACGCTCTTCACGCCCACCAGAGTACTCTTCCGCAGCTCTCTCGTCCTTCGGACGCACCGAGTCCGTCGGCTCCCTTCCCGTGTCGTCCTTCTCGCTAGCTGCATCATCCGCTCGACTTCCTGTGCTCCTAAGCTCCTGCACACTCAAACACAGGGATCAAATACAGCATGACCTAACCAACTTGGTTGATCACATCAAAACACTCACGGGGACCAACAATCTCCCCCTTTTTTATGTGCATCAACCCAATTAAGTTCAAGTTAGGGAAAAAAAATAGACACAAAAAGTAATTTTAAAGTAAAATTACTAAACTAGCATGTTTAAGCATAAGTTTTGCAATAAATAAAATTGCAAAATATTTTCAAAAAAAATAGGTAAAATTAATTTTCCTAACTCCCCCTAAACTTGTACCTTTCTCTCCCCCTTTGATCACAGCAAAAATGGGGTACCAATAAGAGAATATTAAGCAAATTATTAAGGTAGAAAAAATTCTGAGCAAAAATGAATTTTTAGAAAAATTTCTAAGTTAAATTGAATTTTCAAAAAAAAATTTGCTAAGCAAAAAATGAATTTTTAGAATTTTACAAAAAAAAAATCTAAGTTAAACTGAATTTTCCAAAAAAAAAATTCTAAGTCAATTAATTAAAAAAAATCCTAAGTAAACTTTTTGAATGTTCCAAAAAAAAAATTTCTAAGTCAAATGAAGTTATTTAGAATTTCTCCAGGAAAAAATTTCTAACTAAAATAAAAAAAAATTCTAAGTTAGAATTTTCAAGAAAAATTTCTAAGTAAAAGAAAAAAAAATTTATTTAAAAAATGTTTGATAAACTTTCAAAGCATTATTTAATTCTAGTTTTTAATGCTTTTTCAGAAAGTTAATTAAACATTTGATTTCAATATTTCAGCTTCCAGGTCGTGGTGAGGCACTAGGCCTTCTTGGTTATTGGAGCAACAACCACTTCCTTAGACAAAGCCTTCATAAAGAAAATGTTTAATTTTCTCTCTTTAAAGCTTTTAACTTAAAAGAAATTAATTCAACACAGATTTTGGAACCCAATAGAGGTTCCTTCCTACTGGATTAATCAGATATTTAGGAGGTACATAAATTTTGGACACTTTTTTAAGTTGACCCTGATGGTTTCTAATGTACCATTTCAATTTTCCATAAATTCTTAATCTTGAGTTTGGAAATTGATTTAAGCTTGCAGCAGATTTCAATTTTTCAATTTCTGATTTTAAACTTTCATTTTCTGATTTAAATTTATCTAAGATATTATTTAATTCAGCATTTTCTTTTTCTAATTGATCTAATTCTTTGGACAGAGACTTGATAAATTTAAAAGACTGAATCGGGGTTAGATTGTGTACCTTACTTACCTGATCTGGTGACGCTTCCCCTCCACTGCTGCTTTCTTCTTCTGATGCTCCTCCCCCTTTATCGATGCTCATCTTTAAGCTAGACGTTTCTTCTAGCTGACGGTTGGCCATCAGTGCTATTCCCGAGAATTCTTCGACTTCTGATTCGGAGGACGACGAATCATCCCAGGTGGCCTTTAGGTTGTGTTTGAGTCGAGCTGGATTCTTGCTCCTTTCCTTATCCTTCTGTTTGCTCTTCAATTTTGGGTAGTCCTCCTTTATGTGCCCTTCTTCGTTGCAGTTGTAGCAACGAATCGTCCTTTTCTTTCGTTGATGCTTCTGTGATCTAAACTTATTAGTATTACAAAATTTATTGAAGCGTCTTACCAGTAGTGCCTCTTCGGATTCGTCGAACGAGGCTTCTGAGTCATAACCGTTTATTTTTGCCTTTAAGGCAATATTCTGACTGGTCTTCTCCACTCCATTCGGCTCTGCAACTCGAGATTCGTGAAGTTCAAAAGTAGAAAATAATTGTTCTAAAGTACTTACCTCGAAGTTCTTAGAGATGTAGTACGCATCTACTAAGGAGGCTCAATCAGGAGTTCTCGGGAAGGCGTTGAGCGCGTATCGGATCGAGTCCCGATTCGTTACTGTTGGGGTTGCAAGGTTACAAACATAGTCCCATATTGGAAACACATGGGAAAGATCATGGGTTTATAAGAGAAAAAAATATCTCCATTAGCATGAGGCCTTTTGGGGAGAGCCCAAGAGCAAAGTCATGAGGGCTTAGGCCCAAAGTGGACAATATCATGCTATTGTGGAGATATCTAAATTCTTTTCGATCCTACAATTGGTATCAGAGCCTGGACTGCCAGAAGGTTTAACCACCGACTGTGCACAAGAGCTATGATCTGATTAAACCATGTGGGTACAATATTTACCTCGAACAAAGAAAGGGGGCTCCTATGTTCGGATCAAGAGGACCAGACACCAGGCAGGAAGTCCTAGTTGCGACTAGGCAAGGAAGTCCTAGTAGGTCGGGTGGACCGAGGGGCAGGAAGACCTGGTGGGTCGAGGATCGGACGCGAGAAGCCTATGGTCCTTTGTTTGAGGGGGGGATTGTTGGGGTTGCAAGGTTACAAACATAGTCCCATATTGGAAACACATGGGAAAGATCATGGGTTTATAAGAGAAAAAAATATCTCCATTGGCATGAGGCCTTTTGGGGAGAGCCCAAGAGCAAAGCCATGAGGGCTTAGGCCCAAAGTGGACAATATCATGCTATTGTGGAGATATCTAAATTCTTTTCGATCCTACAGTTACTTCTTCTCCAAGATTGGTTAGTTGTGTGATCAGCTCTTTGATCCTTGCTTGGAGTTGCGCTACCTTCTCGCCTTGGTTCATCCGGAGGTTCGTCAACTGGGTCCGGAGGATGTCGCGCCTGGCTAGCTTCGCTTCGGAGGTACCTTTGTGAAGCTCCAGGAATTTCTCCCAGAGATCTTTCGCGGAGTCGTAGCTTCCGATCCGATTTACCTCCTGAGGTGGCAGTACACTGAGTAGATGGAACTCAGCCTTTCCGTTGGCGATGAAATCGGCTTGCTCCTTCTTGCCCCATGTGTTTTCTTCTTTATCTTTTGGCGCTGCAAAACCATATTTCATTGTAATAAGAATATCAAAATCTGTTTTAAAAAATACCTCCATTTTGCGCTTCCATGTGGTGAAGTCTCCGTCGAACTTCGGGGGATGGATGTTCGCTCCGGCCATCGTCTTGATCGTAGTGCTTCAGTTGGCGGTTAGTCCTTCTGAGGCGATCAGGCTCTGATACCACTTGTAGGTGCAGCGGAGGCCGGCAAGAGAGGGGGTGAATTGCTGCAAACAAAAATTAACTATACCCTCCTCGGATTTCAACTCAGAAAAGCAATAGTAAAAATTAAAACAAACAAGGAAATAGAAATTAAGTAGTAGACAGGATTTAACCTGGTTACAACCAAGGAGGTTGTTAATCTAGGGCAGTAGAAAAATCTCAGTAGAAAAAATCTCCTTTGCTGAAGGCGGAGAAGTCTTTTACACTTTGGAAGCTTAGAACTATTGCTAGGAAAGAGTACACAGTTGATTGCTTGAGTTGTTGTTAATTCCTAGCTCCAGGGGTCCTTTTATAGCTCCTGGAAATTCTATCCCGAAGCTCCAAGGTGCCTCCATTGAGGGTCTAAGGCGCCTCCAAGCTGGGTCAGCGGATAAAACTTTATCTGCACACGAACGGTCTGTTTGACCAGGTTGAAGGCGCCTTAAACAAGGCTGAAGGCGCCTTCAAGCTGGCAGCTCAGCTTCTTGGCTTTATTTCCAGCTTGCTTTGACTTCCAACGCTCCGATCTTTTGGGTGATTACGGCCAACCGGAATAAGGCTCACCTGAACCCAATTCCCGGCCTTCTCCTCGAGCAGCCTTCCGTCCCGGCTTAACGTCCCTCGAACGCCGTGCACGCTCTTCACGCCCACCGGAGTACTCTTCCGCAGCTCTCTCGTCCTTCGGACGCACCGAGCCAGTCGGCTCCCTTCCCGTGCTGTCCTTCTCGCTAGCTACGTCTTCTGCTCGACTTCCTGTGCTCCTAAGCTCCTGCGCACTCAGACACAGGGATCAAATACAGCAGGACCTAACCAACTTGGTTGATCACATCAAAACACCCACGGGGACCAACATTAAATATCTAAGAACTCGCATCAGTGTTTTCCAATGAGTGTCGTTTGGATTGCTCGTAAAATGACTCAGTTTGTTGACCACACAGGCAATATTTGGACGTGTGCAGTTTGTGAGATACATCAAACTACCAATTATCCGAGAATATTTTAATTACGATATGGGCTCACCATGATTTTTCACTAAGTGTTGGCTTAGATCCATAGGAGTTTTTACAGTAGAGAGATCGTATGCATTGAATCTTTTCAATACTGACTCTACATAATGGGATTGTGTTAAAATCATCCCATCGGATGTCCTGAGAATTTTAATTCCCAATATGACATCTTCTAGACCCATATCTTTCATATCGAAATTATTGGTCAACATGTTCTTAGTACTCATGAGTACATCATGATTATTTCCCATTATGAGCATGTCGTCTACGTATAGACAGACGATTACATAACTTTCGGATGTGCTTTTGACATAAATGCATTTGTCACATTCATTTATTCTGAATTCGTTTGACATCATTATTTTGTTAAATTTTTTGTGCCATTGTTTTGGCGCTTGTTTAAGTCCATACAATGACTTAACAAGTCGACACACCTTTACCTCATTTCCAGGAGCTACGAACCCCTCGGGTTGCTCTATGTAAATTTCTTCTTCCAACTCATCATTTAAGAATGCAGTCTTAACATCCATTTGGTGCATTTCAAGGTCATACAATGCTACAATGGCTATCAGTACTCGTATGGACATAATCCTTGTCACCGATGAGTAGGTATCGAAGTAATCAAGGCATTCCTTTTGCTTGTACCCTTTGAGTACAAGTCTGACCTTATACTTGTCAATCGATCCATTAGCTTTATACTTGTGTTTTAGTATCCATTTACAATCTAATGGTTTAGTACTAGAAAGAAGGTCTACTAATTCTCAAGTATGGTTATTCATTATGGACTCGATTTCATTATTGACAGCTTCCTTTCACAGTGGGGCGTCGGAACTAGAGAGAGTTTCGCTTAATGTTCTTAGGTCCATTTCCGACATAAATGTCATGAAATCTGGCCCGAACGATTTCTCAACTCTAGCTCATTTGCTCCGACGTGGCTCTTCGCTTTGATTGTTAATAGCCCTTTTCTGACAACTAAGTTCTAGAACATCATCTTTGTTAGAACTTCCGTTGTCATTACTGTTGGTTGCTACTCGGAAAGCCTATAGGTTCCACTGTACAAAAATTTTGTACAAAGATCTGAACCTTTTCCTAGCTACCATGTGTTCTTTTAAATTAAATTTTGGATCTCCTGCGGAACTTAACACGTTTGATCCTAAACTTAATCTATTTGTTCTTTTAGGTTTTGACTTGGATCTCCTGCGGAACTTAACACGTTCGACCCAAGTCTCCTTAAGTTATTAATTCCATTAAATATTAATTTCCATAAAAGGTTCCCAGTACTGACGTGGCGAGGCACATGGCCTTCTTGGATATGGGAGCAACCACCACCGACTAGACAAAACCTTTAATAGAAAGCTAATATTTAATTTCCTAAAATAACTTTAGGTTAACCAAAGAGAACAATCAAATCACAAGGAAAAGAAAGAAACAAAAGAACACAACTTCGAAAAAACATATTCGAAATACTAGAACGTAAGCCTCTTGTATTTGGTATTATTTCCATAAATAACTAGCATGATGCGGAAATAGAAATTACTAGTTATACCTTGTAGAAAAACCTCTTGATCTTCTACCGTATTCCTCTTCTAACCTCGGACGTTGTGTGGGCAACGATCTTCCGAGATGAGAAACCACCAAGCACCTTCTTCTTCTCCTAGCTAGGTTCGGCCAATCACAAAGAAGCTTCACCAAGGACGAAGAACAAAACACCAACCAAACTCCAAGGGATACAAGCTTTCTCTCCTTCTTCTTCTTCTTCTCCAAGTAGTATCCGGCCACCACAAGAACTCCAAGCAAGAGATAAGTTTCGGCCACCACAAAAGAGGAAGAGAGGTAGAGGATGGCCGGCCACCACACCAAGGAAAAGAGGGAGGAAAAATAATAGAGGTTGTTCACCATGAAGGCACCCTCACCTCTTCTTTTATATTCCTTGGCCTAGGCAAATTAGGAAATTTAATTACAAAATTTCCTTAATTCTTTTGCCATGTAAAGAAAAATTATTTTAATTAAAACAATTTTCTTCTTTTAAACACAATGGCCGGCCACTTTAAAAAACAAAACAAGGAGAGTTTTAATTAATTAAAACTTCCTAATTTGTCTCCGAAATTTTATAAAAATTTCTCCAATAATTTTATCCCGTTTATGATTGGTTTATAAAAAGAAATTTCTATAATTTTAATTTTTCAACATGTGAATAATTTATAAAGAAGAGAAATAAAATATCCTTTCTAATCTACAAATAAGGAAAGAGATTTAATCTCTTTCTTTAATCTTTTGTAGAGACTTATAAAAGAGATATTTTAATTTTTAATCTCTTCAATAAATTATATCTTTCACATAAGAAAATTTTAAAATTAAAATTCTTTTTAAATTAAATAGGGCCGGCCACCTAAGCTTGGGTTCAAGCTAGGGCCGGCCACCCATGAACCAATGGTTTGGCCGGCCCTAGCTTGATCCTCAAGCTAGCTTGGCCGGCCCCTATAACATGGGTATGAAGGTGGGTATAGGTGGGTATAGTACTCTATAAATAAGAGGCTACGATAGGGACCGAGAGGAGGAATTGGTTTTGGTCTCCCGATAAAATTAAGCATCCCGTGTTCGCCCCGAACACACAACTTAATTTTATCAATAATAATTCATTCCACTAGAGAACTATTATTGAACTACCGCACCAATCCCAAATTACATTTTGGGCTCCTTCTTATTATGAGCGTGTTAGTCTCCCTGTGTTTAAGATATCGAATGTCCACTAATTAAGTGAGTTACTGACAACTCATTTAATTAATATCTAAGTCCAAGAGTAGTACCACTCATCCTTATTATCATGTCGGACTAAGTCCACCTGCAGGGTTTAACATGACAATCTTTATGAGCTCCTCTTGAGGACATTATCAACCTAGTATCTCTAGGACACAGTTTCCTTCTATAATCAACAACACACACTATAAGTGATATCATTTCCCAACTTATCGGGCTTATTGATTTATCGAACTAAATCTCACCCATTGATAAATTAAAGAAATAAATATCAAATATATGTGCTTGTTATTATATTAGGATTAAGAGTACACACTTCCATAATAACCGAGGTCTTTGTTTCTTTATAAAGCCAGTATAAAAGAAACGACCTCAAATGGTCCTACTCAATACACTCTAAGTGTACTAGTGTAATTATATAGTTAAGATAAACTAATACCTAATTACACTACGACCTTCCAATGGTTTGTTCCTTTCCATTATGGTCGTGAGTTACTGTTTATAATTTATAAGGTACTGATAACATGATCCTCTGTGTGTGACACCACACACCATGTTATCTACAATATAAATTAATTGAACAACTACATTTATCATAAATGTAGATATTTGACCAATGTGATTCTTATTTCTAGATAAATGTTTATACCAAAAGCTAGGCTTTTAGTATACACTCTAACAATTACTTTGAACGTTTCTCTTCTTATTTGGGAACACGTCTTCAAAGAATATTGCATTCCGAGATTCTATGGTTGTACCCACATGAATATCAGGAATGTCTGACTTATGAACTATGAAACGATATGCACTACTATTTTGGGCATATCCGATAAATATCGCATCGAACGTTTTATGTCCGATCTTAACTTACTTTAGCTTAGGTACTTCGACCTTTGCTAATCACCCCCACACTTTCAAGTATTTGTACGATGGCTCGCGGCCTTTCCATAGTTCATATGGTGTTTTAGCATTTTTCTTATGAGAGATTTTGTTGAGAATGTGGTTTGCTGATAAAATGACTTCCCCCCACAAGTTCTAGGGTAAGCATGAATTTATCAACAAAACATTTATCATATCCTTTAGTGTATGATTTTTACATTCGGCAACACCATTCGATTGAGGTGAGTAAGGCGTCGTTGTCTGATGGATAATTCCAGATTCTAAATAGAATTCATCAAACGGTGCACCATATTCTCCATCTCTATCGCTACGAATTATTTTAATTCATTTATTAAGTTGATTCTCAACTTCCGTTTTATAGGTTCTGAAAACTTCTAAGGATTCGTCTTTATTTTTTAAAAGAAAGACATAACAGAACCTTGTGCAGTCATCGATAAAAGTAATGAAGTACTTTTTACCTCCTCTAGTTTGCACGAATTTTAAATCACATAGATCACTATGTACTAATTCTAGGGGAGTCGTCGACCTTTCCACTAAATGAAAAGTAGTCTCATCATTTTCGCTTCCACGCACACTTCATATTTATGTGTTTCATCAACATCGATGTTTGATAATAAATTTAGTTTGACGAGACGTTTCAGAGTATTATTATTGACATGCCTAAGCTGACCATGTCATAAATTGAAACCCTCAATAACATAGCTGGAAGCTTTTATTTTATTACCACCAAAATCACGGTGTACAGTCATTACAGCCATCTTGAACAAACTTTGTTCCAAATAACCCTTCCCTACGAAGACACTGTTCTTCGTAAGTATAAAGTTGTTGAACTGGAACACTAGTTTGAATCCGGCTTTAACAAGTGTCGATTCAGAAACTAAGTTCTTCCTGATGTCGGGAACATGGAGCACATCAAGAGTTAGCTCCTTCCCGACGTCATTTTTAGAATTACTTTTCCGAGTCCAACAATCGGGGGCGTCATGGAATTGCCCATATAGAGCTTTCTTCCACTTATCGGGGTGTACTTGGAGAACATCGCCTTGTCAGAACAGACGTGGCGGGTTGCTCCAGTGTCGATCCATCACTACTTCGGGTTGTCCACCATGTTGGCTTCAAAAACGATCGCAGTGAGAGATCTATGGTAGTGAAATCTATGTCAACAGAAGTTGCGACCTGGTTCACAACATTCTTCTGACTCTTGGTTGTCTTCTTCGGGCGTCTGCAGTCCTCAGACATGTGTCCTGACTTTCCACAGTTGTAACACGTGCCCTTAAACTTCTTGCCTTGAGCCTTCTGTTTCAGTTGTTTCTGCTTCTTGGCTTTTGGTTCCGTCAGGTTGGACATCTCGTCGACTGTCCGCTTCGTTCGTTTAGAGTCGGATAATTTTCGATTATCCTCCTCTATCCGCAACCACAGGATAAGGTCTTCAAGTCCCATCTCTTTTTGCTTGTGCTTTTGGTAATTTTTGAAATCCTTCCATGACGGTGGGAGTTTCTTGATTACCGCAGCAACCTTGAACGACTCGTTCAGCGACATTCCTTCGACGTCTAGATCATGCATTATCAGTTGCATGTCTTGGACTTGAGACGTGACGTTTTTGAAATCCACCATTTTGAAATCTAAAAATCGGTCGACGATGAATTTCTTCAGTCCGGCGTTTTCGGTTTTGTATTTCTTCTCTAGCAATTCCCACAGAGATTTGGCCGTCTCTATCATGCAATATACGTTATATAGCGCATTGTCCAGCGTGTTAAGAACGTAATTGTGGCACAGGAAGTCGCCATGTGACCACGCATTGTGAGCAGCCTTACTATCGGAATTATCTTCCGTAGCGGCTGGCGGGTCTTCATGCAGAAACCGTACAAGGTTCAGCATAGTTAAGTAAAACAGCATCTTCTGCTGCCATCTTTTGAAGTTGGCTCCGTTGAATTTCTCCGGCTTCTCAACATGAGGGATGGCGGTTGGTACGTCGTTGATCCCGGCCAAATCAGTTTGCCGATATCGTTTTACGATTGTGAGGTCATCGAACCTCTGGATTTGCTCCTCGGTATTTGACATAGTCGATTTTAGTCGACTGCCAGGACTTCCGGGAGATTGCTGCCAGGAGGAAGCAAACTGAGTTGTCGTCGAGGCTAATGTTCGATACTATCTCCGTAAAACGATATTGCTCCGCTACGATGCTCACGGATAGTAGCAATTCGTTCCCAAGATACAACGACGACGTCTCGAAATAGTTGATTTTCGAATGAATGATTTTCAATAAGGAGAGGGATCTATTTATATTCGGTGAAGAGGTAAGTAACTCTTGGTTTTGACTAATCTGGATTGTTCATTTTGAAAGGGTATAACCCTTTAAAAGTCTTTTAATCTCAGCCATCAAATCTGAAGAGATATAACTCTTCAGATGACTTTTAATCTCAACCATCAGATCTGAAAAGATATAACTCTTCATATTCTAATATGATCTCGTCCCTTGATCTGAAGAGTTATAACTCTTCAGATCTCATCTTGATCTCAGCCGTCAGATTACAACATTTAATCCGACGCTTCAGATCAAGCCTTCCCCTTCAACGCCAGATTAGAATTCGACGCTCTAGATCGTATCTACTTGCGATCTGTCCACATCTTTCATCCTACGGTCATCATCTGTTCGTCAAATCCGGTCATTGCTATCTACACAGTCATGTGCCACATAGGCACTGCCTCGTCACCCGACATACCACGTCACCACCACGTGGAGCATAAATTAAAGCTCCTCAATGCGAAGTGCGCCAACAAAGCACCCATTGCGCGGGTGGGTGGCGGGCTCGCACCTGCTCGCTCAAGGGTAGAAAGCACCTGTACTTTTGTATTAACAACATTAATACAACAACACATATAAGGAAACACTGGTCCTCGCCGGTTAACGATGTGGGACTAAAACCTCATCTTTTTTCTTAATGTTAATTTAAGTACATCTTTGAACAATTAATTTCTCATTCACTCGTAATTGGTTTTGAGTAAATTAATAGTCCAGATTTATCTACGCGAATGTAGATTTTGATTTTAAAGTCAAACTTAACTTTCAACGATTGATGATACCAAGATTTTAATTTGTAAAATCATATCTAACACATTATATATAGACTTTAATGATCTATACCTCGAACCGACCGTGCCTCTAGTTTTGTGGAACCCGCAAAGGATAAACTTCCCTATCCTAAAACAACTGAGCCACACTAGAAAAGTCCTTTTTTATTTTTTATTTCTATTTTTTGGCCTTAGGTGGAACGGACATTGCAAAATTATACCTTTTTCCAACAATAAATATCAAAAGTTAAATACTTTGCTATTCTGGATGATAAACCAAACCTTAATCCACGTGTAGTTGTTATGAGTTTGCTTTCAGGTTGTTTAGTTTGTCCAGTCTTTCTTCTGTCAAAAATTATTAAAATATTATCAAAATATTCAGCTTGCGTATTTGAGAATCGGAAACGCGTCTACAGCTACGTACACAGGTACAGTCCATACTGTATATATAATACACACATTCACATCTCTATATCGCTTTGACCGTAAATCACGCACATGCATCCGTAGTCAGCATCAACACGGTTCAACTGGCCGGTTTGACCATAATCGACGTTTGCATCTGGCGTTGTATTAATATCTATCAATTTGATTAATATTACGAACATACTTAATAAAAAAAATACAAATCGAATATCCCAATTATATAATTCACCACTGTGTAGAATAAGTTGCCGACTCTTTGCCAACGAATTAATTAATGGAAAAAAATATATGATCGTTAATTGAAGTCAAAAGAATGAACCGTAAATGAGTCACTAGCAATGTCGACCGATCGAACACCAACGACCTTATCTTCTTCCTCCCTTTGTATCCGTCGGAAATCTCGCAACCGCGTCGAACCTCCCGGAAATGGCCATGCCCATCTCACTCGCCCACCTCTTATATCATAGCCCCCTCCCCTTCCCTCGCTTCACCCAGTAAATTCCATAAAAATCTAATCCACCATTAATTTAATCACAAGAACAGAGTACCAACAGAGGTTTTGCGATCGGTGATCATGGGAGTCTCTAAGGTTCTCGCCGACCTCCGACCTCGCCGAGCATCCAGTTTCGATCTTCCGCATCGTCCCGTCGTAGGAATCCTCGCCTTCGAAGCCGCCGCCGCTATGTCGCGCCTTGTCTCGCTCCACCACTCCCTTGCCGACGATGAGGTCCGCCGCCTGCGAGTCGACATGAGGTCCCCAGGCGTCGCCTACCTGATCTCCAATGACCAGGCCTTTCTACTCCGGGTTGCCTGCGCGGAGATTCTCGCCGAGCTCGACAAGGCTGCGGTCACCGTCTCCTTCCTCGGACGCAAGTGCTGCGACCCCTTGCTTCGTGGCTTCGACCGGCTCTACTCCGACCTCAAGGCCGGCGCCCTAGGCAGCCCCTTGTCCCTTCGCGAGGTCCGCGCCACAGCCGACCTCGACCGCCTCGGCCTCGGCTCCACCGCAAAGCGGGTGGAGAAGCGGAAGGAGAGGATGGAGAGGTACGTGGCGACGACATCAGATCTCTATGCGGAGATGGAGGTGCTCAATCAGCTGGAGGCTTCGGAGAAGCGGATTGAGCTGCAGCAGCAGCAGCAGCAGTGGCGAGAGCATAGTGGTCCAATTACGTTGCCGAAGCCGCCGGGCGTGACTTCGGCGCTGAATCCGATCCATTTGGAGCTTCGTGCGCAGCGCCACAGGGTCCGCCGGCTCAAGGAAGAGTCATTGTGGAACAAGACCTACGACAAGACGGTGGAGCTCATGGTCCGAGCAGTCGTCACCGTCTTCGCCAGGATTTGCGACGTCTTTGGCCCCTGCGTCCTAGGTTTGCCTCCCAGCCGCCACCAAATCCACCAATTTAACCCGAGTCACCCCGGCAAGCATTCCTCCGGGCCGTTGGATCGCCGCGTGGTGCCGCAGCAGGTGCAATCCTTGAGGAATTCAGCTCCGATATTGAGTGTGGCGGCCAATGATACGCTCGAACCAACGCCATTCGACCGTTTGAGAAAATTGCTGAAAGAATCCCCGTCGAGCACTGTCGGCGGATCGGGGCTCGCGTCTCGGTACGCCAACTTGATATTGTCGGCTCAGGAGGTGTATCAAGAACGACAACTAACGGGTCCTCAGGAGGAGGAAGAGGAGGAGAAGGATGCAGCGGCGGCGGCGGCGGCGGCGAGAGAGGAGTTGTTCCAGATGATGCCGTCGGGGATGCGGGCGGCGGTGACGATGAAGCTGAGGGAGTGCTGGCGAAGGGAAGGCGGGAAGTCGTCTGCAGACGCCTCGATGGCTGAGGGGTGGAAGGATGCTGTGGCGGCGATCCTGGGCTGGCTGGGGCCGGTTGCGCGCGACACGTTGCGGTGGCAGGAGGAGCGCACCATGGAGAGAGAGAAACGATTCTACACCCGGCCGCGGGCGCTGCTGCTGCAAACGCTGCACTTCGCCGACTTCGAGAAGACGGAGGCGACCATCGTCGAGGTGCTGGTGGGGTTGAGCTGCATGTCGTGGTACGAGGAATGATCAATTAAACTTTAGGTTAGAATTCAACAATACATACTTGATAGTAGTTGATATTCCGATTCAAGAACAAATGAAGGACATCGATTTTTTCCCAACATAAAAAAATCATCTGTTTATATGTCTGTTTTGCTTTGATTCTTTTGACGCGTTGAATGCTGCTTCTGGCCGTTAACAAGATTAGATTGAGAAAATTAAATAAGGATTAAGAATATTTTTCTGTTATTGTGATTGCATCATATTTTGCATTGCTGCGGCAGAAATCACTGTCTCTATTTTCCGTGTTGGAAGAAAAGCTACTTATCTTGACTTTTTTGGGCTAAAATCCTGTCAAGTTTTGTTTGCTTGCCGAAAGTTAGTGGAATCGTCAAGCGGCGTAAAATGATCCGATGGCATTTTCCGCTCAACTGTCTCTGTGAACCAGAATGCCTCCTTAAATGGTTCCTACGTACAGTTGGTTAGAGGTATCCGAACTTATTACAATAGGCTATAAGGGCTATTTGGGATCATGGGCTGAGTCAGTCCGGATGATCTATCCGGACTATGGGTCATGAGAGCCAACACTTTCTGGGCTAACCTCCTCTTTCTCTTTGGCTTTCCCCTTTTTTCTTTTGTCAATTTGAGTTTTCTCTCTTTTCACCTCTACTAGGCACCCGGGCTACAACCCGAGTAGGGATGTGTCTGGCTCCGTCCTTGTCTGGGATGAGCGTTGATCTTATTTGAAAGTTATAGAGATGACACGTTGGACACGGTAGATCGGTGGTTGACTGTGAGAAAAACTTTCACTCTTGAGAGAAGCTTCCTTTTGACCCTGCGCACACAGAGACAAGCTAATAAAATGTCAGCGTGTAGAAACCAGGGGGCTCCCTAGGGAGGGTCCTCCGATGCTCAAGTCAGTATCTTCCCAGACGGGTGAATAAAGAGCAGTAAAAAACACACGCACGAGAAAATGTCAGATATTCAAAGAACATACCTTCTCAACGAGATAACTTCCCTTTATATATTACCTCTCATAGGCCTCGCAATCATGAGGTGGCTAGTGATGTCAGAGTTTGTTGGGGTAACGGTGAGTGTACAACCTTGACAATGTGCAATAATTGTTCAAGGAATCTTCCATTTACCCATATATATACTTTTTTATTATTTATAGTTTATACCATTACTGAAGTTGTTGAAGAAATATGTTGTTATAAGTGGTCAGCTAATGAGTGACACAATAATTATTGAAGAATGTTTCAGAAAAATATTCTCTAACATGTGGTTGTTATTCTGACAGATTGTTAGGATTCTTTGCTCATATTGTCAGTTGAGTATGTCTCGGTCGGCCCATAAGATCGGTCGTTTCTATTAAGCTACTCGATTATGTTTTGTATATTCTGCTCAATTGTGTATTATGTTGCATATATCTCAGCCGGAGACCTTTATATCTGTCCTTGCATGTCACTCAGTTATGTTCTGCATAATATTAGCGATCCGTTCAAAAAATGATATGATGCTCTGGGAATGGTGGAAATTTGTTCGCGAAACCATATGACAAACTGTGTGTTGGAAATCCATTTGGGAATTATGAAGCTAAGTGCTTTAAGCCCTGCCAGCCTTGTATCTGGTCAGGGCATTATAGAGAGATTTATGAGGTTCGTGGAGGTTAACCCTTATTCTGACCATATATATGGCTAATCGATTGCAGGGTGGGCCAGATGTTCTGGACGACCCGTAAGATCGACCGTCATTAGATCCGATAGGGCATGTTATCTTTTTAGTTCAAGGGTAAAATGTTAGAACTCCTTATGCTCAACTAGCCCAAGAGTCGGCTAGCCTCATCACTCCCGGCTTGCAACTAGGTCAAGCTAGACTTAGCGTTGGACGCACAACTAAGCCAAGTGAGGGAATGCTCTCTTCTCTTGACTTTGACCACCATGTCACATTAACTTTGACCACCGCATCATTCTCTGGGTCCATTCGTTACAATCGGTATCAAGCATAATCACCTTTTACTACAATAGAATGTCTCCTCAATAGTCTCTACAAATTGACACAGTTAATATCTACATGAGTATTTACTTTAATAGGTCTTGGGATTAATTCTCAGTAGACATAAAATATTTCATTGGATCTCTAACCTCCCTCATACAAAGGGCTACTGTACTAGGGTAAATTACCCACCCGTGATTTACCTGCCTATATTTATCTTGGGGTCGGTGATATAGAGTCATTTTGGTGGACGATATAGAGTCGTTTGAGTGAACGATATCACCTTTTGCTCGAATAGAATATAGAATAATAGAATGTCTCCTCAATACTTCCACGAGTTAGTGCAATTGGTATTTACATTAGTGTTTACTGTAATAGGTCTTGGGATTAATTCCCAGTAGGTGCGAAAATACCTCGATGCTTGGTGGTTTGTCATTGATCCTGTCTGAGAACGTCGATGATCAACTCATCGGTGATTCTATGTCAAGGTTGACTGAGTCGTTGATCACTTGATTTTATGGTTCTACATAGTCTTCCAATGAAGCCTAAGAGGGAACACCAAAGGAAGCATATTAGAATGACAACCAGAGAGCCCCTCGACGTAGCCATTCAGATGTTTAAGTCTTCAAAGAAGGGGAAGAAGTAGAAGAAATGCGTAATGACATTAGGATTTGATGCGATGTGTGAGGGTACCTTTTCTTGTGGCCTATGGGGATAGGTTACCTCTTATAGGGCCATATCTATCTTTTATGTTCTTCACGTATCCCTGATTTCTTGCAATCGTTACCATGTTCTCTCATATGGATGAGCATCACTCTCCATTTATTTCAGATTAAATAGTCATGTTTCCCGCCTTCTTCATGTACAATGGCTACATTATCCATGTTTTCAATAAATAATAATTTATCATTTTGATTTTTCAGCTATTTGAGCCGTTTTAGCTTTAGCCAAGAGCGTTCAAAACCAGACCAAAGAGTCGAGGTTAACTAAAACCTGAGTCGAGAACATAAACATTTGAGATCAATTTTCAGTTAGGGCATCTGTCCAACATAATTAATTTTGGAAAGTTTGACTGTGATTATCAAGTCACTTTGTACCTTTTGAATTTATCCAAATAATCAATAAAAATTTTCATAAAACTAAATCAGTCCCTTTCAAAATTAACGAATTAGAAGAACTAAATACCCGATTAAAAAAAATTGCCTCCTCGGACTAGTTATGATCTTATTTGGTTGGACAAACTTAAACAGAGGTAAGGTTTAAAACAACATATTTTCATAAAACATCATTCCAACCCTTGGGAATATCTTTCAAAAATCCACTGGGGAAAGCTATTGATTTAGTAGTGAGCCAATCATTGTGTGGATCCAGCTGTTTCTATTAATATCCACACAATGATCGTTAGCGAGACTCACTATTATCCACCGCAAAACCTTAATGAATTCTCTATTCATTTCTCTTAAAACAATGACAACTTCCATAGCTCATGCTCAGAAGCATGGTTACATTTCTTAATAAGATATATCCTGTAGTGTTCGGACACCTAACGGCCTTGACCTTTTAAGCCACGTTCAAAAGGTCCACCAAGTGGCAGAAGCTGAAGAGGACAAAAGAAACACCAATTCTTGATATCAAAAAAGTTTATCACGCATGCGTTAGCCCATGCTTTACACATTTCAATCTGCTTTTCTTTCAGTGACGACAAATGGATGATGGGACAAACTCACACTTCAGGAAAAAGAAAGAAAAAAAAAAGCAAAAAAATCACATCTAATTGATGATTAACAGTCTTGAATGGAAAAGGATACGCTGTCTCAGCCCGTGGCATTGGTCTTAAACTGCTAGTGGTCCATCCCAAGCGGCACAGAATCATTATGGGACGTCAATTAATGCAGTGACGATGTATTCTTCAATTAAGCGAGGAAAGTAGTGGATGCAGAGTATGGAAGAAGAGGGAGAATCTGCCTGCATCGGCGACAGGCTCATGTGTAAAGGAAGACAAAGGAAGTCGTATCAGAAAGCTAGAAAAGATAGAAACGGCTTCTTTTTTTTCTTTATTTTTTTTTTTGGTGAATCCATCAGACAGTCTTGGATTGGAATCAACTTCATCTTTCTTTTTTTTCCTCGAATACTGGAAAAAAGTTGTGAAAGTTTTTGAGATAATACTTGCTAGTAATTAATCGAACCGCGTTCCAAAAACTCATTTTAATTCTACATTTTGTTTGCAATTATGTTTGCATTTTCTGAAATGGGTACTTAGATTCAAAATGGGTTAACAGATTATTAAATATATTTTATGCATTTAGTCATCCGACGAATACATTTCTAAATTAAAATCGATGGCCGGTTTCTACCTCTCTTGGGATTGGATACCGTGAAGGGTACGCTTTGCTGCTATGGGAACCTTGGCAGCATCAGGACCACGTTTCTCATCTTGACGGTGTTAGTTTGTTTCTTCCTAGTCGGACAGTGACAAGGAGCTCGAGCTCGGTACATTTTATTTAAGATTGGGCTCGATTTGCTGTGTTAATCGCACAATAAGAAGTTACGGCGAAGTTCCGCTCTATCGCCCACCTCAAATCCATTCCTCACGCCTCGGGTTATTTTTGAGCTCCCAGCTCCTCGGAAATGTCCGATCACTTATTGAGCTACAAATTTGGTATATTTCTCTTCTCGTGAAATTTGTTCAGCTGGAAACTGTCGTTTTAGATTCACTTCTTTTGAGAATCGTCTGAAAGATCGAAGACTTTGGGGGTGCTATTCTTTTTTTCCGTTCGATTTGGAGATAAAGATTGGATCTTTGTCGTTGTTCTTCCCGATTCGACGTCTTCTTCAACGTCATCGTATTGGTGCTACCAGTGTAGCTGCTTCGTTCGGGTGCGGCAAGAGGGTGCCGTCGTTTGCCCCGACTGCGACGGCGGGTTTCTCGAGGAAGTGGGCGCTCCCCTCTCCTCATCGCTTCCTGTATCCCTCCGCCGCCGGATCTCATTCGCCACTGCATACGTCGACCTCAGCACCGGCGGTTCTGCGATGGCTTCCCGCCCCCTACGGACCTCCGAGGTCAGATTCCGTAGGAACCGCCGCGGTTCGGCTGGTCAGCGGTCCCCTTTCAATCCCGTTATCGTCCTCCGCAGCCCGTCCAACGGGCGTCACGTTGCAAATGCCGCCGCTATCACTAACAGCTTCGAGCTTTACTGCGATGACGGCACCGGGTCGGGTCTCCGCCCCTTGCCGGAAAGCATTTCGGATTTCCTAATGGGGTCGGGCTTTGACCGCCTCCTGGAACAGCTTGCGCAGATCGAGATCAACGGTATCGGTGATGAGAGGGGATGCGAGCATCCACCCGCGTCAAAGGCCGCAATAGAATCGATGCCTTCCATAGAGATAGTCGATGACCACATTGAGAAAGACTGCCATTGTACCATCTGCATGGAGCCGTTCGATCTTGGGTCTGAGACCCGGGAGATGCCCTGCCAGCACATTTATCATCAGGATTGCATTTTGCGTTGGCTTTCTCTTCGGAATTCGTGCCCTGTTTGCCGCCTTGAGATGCCAAGGGATGCGTCGGCAAGGGAGGCAACAGAGTCTGTTGGCGATGCCGCCGCCCGCAACGATATGGAGACTGTTGGACTAAGAATATGGAGGCTTCCTGGTGGAGGCTTTGCAGTGGGGAGATTTGCAGGGGGGACAAGACCTGGGGAACGAGAATTTCCTGTTGTGTACACTGAGATGGATGGTGGATTCAACAACGATGGAGCACCAAGAAGGATCTCATGGACTACAAGGAGCAATAGGTCAAGAGAGAGTTGGGGGATCTTACGGGCAGTTACCAACTTCTTCTCATTCTTTAGGCTTTCGCGATCAAATTCTACTTCCTCAAGGCGAAGGTTGGAAACTAATGCTGCATCTGCAGACAGGCATCACAGAAGCTCAATTTTCAGGAGTCGTTAAACTTGATGGTGGTATGCAAAATTTGGTAATTTTAACATAAGTTTCATTGTAAATAGTCGATATGCAAAAATGTTGCAGAAATTTCTGATTTGCATGTACCTAAACATATCTTAATTCCTTAGAATAGTTCTACTGATATCTTCGTGGAAGAAGAAACATTTTCTCGACAACTGATAAACAGAATCCTTTTATGGATTATCTTAGCATTTGTTTGCTCAGAAAAATATTGATGATGGTAATGTTTTTTATTGAAACGCAATGATGAATCATATTCTTTCTTGTAGAGTCAATTACTGTCAAATTCTGTTTCATTCCCCAAATTTGATCGTGCAAGGCCTTCTTAAACATGCTTGTTGATAATCATACTCACTTTCATCAGTTGCAAGACTTATAAATTGAGTCGTTGGCCAAATATCTGCCTAGTGGTTCTCATTTGACATATACATTGGCAAGAAACAGGCAAGTTCTTCTTGCCTTCTCAAGGATCATGTCGTTGGCTTGGTCAGTGATAAGAATTCATTTGTCATTATCTTGTTGATAATAAATTTTACCTGTCAGACACCTTTTCTTCTCTGAAATTCATTTTGTGCTTTATTGAGGCCCCTGAATTAGAAGTTTACACACATTCAATTTCAACTCTCACTTTTTCTGCAGCGGACAGCCTGCACTACTAGGAGTCTTCTTCATCGAGGCAGAATTTTATGTTTTTATCTTAGCAATTTCTAGTGTTTAAAGTTGACAGACATAGTAGTTGTTGGCCTTCCTAAACTCTGTTGCCTAGCTTCATTAAGGGTAGATGCAACTATTCGTGAGATTATCTAACTTGAAATTAGTCAAAGTATTTGATGCATTTCTCTTTAAGTAGCCTCCTGTATTCATTTCTGATGGCCTGTTAAATCCTTATATAGCCGCCGCCATTCTTCTATGCCATATCTTTTCATATCCAGGGGCGGATTTACCTAATGGCCCGAGGGGGCCACGGCCCCTCCAAAATTTTTAAATAATATTATTTTTATATTAATTTTTTAAAAATAGTTTAGTATATATATTATTTAGACCCTTAAAAAGTAATATGCATTATTGGTCTAATGGTATGTATAATTTATTTTTCAAACGCACCTCTCAAGTTCGAATCCTTAGAGGACTATTTTTTTTTCCATATTTCAATTAAATATATATTATTCATGAAAGTTAGGAAGGATTATTATTATAGAATATATTTAATAATTATTTTAATTTCGTCACTTGATATATGGCCTCCCTAAACTTAAAATCCTAGATCCGCCCCTGTTCATATCCATACCAAGATTTAATCATACCAAGTAAAAAAGCAATCCCAGAGACCTAGCCAGACTTGCGGCTGTGCTAGAAATTGTGGGAGTGGTGAAACAAAAGGGTTTTCGAAGTTGACCGCCGACATCTATCTCAAAGGAAAAACAGAGAACTCTTAATATTATTTATGTTTTATGATTAAATATAATTTTATATCTATACAAATAATAGTTTAGTTCAAGAAATATGAGAAAAAATTTTGTTCTATCAAAACTTAGTATATTAAAGGGTGCAAATAAGATATAAAATATTTTATTAGATGTATGATGTTTCGATAGAGTAAAATATACTCTATAATTTATTCGTCTATATTTATCATGGAATTGATGATATTAGATTGTGTTTGAAATGAGCGATCATCTTTTACTCTATTTGTATATTAGGGATTAAAAAATATTTCAAATAATTACATAAAAAAGGTTAAAATTATTATGTTGTTATAATTAAATACTAATACTGATATTAATAAAAAAAATTATTTGTATTAATTTTATAAGGTTGAAGACTTGAAGTTGAATGGGGAACGCCCCCCTTCAAGATTTAGGAAATAATGAAATATAAAGATGCGATTTGTAGATATTCGAACCCTATCTTATACTTCGACACCCCCAGCTATACCGTCCCGGTGAATGGAGGAATAAGGTGGGTCCAAGAAGGCCATTACTGGCTTTCCTAAATAAACGTCACCTTCTCCTTTTGGCTGGGGGAAAGGAGACCGATCGCCACGTGTCTGTGTGGGATCCCCTGTCGAGCCAAAGCAGGGTTTTTTTTGGTTGTACGACAAAATCGACGATGGGTCCAACTTGGAGTGATGCTGACATAGATGCAAATCTTGTCTGATTAAAAACATCAAATCCCCTCGGCGTCCAACGGCTACTTCGCCCCTTCACCTGCCATTAAAAAGAGATCCTCCGCTCCCTGTTACCGTTGCTAATAGCTCTCTTGCGCTCCTTCTCTCCCTCTTCCTCTTGATCTCCATCTCAATCTCTTCTTCATCGTAGCTCAAATCAAAGAGAGGAAGAGGAGCAGGTTGTGGTCGATCTGCAACGATGGAGTCGAGGAAGAGTCGATTAAACCTCCCCGCCGGCATGGAGTCTTCGCTCCGCCTCGATCCTGTCCCCTCCGTCTCCTTCTTTCCGGCCATCCCGAAGACGCCCTCCCCCAAGAAGACTACCTATGGAGACCGATTCATCCCCTGTCGCTCATCCTCCCGGCTACAGAACTTCGCGCTGACAGAGAAACCCTCGCCGTCCAAGGAGGGTGGGAATGACGCCTACTCCCGCCTGCTTCGAGCAGAGCTCTTTGGGCACGATCCTTCTCCTGGAGGCACCCCTGGAGGCGCCCAGGGTTCTCCGATAAGCCCCAACAAGAATCTATTTCGATTCAAGACGGATCACCCCGCTCCAAGCTCTCCCTTCGCTGTCTCTTCCATGGGGATCGGGCACGATAACGCCGTGGAGGTCTCCACGCCACCCAAAATTCCAAGGAAGATTCCAAAAACGCCGCACAAGGTAGAAGGTGTTTTTTGGCTGAAGAGATTAAGCAAGTAGGTAGGGAACGTTAGCTCACTCTTCCAATTAAATGTTCTGCAGGTCTTGGACGCGCCCTCGCTTCAGGATGATTTTTACCTGAATCTGGTCGATTGGTCCTCCCAGAATGTTTTGTCTGTTGGACTTGGGACTTGTGTGTATCTTTGGTCAGCAACCACAAGCAAGGTCTTAAGCATTAGTTTAGCAACAACACTCTGAAAAATATATGTTCTCCAATGATTAATCAAATGTGCATTCTGTAATATATTGTGGAATTTGCCAAGATTAGTCATGTGTTTCTTGTGTTAATAGATTAACTTGGTCCTGTGATAACAGGTGACAAAATTGTGCGATTTGGGCAATAGAGATGGTGTCTGCTCAATCCAGTGGAGCAAAGAAGGTTCTTACTTAGCAATTGGAACAAGTCTTGGAGATGTTCAGGTATGTAAATGACTATTTCTGACCTTCTCAATCCCTAAATATGCTGGCTCAGAAAGTTAATATTGTTACCGGAAAAATATGACTGAAAATTGTATTCATATAAGTTTGAAGCTACAAGTAGCATATAAGTTAGTAGACTTGAAACAAATAGGTGTTACCACTCTTGTTATGAGACTATTCATAAAGTAGCCGAAGTTGTCTTCTTCACATATATTATATTACTAGAGATATAAAGTCAAAAGTAATTTGGTTCAGGTGAACTAGTTGAGAATTATAATGCATATGATTGCATGTGCATTTGCATGCGAGCAAATATACAATGCACAGTTACTGCTTTCAAAAAAAGAATACAAAAATGAAGTCAATGCATATAAATATTCATATATCTAAGTTTTTTTTTTAGTTTAATTAATAGTTATATACCCCATAGAAAGAAAGAATTTGATTCTCTATAGAAACACAAAAACAAGAGGGTCATTTTTTAATGTTTACTTATGTTATGTTATGTTTACTTGTCTTTTGTTATTATGGTCATTTGTCATGTTATCATGGCCACTTGATTGGATTGAGGTTGGATGTTGATCAACTGAAAATTATGGTTCAACCATGTAGACGAGTCAAATTTAGAGCTTGATTAAGTTTAACCTAACTTCTCATTTTATTAGCCTTACTTTGTAAATTCAAGGCAATTA
Organism: Zingiber officinale; assembly: GCF_018446385.1. Lineage (NCBI taxonomy): Eukaryota > Viridiplantae > Streptophyta > Magnoliopsida > Zingiberales > Zingiberaceae > Zingiber > Zingiber officinale. The sequence goes on along the minus strand of NC_056001.1, from coordinate 11,876,106 downwards.
GGTTGAACACGATCACATTGGTCAAAATCAGTCTTGTTTGATATGTTGTATGTCTGTGTTCCACAACTGAGGATGTAAATTGATATACATAGATTTTTAATTTGATTTCATCAATTTATATACAATAATTTTTGCAGTCACCCATTCACACCCTTGCTTAGCATTTTATCAGTCTACACAAATTCATGGTAATTAGTCAAAGATGATCACACCAGTCAAGGTCGTCTTGTTGTGATATGTTGAAAACTTGTGTTCCACAAATAGGATTTAAATTGATGTGCATAGATTTTTAAGTTTGGTTGCATCAATTTGTATTCAGTTATAATCTATGCGATAATCACCAAATGCATATGCAAATTTGATGTGACAATTCAATTAAGAATCAAATTAAGGTGCAATATGAATGAAAAAAAAAGCTCAACCACGATTTTTGAAGTCATCCACTCGCACCCTTATTTCACCTCCATGTACAAATCACTTGCAAGGTTGTCAAATTTCAACATCAACATTAGCTTAATGTATACAATATTGTTGGCAATGGGTTAGTTCAAGTTCTCAATCTATGTCAAAATTAGAGTTTGACTAAGCTTAACCCAGCGTCTGATTTTATTAGTCCTCCTTCACAATTTGAGGCAATTAGCTCAAAGACGATCACATCAGTCAAGGTGTCTCATTGAGCTATGTTGTGCACCTGTGTTTCATAATTCAGGATGTAAATTGATGTTCATAGATTTTAAGTTGGATTGCGTCAATTTATGTACAGTTAATGATCTATGCATGATTCGTTAAATCCATTTGCAAATTTGGTGTGACAATTCAAATAAGAATTAAATTGAGGTGCAATATGATTGAAACAAGATCAAGCACGATTTTGAGGCTATCCACTCACACCCTTGTTTTGCGTCCTCATAAGTTTGTGCTCAATAAATTACTTGTAAGACCATCAAATTTCAACAGCAACATTAAGCTAATGTATATGATATTGTTGCCAAATAGGCTAGTTCAAGCTCTTGCAAACCTTGTCATGCAAGTTGCTGCCAAGAAACTCACACTCTCATTACTGAGTACTATAGGACATGTGACTCTATGTGCAAGCAAAGATCTTGAGTTGGCATATGTCATACAAGACAATGAACATCTAGATTATAATGCACAACAAGGGTAGAGCTCAGTTCAACCCTAACCCAAGCCCAAATTGTATTAATATGTGCCATCTACAATTCCACAATCCAACTCACTCCTATGTCATGCAGATTGAATTTTCCTACCGAACAAGATTAAAACTCTAACGTTTACTTGACTTGGAGCAAGTAGACATATCAAGACAGTGAACACAGTTGTATATATGAAAGTCCAAATATGAAGAATGCAAATAAAGGTGTTATGTGTATATAATATGCTAGCCCTTTTACTCAGTTAATCTATTGCTTTAACTATGTTACCACATAATGAGAATCATACAATTAGGATAATTATTTTCCGAATGCTACTGAAAATTTTGAAGAAGTGTCTAAGTGCTCTCAAGCCTCAACCAAGAACTCTACAGTTGTTTCCCACAGGAACTATATACTAATGAAATAGAAAATGATTTCAAAGAAAAAGAGTGTCAGCAGTTTAATGATCACAGGAACCTCAATAATGGGCCCTCTAGAATTGTTTTGGTCTCTTAAGAATTATGGATTAATGAGGTAGAAAGAATTTTCTAATAAAAGAAATGGGCAGTTTGATGACAAATAATGAAATTCTTATGACAATATTTGACATTTCTCTGTCTTTTGTTCTTGTGGAACTCTTTTTTTCGTGTGTGTGAGTGTGTGCAAACCATCCCTTTTTGCTGTTAACTTTTAATTTTTTTTTACTATTTTTTACACTTGTGCCTTACTGTTTGCATTATGTTATATAGGTTGGCTTGGGCATGTGATGTATAAATGAATTGCGTAGGCTGATTGATATGAATGTTTAAAATTGATTGCTTATGTTGTATATTTGTTATGTATATGTTCTATGCATATATAATGGATTATTAACAATATAAATAGTTTTAAACATTTTAAAATGAATTTAACTAGATCTCTGTGACAAAAAGGCATTGAAAGTAAGATTTTTTAACCTAATTGTAAAATCATCAAATATAATGCTTCCAAGGTTGGCCTAATTCTTTTTTTCCCCCCTTTAACAATGAATTTGACAGATTTGGGATGGCACACGCTGCAAAATGATTCGAAACATGGGCGGACACTCTACAAGGACTGGAGTATTGGCTTGGAGTTCATGCATATTATCTTCAGGGAGTAGGGACAAGAATATACTTAATCATGACCTTCGAATTCCAAGTGATTTTGCTAGCCAGCATGTTGGTCATAGATCTGAGGTAAGTATTCAATAACATTCTAAACCTAACGGTGCAACCAACATAGCCTAACCAAGATCGAGTGTAGGTGGGCTCTCGTAATTGGAGAAAAAAATTTAAAACTAAATAATTTTATTTTAATGATTTACATGATTTGAAAGTTACATAATTCTGAAAAATACATATGAATACAAACACATAATAATACTTCATGTCCAAACTAATGTTGCAAAATTATTGTTGTTGCCATGAAAGCCTTCAACGCCCTATTGGACAGTCAATACTAGGTAAAAGTACATACTGCGAGAAAGAGGATATATTGCCTCTATTATGTCAATACTATGGATGGGGCATTGCCAGTTCAACTCCAAGACCGGTATTTAAAGAAGTGATTCTGGTTTTGAGGATTATAACACAGTCATAATGTAGCCTTTCCACCCACAATGATCCTTTTTTTGTCCTTAAATCTCAGTCGAGATGAGCCATTTCCTCGTCGATGACATTGACTTTGCTCCAGCTGAATAATGGAATATATAGAAAAAGGAAGAGATGAGGAATTGAGAAGAAAAATATGAGAGAGAAAATCAGTTGAAAAGATATAGAGATGATGAAATAGGAAATACAAATTGAGGACCTGAAATTGGATTTGGATATTTGAGATGGATGAGGATTTGGATATTGATGCATTTTGGGAATTTTAGGTAAAAATAATTGAGAAATTAGGAAAAATACATTGGGCACGGGCACGGGGTTGGGTCATGTCCAACACCTAGGCTGAACTAGACTCAATGCAACTAATTGAATCCAGAGTTGAGTTGAGCCTAGTCATCATCAGGCCGCCTGGACTGGTCACTACTGGTCATCATCATGTTGGGCAGAGTTGTTTGGCACCATTCTCTAAACCCAAAAATAATAAAATGGAAGAAATAAAGTTTTTTCTTTTGTTTTTGTTCTCTACACAAATTTTATTTTATAGATGCAGAAATACATCAATGCTTTTGCCTTCAAACCATGTGAATTATACATTCTAAATAATCATTGACGATTGTACTACTGAACGTTCATTACAGAAAGATTAAGAACTTTCTAGCTGAAATTTGAGATTTAAGCTCGCAGCATTTGTTGGTTAAATTAATCTTCATGCCTGGATTTGTTTTATATATTTTTCAACTGTTCTAAGAGAATCACCATGTATGTGTCAGGTTTGTGGACTAAAATGGTCCCATGACGATCGTGAACTTGCATCTGGTGGAAATGACAATCAGGTAACATGTGTTTGATTATAGAGATTTGGGTAAACATGTCGAATTGTTTTTAATCCAAATGATGATAAATCCTGGGCTATGGTTCTCTGAAAACAGCTCTTAATTTGGAACCAGCGGTCTCAAAGCCCAATCTTTAAACTAACAGAGCATACAGCTGCAGTTAAAGCCATTACTTGGTCACCCCACCAGCATAACCTCGTTGCATCAGGAGGTGGAACGGCAGATAGGTGCATCCGCTTCTGGAACACTAGTAATGGGAACATGCTTAACTGTGTGGACACCGGTAGTCAGGTAATGTCACAAGTTGACATTTTGCTGGCGAAAATATTGGAATTCTAGTTTATATATTTTGTTTTCCGCAGGTCTGTAATCTAGCATGGAGTAAGAATGTAAATGAACTAGTGAGTACGCATGGTTACTCCCAGAATCAAATCATGGTGTGGAAGTATCCATCTTTGAACAAGGTACGCTACTTTGGTGACAACAATTATAGCTGACTTCCACAGTCTAGAAATTATAGCTATAGATAGATCATTTTACCTAGGTCAACACATCAAATAATGCGAATTACTACAAAGTTAGTCAAAAATCAGAAAAATGAGAACCTTGATAATGTAAAAGTTATCGACATGATTGAAAGTTAAACTACCTAGAAAAAAGTTAATTTTTTCCCTTGTTTTTGTGTGTAAATTGAAATCTTCTTATCTTTTTTTGATGTGTTAAGGTTTATTTGGAGAACAACTTACCAATAAATTTAAAGATTTTTTGAACTTCCTATTAATTTAATGGTAAACTCGCGTTGTTGGTTAAATAATTGCCTCAGCAAAGTTTATTATTGGATAGAGTCTGATGTAAGAATAAAATCTACATAGTTGATCCTAACTAGTTGCAATTAACTCATCGATATTGATAGTATATAACATACTCATTGAGGCGAAAGTGTTTGATGGTCAAATTAACATCATTGCGCTCTTAATGACCTTTTGAGTCAATTTACATTTTCAAGTTTTTTGTGAGCCCTTTAGGGCAAAAAGTCATTGATAACCATACCTCGGATTTGTTTCAAATTACATTGTTGCACTTTTGGTGGTCCCCTTAATTCATATTCTTTTTTTTTTTTTTTTTCAAATTTAAAGCCCTTGAAACCATTAGACATTTTGGCAAAAAGTCATTCCTAAAAGGCTCCAAATTTGGAAAAGAAACAACATGGTGCAAAGGTGCAAATTTGAAATAAATTCGAGCTAAAGGGTACAAAATCTTGAATAAAAAATATGATGAAATAACCAAAGTTTCTTTTTTTTCTATGGTTTGGTTTGGTTTAGAGAAGCATACACATTTTTTTTCTACGTTTGTTTAAGGTTATTTTTTGTTTTCTTCAATAGATTTACAGTGTAACTTCATTCATTGCATTGCTCACTTGCCTGAAACATCACAAAACAGGTAGCTACGCTAACAGGCCACACGCTTCGTGTTCTTTATCTTGCCATGTCACCAGATGGGCAGGTACTAATAATTGACAGTATTTATTTCTCTTTCGTTCCCCTAAAATTTTGCTGATAATCTCTATAATGGAAAATGATAAAAGAGAACTACTGATAGTTCCAAGTTGCCTGGTGGCATATGAATGTTTGTGAAGATTGTCATTAGTTTATAACTGTTTGGACTCGATAATATTTGCTAGCTAGATTGATTCGAAAATTTAATTATCTTGGACCTTTCCTGCAGACGATAGTGACTGGAGCAGGCGATGAAACACTCAGATTTTGGAACGTTTTCCCTTCAATCAAGACACCAGTAAGCAGTTTGGCATTACAACCAACCAAACAATTATTAATTGTACAATCTAAAAAAATTTCTCGTGTGCTGGTCGAATTCTTTTTTTTAATAATCCTTATCATGTTTTTTTTTTTCATTTTTACACTAGTCATGTTTCTTCTTCAGGCTCCTGTGCGTCATACTGGAGTTTGGTCCATGGGGCGAACGCATATCCGATGATCAGGTAGAAAAACACAATGGGCAGAAAGGAACCACTTTGTGAATTTTCTAACAACAAAATAAGTTCCTCAATCATAAATGATACCTTTATTTTTTTATAAAACAAATTGTGCTCCCACACCAACTGCAATTCATAACAACAAATTCATATGATCGCTATTATTTCTGCTTGAGGTTGTCAGAGAAAAAGAGTTTAGAAACACCTTAAAAGTTTCAATTCTTGTTTGTTAACAATTCTTACTAAATTAGCTTGTATCAAGTGCTATTTTCTACAATGTTTATGTGAATGTGGAGGTCTTACTAAGCATATTCCAGAGTGGCTGTACTGTATACTATAATACTACAGAGTGGTTGATTTATATTTAGGCTTATCCTAATTGTTGCGGGTATTTATGTGAATGTGAAAGGTGTTACACTCTTTGCATTATTCCAGAGAGCGGTAACATCATATGTTACTTGTGACTGCTATGCAAAGTCTTTGATTTTTTTTTTCTTCCAATTATGTCTTGCCTTATTGATGTTTTATAGTTCCTAGATATTATCGGGGAAAAAAAGAACGAAAAGTACGTGCCTAAAAGAGCATTAGCTTGTTACCAGATATTATTGGTCGTCTAGGTTAAATGACAAGAGTTGGAGTACTTTGAATTGACATATACTTATTAAAATAAAAGGAACAAGTTTTCCTTCATTTTATACTTTATTTATCGAGTAGCCTAAATTTTACTCGTTGGATTGAATGGCAGAATGAAGTGTGACAAAGGAGTCTGCTCTGCTTCTTTTTCTTTCAAAAAGTGTGACTAGATTGAATGGCATCGAGACAGTGGGATTTAGAAGTTTTTGCCTTTTTTTCTGGTGAAAAGTGCATTGGGATTGAATGACACGTAAAAAGAGAGCTTTAAAGAACTTTAAATTTAGAAGTATAACAAAGGAAAGAGAGTTTTAACTTGTGCTTCTTGAAATGAATCAGCATAAGCTGTCCTCAAAATCTAATCCTCCTCAACACTTTTTTTTTTTTGTTTCTTTCCGTATCCTTATACTTTTCTGTCCTGTTTTAAGCACCATCCTGATCCCCATCAATAATGAAGCTTTCAAGTTCAATGATTGTAACATTGGATCTATTCAGCCTAACCTAATCACTCAAATTTTAAGTTGCCATCTGTCTTCAATTATTTGACTTCCAAATAATTGTTAATAACCCTCAAATTGCTCCAATGAGATGAAAACAAAAGGAATAAATAACTGGATAATTTTTTTTAAAAAAATTATTCAATCACTTGTGTACTTCAGCTTGATTGGTGAAAATAAAGAGATGATAAAAAAAAAGATGATTACATATGTTTGGCCTCCTCAAGTTTTTGTCTATACAAAACAGTCTCTAGTTCGATTAATCTTCTTTGCTTGCACCCCTCCCCTTGGTTCCTTGGCTCCTTGCTAAACTTAGCTACTCGTCTGGCTTATCTAGTTTTGTATGATTCGCCCAACTCATACTAAAGCCTATCTACTTCAATCAACCCAATGAGCTGAGGTTAGCACTTATGATTGAACAAGGGTTGGTAAACGGTGACATTTGGAAACGCCACTCTAATATGCGAACAATTTGGTGGAAGAGAAAGTGAAATTGGAGATGCATGATGTATCCGTCCACCGTGTTTTATAAATGGGATCGCAAGCGGTGTTGTACAAGCAACAAATTGCAATGTGGATCGTATTCCTTCCTCTGCGTGGCCAAATCCCAATAGGAAACCTGAATTAAGCAACTTCTTAGTTCCGAGAAAGTTTATCTGTTCGCTCAAGCCAATTCCACTTTTCCGAGACTAATTCAACGGCGCAAACTAGGAGATAATTGTACATCCTTTTTCCCCAATTTGAACGGTCAACCGAGCTGGCATCAGGCAGGGCAACGAATGGCTTTCGGACGCGGAGAAAATCCACAGGAAAAGAAGATACAAATGAGTTAAGAGAAACACAGAAAGATTCAAAACAAATTACTACGTGGAGAGATTGTAAACAAGAGAGGAATTTCCAACCCTGTTTTAAGACAGAAACTGATTTCAAAAACTAATATGATTGACTTATTATTATTCGATAATTGGCATAAATGTAGCATGAACTTATCCTTCTCATTTCCATTTTCAGTTTGAGCAATTATATAACGTTGAATTAGATAGTGATATGTCACCAGTTTCTCCACTTAAAATTATTTATGTTATCATTAGCAATATGTGTTCTTAAAATGCTGAGTGATAAAATGCTATTATCAAAAACTACTTAAAAGAATAATTAAGAGGAATAAAATTTATTGAAAATATATATAACTCCCAAAAAGTTTATTTAATTTTTCCTTCTCCAAACGATTTGCTCCATTTGTTTTTATAATATTCTGTAGGCCAAGAGTTTATTCACAATTTCTGATTTTCGGGGCCGAGAAATTCTGTAGTAATGGCCACGGGCCAGTGGATGGACTGCCACCGGTCTTTCCCATCGGGATGCATCTTAGTGTTCTATCTTCAATAATTAGTGTTCTGAATGGATTTTTATTTTTAATATGTCACATCAATATAAAAATCTATTAAAATATCGCCATTACGGCTTTAAATAATTTTTTTTATTATTTTTAAATTACAAATCTTAAATTCAAAATTTTTTATTTAACTTTTAAATTTTACGAGCCTCTCGTTGGAGAGGCGGACATGCCACGCCGTCCGATCTCCACCATCCAATCCCGTGGACGGTCTTCGTCTCTTATTCGAAGCCAAACTAGATTTTGTCCAAATCCAAGTGCATGAATCTATAGACCTGATCCTGATCAAAGATTTTTTTTTTAAAAAAAAAACATCCAATTCCATAACGACAGCTGGGCAATTACAAGAAACCATGCGACTTTTGGGTCATTACTCTTCTCAATATGATTAAACTCGATTTATTTTCTGAGATAATTTGCCTATTTAACTGGAAGGAACCCTACCTAGCTCCTTCCCCTCTCCCTCCCATCTCAAATATTTGCACTCTTCATTCATCTTTGCTGCATTTTCTCCGGCATCGGAATTGTCGAAATTAATTCTTAAAATGCCAAGATCACAATTGATCAAGATGAAATATGACTGTCTTCTTTTTGGTACGCTTCTGATTTTGTTGGATTAAAATGCACTGCTGAACAGAATGGTAATAATTATAAGCTCTTGAACTAGATTTGGACGACACACTCTACCCTTTGAGCTCTGGCATCTCAACCGAGTGCCTCAAAAACATCGGAGGTAAGTTTCCACTAGTTCGTGCTCTGTTTTATTCTACTGCTCATTTGTCTGTTCTTGATTCAGATTTCATGGTCGAAAGACTCGGAATTGAACGAAGCAAGGTTCCAGACTTGTGCAATCTGCTCTACAAGAACTATGGCACAACAATGGCAGGGTTGAGGGTAATTAACGTGTCATTTTTATTCAATTTTATTTGGTTGGATGCACACTCTGTTCCCTTGGGATTTTTGATATGTATCTACGTTTCAGGCTATTGGCTACAATTTCAACTACGATGATTATCACAGGTTCCTTATAATAAGTCAGTCTCGTTTATATTATGCAACAGTAAACTTTTAACCAAATTTTATCTTTCTATTTAAAAGCTTTGTACATGGCCGACTGCCTTACGAGAAGTTAAAGCCTGACACTGTTCTCAGACACCTGTTGCAGAGCCTTCCAATCCGCAAAGTAGTAAGTATCAATTTAGAACCTCATTTCTCTCTGTTTTATTTATATTTACAGAAATTATTTTACTACACCCATCTGAATTTTATCCTTTTCGTAAAAAAAAAAATGATTCAAAAACAGATATTCACGAATGCTGATAAGATTCATGCTGCAAAAGCGCTCCAAAGGCTTGGTCTGGAGGACTGTTTCCAGGGAATCATATGCTTTGAGACACTCAATCTACTGCCTTCAGATTTCGATCAAGAAAGGGTTGCTGATAACATATTTGACATCGTTGGTCACTTCTCTCACCCAAATTCCGGAGCTGAGTTGCCAAAAACGCCAATTCTTTGCAAGCCATCCGCGGAAGCCATGGAGCATGCTCTCAGAATTGCCGGCATCGATCCTCAAACCACCGTGAGATGCTTTGTCCTTGCCTTACATTGATTCCTGCGGACTTCGCTTCTTAAATTCTCTCTAACTGAACAAACTCTCCTCTAGATTTTCTTCGACGACAGTGTTCGCAACATTCAGTCCGCCAAATGCGTTGGCTTGCACACCGTGCTGGTAGTTTTTTTTTTCCTTCCCGCAAGAGTTCTCTGACACCGATTTGATCGAATATTGATGTGTCGACTTGATTTAGGTGGGCACTTCACATAGAGTCAAAGGTGCAGACCATGCCCTGGAAAGTATCCATAACATCAAGGAAGCATTCCCAGAGCTGTTGGAAGAAAATGAGAAATCTGAAGCTGTTCGTCACTCAGGAAATGTTGGGCTGGAAACATCAGTATCTGCTTGATTCCTCTCCGTCTATCGAGGGCAGCGAAGACAACATCAGCTGGTTAAATCTAGGGATGTAAACAAGCCGAGCCAAGCCGAGCTTTGGGGTGTTCAAGCTTGTTTGATAAGATAACCGAGCCGAGCCGAGCCGAGCTTAAAATGAACCAAGCTTTTGAAATGAGTGTTCAAGCTTGGCTTGGTTTATTTTTTATGTGCTTGAGCTTGTTTGAAGTTTGGCTTGAGCTTGGTTCGTTTAGATGTTATCAAGATCTCAATTCAAGCTTGGCTTGAGCTTGGTTCGAGCTTGGCTTGAGCTTGGTTCGAGCTTGGCTTGAGCTTGGTTCGTTTAGATGTTATCAATCTCTCAATTCAAGCTTGTTTGATTGTTTGAAACTTTTAATTGTTTGAAACTTTTAATTGTTTGATTGGTTATTAAGATTGATAATTTAAATTTATTTTTTAATTTTTTAAATTTTATTATTTATTTAGCATATTGAAAAGAATTTTATTAATAAACATTGTTCGTGAACATTGTTCACGAACGTTGTTCACGAACATTGTTCACGAACGTTAACGAGCTGAACACATATGTGTTCAAGCTTGTTTGTTTAGCTTAACGAGCTGTTCAAACTTATTTGTTTAATTAATCTAATGTATATTGAACGAACATAAACAAGCTCTTACCAAACCGAACACCAAGCTTGTTCACAAACGCTTGGTTCATTTACAGCCCTAGTTAAATCCTGATGCAACTGTCCAAATTGCATCAGGATCATGTTGTTAAGAATCTCAATCTGCCCATGATTTTGGAATGAGCTGGCGATTTGTTAAACAAAAGTAATGAGAGTCATGTTCTCCACTCAAATCATGTGCTGTTTAGTTGGTGTATCTTGGTTTTGTTGTGCAAATTAACTTTCAGATTGTCTTAACAGCCTCATAATGCATGACAAATATCAGACGTGCTGCTTCCTTACAAGTCATTTCTTTTACTTGTCAAAATTTGAGCAAACTAAAACAAATTAGTAAACTAAGGAATTAAAATTTTATCCTATATTGTAGTTTGGAACTCTCCTGAACCACTCTCACCTCTAGTTATGGACTTGATGAATTAAAGCTGAAATGGATATTTTCCCCAAGTTCATCATGGAGGTGCCTGTTAGTTTTAATGAAGATCATCCTTGTTGTTTTTTCTAATGAACAATTGGGACTTCGTAACAGCATGAGCCTTGCGAGAAGAAAAGCTCTCTGCTTCTCATACTTTTGTTTCTTTTGCTATCTCTGAATGAACTATGATCTTTGAGAATGAAGCTACTTATGGCTCCTAGGTGCTTTTTTGAGATGGCAATAAATTTAATTAGTTATTCTACGAGCTAAAAGTAGGGCTGTAAATGAACCAAGCGTTCGTGAACAAACTTGGTGTTCGGCTTGGTAAGAGCTTGTTTATGTTCGTTCAATATACATTAGATTAATTAAACAAACAAGCTTGAACAGCTTGTTAAGCTAAACAAACAAGCTTGAACACATATGTGTTCAGCTCGTTAACGTTCGTGAACAATGTTCACGAACAATATTTATTAATAAAATTCTTTTCAATATGCTAAATAAACAATAAAATAAATAAATAAATAAATTTAAATTATCAATCTTAATAATCAATCAAACAATTAAAGTTTCAAACAATCAAATAAACTTGAATTGAGAACTTGATAACATCTAAACGAACCAAGCTCGAACCAAGCTCAACCCAAGCTTGAATTGAGAGCTTGATAATATCTAAATGAACCAAGCTCAAACCAAGCTCAAGCCAAGCTCGAACCAAGCTCAAGCCAAGCTTGAATTGAGAGCTTGATAACATCTAAACGAACCAAGCTCAAGCTCATAAAAAATAAACCAAGCCAAGCTTGAACACTCATTTCAAAAGCTTGGTTTATTTTAAGCTCGGCTCGGCTTGGCTCGGTTATCTTATCAAACAAGCTTGAACACCCCAAAGCTCAGCTCGACTCGTTTACGGCCCTAGCTAAAAGATTGATTGTGATAATAATTAGTTCTGAAAAAGCCAAAGTAGGAGTCAAATTATTATGATTTTACAAATAGAATGGAATTTCTTTCTGAAAGGATAACCTATTTTCCCCAAATTATTTGGTGGTACCTATTTTAATTTGGCCATGGCATGACAATTCAATTAAGATAATGAAATTAGAATTCCCTGGCATCTCATTTGACTATGGAATAAAGAATTTTGACTTGGGAGAGTTCAGATTTAGGACGTTTTTTGACTTCTTCCTTTTCCCAGCCTTCCCTTCCCTCAGTAACAACAACGTGATAAAGATGTTATTTGCTCTGCTTTATTCAGTTTGCAAGATAATTATTCTATTCTCTATAAACTATAAATAAATAAGATATTTATGGACCAATTGGAGTACTTAGTTTTCTTTCGTCAAAAGGGATCGAAAAGGGTCGAACAAGTTAGTTGAACTGGCTTTGTTAAGTATGTTGAAATGGTCTTATCAGGTGAGTCAAAGTGATATTATTATGCGAATTAAAGTGATCTTCCTAAGTGGGTCAAGATAGTTTTGTCAATTAAATTGAATAGCTCGATCAATTAATCAAGAAGGGACAAAGAAGTGTATATATAATTATTTATTCATAATTTAATTTCTAGAAGCCAATCTTTTCCCATGGTCAAGCTAATACATCTCTACCTACATTGTTGTGTAGCAATGGTAAAAGAATGACAACCACGAACAAGCGATAGCCACAACAATTGGTGTTGGACCATCTCTCTTCTTTATTTTATTCCTTTCATTCACTTCACATACTGCCCAACTGCTTTTGATTGGATCGGTTTGTATGCCTCTTCATGACAATATTATCTACGCAGCCGTCAGATTAATAATTTCAATTGGAAGACACAATTCAGTTGTATTATAACATTTATATAATGAGTGCCACTCATGTTGAACCTCATGCCTTGATCTTTCTCAGATTATATGCATGCCAAGCTCACCTGACCATGTTCATTCCATGTGCCAATTATTTATCATTTCACTCAAAATGGAAAAAAAGATTTTTAATGCAACAGAATTGATCATATATTCAACTAAAGTTCCCTTCTACTTTTATCATATAAGCCTCAAAAGCAGTTTAGTAAGCACCACCACTTTCAGAGTTTTGTTGTCCCATACAAAACCAATCCCAGCCATTCATGTTCTCCCTCTGAGCTAAAAGTAGGGTTCGTGCCATCCATGAAGGAGTGCCACCATGACTTCTAAAAACATGCATCGTGAGAACTTGTTATTTGTTCCTTGTTTCATTAATTTCCAATAGGTTCCACCACTGCTCAGATTCAGGCCGAACCCCACAATATATTAATTGACAGTGTATATTATGAAAAGTTACATTCCAATTTATCACATTCATTGATGAATTTGCCAATTGATGAACGTATTTAATATCTATACTTCCAAACCATGTCATGTGTTCTTGGTATGCATTAACAGACGATCAATTTGCGAGAAACGACCGCACAATAACTAACAACAGAACATGCTCTGGTTGGATGAATTAATTTGGTCCTTCTTCTGTATTTCCCCAAACTTTGGTTGGATCATTTAATTATTAATTACTTGATTAAACGATGGGGAACAGAAAGGCCAAAAAGCAATCGTAGATCACTAGAATCTTAGCTATATTATCTATTGAGCAGTGGTGGTGGTGGTGGTTAACCTTGGAGGGTGGATCATACGCCAGTCCACATCGTGCCAGCTCGTCCTTGATTGGATTGCAAGCATAAGTTTAACATGGGTCAAGTCGAGCCAAGTTTTTACCTAATTTGCATCGAACTCCGGAGATAATAATAGTTGAAATCAATTGTCTAGATTGAGAATATATCATTTGTTAGTATTAAAATGGGCTCTTAAAGTATTCTCCATTGATTATACCTATACACCCTAAAGGGTACGTTAATTAAAGAGTGTAGTAACAGGTGAAAAAGAGAAAATAATACTCCATTTATTTTTTCCATTTTTTTTTTTATAAAAAGAGTCATATATCTATTTAATTATAAATTTTAACATTTTAAATTAGATTGATCTTCTAGTTTGAAAATTACATAGTCATACTCTCACGCCTAGTCATACGTTTAGGTAGGACAAGTAAACCCAAACTTTAAAATCTTGCCAACTTAAACCCCAAATAGATTTTGGTAAAGCTACTAGTTCAAAACCCCAAACAATTAAGAGTTTCTTTTTCCTTACATCACAATCGACAATTTTATTTTATTTTAGTTTTTGAGAAAAAAAAAGGAAGGAGGCCATATTTTTTAAAAAAACATTTTTAAGTCAATCAGTAATAGTCATCGATTCTGTAATTAAAAAAGAACAATTTGACTCAACTTTCGAGTCAAATGAAAACTATGGTCAAAATTTTCATGTGTTTCTTCAACATCGTAAAAAAATGGTATATTTATAACTTCCACAGCTTTTATATAATATAATTATTAAACTACAGGACTAGATATACTCACGTACAGATCCCAATCCCATACGGAATTAACATGCACCATGTGACACTAAAACAAGAGAAAGGAACAAAAATCAACACACACCACCGCCTTCCTTTTCCTTCCCTTCCCAGCTAATTCCTTCTTCCTTTTCGGAGCTGGCAATTTATTATATACGATACACAAACATGTTTAACTCCATGCTTGTCCATTTCACGCCTCTGGTCCCTCACTTGCGCTTCAAGATAACTCAAACTCTTCCTTCCACCTTCTCGTCTCTCATTTCTTTATCTCCTCGACTAGCTCAGCTAAACTGTCATATACGATCCATTTCCTTTTACTTTAATATGCGTTCTTAAAAATTACACAATAATAAAAGAAAGGTTGTGCAAAAGCTGTAAAGTTACGTAGAGACTCTGTCTGTCCCATGTATGCACGCACGCACGCTATTTATGCATCCCCCAATCCTCATCCTCCTCATTAGCTAGCTAGCTCTTTCCTTGCTTCGGTTGCGTAAGGCAACGGCACTGTCCAACTCGACACGTTACGAGATTCCCATGGCAGCCTAACGCGTCACGTGATCCCCATGTGATCCTCTTCTCTGATGATTAACTTGTTAGCTAGCTCGTCTTTAATTAATCTTTATTTTAATTAAAACTAATCTCAACCGCCGCCGCGAGTGAAATTAATTTGACCGAAGGCTTCATTAAACATCCACCGCGCGTCGCACATCGACACGTGTAGGTTGGCCGTCGTTCGTCGGGCGCGTTTTGGATCCGGAAGGAGAATACCGGATAAGAAACGGGACCGTTACCCAGTTCTCCCATCTCCAAATCGAAATGTGTCCGTCGTTTTGTGCTATATTAAATTTTGAAATAAAATGGAGGATCAACAACTGGCGGATAATTGCGTCAATCGTATGAAGGGCTTACACTGTTGGATCCGGATAGTAGGACACGTGGGAAGACGAACGGGTCGAGTGACCGGTTATAGGATGTGAATCCGTGTGCGGTCACCGGATGAGCCGGTGGGCGTGGGAGGGAGTCAAAAACGTTCTAATGATTTTAAGCCAAAATGGGATGGTTTACAGGGGGTTTTTAGCCATCAGAGAGAGAGAGGGAGAGGGAGGAATCGAGCGTTTCTTGGGAGGAAGGAACAAGGGGTTGAGGAAGGGAATTTGGTCGCCAATTCGTGGTTTGGCCTCTCGTGATCCTCCGATCTCGCCTCCGCTTGAGCTGGGACAAAATTTAGTGCGAATAGCTATATTTTCTCGGCGATCTCTTCGGAATTGGAGATCCTTAAGCTGAGAGCGTCGTTCCTCGTCGTCGCCACAGGTGATTGGATCCGTCTCTGCTCCATTTCTCTCTAGTGTGGTTTTTCTGATGGTTTATCGAGTGCGGATTCCTGCCTTCTTCTTTGATCATGGCAAATATGTTGTTTTGTGTCAGGTTTATGTTCCATCTTGAATTGATTTTGTTACTTCTTCTCTTTTTTTTCCTGGCCTGATGTCGTCGTTTTTTCATAGACAATCTGAATTTCTCTGCGAAAAGCTTTGCCATTTCCGTCAAAATTCGGTGGCTTTCCTTTCCTATCTGCTCACGCAATTAGACCCGAGGAGCCGAAAAAGAAAAACTTAAACCTTTATTTAGTATTTTTCTGTTTCTTGTGGTTTTGGATCTGGAACCTGAAATGCTTCCGCCTTACGGTTCTCTATCCTTGTGACATTCATCTCATTTTTTTTATTTTTTTTGGATCGCTAAAATTTTCTTGGGGTTGGATATTTATTTATTTATTCTCGTTTTAATCTACATGTAGTCGTGCTTTGTGGTAATTACAAGGAATTGCTTGGCGCATTTGAACCTTAAAGTCGGCAATCAAATTTCATTGGGAGTTGAACGTGGATTATTAAATTTTAATCTTAATTTGTTTTCGTGAACCACCAAGTTATTCGATCATTGAATTTCATAAATTTTAGCCTGCCTGAAATTTTGTTGTTTCCTTTTTTTTGTGACAGATTTAGGAAAGAATGGTGCTTCTTTTTTGAAATTGCTGCGCCTACTTGTGATGAATCTTTCGGGTTTGGTGGTTCAGAACGGGATGCCAGGCGAATCAAGTGCTTATGCAGCCCCTATGGTGCCACATTTTCCCAAATCAGCTAGGGTATGCTTACAAATCCAAATTTCATATGGTGAGCTCGGATCTATATTGTTGATCTAACTTTTGCATGTTTTTCGACAGGGGAAGCGTTCAGCAAGAAAGAAGACTGAGGATCAGCAGATGTGTGCAATCGATTTGCTTGCCAATCTAGCAAGCAAATTGTTGTCAGAAAGGGAAAATTTGCCAAGTCCAAATCACAATATTCAAACATCTTCCCCTGTTTCAGTACGTGGTACGGTTAAATTAGAGAAAATTGATGCACAGAAATTGGTAAAGTTTGAGGCTTGTGATCAGCTAAGTTGTAACGAAGATCCACATTGTCACAAAAAATTCCTAAAAGGGAAGACAAATGACTTGTGCAATCATTCAATGGCCTCACAAGCCACGCCACCAGAGGATGCTATTACCCAAGAACAGAAGTTGATTGGTAAGAAAGCAAAAAGTGTGCATGGTTCCTACGTCGTTTCTCAGAAATGTGGTGCAGAGAAACTTGATTCTAGTACCATAGTATTGCATGACCTAAAAGAAGTCAAGAGCAAGGCAACATTCCGAGCTGAACAAATGGACAGAGATGTAAAAGATGAGAAAGATTTATACAGGAATAGTGCTGACAATCGAAAGAATTATTATGAAAATTTTGCTGCTTTAGTTAGCTCCGACAACAATTGTGATATTCCCTCGAACATGAACAGCATTCGCCGGAAGCTCTTCATTCCCAAGCAGGAAGATCATGTGGATCCTGCTACAGATAAAGATGATGAGAATTCTTCAGAATGCAGTCAATATGTTGTTGCTACCAAGACCTCTAGGTTTCAGCACACAGGTGATAGCCATAGGATAAGAAAGCTTTTAGCATCTAGATTGAGGAAAGTAGCTCCAGCAATATCACAGGATGGAAAGAAAGCTAATTATGGTACGCCAATCACTCCCTTCAATTATCCCATAACTTATCAAACAAATACTCTTGTTATTGTTAAGCTCATGTGTTTCTACGTTTTTTGTTTCCACAATGCAAATCTCATGCATTTCAGCATTGATTTTTTTTTTTTTCACTTCAGATACAGAAAACAAGACTTCTTTACCTGGTAAGAAAATTGATTATTCACGTCCAAGAACATTGACGAACCCCTTCAGGAAAAGAAAATTGTTTGATCATTATTCTGCGTCAGCTTCTGATGGAGGGATTTATTGCGAAGGTGTGACAATTTGTCTTGTTGAAAGGATGATATCTATTTAGAAACAAATGACCATATGACATATCGTTTGATTGTTTGTAGATTTAAGTTGGTTAATATCTACATGAATACTTCCATTTAGGATTGGGTGTTAATAAATATTATTTTTGTTTTTACAGCAAAGGATGAATGGTCTTCAACGAAAGTAAGCAAATCATGCAATAGTTCTTCAGACTACCATGGTAAGCAGTGGAATGGCTAAACCATGTGCCATTATTGGTGTTTCATTTTCCTTTATTTTCGTTCCTTTAATTTCAATTCTGATATGGGTAGGTCCTAATGGGTCTTTTATTTTATTTATCCTTTTATTTAGTTAAATTGAGGATCAAGTCTTTTGAGGTGCCAGAACTTGTTGTTGAGGTTCCTGAAACAACTACTGTTGGTTCGCTAAAGGTATACAATTATTTCAACCCCATTATAATACTTCCATCTCAGTAGTATGTATGAGATTGTCATCAAACCCAAACAGTTGGAACAAACACACGGTTTGATCATAATCATGATGTTGTGCATGTGAGATTATGCGTGCAATTGATTATACAAAAGATGGCGGTGTATTTTCCTTTAAAATTTGCTTGATTCTAGGGTTTAACCCATTTTTTATTTGTTAAAACTAGTAGTTGAACATTTTGATTATTACTTTATCGTCATATTGCCCAAGCATGTGTGCTTAGTGTTGTTGGTTCAATGCATCACAGACTCACTTTCTGATATTTTAGAAACCATTATATTTATTTCTACTTTAACCCAGCATTATCCATGCATGTGCGCAATTATATTAGTCTGTTTTAGTCCCTAACCCATTTACAGTATTTGCTTTTATTCTATTTTTGTGAATGCCAAAGTTGTTGAGCAACAGATTTAATGTTTTTTCCTCCATGCCACGTGTTGATATGTTATGCAGAGGACGGTTTGGGAGGCTATAACTACTATCCTTGGAGGCGGGTTGCATGTTGGTATTCTTCTTCAAGGAAAGAAGGTTGCAGATGATAGCCAAACCTTGCACCAGGCTGGAATTTTGCATAGCGACAAGTTAGGTGATTTGGGCTTTATGTTGGAGCCCAATAATAGACATGTTCCAGAAGAACTGACATGCTCTAAAGACCCTCATCTTCTAAGTCTGGGTTGTTCTCCTTATCAACTAGACAGGTAAGTGAAGTACATAGTTGATTTTGTCTTCTTTTGCCTATACTGTTTAATAAAGTGTATCACTGTCTATTTGTTTGTGCTTTTGATAGATTTCCACCTGTAGTTCCTTCTGCCATAGATCAATTGGGAAATGAAGCTACTCAAAAATGTGCAAAGGCCTCTCCTGAGAGTGGTCATGATTCAATTCAGTCACAAACCAATGCGTCATCACCTGAAAAGCAAACTGCCAGTACACTACCTCTGGTTGCAATGCCACAACCACTAAATGTGGAAGCAATGGCCATTGTTCCTCTTCCTAACAAGCCTAAGATCAAATCATGTCAAATTGCTCAACGTCGAGTTCGAAGGCCATTCACTGTTGCTGAAGTGGAAGCCCTCGTCCAGGCAGTGGAAAAGCTTGGTACAGGAAGGTTCGTTTTGCTTGTGAAAACTGATGCTATATATTTGGTTACTGCAAGCATGCTCTCTTATGGGCTTCTCTGGTTCATTTATTTATTTATGTTTAGGTGGAGAGATGTCAAACTTTGTGCTTTTGAGAATGAAAAGCACCGGACATACGTTGATCTAAAGGTACTTACACTAAACTTGAGTGCTTAATTTCCAAATTATTTATTTCTGAATCTGTGTTCCTTGTTGTCTAATGCATCAGTGCCTCTTCTTACGATCAAAATTTAGACTAATCGTGACTGCTATAAATTATCAAGAAAACATAAGATTGTAATCTATCCATTTTTGTTGGGAAAAAAAAACATCTATACGACGGACAAGCTAACCTTGCTGACTCCTCTGATTGACGCAGGATAAATGGAAGACATTGGTACACACAGCCAGGATTTCGCCGCAACAAAGAAGAGGAGAACCTGTCCCTCAAGAGCTTTTAGATAGGGTTCTGTTAGCCCATGGCTATTGGTCCCAGCAACAAACCAAGCTTCAGGTGAAATCGCTTCCCGCGTCTGAGACTCTCTTACTCCTCTCATACCCTCGGAAGTAGAAACCATTTGATTCATGTAGATAAACAGATTCTACAATTTTTTTTAAAAAAAAAAAAAGGGGAAAAGGTTAAATAGCCGATAAAACTCTTTGACCTTCAATCACCATACCGTCATTCTTCACCACTATTCTTTCACGCGGAAGTTCTTTAGGAAGAATAAGGAAATGAAGATTAGTTTTTTCTTCGATTGTATACGATAGACAATGATCCAGGAAAACAGCATTGATTGTGCAAAAGAAACAAGGTAGTCGTGTCACTAACCGGTGACTTCTCATTTGTTTAATTCATTCTTTTCCGTGGAGTCTGCTTGTGCCTTGAAGATGCCGAGCTTACTTCTTTTATTTGCTTCTCTTTCAATGTTGTATTGATTAACTGTTTTTTCTTATTCACAATTCACCCTTTACTTCATGTAACACATGATTCATTTATAACATTTATTTGATGTTGTGAACTATGCAATTTAATGTTGAGATTAAGTGCTATTTACTTCGGTGAAATTACTGAATGGATCCATCAAGTTGATAAATAATGAAATTGCTTCTGTGAGATTGGAGTTGTATACTTGGTATTGAAATTTGGGATTATTAATTGCTAATCTTATTGCACTGGACACTTGTGGGTTAGTATGCATATCCAATAGAGTATTTGATGTAGGGGTGTCAAAAATAAATCCGATCTAATGATCTAATCTGAGTCGATCTGAAAAAAGTTAGGTTTGGATTGGGTATTTTTGGATTTGGGTTAAAGGGTTTTGGGTTGAAAATTTTTAGATTGGATTCGGATGGATATGAATTTAGAGTTTAGTAGATTTTTTGAGGTTAAATTAAATTTTATTTAAAAAATTAAGATAATTCTACGTATATTAATATCAATGTAGTATGATAATGATAAAATATTAAGATAAAAATAAAAAATTATAGGAAAAATAGTAAAAAAAAAATCATTTTAAAAAAATCATGAATCTAATTTTTGGATTGAAAAATTATATGAAAAATTATTAAAAAAAAGTCATTTTCAATTAGATTTTTGAATTGGGTTCGGATTGATCGGATTTGGATTTAGGAGCTTCAGGTTGGGTAAAAAAAATTTAATCTGATCCGAAATTGATTTGAGACCCTTAATGTTTGGTTATATTATTTTTGTCATTATCCATTGTAACTTTTTTATATTAAAGATACGTATACGTTATTTCAACCGTCGAGTGTAAGTTGTTTATACTAAAGATACGTGGATGTAGAGGTGTAAATGAGCTAAGTCGCTCGTGAGCTATTCGAAGCTCGATTCGATAAAAATTCGTTTGAGCTCGTTTAATGAGGCTCATTAAGATAAACAAACCAAGCTCAAGCTTCACAATATTCGGCTCGTTAGCTCGTGAACATGTTCGTTAAACTCATAAATCAACTTTTAAATAAAAAAATAATAATTTTGATATTAAATTTATAGATTTTACACTCTACTTATGAAAAACTTAGACAAATATATTAAATTTATTTATTAGAATAAAATTATAAATTTTAACCAGAATATTATAATTTTTAAAAAATATATAATTAAGTTTTTAATGAATATTTAAATTTATAATTTATATTTATTAAACTCGTTTAGGTTCGATAAAAGCTCGAATAAACTCGTGAGCCATGAATATATTCATTAAATAAAATTCGAGTTCGGCTCGATTATAAACGAGTCAAACTCAAACATCCAAAAATTCGATTCGACTCGGCTCGACTCGTTTACACCTCTACGTGGACGTTATTTAAGCTGAATGCTAGGGAGTCGCCAGTGAGGAGTGAGGAGTGAGGATAATCGTAGAATGAAAAATAAACTGAATTATAAAACTTTTTTTTTATTAAAATGGAAGAAACTATTTTAACTTTTATGAAATTCATAACTACAAGTCGTCCTTTTTTAATCTGTCCTTCAGGCTAAATCGAGCATAAAATTACAAATTAACGATTACACGTCTTAAATATGATATGATCTGCATAGCTGTATTATAAAATTGATGAATGAATCTACGACGGAATCAAGGTAAATGCGGAGGCTAGTGCCTAGTTGATTAGAGATAGTTTTATTATAGTAGGATAACGTCTTAACAAAAAATAGTTTAATTCTCTAATTAGTCCGTTATAAATTCATCTTATAATTTATTTCTTTTTACATATCATGAAGACGAAGTATAAAGGACGTTTAAGATAAACATAATTATATTTTACTATAATATGGAGGCTGCTATGAAGTGGCTAGGGGAGGTTACTTAACCACTATTTTGTGGCTAGATTTAGCTGCAATTAAGCGAGCTCAGCCATGATTTCACATGCAAACGATTTCATAATTAATTCAATTATAATTTCATTGTAGTGTCTGACTACGATTTTGCCATTAGATGGTTAAGCAGTTAAGCTTAATTATGAAATCATCATCGAGCTAGTCGACCAATTCAGTCGTGATTTTCTAACTTCCGATCCATTGATGTGTGATTCAATTTGATTTCCTGAACGGAACAAGGAGTCTACCTTATTTATTATAAATAATTATTTTCTTATATTAAAAAAATAAATTAATTATATTTTAATTTATTAATTTTAAATGAGATAAATATTTTAGAGATCATTTAGGTGAATTAGAAAAAAAAATATTAGATAACTACAAAAAATAATGGGATTGATCCTCTCTTAGAGCTATAGAGATAGCGTGCGGATGACTATAGACGGATGCTTGATTGGAGTAAAACTTTTTTCTTCTTGGCGAAGTTTCCTTGCGATCTTGCGCACAGGCCGACGATCCAACATAGAATTAGTGACCAAAGACCATAGAAGGGGATGCCTGGCAAGACCCTCCGATGTTCAAGTTCGTACGATTTTGGGCAGAGGAATCAAGAACCAGGAAGAGCTGCGAGAATAGAGTTCAAATGATGTAGATTATATACCTTGCCAACGGAGAGGACCTCCCTTTTTATATCACCTTTCATAACCTCCGTGATCATGAAGTGACCTCGTCTATAGGAGTTTGTTAGTTTATTGTGTAATAAGTATCCGAGAAATCTTTTATCTACCTACAAATGTACCACTTTTGTCGCTTCTGACTTAGACCTTTGATGAAGTTATTACAAGAGTATGGTGTCATAAATGATTGCCCAATAGGAAACAAGATGACTTCAGAAGGAGGTTTCAAAGAAATATTCCCCGATAACTCTGATAGGTTGTTAAAATATTGTCTACTGTTTGTCTGTTAAATATATATTAACCAGCTAATAAGGCTGACCGTCCTTATGTGTATCATTGCATTAAGTTGTTCTGTTATATATTGAATGTTGTCATAAATTTGGTTAGAAATTCATATGATACGTTAATCATGCTAGAAATCCGCTTAGGTAACCCTTTGATAAATCGTGTGCACTGAAGATTCATTCAACAATAAGTATGCAAATGGGTAGTCTCAAGATTCCTCGAGGCCCTAGGCAAAAATAAATTAAAAAAAAATCCTTTAATATATTTTAAAAATTTGTTCTCAAGTTTTTCATTTGAATTTGGGATTGAGAATGACCAGTTTTAAAAAAAAATTGATTTATTTTTAAAAAAATAAAATATTATTTTATATAAATCTAGTTTTCTCGCTAATATTTAGATAATTTTTTTAATACTGTTAAATTATTTAATCTTTTGGAGACATTGAACGTTGATCCGGCGGTAAGAACATGGGACCCCCATTTTAAGGAGTCGACGTCACGTGGAAGTCAAAGGGCCAGGTGGTCCATCGGAAAAGGAGGGACCGACCGGACGCTCGAGAGAAGGTCGGGCCGATCGGCTGACCTGAGAAGGGTGGCTGACCGACCGGATGGCCGACCGGTGTTTAACTGACGGTCAAAAGGCGCCCCGATGGGAGTCGGGGTTCCGGCGCTCGATTGAACAGGAACGAAGGACCGAGCGGAAGTCACGCTCGGTCGAAGACATAAGGTAGCATACTGCTGACAGTCTCCACAAAGCACATTACCAAGAATCTCCCAAGTAGACCACTATATGTGTCCGGCCGGACGTAAGGCGGAGGCTAGCCGACCAGACGCCCGGTCGGGAGTAAGGGGGAAAAGGACAAGGGACATCTTTTTCTGACAACGGGCATGTTCTACGTGCGGACCATACTCAAAATCCGACGGCAGAAGGATCTGCTGTCCCATCAGAGACGTGCTCAAACTATAGCAGTATGGTGTCAGGTAAGCTCCTCTGACAAGCTCACACTACGGTATGGGAAGGACACGTGTACACCTCGGTGTGTGTGCACTCGCTTCTCCACAGCCCTATATAAAGGCCCTCCCTCTTCGTCGGAGGTACGCATTCTACGATTCTTGGAGCCACTTTCTGGTTGAGCTTTGCCTGACTTAAGCCTCCGGGAGCCCCTTCCCGGCCCGACTTCTGTGCAGGTTCACCGGAGGTCCGGGCGGATAGTCAGCAGATCTACGTCAGTCGCTTGGAGAGCGCCACGTGCCCAGCGTCCGTTGATTCAGCTTTCGGACAGGATCAATTTTGCGCCGTCTGTGGGAACGCTCCTGCATCCGATCAGAAGCAATGGACGAAGCTGGACGACAGCACTCGGTGATGCTCTCCACAGAGGAGCTCGATGCTTTGATCGAAACAAGAGCCGCCAAGCTTATGGAACAGAGACAAAAGTCACTAGCCGAGTGGGCGGAGCAGCAAGCAACATCAGCATCAGGTGGCCGAGCGGAAGCACCGCAGGCCACAGTTGCATTCCATCGGGCCCTATTCCGCACTCCTGAAGCCGCAGCAACTAATCGTGATCGGGGATCTTCTTCGGATGAAATGCCAAGACGAGATAAAAAAGGGAAAGCCCCCCGAACGGACGCCTCTCCCGAGCGGATTAACCGTCAATTTTCAGAGGCTATTCTACGAGACCCCCTGCCCAAGCATTATGTGCCTCCGGCGATCGGTGAGTACAACGGAACCACCGATCTGGATGATCATTTGGGTAAGTTCGACAACACGGCCACTCTTCATCAGTACACAGATGGAGTGAAGTGTCGAGTTTTTCTTACCACCCTCTCGGGGTCGGCCCAACAGTGGTTTCGGAGATTACCGGACGGATCTATCTCAAGTTTCAAAGACTTCCGAACGGCCTTCCTCCACCACTTCGCAAGCAGTCGGCGCTATCAAAAAACCAGTGTTAGTCTGTTTGCCATCAAACAGGAAGCCCGCGAATCGCTCCGAGCCTACATCCAGCGGTTCAACAGAGTGGCCATGGATATTCCAACGGCCACCTCGGAGACCATGATGAATGTCTTCACACAAGGCCTCTTGGATGGGGATTTCTTTCGATCACTCATTCGGAAGCCGCCCCGGGACTACGACCACATGCTACACCGGGCCAACGAATACATCAACGTGGAGGAAGCCCAAGCGGCCCGGAAAAAAGAAACTCCAACTGAGCGGGCTCCTCCTACCGAACGGAAGCCGCACGTTGCTCATCAGCCACCCAGAGGACCGAGGGCCGAAGCAATCCGCTCCCCCCATGCTAGGTCTCACGTGCAAGAGGTAGCTGTCTCTCGGCCCAAGGCAAAGAAGAAATGAACCCCAATGTTCTGCTCCTTCCACCGGACGGACACACAACACCAGGGATTGCCGGAGTCTTCCTCTAATCGCCCACCCCGTCCCCAGGAGTGGCGGTCGTTGATCGTCATCAGCCGACAAGCGACAGAGGCCTCGTGAAGCCGATCGGGCGATAGCTGACAGGCGACAACAGCAGACGCCCGAGCGACATCGCTCTCCGAGGCGGGAGAATCTCCGGATGTCTAGGGAACGACCCCGACCGTCCGCTCAGGAAGAAGAAAATAGAAGTAATACTTCCCGATGCGATATCAACATTATTGCTGGCGGGCCGACCGGAGGCGACTCTAACCGAGCAAGGAAGGCGAGCGTCCGGCAGCTCCAGATCCATGCGGTCGGCTGCAGCCAGGAACAGACAAGTGGACCCGAAATCAGTTTTGGGCCCAGGGACTTGGAAGGAGTTGAAGTCCCCCACGACGACACTCTTCTCATCAAAGCGGTAATAGCCAATTACACAATACACCGCGTTTTTATTGATACAGGAAGCTCGGTCAACATCATGTTCAAAAAAGCCTTCGATCAACTACAAATTGAACGAGCCGAGCTGCTGCCCATGATAACCCCCCTTTACGGGTTTACGGGCAATGAAGTTCAGCCGGTCGGACAGATCCGGCTGACCATATCGCTGGGAGAAGAGCCGCTCAGAAGGACGCGGACTGCAAACTTCGTCATCTTGGACTCTCCGTCGGCGTACAATGTCATATTGGGACGACCGACTCTAAGTGAGTTCCGAGCGGTCATCTCCACCTTCCACCAGAAAATCAAGTTCCCAGTAGAAGACAAGGTGGGAGAAGTACGAGGAGATCAACTGGCAGCTCGGTGATGCTACGTCGAGATGGTCCGAGCTGAAGCCAATGCCGCTCGGAAGGCGCCACGAATCGAGGTGAACGCTATAACTGAAAAACCTCTCTCTTTGGTTTATGAAGAAAAAGAGGAAGTGCAGATTCACCCGACCCGATCGGAGGCCACAACGTTCGCTGCGGCCGATCTGGAGGCCAACCAGAAAGAGGAAGTGATCAAATGCCTCCAGAGAAACCGTGATGTCTTCGTCTGGTCAACGCATGAGCTGCCCGGAATTTCATCGAGTATAGCGCAACACGAGCTCCACGTCCGACCAGACGCTCGGCCGGTGAAGCAAAGAAAAAGGGATTTCAGCGCTGAACAGAATGCCATCATCCGGGCAGAGGTTGAGAAGCTTCTGGAGGCTGGCCATATACGCGAAGTTCAGTTCCCAAGTTGGCTGGCGAACGTAGTATTAGTATCCAAGCCAGGCAACAAGTGGAGAGTGTGCATAGATTTTCGGGATCTCAACAAAGCTTGCCCGAAAGAGTTTTATCCTTTGCCTCGGATCGATCAACTGGTGGACTCCACAGCTGGCTGCGAGTTGATATGTATGCTCGACGCTTACCAAGGCTATCATAAAGTGCCGCTCGCCCGAGAAGATCAAGAAAAAGTCAGTTTCGTTACAGCTGACGGCACCTATTGCTATAATGTGATGTCGTTCGGATTGAAGAACGCGGGAGCCACATATCAACGTCTGATGAACAAAGTGTTCAAGGAGCAGATCGGGCGAAATCTGGAAGTATACGTGGACGACATTCTCATCAAATCCGTCCGAGCGGCCGATCTCTTCGAAGACATGGAGGAAACTTTCCGAACGCTACGGAAATATGGAGTCAAGCTAAACCCTCAGAAGTGTCTGTTCGGAGCAAAAGGGGGGCGTTTCTTGGGATACATAGTGACTGAGCGGGGCATCGAAGCAAATCCCAGCAAAGTGAAAGCATTACAAGATATGTCGCCCCCGAGAAATCTGAGGGAAGTGCAGCGCTTGACCGGTCGGATAACAGCATTGTCCAGATTCATCTCAAAGACCGCCGATCGGAGTCTCCCATTCTTCAAAATCTTGCGCAAAGCCACTAAGTTTCACTGGGACGAAGAGTGCGATCGGGCGTTTGAAGATCTGAAGGCATACCTGAACTCTCTGCCTGTGCTAGCCAAGCCAACTACGGGTGAGCCACTTTGTATTTATTTATCTTCAACTGAGCAAGCAGTCGGCTCGACACTAGTGAGGGCGAACGGAGAAGAGCCTGTATATTTTCTGAGCCATATTTTAAAAGATGTTGAATCTCGCTACACCGGGCTCGAGAAGCTGGCTTTCGCTTTGGTCCTCGCCGCTCGGCGCCTCCGTCCCTATTTCTTGGCTCATACCATCATTGTCCGGACGAATAGTCCATGGGGAAGAGTGCTATTGAACCCAGAAGCGTCCGAACGGCTCATCAAATGGACAACGGAGTTGAGCGAATTCGACATCCAGTACCAACCCCGTTCGACGATAAAGGCACAGTCCTTGGCGGATTTTGTCACCGAAGTACAAAGCCCAGAACCCGAAGCCATGTGGAAGATATTTGTGGACGGATCGGCCACTCGGCTCGGGAGCGGTATTGGTGTATTAGTGCTTTCTCCCCAAGAAGAAAAGATGCATCTATCCGTCCGGCTTGATTATAGAGCTACGAATAATGAAGCAGAGTATGAAGCCCTTATAGCCGACTTACAGGCCGCCCGGCATGTAGGGGCCGGACGGGTGATGTTGCATTCAGACTCTCAGTTGGCCGCTCAGCAGCTCTCTGGCACCTTTGAGATTAACAACGCTCGGCTCAAACTCTACGCCGAAGCCTTTGAAAAACTCAAGGCCGATTTCAGAGAGGTCATTATTCAGAAGATACCCCGAGCGGAAAACCAGGCAGCAGATGAGTTAGCTAAACTCGCAAGTTCAATAATGTCGGTCGCCATCCAACAGCCTATTGAGCAAGTATCTCTAGTGGCACACGTCGACCGGATGGAGGGCCTCGAGTTTCCGAGCGACTGGAGAACAACCATCATGGAGTTTCTTCGATCGGGGGCAACACCATCCGATCGGGAAACAGCCCAGCAATTAAGAAGGAGAGCCGGTCGGTTCACGCTTATTGGAGACTAGCTCTACAAGAAGGCTTTCTCCCGCCCGCTGCTGAAATGCGTGAGCTCGGAAGACGCGGCGTACATCCTCCAAGAAGTGCATCAAGGATCGTGTGGAGGACATCCGGGCGAACGATCGCTGGCTAAGAAGATCCTGCTGGCCGGATACTTCTGGCCAACCTTACAAGCAGACGCCGCTCGGACCGTGTCGACGTGCCTTTCTTGCCAAAAGTATCATAATTTCTCACACCGACCGGCTGAGGAAATGAAGGCAGCTATTGTGTCCTGTCCGTTCGACCAATGGGGAATAGATATAGTGAGTCCGTTTCCCATGGCGACCGGGCAACGGAAATTTCTACTGGTGGCGGTCGATTATTTTTCTAAGTGGGTGGAGGCCGACCCGCTAGCCAAGATCACCGAGCAGATGGTCAAGAAGTTTATCTGACAACATATTATCTGTCGGTTCGACATCCCTCGCCGACTCGTTTCCGACAACGGACGGCAATTCACTGGAAAGTTGCTCGAAGATTGGTGCACAAGTTATGGCATTGAGCAACACTTCACGTCCGTGGCATACCCCCAGAGCAATGGTCAAGCCAAAGTAGCCAATCGGGAAATTCTTCGTATTCTGCGCGCCCGGCTCGACCATCTGGGAGGAAGTTGGGTGGATGAAGTGTCGAGCGTCCTATGGGCCATCCGAACGACCTCAAAGGAAGGAACGGGCGCCACACCTTTCCATCTGGTGTACGGCGGCGAAGCGGTGATTCCTGTCGAAGTCGGCGTCGATTCCGTCCGGATCCAGAATTATGATGATGACAACGCCGAGCAGAGGAACATGGAGCTGGATTTGGTTGATGAGGAGCGAGCCAAGGCGTCCGTCCGGCTAATGGCGTACCGGCAACGGATGAAGCAAAACTACAACCGGCGCGTAATCCCCAGATCATTCCAGGTCGGCGACCTTGTCTGGAAGAAAGTAAAGCCGGTCGGCGACGTCGGCAAGCTAGAAGCTCCTTGGGCAGGCCCCTTCAAAATCATCGAGAAACTTTGTTCAGGTGCTTATTATTTGGAGGATGAAGACGGGCGGCAGCTAGATCGACCATGGAGCGCGAATCATCTCCAGCCGTACCGAGCTGGGTGAGAGGTGCGTTGATGTAATTTTATATATGTTTTGGCCGCCTATGTCCTTGTAATGCAGGAAGCAGAAATAATTAAAGGATGGCAAATAGCTTCGCCGAACGACAGTGTCAAGATTAGCCTTAATGGTCGTCGAGCTCCGACGTTAAAAATCGAGAGACGAGCCGGCGTCTATAAACCCTCCGAGCGGAAGGCCGTCGGCTCCGACGTTAAAAATCGAGAGACGAGCCGGCGTCTATAAACCCTCCGAGCGGAAGACCGTCGAGCTCCGACATTAAAAATCGAGAGACGAGCCGTCACCTAAACCCGGCGGAAGGCCGTCGAGCTCCGGCGTTAAAAATCGAGACGAGGCGTCTATAAACCCTCCGGCGGAAGGCCGTCGAGCTCCGGCGTTAAAATCGAGACGAGCGGCGTCTATAAACCCTCCGAAGGGAAGACCGTCGAGTTCGACGTTAAAAATCGAGAGAGCCGGCGTCTATAAACCCTCCGGCGGAAGATCGTCGAGCTCCGACGTTAAAAATCGAGAGCGGAGCCGGCGTCTATAAACCCTCCGGCGGAAGACCGTCGAGCTCCGACGTTAAAGAGACGAGCCGGCGTCTATAAACCCTCCGAGCGGAAGACCGTCGAGCTCCGACGTTAAAAATCGAGAGACGAGCCGACGTCTATAAACCCTCCGAGCGGAAGACCGTCGAGCTCCGACGTTAAAAATCGAGAGACGAGCCGGCGTCTATAAACCCTCCGAGCGGAATACCGTCAAGCTCCGACGATAAATATCGAGAGACGAGCCGGCGTCTATAAACCCTCCGAGCGGATGAGGCCAATAAAAAGGACTGCAAGTGTCCAAGAAACTCGCCGTCAATATCGTTCGACCGTCTCTACGTTCCGCTCGGCTCAGAACCCAAAAGTACTTCATCGGCTCTACTATCAAAGCGGAATATTACATATTTAGCCGAACGGAAGGGTCACGCCAAATACTTCGTAAAAATCCCTTTCGGATGCTAGAGGTGTGATAATAGATGGGCGAACAACACATATTAGCTAGCTAAAGGGGCAAAGTACGCGAAAGGAAAACATTGCATTAAAAATAAAACTTCAAGCTGAGCGGCTAAGTACAAAAAAGGATCATTTTTGGCCGAGCGGCCGAATTACATATTAACTTCCTACTCTAGATAGTCATAGAGATCCTTCGGTATATTGTCAAGAAGCGCCACCTGGTCGGCGGCCGGGATGACGTGGAACTCGGGAAGTTGCCCCTTGGACTTCAAGTAGGTAGTGGTGGCGGCGGCCATGGCAAGGTCGAAAGCAGTGTACATTCGCTCGCAAACTTTTTTTGAAAATTTGGGCGAGCGGATGTAAGTTTGTCTCAGATCAGCAACCCGGCTTGGCTCGGCCTCTTGGTATTCTTTGAAGGCCAATTGAGACGCATCGAGGGATTCTTGTAGAGTTTTCAGCTCGTCCTTATGCTTGATTGCGTCGGCCGCGCGGCCCGCCTTCTCTCGGTCGAGCTGCTCCATCAGCTCTTTGACCTTCTGCTCCAATCCCCGAGCCTCAACATTCTTTTTCTCCATATCGGAGATGGCCGTGTTTTTCCGAGTGGTGGCCAGGGTTATCTTTGTGTCAAGCGACTTGACTTGTCGCTCGGACTCGGCCAAGGCGTGGGCCTGATCGGCCGTCTTCTTCTGTTCGACCGCCAGCAAATTTTGAGTCTTTTTGAGCTCCTTCTGCAGCTCAGAGTACTTCAGGCCGTGAGAACCGGACGAACCGCCTGCTGCTTTCAGTTGCCTTTGTTGGAGCAATCTAGTGACCCTAGGTTTTGATGTTTGGGCAAAGGTTTAAGTTAGGTTTATTGTTGTATTTGATATGCATTGTGAGTGTGCAGGATACAGGTACAACAAGGAAGTCCAAGTGTGATCTTGGCAAAGGAGGAAAGTCCAAGGATGAGTCTTGGCGGTGTAAGTCCAAGCATGTAGTCTTGGCAACGTAAGTCCAAGTGTAACTTGGCAATGGATGAAGTCCCGGAGGCACGACCTCTTGGCAAAGGAAGACCCGACAACAATGACAAGGCCGATGGAAGCTCCAGAAGGCAAGACGTGAAGGATGGGGAGGCATCCGAGGGACGCAAGGCTGATGGAGGAGGCTAGAAGGCTAGGTCTAGGTTGGTCGGGCAGGGACGAGTGCTGAGAGATTGTACTCGGAGTAAAATACAAGAATTAGGGTTTACTGTAGCAGTACTGTAGCGTTACTGTAGCAGTACTGTAGCAGTCGACTGCATGTTTTAGCAGTCGACTGGTGCAGTCGACTGGGGCAGTCGACTAGCAGTGAACAGAATGTGTGAAATCGAGCCGTTGGGGTGTAACGGTCGAATTTCCACAGAGGGCAGTCGACTGCATGTTTTAGCAGTCGACTGGTAGGCGAGGTTTTCAACCCGCGGGCTATAAAACCAAAGCTTGGGAGCTTGGTTTGAGTTGACGAAATTAGACTTGGTTAAGGTCTAATTAGTAGTCTACAAGTGCTCAAGAGTTTTCCTTGTGTCCAAGAGGTCT
This sequence comes from Zingiber officinale, assembly GCF_018446385.1. NCBI lineage: Eukaryota > Viridiplantae > Streptophyta > Magnoliopsida > Zingiberales > Zingiberaceae > Zingiber > Zingiber officinale. Next base: position 11,843,756 of record NC_056001.1, on the reverse strand, counting down.
TGGTGAGTTTGTGGTGAGGTTTCTCCACCCACAAGGAGTTTGAGCTAGCCGGAGGTCTTCCGGGGAGTAATCCACCGACGGATAGGGATCGTCCACCTTACGGACACGCCGTGGAGTAGGAGCTTTATCTCCGAACCACGTAAATGATCGTGTAGCTTGGTTTGCATTCTTTCTTGTCTTATATTTTGTTTAGCTTGTTTATTTTTGTATTATTCCGCTGCGCAAGCTAACAACGTAGGAAGCGAACGATTTGGGTGAGCCGCTATTCACCCCCCTCTAGCGGACGTCAAGGTCCCAACAGCCTTAACTCCTCGTCCACCATCGCCAAGCGGTTGGAGACTGCTATCTCCTCCACCCATCTCTGATGCAAAAGAAAGGAGAAGTTGTTAATGGCCGATCGGAAAAAATGCATGCAGAACTTCGGAAAAAATGAACTTACCCCCGTGGCCTCCTGCATGTGGCTATTGGCCAAGTTGCGGAGGGGGATCATCGCGATGCGCGCCCGAGCGTCGGCCCACATCTCGGCTAGGGGCCCTTTCAAGGTAATGGTGTGCTCGGGCGCGGTTGGTCGGTCGGCTTCTGGAAGCAGCTCTTCAGTCGGGAGATGAAGAGTGACTCGTACTGTGCGGCCATGACCGGGGGTCGTCCGACCGGCGGTCGAAAGAGGGTCAGAAGCCGGCGCCGAAAATTGAGAATGAATGGTCGAACGCTGGACTGGTTGACGAGCGGGCGGAAGAGTGTTGACCGGAATAGCCTCAATAGGGGCTGCCGGCTCGTCCCATTCAGAAGGCGTCCGGTCGGGCGAAATGGCCTCGACCTCTGGAGCCTTGCCTCGAGCAGTTGCAGTGATCCGCTCGGATGGTTGGACTGCGGAGGTAGCCGATCGTAGGGGAGTCTCCACTCGGCGCCTCTTTTGTCGAGGTTGCTCCTCCTCCCGAGCGGAACCTTCCTCTTGGATAGTTGGTCCTCCGCCGGGGGTGGCTCCGCTTGCCACATTCTGCTGAGAGGCCTGAGCGGCCGACTCTGCATGAGTCCCGCTCTCTCCTTCGTGCGAGCCGACCGGCTGGATGCCGAGCGCCTCCATCTCCTTTGCTGCCGCGGCTTCGAGCGCTGCCGCCTTTTTCTTCAAAATGCCGGTCATTACTGACTCCATGACGATGTCCGCTGCAAAGGAAAGAAGAGAAATCAGTTAGCAATTAAAGCATATGCCCAAGTAAAATTCTTACCGAAGCTGCTCGGAAGAGGAGTCCGCGTTGGACTCAGGTCGAAGATGTACATCACTCCTTCGTGAAGAAGCTTATTGATGTCAAGCCGCAGACCGGCTAGCATATTTGCAGCCTGGAGGTAATCCGGTCGGGTCTTGAATTTCTTCAGCTCGGGAGTGGGGGGTAGGTTGACCTGCCACTTGGTCGGGAAGTTGGCATGATCGGGCATACGAATATAGAAAAAATACTCCTTCCAATGTTTATTGGAAGAAGGTAGTTTGTTAAAGAAGACTAAGCCGGGCCGAGCTTGGAACATGAAGGTGCCCGGCTCGGACTGCTTGGGGTAATAGAAATAATAAAAGACCTCTGGTCGGAGGGGGATGTTATGGATCTTGAACAAAACAACAACACCACAGAGAAGACGAAAGGTGTTGGGTACTAGACTGCCGAGCGGAACACAGAAAAAATTACAAACATCTATAATGAAGGGATGTACAGGGAAACGCAGACCGACAGTAAACTGGTCGCGGAAGACACAGAAAGCTCCGCGCGACGGCCTGTGTGGCCGAGCGGAAGGACCGGCTAAAAGAAGTTCAAAATCACCGGGGATTTCAAAATTATCGGTCAGAATATCAAAGTCACGCTGATCAAATCGTGACTGCATGGTAGTGTACCAAGGGCCGAGGGACTGGTCTTCAGGATGAGAAGAGCTAGCCATGGTCCGATTGGAAGAAATTGAAAAGGCAAAAAGGCAGAAGAAAGACGAAAGCAAGCTAAAAGAGTACCTTGGGAGCGAAAACTGGGGAAAGAAATGCGGAGAAAGCACAAGGAGCAGAAAGAAAAGAGGAGAACCTTACAAGAAAAAGGGGGACCGAAGGAGGAACACCGGGGATCGCGGGAAGCAGAAGAATACGACCGCCTGAACTTTGGAGCGCGAGGAGTAACCGGAGGCACGCGAGAGAAGAAGTGAAACGACGGAGGAGGAAGCGAAGTTTTTATAAGGCGGGGGCCGGGCGGCCTCCACCGTTGGATCCAGGTCACGGGAATCAAAGCGCGCATCACACCGTCCATTTCGAACCGCCTCGATCCCATCAAAGCACCACGCCGCCGCCGTACGATGACGACAGTGCGCCACGTGGCATTCAGCCATTCGAGGCATTTAATGAGCGCATGCTCAGCCTTAATGTCGAGGATTGACGCAGGTTACGAGAAGATCCGAGGAATGTTGTTGTTGACTAACCTTATGGCCATCCCTGCGGAAAACCGAGCGGAGGATAATTGCACGAAAGCGCCGCCCGGCTAGATTTGCAGTCCAGTCAGTCGGACTAAGTGCCTCCTTCGACTAGACTTGAAGGGGACGCAAGTGATCCGGCGGTAAGAACAGGGGACCCCCATTTTGAGGAGTCGACGCCACGTGGAAGTCAAAGGGCCAGGTGGTCCATCGGAAAAGGAGGGACCGACCGGACGCTCGAGAGAAGGTCGGGCCGATCGGCCGACCTGAGAAGGGTGGTTGACCGACCGGATGGCCGACCGATGTTTAACTGACGGACAAAAGGCGCCCCGATGGGAGTCGGGGTTCCGGCGCTCGATTGAACAGGAACGAAGGGCCGAGCGGAAGTCACGCTCGGCCGAAGACATAAGGTAGCATACTGCTGACAGTCTCCACAAAGCACATTACCAAGAATCTCCCAAGTAGACCACTATATGTGTCCGGTCGGACGTAAGGCGGAGGCTGGCCGACCGGACGTCCGGTCGGGAGTAAGGGGGAAAAGGACAAGGGACATCTTTTTCTGATAGCGGGCATGTTCTACGTGCGGACCATACTCAAAATCCGACGGCAGAAGGATCTGCTGTCCCATTAGAGACGTGCTCAAACTGTAGCAGTATGGTGTCAGGTAAGCTCCTCTGACAAGCCCCCACTACGGTATGGGAAGGACACGTGTACACCTCGGTGTGTGTGCACTCGCTTCTCCACAGCCCTATATAAAGGTCCTCCCTCTTCGTCGGAGGTACGCATTCTACGATTCTTGGAGCCACTTTCTGGTTGAGCTTTGCCTGACTTGAGCGTCGGAGGATCGTCGCCGGGAGCCCCTTCCCGGCCCGACTTCTGTGCAGGTTCACCGGAGGTCCGGGCGGATAGTCAGCAGATCTACGTCAGTCGCTTGGAGAGCGCCACGTGCCCAGCGTCCATTGATTCAGTTTTCGGACAGGATCAAACGTGAATAAAATTTTATTAATTTTAATTTTGATGAAGCATTTTACTTTACGTTGTATGGATCGAGGAAGAAAAAGAAAGAGTGAGAAAAAAATATTATCAGCGAGGGAGGAGAAGGTCGTTCTATGAGAGTATCATCAGCGAGAGAGCATAAACGTACAAAATTAGTGATGAGAAAAGAAAAAAGACACCGATGAAAGAATATAAACATACAAAATTAATGAGGAGAAAAGAAATAGGCACGAAGTATTGGTGAAATAACAATTAAGGTTTTTTTAGAGATATTGAGAAGGAAAAAAGTTTATTAGTTTTATAAGATATATAAATAAATAGAATAAAATCTTGGCTAAGTGCAATTACGAGGAAATAAGATTAAATAAAATAAAATCTTGGCTAATTTTAATTATGAGGAAATAAGGATGTGTGTAATGCCATTAATGGGTTAGCATATATTTATTAATGTGTATGCTATCATTAGTTAATATTAATGACTCAATTTAATTTTGTTTAATGTCTTTACTTAATTATTTAATCAATAGGCTCCAATAATATTAAGGCCCTAGGCATAGGTCTTAATGGCTTATGCCTTGAGCCGGGCGTGGTATGCAACTAAGTTTCCTAATTCCGATCGATCTTATGACCAACTGTTCATGAAGAGTTTTATAAAGTTAACCGCCTCGAATCCGACATACCTTTTATCTGTTTAGACAGATATAGGAAGATTTGGGCTAGACGTACACAGAGAGATTTATGATGTTGACTGTTTTAGGCCTGACTGGTTTTTCATCCGGTCGAGCGCACATAGAGTTTTATAATGTTGAGTACTTTAGGCCCAATTGGTCTTTCATCCGGTCAGGTGCACATAGAGCTTTATGTTCTGAGTGCTTTAAGCTCTATCGATATGTAAACCGAGCAGGTGCACGAGGAGAGTTATGGGGCTAAGTGCTTTAGGTTTGGCCAATATTTCATCCGGCATGGCGCATATATAGATTTATAATTTTAAGTGCTTTAAGCTCGATCAGTAAATCGAACAGGCGCACGTGGAGAGTTATGGAGCTAAGTACTTTACGCTTGGCCGGTATTTTATCCTAACCGATCGACCCTTTCTCGCTCGACTTGTTATTCGATTGAGCTAGACTCAAGAACCTTAATGCTGGGCAATCCACGAAGCTAACTTGGAAATATACTCTTATCTTGACTTTGACTGCCACATCACCCTGACTTTGACTGTCATGTCACCTTAACTTTGCCCGTCATGTCATTTCCTGGTCTGTTTATTACACGCCATATTACTAGCCTCTTCTTCAAGTATAGTCGAAGAAGGTAAGTCCTGTTTTCACCTGTCTGCCCCTTTTTATTAGGGTTATCCAATTATTCATGCTCTTATTCGCGTCTCCAAGCACTTGGCGATTTTTTTTCCAAAAACTACGTGTTAGTGACTAACCCTTCAGCAGGGAAAAAGTACCAAGGGCACGTTGAAAGACACTCGGACAGCGAAATGATTTAATTGTCATGTCCATCACAAACGTCTATTTATGGGTGGATGCCACGTGACATCACTCCTTGTCTCTCAAAGTGACCGCTGATACACACTACTTTGTGCAACCTAACGACACGCATTTCCCTGCAAATCAACGACCCTTCAAGCACATGCCATTTTGATTAAACGACTACAATTAAATTGTTCTTTATAAAAACCCTAAGTAGTCGACATCTTCAGTACTTTGCACTTCATCTTCTCTGATTTCTTTTCCGGCGAACCTTCTCCTTCAATCTTTTCTTCTCTCACGCCCAACACGATCCAGTAAATCATTCATTCTCTACTTCTCTCAGACTTTCCATTTTCTTATGGCTCAATAATCCTTTGCCTCTTGGTATGCTTTCACCAATTCTAGTTTTGATGATTCTGATAGAGATTTTCTATACTCTAGGTATGTCATTCCCAATAATTATAAGATCACCCTTCTTTCTCCTGACGATCATCCTCATCACCCCCTCTCTTAACTATATCACTTTCTTTTCTAACCAGCTAGCAACCGGCTTCCGCTTTTCTGCCATCCCTTTTTATCGGTCGTAACTCAATACTTTCATATTCCGTTACAATAGTTCATCTATTTGACATCCCTTCTTCTCCTCACAATCTTTATCTCTTTTCCTATCCAAAAAATTAGAACCCGGAACTTTTCTTCTCCTGTCTCGACCAAAGACGATCTTCTTTAATGACATACCATTTTCAAACAAAAGTTAAAAATCTCATTTCTTTTTCATAAAATACTTAATCCTACTAATCTAGTCCACAATAATAATCATCCATTCCTCCTTTCCTGATCCTGTAAATTTAAACAACATCCGATCTAGGTTTCGAAATAGGAACATTTAGGTGGCGTTTGGTTTAGAGGTTTAGGAATGAGAGAATGGATTCATTCTCAAACCTTGTGTTTGGTTGATGGGAATGGAATCAAGATTTTGGAATGAATCCCAAAAATTTGGGTATGGATGAAACTCACCTCCTCCCTTGGGTTTTAATGGAATGGAAATAAGAATTAAGTTTGTATAAAAATACCCTTAGTATATTTGTTCAATTTTTCTTTCATTTCACTCTTTCTCCTTGTTCTCTCTCATCACACTTTCTCTCTCCTCATTCTATTATCACATTTTCTCTCTCAACATATTTTTTCTATCCTCGTTCTCTCTCATCACACATTCTCTACCATTTTCTCTCTATATTCTCTCTCATCACACACACTCTCTCATTATTTTCTCTCTTTTTATTCTATCCTCATTTTTTCATCATACTTTCTCTCTCCTCAATCTCTCTTACCATACTCTCTCTCCATATTTTTTTCATCACACTTTCACTTTCTCTCTCTTTATTCTCTTCCATCATACTCTCTCTCCTCATTCTCTCTCATCACAGATTCTCTACTATTTTCTCTCATCATACTCTCCCTCATTATTTTCTCTCTCTTCATTCTATCCTTATTTTTTCATCATGCATTCTCTCTCATCATACTTTCTCTCTCCTCAATCTCTCTTACCATACTATCTCTCCATATTTTCTCTCATCACACTTTCTCTCTCTTCATTCTCTTCCATCACACACTCTCTCTCCTCATTTTCTCTCATCACACTTCCCTCTCTTCATTTTTTCCATCACACACTCTCTCTCCTCATTTTCTCTCATCACACTTTCCCTCTCTTCATTTTTTCCATCACACTTTCTCTCTCATTACATTTTCTCATCATTTTTCTTATCACTTTTTCTCTCTCAGCACACTTTCTCTCTCATCATATTTTTCTCTTCTCAATCTCTCCTATCACACTCTCTCCTCATTTTCTCTCATCACACTTTCTCTCTCTTCATTTTTCCCATCATACTTTATCTCTTATGACACTTTCTCTCTCATCATTCTCTCTCATCATATGTTTCTCTCATATTCAGCTTTCTCTTCCATCTAATTTTTTCTCTTATTTTCCTCTAAGGGTAAAAAAGAAAATTTTAATTCATTCCGATTGAAAATATTAAACTAACCAAACATTAGTTTTAAGAATGATACATATTCTCATTCCACTATATCATGATACTCATTCTCATTTTACTATATTATGATACTCATTCTCATTCTGATTTATAAGAGAGAACCAAATATCATCTTAGATTAAAAAGAAATATATTTTGTGTGAAAACTGACTTAGGATTTGTCTCTTGAAAAGATAATCAAGGGATAGATTTAAAGGTAGACAGCAGATCCTCTTCAATCATTTCACATTTCACAGAGTCAAATTACTGAATAACTCCCAACCATGGGATCCTTCCATTGGACCGCCATGATACAGTATCGTAAAATTTCCAGAAGCTATAATGTGAAAGGGTCCCTTAACTCGACTCAGCTTCTTCCTCCTTGCTTCCTTGAATAGCACGAGGGATAACCATGCGATCCCCTCCAAGTTATCCCTCTCGACGACCAACCAGATCAAGCCCGGAATCATTTAATGAACGGTCGTGATGTGATACTGCATGTTTTAGTTCAAAGAAAATTTGGATGACATCAGGACATCATCAGTGCTGCTGCAACATCTCTATTTCCTCTCTGCTTCCTCAGGTTTGTCGCTGCACTGCCAGTCCTTCTTCTCCCATGGCTTTTAAACCTCGCCGGCTCGCCCACACTTCAATTCTAGCTGCAGAGTTGGCGGCGGAGGAAGATTATGTCGCTCTATCTCGACAACGGTGCTGCCTTTACTACTCTACTTCCTCAATTTCGATTTTGTGATCCCACTCTGATAGGTGTTTTGCTCACTCTTTGGCTTTGCAGGGGAGCACAATATGGAATCTGCGCATCCCGATCCACCAGAATTTGTGCTGTGCCAATCCGGGAAGCGGATGGACCAGGTGGCGGTTTCCCCCTCTGCAGCTCCGGCTCTGGTGTTGTCGAACTCCAGGAAACGGATCGAACCGTCGGGGAGGAGTAAGAAGTACGTGAAGCAGGTGACAGGACGGTTTAATGATACAGAGCTTCACCTCGCGGCGCTGCGAGGGGACCTTACGGCGCTGAAGCAGATTCTAGGCGAGGTCGAAACGCAAGTCACGGGGACGCCTGGTGATGCCGAATTCGTCTCCGAGGTGGCTGAAATCCGCGCGGCTATGGCCAACGAGGCGAATGAGATGGGTGAGACGGCACTGTTCATCGCCGTGGAGAAGGGGTTTCTTGATGTTGTAGTGGAGCTGTTGAAGTACTCCGATCGGGAGAGCCTCTCCAGGAAGAATAGATCAGGTTTTGATGCTTTACATGTGGCTGCCAGAGAGGGGCACAAAGGTTAGTAGGTTCCGGTTCTCTACTCTTTTATGTATAAGAGCAGGTGTATGATAGCATCCCAAATTCCCAATCATCCTATGAAATCATTTACCGAACTTTTTTACAATCACCTGGTCAACAATTATTAACAAGCTGCTAAATTCCGAGTTCTATTCTTACGTAACTTGTAGCTATTGTAATAATTCCTGTTTTTCTTTAGCTCTGTACCCTTGGTTACTTGTAGCTATGACAAACCAGAAATTTTGAACTTTGATCAGAATTCTTAAGACTTTTTTGTGGTGCAAGATTATTATTAAACATCTCACTTCGACAACAAACTGAAATTTGAGTACTTGGAGAGTGATATTGAACCAATTGTTTTACTCACAACTGGGTCTTCATTATGTCAATCTAATCGTCTTATTTGAGTCTTGAGTGACTTTATTTAAACAGAGGCAATCGCTTAAGATTTTCTTTTTGGATTAATAGTTCTTTTTTGATGAAGGAATCAACCACTTACTATTTCATTCTTAAGAGTTAGAAGCTTTTCTCACCTTAGTCTGTCACAATTTCACTTGGAAGAGCTATCACTGATATGTTATATGCAGAAATTGTCCAGTTACTTCTCGATCACGACCCAGACCTAATCAAGACATTGGGTCAATCAAATGTCACCCCGCTTATAACTGCTGTCATGAGAGGTCACACTGAAATTGTGAAGTTGTTGCTGGAACAAGATGTGAGCTTAATTGAGATGTCAAAAACCAATGGAAAGAGTGCTCTGCATTTCGCCGCTCGTCAAGGACATCTTCAAATTGTAAAAGCATTGCTTGAGAAGGATCCACAACTTGCTAGGAGGACTGATAAAAAAGGGCAAACCGCTCTCCATATGGCAGTTAAAGGAACAAGCTGTGATGTTGTAAAAGCTCTTGTGGATGCTGATCCAGCCATAGTGATGCTACCAGATAGAGCAGGCAACACTGCTTTACATGTGGCAACAAAGAAGAAAAGAACTGAGGTATTATTTTTAAATCCATTTGTTTTATCCTAATCAGGTTTGATATAATGTTGTTTTTTTGGGTTATGTCTGCATTGGCTGCACCATCTTTAATTAAGGTTAAGGTTAGATGGTACTAGCCTCTAAAGCAAAGAAGTAAAGTTCTGTTTGGCGAGCACAAAACTTTATCTTGAGAATGGTTACTCAATGTAAAATCATTGAACAATTTTACTTGAACCATAGATGTTAGCTTGATAGTCATTTGTTCTTTGTGTTAGTTTAAGCTCTAAAAATAGCTACAGAATTTGGTAATTCACAGCATGTTTTTTGAGAAAATTTATGTGCTTCCATTTCTTAGATACTGGGTTATTATTTTCAGTTTGTCAAACAATTTTCTCTCTTTATAGAGTTTCATCATTTCCTCTCAAGTTGTCTTATTCTTTACAAGTAAAGGATTCAGTATTAAAAAACTCCTTTTTAAGGATCAAATTCTCTCGGTTTCAAAGAAATGGAGTTCTTCATTAGATCTGTTTTGTCTGAATGTATGCTTCTCCTTTTCCTTTTTAACTTCCAGAGTTCCAGTTGCAATATTCAGTGAACGTACAGAATACTTTGTTTGAGCTCATGAATGATTAAAACTTTGTCCCAAGCAATATGTTTGAAGGAGAATAATTATTTCATACCTTTTTTGAATTGTGATATTCATTATGAACTTGCACATGGAAAAATATCTAATTAAGACCACGCAAAAAAGTTTTGCTTTGCAAAAGAAAACTGTATTAAACAGCTTAGTAAAAAATTTTGCCACACGGTACATTAAAAAACTGTATAGATGAATGTATGATCACCTATGATTAGAGATGTCTACCTGGAATCTGAAATAGAAATCTTTGGCTACAACTGCTGAATCTTGACCGTCTAATGGATAGGCAGATAGCTAGCTACTGACTGATTTATATTTCACTTTTCTTATTGCAGAAATTGAAGGTTGTTATTTTCTTTATCATGCTTAGTCAGATTATTCCCATTTCTTGTAGGTAGTAGTGACTCTCCTACACCTCCCTGATATAAATGTGAATGCACTGACAAGAGAACATCAAACTGCCCTTGATATTGCTGAAGGCTTACCACTTTCAGAAGAATCTGCTGAGATTAAAGAATGGTTGACTCGTTATGAAGCAGTAAGGGCAAAGGAATTGAATCAGCCTCGCGATGAGCTCCGAAAGACCGTTACTGAGATAAAAAAGGATGTCCATATACAACTGGAACAGACTATGAAGACAAACAAAAATGTCTATGGCATCGCGAAGGAACTAAGAAAGCTACACAGAGAAGGCATTAACAATGCTACAAACTCTGTGACTGTGGTTGCCGTGCTCTTTGCAACCGTTGCATTTGCCTCGATCTTTACAGTTCCTGGTGGGACTGACCCTGCTGGGACAGCTACGGTCACTGGATCTGGGAGTTTCAAAGTTTTTTTCATCTTCAATGCTGTTGCCCTCTTCACTTCATTGGCAGTAGTGGTGGTTCAGATAACAATAGTCAGGGGAGAAACAAAAGCAGAGAGGCGGGTTGTTGAAGTTATTAACAAACTGATGTGGCTTGCCTCTGTTTGCACTACCGTTTCATTTATTGCATCTTCCTACATTGTAGTGGGCCGGCGTAACCAATGGGCAGCTTTTCTGGTTTCGCTTATTGGTGGAGTAACTATGGCTGGTGTTATCGGGACCATGACTTTCTATGTTGTAAGGTCGAAGCGTACCCGTTCGATTAGGAGGCGAGCAAAGTCCTCAAGGAGTGGTGCAAGTTCATGGCATCACACTTCTGAGTTATCTGATCCTGATTTTGACAGGGTTTACGCCATTTGAACCATGAAGGGGATTCAATGGTCCGACATCCTTTCAGTATCTTGTATGTGCATAGTGAATCAAACACTGTTTATCGAGTGGATTGACGGTCTTCTAGGATGCAGCAAAGTCGCTTCTAGTTCTCATGTCCTATGTTGTAAATTGGAAATTAAGTTATGTAACAGTGGTATCGTGCTATGATGTTTCCAATGAATCATCTTAGTTATTATAAAATAAAAGAAGGTAATGTGTCTCCTATCTCTTGAAACTGAACTACCAAGAACAGCTCAATAGATTCTGAAGGTTATCTGGTTATATCACATTTTTCGATTGTGAAAAATCAGAATACAAGCTTCAAACCTTGCTTCAATTTATGGTTTCAAAATAATCTTTCAATAGTTGTCAACTTGTTGACAAATGAGGAATGCCAAACGATCACCACCTACCAACGAGCTCACATGAGAATTTTAGAGTGAAGAGTGGTAGAATCATCCTAAGCAAAACAAAATATAATTGTTTTAATTGAAAAGTTCTTTTTTTTTCTCTTTTTCATATTTATATTAATCTATCAAATTTTTTTATTGATCATGCTTCTTTCCGTCAAATATTGGAAGATCTGAAAAGGTACATTTTTAGAGAATAGTTTGTAGTAAATTAATGGACCCTACGTATATATTCGGAGAAATCCAAATTTTCAGAAAATTTGACACTGAAAAGAACATGGAAGTAAAATATGATATTATATATCTAAATACGGTAATATGTAAATAAATAAATAAATTATAGAGAATATTTTATCTTAACATAATTGTAGGATTAGTGTATCTAAGAGGAGAGTAATCATGTAAATTTTAAAACTAGTTCTTTTTATGATTGTATAAAATAAGAGTGCACAGTGAAAAGGTAAACGAACAAGCAAAAAAAAGACACAAGTATTTTTTACTTGGTTCGAAGTCTTCATCGACTCATATTCTAAGACCCATAATTCCTCGGATTATATCGATGGACAATTCACTAAAAATCTCTTTTGGAACCATCAAAAGAGCGAATCGAATATAAGAATGAAAAAGTATATAACAGACTACACTGCCTTAGTAATAAAATAAATGACAGTAATGTAAAGTTACCAACACGTGATTATCGAAGTCGAGAGCCCGTGTGTTGGTGTTGGTCTACCGGTATTGGTCGGATGTAGCAGTAGCACGGTAGCAACACATGGACGTAGTAGCAGAAAGGTTATAGTAGCTCATATGGAAGTTCTGTTCATTGTGTTGGTCGAACACTGCTTTTAAAGGAGATCAGATCCTCTAATCCATAATCTCTAGTCCTCTCCTGATCCCTTCTGCAATTTGCATGTCAGATCACAGTCGAAATCCAATCAAGATTGGTTGCAATCTCCCTCGGGTTCACCTTCCCACCTAGATTATAGTTTAGGTCCACCCAAGCGACGGAGGGGCGCTGATAGTTGGGCGGACTGTATGGAGCTAACCATGGGATGCCCCACCTACCGTCTGCAGTCTTTGACCGCCTGGCTCAATCCAAACTATAACCTAGGTGGGAAGGTGAACCCAGGGGAGATCGTAGCCAATTTTGGTAGGATTTCGGCTGTGATCCGGTGTGCAAATTACGGAAGGACTAGGAGAGGACCAGAGATTGTAGACTAGAGAATTTGAACTCCTTTTAAAGAGTGTTGAGGGCGCCTCCAACCTCAAAATGATCTTGAAGGCATCAGACTCGATCACCTTTGACACCTTCAATCTCTATCCACGCGAGGGTGCCTCCAGTTTCATTCGAGGTGCCTTCGATGCACTTTGAGACACCTCCAGCACACTCCAGGGTGCCTCCTCGTAGTAAGATCTTTTATCCTCAAAGTTTATCCACGCGAGGACACCTCCGCACAACTCCAAGTCCCCTCCTTGACCCTTTGAGGCACCTCAAATTCATCTGAGACTTTGTTTTTGCTTCTATAAAAACCTGTTAGTCTAACAGAAAGATATTTAACTTGCAAAATAGAGTTAATATAATTTAATAAGATTATTAATTAGATTGTCTTCCCGAGATGAGGATTTAGTCATGGTCTCAATTAGACTTTCAAAATAGATCTAAGCTATACTAGCACCTAAAGTCCCTAACTGAACTCGTCCTCACTGGATCACTCTCCTCTAGTGACTCACCTCACTTACCATTTGCAGTCATTTAACTTGCCTTTTGACCTACCTGTAAGTACTCCGTGATAGTTTTGATATTGTCGACTAAGTTAAGTTAGGTCATGTTGTATTTGACCTTGTGTCTAAGTGTGTAGGAACTTAGGAGCACAAGAAGTCGAGCGAAAAATGCAGCTAGCGAAAAGAATGACACGGGAAAGAGTCGGTAGGCTCGGTGCATTCGAGAGACGAGGTGTTGTAGAAGAGTATGTTGGTAGACGAAAAGGAAGCGCGCGACATTTCCGAGGGAGTGGAAGATTGCTCAAGGATGAAGATCAGCTAAGAAGTTGATATGTTATAGGGAAGGCGCCTTCCATAAACAGTGTTGAAGACACTTTCCCTAACCATTAGCCAAAGATAAAACTTTATTTTTGACGAATAAAGTTTTCCACTCGAAGGCGTCTTGAACTCTCTTGAAAGCGCCTTCCACCCATGGATAGGATTTTCCATGAGCTATAGAAAAGCTTTGGGAGCTAGGAATTAATCAACAACTTGAACAACAAATCTTGTACTTTTTCCTAGTCATTATTTTGAGTTGTCAACTTCTGCAAGAGGTTTCTCCGCCTACAACGAAGAAGAATGCTTTAGTAAGTTTTTCAATGTCTTGGATTAACAATCACCTAGGTTGTAACCAAGTAACTCTTCCTCCTCTTTTATTTTGTTAGTTGTTCAATTATTTATTAGAATTGTACTACTAATCTAAGTTGAAAGAACGAGAAGAGGTTAATTTCATTTAACAAGTAATTTACCCCTCTCTTGCCAGTCACACAGGACCTACAAGTGGTATCAGATCTCAATCACTTCAGAAAGACTAACCACCAACTGAAGCACGGAAGACGATGACCGAAACAAGTATCCACCCGTCTAAGTTCAAGGGAAACTTTGCCCACTGGAAAAAGAAAAATGGAGGTATACTTCAAAACACATTTCGATATTTTTTAAAAAATTTTAAAAAATAGTTTTGTAGTACCAACTTGTTGGTTGCTACTCGGAAAACCTAATGGTTCCATTGTACAAAAATTTTGTACAAAGGTCTGAACCTTTTCCTAGCTACCGTGTGTTCTTTTAAATTAAATTCGGATCGCCTGCGGAACTTAACACGTTTGATCCTAAGTTTAATTTATTTGTTCTTTTAGGTTTAGACTTGGATCTCCTGCGGAACTTAACACGTTCGATCCAAATCACCTAAGTTATTAATTCTATTAAATATTAATTTTCAAAATTGGCTTCTAGGACTACATGGCGAGGCACATGACCTTCTTGGATATGGGAACAACCACCACCGCCTAGACAAAGCCTTTTAAGGAAAGCTAATATTTAATTTCCTTAAATAACTTTAGGTCAACCAAAAGGAACAATCAAATCACAAGGAAAAGAAAAATAAAAGAACACAACATCGAAAACTAATTCGAAATACTAGAATCGCATGCCTCTTGTATTTGATATTTTTACATGGAGATAAAACTAACATGATGTGGAAACTATATTAGTTATACCTTACTTAGTAGATAATGACCTCTTGATCTTCTATCGTATTCCTCTTCTAATCCTGGACGTTGTGTGGGCAACGATCTTCTGAGACGAGAACCACCAAGGCACCTTCTTCTTCCTTCCTTCAAGTTTCGGCCAAGCATATCTTCTAAAGGATGAAGAATTTTTTTCACCAACTAAGTTCCAAGGGATGCAAGCTTTCTCTCCTTCTTCCTCAGGCTAGATCCGGCCACCTTCTCAAAGCTCCAAGAGATAAAGGATTTCGGCCACATAAGAGGAAGAGAGAAAAGGAGAAGGGCCGGCCACACCAAGGAAGAAAAGAGGGAGAAAGTAGAATAGAGTCGTTCACCCATGAAGGCAACTCTACCCCCTCTTTTATAATCCTTGGTCTCGGCAAATAAGAAAATTTTAATAAAAACTTCCTTAATTATTTTACCATGAAAAGGAAAATTTAATTAATTAAAAATCAATTTTATTTTCTCAATTCATATGGCCGGCCACCACAAGCTATAAACAAGGAGAGTTTTAATTAATTAAAACTTCCTAATTTGTCTCCAGAAATTTATAAAAATTTCTCCAATAATTTTAATCCCTTCATGGTTAGTAAAAAGAAAATTTTATAAATTAAAATATTTCTTTTAAACATGTGGATAAAAAAAAAGTTATCTCTAAAAAATAAAATCTTTTTTAATCTACAAATAAGGAAAGATATCAAATCTTTTCTTAATCTTTTGTAGAAACTTATAAAAGAGAATATTTAATTTTTTAAACTCTCTTTTAAATCATGAACCTGGTTAAAAAGGAAAGTTTTCTTAAAATTTAAAATCCACCTTTTAATCAACAAATAAGGAAAGATTTCAAATTTTAAACTCTCTTTTAAACATGTGGATGATTTACAAATAAGGAAAGTCTTTACCAAAAATTAAAACCATCCTTTTAATCTACAAATAAGGAAAGAGATTAATCTCTTCTCTTAATCTTTCGTAGAAAGCTATAAAAGGAAATTTTTAATTTTTTAAACTCTCTTTTAAAACCATGATATCCACATAAGAAATAATTTTAATAAAAATCCTTTTTAATATTCTAGTGCCCGACCACCTAAGCTTGGGACCCAAGCTTTGGCCGGCCACCAACTTGGCTCATCCACTTGGTCTTGGCCGGCCCTAGCTTGGGTTTCAAGCTAACTTGGCCGACCCCATTGGATGGGTAAGAAGGTGGGTATGTGGTGGATATAAATCTCTATATACAAGAGGCTACGATAGGGACCGAGAGGAGGAATTGGTTTTGGTCTCCCGATGAAATTAAGCATCCCGTGTTCGCCCCGAACACACAACTTAATTTCATCAATAATAATTCATTCCACTAAAGAACTATTATTGAACTACCGCACCAATCCCAAATTACATTTTGGGCTCCTTCTTATTATGAGTGTGTTAGTCTCCCTGTGTTTAAGATAACAAATGTCCACTAATTAAGTAAGTTACTGACAACTCACTTAATTAATATCTAGCTCCAAGAGTAGTACCACTCAACTTCATCGTCATGTCGGACTAAGTCCACCTGCAGGGTTTAACATGACAATCCTTATGAGCTCCTCTTAGGGACATTCTCAACCTAGATTATAGGACACAGTTTCCTTCTATAATCAACAACACACACTATAAGTGATATCATTTCCCAACTTATCGGGCTTATTGATTTATCAAACTAAATCTCACCCATTGATAAATTAAAGAAATAAATATCAAATATATGTGTTTGTTATTATATTAGGATTAAGAGCACACACTTCCATAATAACTGAGGTCTTTGTTCCTTTATAAAGTCAGTATAAAAAGAAACGACCTCTAATGGTCCTACTCAATACACTCTAAGTGTACGAGTGTAATTATATAGTTAAGATAAACTAATACCTAATTACACTATGACCTTCCAATGGTTTGTTCCTTTCCATCTTGATCGTGAGCTACTGTTTATAATTTATAAGGTACTGATAACATGATCCTCTGTGTGTGACACCACACACCATGTTATCTACAATATAAATTAATTGAACAATTACATTTATCATAAATGTAGACATTTGCCCAATGTGATTCTTATTTCTAGATAAATGTTTATACCAAAAGCTAGACTTTTAGTATACATCCTAACACAACTAACAACAATGATGAACAAAAGAAAGAGGATAACTAGACAAAGAAGAAACAAGCTGAATTTATGGCCAACAGAAAAGTAGAACTTCATCTGTTGAGTGTGCTACCACCACAAGAGGTCAACAGGACTGGAGTCTATAAGTATACGAAAGATCTTTAGGAAAAATTCCTAGAGCTTCACGAAGGAACCTCAAAAGCCAAATTCGCAAGAAGAGATCTACTTCAGAACCAACTGATAAATCTTCAGCTAAAGGAAGGTGAAAGTGTCCCTCAACTGCACGCCAAGCTGAAGGAGCTAATGACCGAACTCACGAATCTCGGAGAAAAGGTAACCAACCGAGATTCGCTAAGGTACGCACTTAACGCTTTTCTAAGAACACCAGAATGGTCAACCTTAGTAGACGCATACTATATCTCTAGGGACTTAAAGGTAAGTAATTTAGAAGAATTATTTTCTACTTTTGAAATTCATGAATCTAGATGTGTAGAACTAAGGAAGGAGTCGAATCAGAACATTGCCTTAAAGGTAAAAATGGACGAATTGAACCATATTATGAAACTTCCATCGACGAAAATGAAGCATCCCTAATGGTAAGAAAATTTAGTAAGTTTATTAAATCTAATAAATTTAATAAGGTGCAGGCTAAAAAATAATTTTGGAGCAAAAGGAATGTCTGATGATATAACTGTCAAGAAAAAGGGCATATCAAGAAGGATTATCCTAAATTGAAGAACAAGAGCAAAAGACCAACAAGATCGAAGCTCAAAATCCTAAAGGCGACGTGGGATGAATCATTGTCATCAGAATCATAAGTTGAAGAATACGTCGGACTAGTTCTATTGGCGGACCACCAAGGAGAAGATGAAAGTAGCTCAAAGATGAGCATCGATGAAGGGGGAGGATCTTTAGAAGAAAGCTACGATGAAGGGTGAGTATCATATCACAAGATAAGTGAGGTACGTGCATTACTCTCTGAATAATCTTTTAAATTTATCAAGATGTTATCTAATAATTTGTTAAAATTAGAAAAAGATAATATTAGGTTAAAATTAAACTTAGTAAATTCATACCCCTTACTTATGTATGATAATTTATAAATAGAAAATGAAAATATGAAAGAAAAATTAGAAAAAAATGGAAAATGACTATGAATATTAGAACAATTTCTAAAAATCAAAGTTTAGAAATTATAATAGAATCAACTTATACATTAAAAATTATCGGGGATAAATTAGAAAAATCTCTAAGAAAAAAGTACTACCAAAATTCTTGATAAATCCAGAAGTCAATTTTTTTTAATTATTAGTATAGAGATTATTTTAATAAGAAAAATATTTTTTAAGTAATTTTTCTATTCGAATTTCTTATTCAATTTTTTTTACTAGGCTAAATATTTTCGAATTTATTTAATCTATAATAAATTTATTATGAATTAATTACCAAAAAGTTATTTTTAATACTAAAAATTCGCACAAATTGAAATTTAAATTTTTCTACCATTCTACTTTCTGTTATACAGATTTAAAATTAACAGAATTTTTAAACTTAAAAATATATTTTTAAATATTAGTTTTTAAAAATAAGTTTACGCACTAAAATGATTTATTTCTATTAAAGCACAAAATATTTATACTGATCTAACATTTGAGTTTGACAAAAAAATTTAGGATTTTTCAAAACCGAAAAATAAATTTTAACATTATTTAAGTTAAAATAGAAAATTAATCAATAAAATTCAAATATTTTTAAAAATATTTTTTAAAAAATATTACTTTACTAGATATTCTTTTTCATAGACCCTAAGACAACTTCTCAAATTTTTATAATTATTTTTAATATTCTTTTAGCCTTTTTTTATGCGAGGGGAGAAATAGGTGGGATTAAGGGACGAGTTAGGATATTTTTTATAATTTTTATCTTGTACTTATTTTACAATATTAACTTAGTTAATTCATTACATTACAATTTTTTTTTATATAATTACAATTTACTATGTTATTTCATTATATTTTAACCCTAACTTTATGCACATAAAAAAGAAGAGATTATAAGTATCCTATAATAATTTTGATGCGGTCAACCAAGTTAAGTTACGTCTTATTATGTTTAACCTTGTGTCTAAGTGTGTAGGAACTTAGGAGCACAAGAAGTCGAGCGAAAGACATAGCTAGCGAGAAGGATGACAAGGGAAAGAGTCGACGGGCTCAGTGCGTCCGAGGAATAAAGTGTTGTGAAAAAGTATGCTGACAGAAAAGAAGGATGCGCACGACGTTTCCGAGGGACGAGAAGTTGGAGCGAAAGATTGCTCGAGGATGAAGATCAGCTAAGGAGCCGATCTACTACAGGGAAGACGTCTTCAATGGCTTGGAAGATAACTTCAATAGCTTGGAAGACGCCCTCCATGAATAATATTGAAGGCGCCTTATCTTCCCTAGATGTTAGCTGAAGATAAAATCTTATTTTCGACAGATAAAGTTTTCCACTCGAAGGCGTCTTGAACCCTTTTGAAAGCGCTTTCCACCTATGGATAGAATTTTACAAGAGTTATAAAAAAGGCTCATAGAGTTAGGAATTAATCAACAACTTGAACAACAAGTCTTGTACTTTTCCCTAGTCATTCTTTTGAGTTGTCAATTTCTGTAAGAGGCTTTTTCGCCTACAACGAAGGAGAATGCTTTAGTGAGTTTTTCAACATCTTGAATTAACAATCACCTAGATTGTAGCCAAGTAATTCTTCCTCTTTTATTTTATTAGTTGTTCAATTAATTTATTAGAATTATACTACTAATCCAAGTTGAAAGAACGAGAAGGCATTACTTTCATTTGACAAGTAATTCACCTTCTTCTTACCGGCCGCATGGTACCTACACCACTAAGTCATCCTGGTAGTTGTCAGGTCTACAAATTCAACTAGACTCGACCAACTATCAGGTCCTGTAGACCTAGCCTAACTTCCCACAAGATATTGGGTCATTTCTTAACTCATCTAGATTTCATGTCAGTTATCAGGTCCTTAAACTTAACTAGATTTTAATATGATGTTAAGTCCTTTAAACCCGTCAGTTATAAGTCCTTTATTCTTATATATTTAATAACAAAATTAAATAATATAATATCTAACTTTAATTTATTTTTCATTCATCCAAATCTAAATTTAACTATCAATACCAACGAGATCCAACAACAATAACCTTTTATAAAAAAATCAGACACCTAACTAAATATTCTGTACAGCGGGACGGGAATACAATTAACCCAATGTTAATCTACTATCTTACATAAGCTTATCAATCAATATCCAATAAATATTTTTCATAAAAAGATCCAATAAATAAATAGAAAAATAAATATATTAAGCCTAACCCGTAAGCAATAGCAGATGCTCACGTATATATATCTAACGGCAGTAGACGGTCGAAGCGTTTCCTTTCTCCCTTCGGGTTTCGCCTCACTTTGACCTCACTTTCGCCCTCGAGCAGCGTAGCCTCGCGAAATTGAAGATGGACGCAGAGCTCCTCGAACTCCAGAGGCAGTTTGAGTCGGCGCAGCAGGCGAAGTCCAGCGTCCGCCTCTCGGAGCGGAACGTTGTCGAGTTAGTCCAGAAGCTCCACGAGCTTGGCATCATCGACTTCGTTCTCCTCCACACCGCCTCCGGCAAGGAATACATAACTTCTGTAAGTTCCAGTTTCTTTTCATATATAATCCAACTTTCCTTTGATAGCATCATCTTTTTTGAAAGAATTTGTTGTTTTGTTGAAGAAGTACGGGATCGCGATTGCGTTTTGGGTTTAAGTTGCGATCTTGATGTTACGCGGATTTATGTTGTTCCCAGAGCGATAAATTTGTGAACTTGTTGCAGGATCAGTTGAGGCTTGAGATGGAGACGGAGATCAAAAAGTTGGGACGGGTTTCCGTCATTGATCTCTCGGATGTTATTGGTGTGGATTTGTACCATATCGAAACGCAAGCGCAGAAGATTGTGAAAGATGATCCGCACCTTATGCTGGTCAATGGAGAGATCATTTCCCTCTCGTATTGGGATTCTGTGGCCGAAGAAATAAACGAGAAGCTGCAGGAATCTAGTCAGATATCCTTGGCAGAAATTGCCGCTCACTTTCAAATAGGTTCAGAGTTGGCGGTTTCTGTTCTTGAGCCCCGCCTTGGAACTCTTGTAAGTAGTTTCACTTTTTCACATAGTGCAACTGCTTATGATATCCACTTGTTGCTTGATCTTAGACAATTTTCCTTCATAAATTGATTTTTCAAACATTCTCATACTGAAATTAGTTTTTGTTCTTGGATATTGCTCGAACTAGATTACATTTGTTGCAGTCCTTATGTAGAAAATTGACTAAAATCTAATATCAATGCTTCTAAAAGTTGCAGTCCGTATGTGCCTAAATTGGAAAATTGCACGATTTGCTTTTCTTTCATATAAAAACTTTATCTATCTTACACCAAGTTGTTGTAGTTTCAACTATTTGGTTCT
The DNA here is from genome assembly GCF_018446385.1 of Zingiber officinale. NCBI lineage: Eukaryota > Viridiplantae > Streptophyta > Magnoliopsida > Zingiberales > Zingiberaceae > Zingiber > Zingiber officinale. The sequence continues at coordinate 11,822,358 of NC_056001.1, read as the reverse complement.
ATAAATGAAAAATGAAAGCACAATATTGAGAAGAAAATGACTTTTAGCTATTTGATTGATTGAATTAGAACAAGATGTTCAGTATTTTCTTATACTTCATAAAACAGTTCAATTATAATTAACATGCAAACATTCATCAGTTTGTATAATGATTTTTGATTTAATTCTTTCCGATCATGATAAATAAGATAGGGATAAACTAATAATTTACTGAATGTGTGAATCCTATTAAATGATAAGGTTGTATATGGATAATTTTTCTTTACCTTCAAAAAATGACAATAAGTTAGGCTTCTAGGACAATTGTTTGACTTACAGTATAACTACATTCCAGAAACTGCATTGTATCTTAATGATTCCTATGGATGTCTATGCCTTATATTCCATATTATACTTTGAGCAAATACACTTATCAAATTATTTTTGCATAGATAAAAGGTAGATTGGAAGGTGGACAGTTGTACACCCCAGCATATGTATCACGCATCACTGCTATGGTCCGTGGTGCTTCAAGAGGTATCACTGTTCCTACAAACTTGTCTACTGTATGGAGTTCCTTGCAACAGCTGCTCCAAGATACAGATGGTCCTAGTGGTGTTTCTATGGATGGAACATTTTTTCAGTCCTTATTCAATGGATTATTGAAGGAAGGTGATATTCTAGGATCATTACGGGCAGGAGTTCAATGGACACCATCTGTATCTTCTATCTCTTTGTTTTCAATTTGAATAATCTAATTCCTTTTTTCATTGAGATTTCTGACATTGCTGTATTAACTTTTTTAGGTATTTGCCCATGCTCAAAGGGAAAGTGTAGATTCTTTCTTCTCACAGGTTTCACAAACTTCTTTATTTCTCTGCTTAAATTAGCAAGAGCTAAGTCTTTTTATTTTTAGTTAAAGCTTCATGGAAAATTTTTATTTTCTAGTAACATCCATCAAGATTATGGTATTTATTTTTTAAAAAATAAGGAAATATATGAGAGAGCTTGTGCCCCTGCAGTTTCCTGCTTAATATATGTTTTATGCAATTTTTAAAGAAAGAATCCTAATCTAATTATTCACATTTGGTCTGAATATTGTAAGATCCATGCGTTGGCTAGGAGATGTATTAGTGCATTTGAAGATACTCTGGTTATAGTTAAGAAAGATTAAAAAAAAATTGTTGGATTACAGATGACATGTTGGACAATTCTTTATCTTTTCATAATTTGTCAAACTTGTAATTGTGTCTAGATTCATTTTTTTTTTAAAAATGAAGAATAGAGGGATGTTGTGTCTCACTAAATCATTCAGATTCATTGCTGCTTTCTGAAATATAAATTAGTTATGATTATGATTCTAATTCTAACATTTGCATTATGATTAATTGAACCTGAAAGAGATTTATCTCAGAAATCATCATTCTTCAGTGCATATCCTTCTCACAAAAGCTGATTCAAAGATCTATCACTTGAACTTAATCTCAAAGAATTAAGTAGTATTTATAAGTGGTTGACCTAGATAAAGTAGAGGTAATTAAGTATTTTATTTAGATAATTGTGGGCGTTGAGTGTGAAAGGGGTTAAGTAGAATGATCTGAAATGGTTTGCGAAATTAGGCATTTGGACCATTTGAGGTGACAAGTCAAACAGTTTATTTTGTTTCCCATGGTTAAACCTAGCCCTGGAATGGCAATGGTCAATATGCTTGATATAAGAGGATTATTGAATATTTTGTATGAGTAGTGTGCCTTAGTCAGATGGTACTTTGGCCCTTATTTGCTGCAAGTATGGAAATGTGGCAAATGCAGTTGACTAAGATGCCCGAAATGTTTCCATTATGATTGTGGCTACATTGATTGTTATCATAACTCTGTTATTACACACTGCAAAACTTGTTCAATGAAGAAGTGAAATACTTGTTCCTTGCTCAGATGTCTCATTTATTGCCTCACAGAACTCCTACATTGGCTATGAGGTTCTACATAAGCTTGCTATTCCACAGCCTAGACAATACTTGCAGGTATCTTGTATGCTTAATTTGTTGCTTCTGTCATGTTAATTCGTAATTTGTTTTGGCAGACTTTGAAATGTTTATTAATACTTATTTTTCGTATCTATACAATCAAATATAGTCCAGATATCCTGAAGGTATTCCACTGGATGTAGTTTTTGTTCATCAATCAGTGGTTGAAATGTTAGATGCTGCCATTGAAGATGCTGTAGAACATGGAAACTGGTAAGAGTTTGAATCAAAATTCAAATGTTGAAATCTAAACTACTCTTTGTAGTCAGTAGTATAAGGTAGTTCATTAGCATTTTAATTTGCTTTTCTCTCTCTCTAATTGGCTCCTTTTTACAGACAGAATATTTAGTATCTTAATTCATTTTTCTGTGCTGGGTCTATAATTGATCAAATATTTAATGTCAACTGAGAGATGATAATATCTGCCTCCATTTGTGAAGTTGCTCATGCATCTGTTGAGGATAATGCATATGTTCATAAACTACAAAGAAGAGGTGTCTTCCTGTAGGTAAATGTTCTTCTGTGATCATGTAGTCAGAGTGATGAGGGTTCAGATGAAGGATGCCACTGAATTGTATGTAGCAGACGATGCCAATATGCATCATTTGTATCATGCAATAGGTGAGATTGAAGGCCATGAGCCACATGGATTTGTAGTGAGTCTTGTTTTGTCAGATCATCCAACATCAAGATTATAGGTTATTCCACCTTTGTGAATCTGTTAGCTACAACAATAGGGAGGGAGACAATCTCACACATGGGTGAGGGAGGGAGGGGTCAATTTATTGAACTTTACAATTTCAACTTTCAAGTATGCAGTTGACAAAGATGAGGGAGTGATAGTCATTAGGCTTATGGGAGTAATGAAGGAGATAACATTGGATCAATGCCTATGATATTCGCGTTGACAAGGTGCAAGATTTTAGAGCAGGCCGGTGAGGGTGACACTTAGAGGGCAGCAATTAGGACCCTGGGGTTAGGGTGAATCTGACAGTGCAAATGTGGGAGAAGTGCACATGGACGTCAGCTTAGAAAGTCAACATAGTATTGTGTAGGCCCAAGAGTAAGAATCAGAAACCTCATTGGGAGGATCCAAATTGCTCTTATTCGTCAAAGGGAAACAAGAAGAAAGACAGAGAGAGACATTAGTCTTCAATCGGATAGAAAGGGGAATAAGGTACGGGAGGGGAGGCTGTAGATGTGTTATCACATGTTGGTGGCCTACTATCCTCCACTCTATATAGAACAAAGAAGACTCTTTGTAGGACTCTTTTATAATTCTAGGAGTTTTAAGCTGCTTTGGTATCAAATTGAAAGAGATTAGTCTTATGATGAAAAGAGTACTGTTACATTCTTTATCTATATAACACATAATGAAATAGTACCATGTGTGAGACTAATTCCATAAATTTTTATGCTTATAGTTATTTATTATATCAAGTGATCAATTACTTTTTTTGCATGATATTCAAGCAATATGTGATTGTACGCTTACAACAAAAATGTGTTATTTAATAAAGTAATAATGCTATGTGCATGTTAACAATGGTTTATTGATACAATATACTGTTTGTACTTTTCTTTCTCAACTAAGCCTGCTATTTCCTCGTTAAGCCAAGGGTATAACACGTAGGAATCCAATCTTAAGTTAAGGACGCTTCTTGATGAAAGGACTGATCAGACTTGGATAGGGAACCCTTTATCTGCCTGCGGCATTTTCCCTTAACAGGCATCTTGTTCATTTGTTGTATATCTTTCTCTCTCTTCTAAGTTAGGAGGACAACACCAGAAAAGAAGGCATATAGAAGTATGTTAGTTCCATTTCTAGTAAAATGATTGGAAGGAAGGACTCGCCTACGCTTGTCTATGAAGGCAGAGCTGTAAGGTTTTCTTGTCACAGTCCTCAGCTTATCCACTTAGAGGGACTGAGGACTTGCCACGTGGCAAAATGGGTAAAATCAGAGTGGACTCGCATACACTTGCCTATGAAGGCAGGGTTGGTAAGGTTTATTGTCACAGTCCTCAGCTTATCCACTTAGAGTGACTGAGGACTGTGTCACAGTCCTCATCTCCCAGGTCACATGATTGTTTTTTACCCATTTTGCCACCTGCACAGTCTGTTTTATTTCAAGTGCCCCTTCCACTTCACTATTTTGAATACAAGCACAAAAAATTGCATGCGTATCAATGCAATAATAAATTTTCTAATCTGGGAGATGCATCCATGTGAAGTCGGAGGGTGCTGAGCTTCTTTATGTGTCGGTGGGAGTTTTACTCCTGCAGCTTTGTCAGTTTGTTTCACCTACATTCCCCCAGTCCCATATAAATGAGCCACTGTTCTGGTAGGAAGTAGAGGAATTCACCAGGTTGGCATCAATCACCTTCGTCCATCACCCTGACGCCTGGCTCAGATTCACCTCCAAGCCATTTCCTCCTACCATTATGGAGTGGGATGAGCTCGTGATCAACCATGGAGCCAGAGGTCAAGCTCCCTTTTGCTATTGTGGTCATCCCATTTATGATTCTAGTTCACTTCCCATGGGATGTCAAGGGACTTTGATCTTGAAATCTTTTGCTGTCAAAAGTCACACTCCTTTTTATTTCTGGTGCTAGAGGACAATGTATAGGAGGATTGAAGTGATTCCGGGTCTAGAATTTTGATCTGTAGCCTCATCTCACTGTGTCTGTGGAAACACAATGTCGAAGAAAGCAGTCATGACTTAGTTTGGTGCATATTGGCAGAATGCTGGTGATGAAAGGATGGTGAAATGGTTCTTTAATGCTCAGGTCAATTAGTTTTATTTTATTTACATTTATGGATGAATTGTGGTAAATAAGTAAATTAACAAATAAGTAAAACAAATGTGGTCAATACTATCACTTATCCAAAGAAGGTAAATGAGGGGAAATAAGAAGAAGATTAACCTGACACATTGGGATGAGTTTGCATGCTGCTTCTGATTTGTAGGCAGCAATAAGTTTGTTGAACTTATGTAAAAAATGGCCATCCTCAGTACGTTTAAGTTTCTTCATGCTGGTAGTCAGAGAAGTAGTTTATAAGAAATAGGTTTGTTACTATTTCTTAAAAATTATATTGATAATCTAAGATTTCTTTGACTTTCAATTTCAATAAATTTATAATTCAAGTAATATTATAAGTAATATCAGTATCATTATAAGTAAATACATATAACTAATTAAAAACAAAAAAAAGTCGCACTTGATTGATTCCACCTTCTCAATGCTAAACCATACTTGTTCTTCAAATAAAATGTGACAGCCTGATCTGTTAAAGTTTCTTTTATCATTTTTTCACTACCGATGACATTTTGGTATGAAATATTTTCATCTTCATCCAGGATTGATGTACTTTCAGTTCTACCACCATACGTTGGTGGGCAGGATGTTCTGAAAATTTTGTCACTTTGTTCATCTTTGCAGAGAGCAACTAAGGTTATATACTCAATTCTCTGTTTTAGTCTCGAATTTGTTAACATTTGACATGCTTTGTATTCTACTGCAGTCTTCACAAGCAATTATACTGGGCGAATCTTGTGTTTTTAGCAGCATCTTTGTCAAGGTGAGTTATGAAGAATGCTGTAGTCACATTCTTATGTCAAAATCCATTATCTTGGTTCTCTTTATATTTTCATAGATGCCAAAATCCATTATCTGATAACAATTTTGCCAAGGGATTGTAAATATTTGTTTTCTTTTTCTCTATGCATGCCTCATTGAATTATTGTTGCTGGTTATGACAGTACACGAACTGCTTATTTATGGTTATACATTCTATTTTTAACCAGGGAAGTAAAATGGATGCATCACTTTGAAGTATTCAGCTGCTTTTACCTCATTTCATGTTTACTGTTTTGGTTGTGCCTGCAGTTTTTTGTTTGGCTTGAGTTCAGATCTGTGCTTGCAGTCATTAACTCTGTTTAGGTGAATACCTGCATGAACTAATTATTTCTGACTGGAAAATTTATTGACATTTATGTGAAACTGTTTACTAGATGATTACTGTGTTCTTTAGTTCATACGTTTGTTGGATCATGATCATTATCAGATGATGAATCGTGCTTAGGGCCTTTGGCTATGAGAACAGAAAAGATAGATCCTGCTTAAGTTTGAGAGAACAAGATGTGATTGCCTAAGAGTTCTTTTTGGTTGATCGTCTTAATTTGTTACCCTTTGCTTTATAGGTGGCTGGGTTTGTGCTTTTGAAACCTTCAACTTTTGTGCATGATCTATCTAGCACTTTTTAAGTATGTTTATTATTTCCCCCATGACAAACATCTTGGCAGTTTGGTTGAAAAGGCAGCAAAACACTGTTATTTGAGCAAAACTATAATTCATATTATTGAAACTTAGATTCCTGAAGGAGATCTCCAGAATGATTGTGATATGGAAACATTAACTTTAAATGCAAATTAGAGGTTACAAATGACACTGCACCAAATTATTCTTGCAGAATTTAGATTACTTAGATTACTTTGGGTTTTAGGCCGTGTTTCCTAAGAGGGAAGGAAATGTGGATGGAAACAAGATATTGAAATTATTTTCTCAGATCCTTTCTCTGATAGAGAGTGATAAAAAAACTGGTGAAAATTTTCTTTGTTTTGGCCCAAATTCCCTTCCACCCGATTTGGAAAGAAAATATGTTGTTTTCATGCAATGGAGCTCAACTTCGACCATATATATAATGTTTTACCATTTTTTTTTAAATATAAGTTTCCTTCTTTCTTTTTCTTCAAGAAAACTGTTGAAAGTGAAACTCTATTTCTTTTATCCCCTCCAAGCAAACTGAAACTAGGAAAATATTTCTCTGTCCTTTGAATTTTCTCCTACCCTCTCTCTTTTCCTAGTTTTCTTCCCTCATGGGAAACCAGACCTGAGTTCATTTTGTTTATTTCTTCTATTTGTATACTGCATTAACACTATTGTTCTTGTGCATTATAGTTTATGGTTCTTGTCGAGATTACAATTGTTAACCTCAGTTTTGATATTATATCTTAAGAGAGTCTATGCCAAAGTTGCATCTTTATTAGATGGATATAGCTACTTTCTCTTTCCTTTTTTGGAAAGGTCTAGTGCAATGTCGTTTTTTAAAGATTTGGCAAAGATAAGATCCTGTGATACAGTGTAGACAATTACTTGTGATGGGGTGCATTGTCAGAGTATTGATGATTTTTGTTTTTTAAATATTGACATCAAATTAGTGTTCTTCTCTGTGTTAGTCTCATTTTCCTTCTATTTTCTTGCTGTTTAGAATGAGCTTTTCAATTTCATTGCTGTTTTATATGTGAATATAGAGAAACAAACATGATCTGACTTACTATCAAGCGGTTTGATGTTGCGGTACTATCATATATTTGGTTTGACATCTGAGCATCAATATTGCATTACTCAATGTTATTGGCTTGTTGGTGGGAAGGATACAAACAACTTTGGTCTTCACCATTATTTCAAACATCTGAATCTTGAATCTTTGTTGATTATCATAGAAAGCTAGACCTAATGTTCAGTTGTTGAAGCCTTGCGTTTTTGGAGATTTAGACTTTAGTTATTATAGTTGGAAAAAAAGATCTTCTGAAACTTGTTTGTTTATCTGATTCTTTCTGTTTATATGTAATTTGAGCACTTGCTAAACAGGATCTCTTTGAGCGAGTGGAAAAAGAAATGGATGAACTTTGTCAAGGGGTTGGCAGTAATCTTTATTCTGCTAGTTCGATGAAGGTTGGAGTCAGTTCAGATCCAAACAATGAATCAAAAGAGAGAGATGATGGCGGCAGCAAATATAATGTTACAGAAAAAGGAGGAAAGAAGAAAAAAGGGAAATCCACAGCATCAGGAAAAACTGGGGCAACTGAAGACAATCTTGACAGCCAGGAAAACCTTCCTGGTAAATCAAAAAAAAATCAACGAAAAAACAGGGATACAGGGTCTTTGGATGTATTTGATGTGAAATCTGTTGCTAAAAAAGGTTCGAGTAAACTAACAGAGGATAGTTTGAATGTTCCTTCTGAAGATTGGATAAAGCAAAAGATCTTGTTACTTGCTCCAGATTTGGGAGAATCAGGAGGTATCAAATAATCTTATCTATTATGGATTGATAAATGATCACTTGCACAGAATATTAACTGCTATATTTGATTCATCAGATCCTGAGGATTCACTTGCATTGGTTAAACATCTGTCGTCCCATTTAAGGCCAATGCTTGTCAACTCGTGGATGAAAAGAAGAGATACAATTATCTTAGAGAATTCTGAAAAGAGGAGGAAGCTACTTGATAATCTGCAGAAGCAGCTAGATGAGGTTTGTTACTTACTTTCCTTCGTTGAGTTGATAAGCTATCTTTTAAGTTTCTGTTTCCTTCCATTTTCAGCTACTGCACTTTGTGTGCATGCGACTCTCTGACTGTATGATTGCATCCTTTTCATGATTTTTAGGTTTTCTTGGATCTACAGCTTTACGAGAAAGCACTAGAGCTTTTTGAGGACGACCCTTCAGTTTCTGTAACTTCTGCTAAACAGATTTTTTTTTTATCTCTTTAAATGAAAGGTTGATCCAAGCTTATCTTCACATTGGTATTAGGTAATCTTACACAAGCATTTGTTGAAGACTATGGCTGCTCCCATTGTTGACAAACTTTTGTATACCCTAGTAAGTATAAGATCTTATAGCATCTATTATGAACATGTTATCATTCTAGCAAATATTTTAGAATCTCCCATTTATATATTTTTGGTAAATGATGATGTATTGATAGTAGCTGTCTATTTCCAATCATCTCTATGTTCTTCTGAAAGTTTTAAATTGAGGAGTCTTAGTGTTCATATCCAAGCTATACTGCATATCATTAAGTGTACCTGAAGTATTAAGAAAATGTTTAGCCATAAATACAATTGCATCTACATCTTACTAAGGTTTATCTTATGCCATGTGTTTCTCATCGTATCCAAGAAACAGTTGGTGGAGTTGACCTTGGAATGAAGTACTTCTCTTAGATATTTTATAACTTACTTTCAGTTTGATTCAAGAAAAGTTATTTAGCACTAGTCGTAATGTGTCCTTACAAGAAAAGCTATTTAGCACTAATCCCTCTGTTGTGATCCTTTATTATTGCACTGCTCCTGTTTTAATTAATCACAGATTCTTTCACTTTTGCTTTTCCTCATAGACAGAAACTTGATTATTATTTTTTTTCTTATCAATATCCCATTTCTCAGTTCAGAAAATATTAACAACTTTTTCAAAGACTGAACCAGCAATAAGACGGGCGCTTAGTGCATAGATATGACAACTTTTCCTTTTTTGTTTTTCAGGAAAAAGAAAACAATCTGATGAATGGCATTAATATCGAGGATTGCGATAATATGGAATCAGTATCTCTCACTTGTGCAGATCGTGTTTCTCTGGTTTGGAATAACTCAAAAAGCTATAGTTGTTTATTTATCTTTAATATCACAGGCTGGATAAGGTTTATCTGCATCTATTAAATAGTAATCATTTGCCCAGTGTTCCAATTTTGTTTTCTTAGTGCAGGCAAAAGGGTTGCCAGCTTCTTTTGCAGTTAAGGCTCAAACAGCAGTAGAAGCACTTGAGGGAAAAGTTAGTCCTTCATTTGAAAAATTTTAGTTCCTACATTTGGCATGTACTTGTTTATCTGTGTAGCTTTTGTTCTCTAATATACTATAACAGGAGTCTCATTCCATCTTTACAATGCAATTCTTTTGTTATCTTAGTTGCTAAATGTTTAGTTTATTTATGTCGGGTAGTTGATCAGCATTTTTCCTGACTTTGAAATTAGAGTCCTCGGTTAGATGTCTGGAATTGACTCTTAAATCATACATAATTTTCTATGTAAATATTCAACAGTAGACACTAGCCCTCTGTTTTGATGAATCAAACTGGCAAAAGCTTCAATTTATGAAACATAAGTGGACTTGAATAAGTAGACAAGTGGAGCTGATCAATGTCTGGTTGTCTATAAATCTTGAGAAAGGATGTTTTCTTACTTCTAAACAATAAAACAAATGATGATATTGTATGCCTGCTTTTGTTCCTGATAATGTTAGTACAGGCAAGTGCTTATTGTTTTGTTTAGGAACAATCAAGAAATTGCTTGGAAGGTATAATTTCATGTAACTCATTTTGTAAACAAATCACCATCTATTGCAATTGGTCTCCTAAGTCGGTGTTACTTTGGTTAGATCAACTTACTTTTGGTATGAAATTTGCAATTGCTTGTGCTCTGTGTACTCCAATTGTTAAATTCCAAAGTCAATGTTACTTTGTGATGCATCACAGTTGCAGTCATATTAATTGCTTTTATTTCTGACACTGGCAGAGATTAGATACATTCATCACCACATTAAGAGATTTGGTGGAAGAAAGGTAATAATTACTTCATTTTGGATTATAATTTGAACTTTTATGTCCTCTGGATGATCAGAGTATTTGCTATGCCATCATGCAGTGGCCTACTAGTAAAGAAGCTTGATAAAAAATTGGAAAGGACACTATTGCACTCTTATCGTAAGGTACATTCAGTTTTTATTTTTTATTTTTTGTACTAGGAATTTAGGGCACCCCTTTTTTTTTTAACATCCGATGATTTTGCAATATGCTAATGTGCAATAATCCACTTGCTACTTTTGTTAGTCACTTGTAGAAAGCATTTGATCATTAAGAATCTTACTAGTTATGACTGCTAAGTTCAAAGGTGGCACCTATCCGATGAATAATTTTAGTTTTATATATGATTCCATGCACAATAGTTTAATGAATTCATTCATTGAATATTTATCATAGTTTTAACGTTGGCGGGCAACTTAACGCAACCCTCCTCCTTTTTCCGGGCTTGGAGATAAAGCTCAATGGCGTAAAAAAATCCATATAGCTGACCCCACCTAGTAGGATAATGCTTGGTTGTTGTTGTTATATGATTCCATGCATCTTTTTCAGATAAATATTTTGCCACTGTCATATGAAACCTTTGATCATTTAGATATAACACAAATGGGTTGGTACAATTTTTAGGTTTCCATCTCCCATTGTGCATCGTCAAGATTTCAATCTCAATGTGGTACTAACATGCTACCACTTTGCTTTTATTATAAAAGAAGAGAGAGAGAGAGAGAGAGAGAGAGGGGGGGGGGGGGGAGGAATAGGAGAGTAATGCTCTCTTTACTTCAAAGAACGGATGGTGGAGGGGCAGATGGTGAGAATCAAAGCACTCTCCCCAGTCTTCTAGGTGCACAATTATCCAAAGGATGGAAAACAAATCCATCTGCAGATTCATTTTTGGCTAAAATCTGATTTGCCCAAAATCTCATGGAAAACACTTTTGATCCCTTGACCTGTCATGTGATCACATTCCAATCCTCCTACCTCCCTCCTTCATGAGGCTCTTCTCGTCACTCATTGTATCCCGTAGCTGGTCGCCATTCTACCACCTGCTTGCACTCACAATGTGTCTACTTGCCATCTGAAACACGTCCACGCCTACTTTCAGCCATGCGTCCGCCACCCACCACACGCTTGTTATGCTTCATTCCCATCTAGATGCCACTGCATGCCTTCACCTGAAAAGACGAGGACCCTTCCCTTCTTTCGCCCTTCCACTCAATAAACTTAGAACAAATTAGCACAAATGGATCTCTTCCCTTCCATAATTGATTTGCTCTTCTAGGTGTAAACTGAGCATAAGAGAAACAAAAGTGGAAGTGGTCTTGGTCAACTTATGCTACTTGACTTGGTACAAGTATGAGACATATGAATCCTAGTGTCCTGATGACTGTTTCAGAAAAAAATAAATAAATTATAAATGATATGGGTTTGCCGAGTGTCAACTTGAAACGGGTAAATGACGAGCCAACTATTAGAGCAGCCATGCAGGGATTAAATGGAGGGCTCAGTAGCTTTCCTGGTTACTAGGGCTCCTGAAATCTTCATTTTTGCACCCTCTACTAGTTTTTTTTGCTAATCTCAACTTGGTCTACTGGTTTGAGGGTCACATCCATAAGCTAAATATGCAAACCCAGCTAAAACAAACTGATGTTCTTATTATCCATGAAACAAAGCGATAACTAATAACTTGTGCACCATGTGAACCTACTACATCTCAGCATTCAATGGACTGTGGAGTAATTGCTAAATTTGTTATACCCAAGCCCAATTTGAAATTGAGATGACTAATTACTACATCTACATCACTTATTTTGATTTCTCATCTCTTCCATTAACTGAGTTAGATGTATCCTGTTGGCTTGCTTATTTGATTGGTTTGATCCACATGCAGACTGGGAATATAATCCACTTTGGTTGAGAGGACATCTCAGCTTTACCTGAGATCATCACATTTTGGAGAAGTTGCATATTGGTTAATGATAAAACCAGTAAACACTAGCTTTTATGGTTTCGCCATCAAGATTTGAATCCTTTATTTCAGCTATATGATCATCAACAAGTGGTCGCTTGTCATGTTTGATTTTATCATGTTTTTTTTCTACATGAACTAGCTTAATTATCCTTTTCTTCATATACAACTGGATGCTGAACTTATTGATATTCTATTTCTTGGGAGATTCACCATTTATCATGTTTCTAGTGTGAATCATGTAATTCATGATGCTTCTGACACTGAGATTTTTAATCAGGATTTGACATCACAAGTCTCTATTGAAACTGACCCAGTTCAACTTTTGTCTAAGGTGGTTGCTTTGCTGTATATGCAGGTGTGGTGTTGTAAATATGTTTTGAATTTTTTAGTAGTATTATATGTTCGTGTTACTTGAATCTATATGAATGTTATTAGGTCTATAATAAAGCTCTTCAAGCTCCTGGAAGGGCCATATCTGCTGCTATTTCCCGGCTGAAGGTAGACTTATGCATTGCCTTTGTTTTATTTATACAATAGTAACCCATGTGGCTCAGTTATTTTGGATCAGTGATCTTCTTATTTTCTCATTGTTATTTGAGAGAAAATGAATTAATAATTGTTATTGAAGAGTGAGACATATTTATATATAAATTAGGAATGTATCTTTGGAAACTATAATTAGGCTAATTGACTCCAATTGACAATTAGCTAATTGACAGACATATTAACTAATATATACATATAATATGATAACTAATATATACAAATAATACTCTTCCTTAAGTTGGAACATAGATATCAATCGTACCCAACTTGTTACAAAGATAATCAACCCAAACCCTATTTAAAGCTTTTGTGAAGATGTCCTCTAGTTGTTCTCTAGTCTTTACATATCCTATAGAAATTAAGTTTTTTTTTAAAATTTTCTCACGAACAAAATGACAATTAATTTCAATATGCTTAGTTCGCTCATGAAACACATGATTCAATGTAATATAAAGAGCAACTTGGTTATCATACCACAGTTTTGCTAGTACTTAAATTTTAAGTCATACTTGAGTCAAGAGTTGATATATCTACATTATCTCACACATAGATTGTGTGATAGCCCTATATTCTGACTCTGCACTAGATCGTGACATAATATTTTTCTTCTTACTCTTCCAAGAGACTAAATTTCCTCTAACAAAGATATAATAACTTGAAGTAGATATTCTATCCATTTAGGAACTTGCCCAATCTACATTTGAAAAATATTAAATATAGTGCGCCCATGATTTGCATATATGATACCTTGTCCGGGTGCTCCTTTCAAGTAATATAAAATTTACTCTAACGTTATCCAATGATGAACGATTGGAGATGAGATAAACTGACTAACAACACTAATCGAATATGCAATATCTAGACAAGTCACGGTAAGGTAATTCAAGTTACCAACCAACCTTCGATATTTATCAGGATGTTCAAAAAGTCTCCATGGCCTGTGAGGTGCATGTTCTTAGTCATTGGACTGCTACAAGGCTTTGCCCCTAATTTTTCAGGTCGAGGACATATTTTCTCTGAGATAGAAATATACCTTTTTTTATTCCTTATAACTTCAACACCCAAGAAATACTTTAGCACCCCAAGTCTTTCGTGTGAAACTGAATATGAATAAAAGATTTAAGAAATGAGATTCCCGTAATATCACTTCTAGTGATAACAATATCATCCACATCCACAACTAATAGAATGATATCAACTCCTGACTACTTGTAGAACATAGAATTGTCAAACTTGCTTTTCATTGTACCAAATTTTCCATCAGCCTGACTAAAATTTTCAAACCAAGCATGAGGACTTTGTTTCATACCATACAAAGATTTTCGAAGACGGCAAACTCCCCCTAAGCAACAAAATCAGGAGGTTGCTCCATATACACCTCCTAAAGATCACCATAAAGAAAAGTATTCTTGATATCAAGTTGATGTAAATGCCAATGATGAGTAGCGACCATTGAAATAAACAATCGAAGTCAACTTTGCAACAAGAAAAAAAATGTTAAAATAATCCCTAGGTCTAAGTATATCCTTTAGCGATAAGACGGACTTTTAATATGACAACTGACCCATCCAGTTTAACTTTAACTGCGAATACCATTTGCATCCAATAGCTTGTTTCACTGAAGGTAGATTGACAAAGTCCCAAGTGCCATTGCCATCTAAAGCATTCATCCCCTCTATCATTGCATCTTTTTAAATAGGATAAGATATGACTTGACAGTTTTAGGAATAGCGATAGAGTCAAGTGAACCAATAAAAGAACAAGAGGAAAGTGAAACAATAAAAGAACCAGAGGAAGACGATAAGTTGTTATAAGAAATAAAAGTAGGATAAGTACACTCCGTTTACCTTTGCGTAACACAATAGGAAGATCATCGCTCGAGACTCGATCTAATGACAAAGTAGTAGATGCAAGACATGAATCAAGAGGTTGACGTCTAGAATAGACTTGAATAATAGGAGGCTTGATAAGAGCCGGATGCGGGATGAGTGCGGAGGATGTGATAGAATACACTAATAAATCATCCTCCTCCCTTTGACAAGTCGGAATAGGCGAGGATGGGAAATAAGGTGTGTCTTCCATGAAGGTAATATCAAATGTGACAAGATATTTGTTAGTATTGTGACAATAACACCTATAATTTTTTTGAAGATGAGAATAACCAGGGAAGATACACTTCACAGACTTGGGATCTAATTTAGTGACATGTGAATGAACATCCCTAACAAAACAAGTGTTACTTAATATCTTAGGGTTAACGGGAAACGACTTATTGGGAAAAAGGATTTTATAAGGGATCTCACCGTGACATGCAGTTAATGAGAGAACATGCTGTAGAAACTGTATCAGCCCAAAAAGTTTTTGGAACATTCATTTGAAATAAAAGGACCTATGCAGTTTCAAGAAGATGTCTGTTTTTACGTTCAACCGCACCATTTTGGAATGAAGTATCAACACAAGAGGTTTCATGAAGCATATCATTTTGACCCATATAAGATTAGAATAAATTAGACGTATATTCCTTGGTATTATCTATTTGCAAAGTACGGATGGATGACACAAAACAAAGAAAATAAGTGAGAATGATTTTTCATTAAATATAACGAAGTTACACGAGAATAATCATCCACAGAAGTAACAAAATAGCTAAAATCAGGTTTAGACAAAATAGGACAAGGACCCAAATATTAGTGATATCAGAAGGCACCACGTGGATAAGGAGATTAACAATCCTACTGAGGTAGCAAGCTCAGTAGAGGAAAAGTCGAGTTATCCCCCGAGTCCATACGATCTAAAATACCAGTAGTCCCTGACCTCGGGTTGTTCGTCCTTGAGCTGCCCCAAGACTCGGTGGAATCTCAACTTCATGACGATCCCAATCACCATGTTGTCTTCGAGCCGCCTCTCGACTTAACGACACCCCTGACTCCATGACGTTCTCAGTTAGAAGACAATGTCGTCATTTATTTCAAGAAGTAGATAATAATCGCGTGGATCTCGGGATTTCAAACTATTTCAAGAAGAAGATAACGATCGCATGAATCTTAGGATTTTTGACTATTTCAGGAAGTAAATAACAAATCATGCGAATTTCGGGATACGCGGAGAATGTAGGATTCAACTGTCGCTCGATAAAAGGTAGCCCACCCCTATAAGCTCAGGTATGCGCACACACACATTCAAAACCTTAAACAACTCTTTGCTCTCCTTGCCAAAAACTTGAGCGTCAGAGTAGCTACGCTAGGAACCCCTGACCGTTATTCTAACCCTCTTTCTTTCATCTTATTCTATCCAGCTCCAGCAAATCTCCCCTCCAATCCTTGTCCCTAGACGATTGGTGACCGAGTTAGCATCCCCTCTAACTCACCAATGGTTTATTTGTCAACGTTCTCAGACATGATCAATCAGAATGAACTAATTCAAAAGGAATAGTAGTACACTTATTTACTCTAGGAATCAAAATAAGACGGTGATGTTTTGCAAACTGACACGACTCACAATCTAATGAAGACACCTTACCATATTACGGACAAAGCTTTTTGAGCAAAGGGAGAGATGAATGCCCCAACCTAAGAAGTAACACTCGAGCAAGCAAAAGAATTTGAGAGCAATGTGTCAAGAATATAGAGGCTTGCAGATTCATGTCCTTTACCAATCAACTTCTTCATCAAAAGATCGTAAAATAAACAATGATCAGGAAAAAATGAGATGCAACAATTAAGATTACGAGTTAGTTGACTAATAGAGATTAAATTAAAAGATAAATTAGGTAAAATATAAAATGGAAGATAGAGGAAGCAAAGGGGTAAGATTGATAGTGCCAAACTCATAAACACATGATGGAGACCCATCAACTAAAGTAATAATAGGAGTGTTAGCTTTGGACTAAAAAGTAGAAAAGAAACTAGAATTACTTGTCATATGATCTGTGACACCAGAATCAATGATCTATTTAGAAGATGAGAACAGAAGACATACGTTTTGTTTACCTGAATTAGCAATAGTAGTGATAAGATGAAAACTTGAGTGATCCCTAATATTTTGCAAATTCATCCGCAGAGATAAGAACCGATTTATCAGAGGCATCATTAGTGGTTGCAATATGGGCCAAGTGTTTTTGCTGATTTTTATACTGAAACTTTCTACGCTCAAACTTCGTAGGGCAGTTGTTGCACATAATACCACCCGAATTCGGTGTTCGAGTTTCAAAGTCCTGTGAATCACCTCCTATGTTTCCATCCAGGTACATAATTAGTATTGCAACTCACCAAAGCACCACTAATTGGAACGCGTGCAGTACTTTCTGCACGGACAACACGACTAAATACATCTTGTAAATATGATACCTTAGAACCAGAGAGCTTGTGAGAACTTGTGACTTAGTAGACTTAAAGTCAGGAGTTAGGCCAGCAAGGATGCTTATGATAGTCATCTGCTCTCGTTGACATTGTTGAATCTTCATTTCAGCGTCAAAGGTAGCAACATATTAAGCTCCTCATATGTTGAATTCTATAAAATAATTGATCAAGGTTGATCTTGTTTTTTTTTCCATAAAATGCTTTGCAAACCTTATACATGTGGAAGAGATTTTCTTTTCCAGAGTATAGAAATTTCAAGTAATAATTAGTTTTTTAACAAATCCATAGTGATTGATCAAACCAATTACCTCACTATCAATACAATTGCGAATATGAAAGAACAAGCGAGCATCCTCTTTGAGCCATGTCTGCTTCGAATCATGACTATCTTTGTCAATACTTTGTAGATAAAGACGAATAATCTTATTCCAATCCAAATAGTTCGAACCATTTAGCTTATAGTCTGTGATTTTAGACATTATAGACACCACATCTGTCACAATAGAAGGCTTTTATTCAGCTATAAGACTTATTCTCAAAGGAAGTCAAATAAGAGAAGAATCCGAAGGAATATTCAAACTAACAAGTATAGACAAACCCAAGCGCTCTTAGGTGTTGCTTGCGTTGAGGAAAGTAGGGCGATAGGTCCAGGCTAGCGGCCGAGATTTGGCTACACCGGCAGTGCTTCTGATGACGTGTATTGAGAGAGCGGCGGCGACAACGGTCGCCGGGGATAGGGCTGACATGGTGGCTGCTTGGCGGCCTGAATCTGAGTTGATGACATCGTGGAAGGAGAGGCGGCGCCTTGTGTAGCTATAGGTCAGCACAGGAGCGGCCTCATGCGTTGTACACCAAGGAAGGGGAGGCGCCATAGCGACCTGCGGCGACGAGCAACAACCAACTTTGTGCGTGGACAGAGGAGGGAAGGAAAGAGTCCCGGTGAGGAGGTTGTGATCGATCGGTGGAGCTGTGTGCACGTGGGCGACAGTGAAGTGGTGATGCACCACAGAGATACAAGCACGTGAGAGGTAAAGAGGTAGAGATGGAACTCTAATGTTGAAGTTGCTCTGATACCATGTTATTTGAGATAAAAGAATTCATAAGAGTGAGACATATTTATATACAAACTAGGAATCTACCTTATGAAATTATAATTAGGCTAATTGACGCTAATTGACAATTAGTTAATTGACAGATATATATTAACTAATATATATAGATAATATGGTAATTAATATATACAGATAATACTCATGAACTCTGGATTGGTTTCATTTTTAGTTGAGGTCAAAAGACACATTGAAGTTACAAACTGGTTTCTTAGTCATTGTTTGCACTAATAAGATTACAACTATATTTATAGCCTCTTGGCATAAGTTAAATTTATGCATGAGAGCTTCATGCCCTGGACTAGGCTAAGCCTTCATATTTTATCTAACAATTTGCATCCTAATTAGGCAAACTCAATCATATTCTAACCAAGCGAACATTTCAATTATGAAATTTGCAACCCTTTCAAATGTATCATATTTTATTGAGTCACCCATCTATTGTAAGAAAACCGTGGACTATATTCATCAACTGGAAAGAAAAACTAAAGTACATGTTTTTCATTGTGTCATTTGTCAATTAAGTATCTTAACCGTACTTTATTGCTTCATTTCCGTGGCAGCCATGTTTGGAGAAATTTATGAACCAAGGTTATTCTATTTGAAAACAGAGGCATATGTTTTCATCCTAAAGTTATAAATACAAACTAAAATTTCATCCTTTCAACACATTAAACATTCAAAAGAACCTTTAGACCATGAAAAAAAAAAGGATAGCCTGGTGCACGAAGCTTCTGTCATGCGGGGTCCAGGGAAGGATTCATTATACGCAGCCTTACCTTGCTTTTTGTAAGAGGCTGTTTCTAGGATTCGAACCCGTGACCTTTTGGTCACGTGGCAACAACTTTTCGTTGCGCCAAGGCTCCCCTTCAGACCATGAAGCAATTCAATATCCAAAGAGGTCAATTTTGAAAAAGGAAATATTGTATACTAGTATTCATATTAAATCCTTAGCCAAATGCTGAGAGAAGACTGCCAACTTCTGCATTGAAAATTGTCAAAAGCAAAAGACGCTTAACTGAAATGGAGATATGATTCTTCAGTCTTGACTGCATCCCTTTAATCATAATGAACCCAAGGAAGCAGCGTTTGAGTTTTTGAACATTCATGTTTATCTTTATAAATCACAATCTAAGTTGTATATTGTATAGGTGTTCAATTAGTGTTCCATAATTTGGCTTATAGGTGTTCAATTAGTGTTCCAAAATTTGGCAGGAGAAGTTACCGGATTCTGCATACAAGGACTTGATGGAGTATCATAAGATAACAGTGACTTTATTGGCATTGCAATCTGCTGCTACTGGAGATGTGAGTTTCTTAATTAGAGTTTTAAAATTTGCACTCTCTTTCTGATATATTTTTTTGTAACATGAAGGCAAAGTGACACTATCAATATTCACTATTATTTTCTTGCAACGGCCTATTTCTAACGCTCATCATGGCTGTCTATTTAAAATTTCCATTATTTACCTTACCACAGTACTTCTGTTTCAAGATTATTTTGATGATATTTCACAATACAATTTTTTAACAATTCCTTGAATGGAGGTAGGCTAGACTTCAGATTGTGTTTTCTAATTTAAATCATCAAAACAACTTAAGATTGTTTACTAGGAGCAACCAGTCTTTTTATTGCTTTTAATTTGACTAGGTAAATTAACGAAACTGAGAGAAAAATCCATGTTTACCCCACCAGGCCAACGATCCATCACAAGTTCGGAGAAAGCATGATTAGGGATGAGGTTTTTTATGCTCTGAATTGCACATTTTACTTTGAAAAGAACTTATACTGGCTACAATTTGATTATCATCTGATTGATAACAATGCAAATATTAAGATTCCCGACTATTTTGAGAACATTTGGTTTGACCTATGATCATGCATTTCCGACTTAATGATATTCCTATTGTTGCTAATTATTTGCTATAAACAAAAGTTGGCCATCTTCTTTAATTATTTGCTAATTAATCTTATTTTTTAACCTGTTTCTTCTGTGCAGGAAGACGATTGTTCATATGACAGGATCCTAAGCCAACAGGAGTTACTAGAAAGCAAAATGCCTGAACTGAAAGCATTGGTCTTGGGCACCACAAACTAACTCCATTGACAAAAAATTAACGGATGACCACCGTTATTGTTTAACTTCCTTTGGAAGACGTTATTTTACATTTGGGCAACCAGTGAACCTGTCAGCTCTGAAAGTAACGGGGAGAACGAGTAAGTCGCAAGAATTTGTGTCCATTACCTATATTTATTTACCTTGAATCTTGTGAAGGGATATTGCTTCCAGATTTTGTAGTATTCCTTTCCAAACAAAGAACTGCCCAGAAGATTTCTCATTGTTTTTCATATTTATGAAACTAAAGTAATCCGGATCTGTAAATGCGGACATTGAGTGGAATTTTGCATAGGAACATTTAGTTCTAGTTCGTTCTGGAGTTGTAAGCAGGCCTGAAATAAGCTTGAGATGTTGCTTGATTAGCAAACTTTTATTTTCAGTTATTGTTGGATTGTATTATCCCCCCCTAGAATAACAAAAGTTAAAAAATGTGGATAGTTGTCAAAATATTCATTTTGATTGCAATATTTCAAATGGCACACTAAATGTGATTTGTCGACAGAGATGATGTGGCTTGGGGATGGGTGGTAGACCTCGAGTATATGTTGGAGATTTGACAATGGGGAGAGAGTTTATGTAGGGTTTAGGGTTTAAGACGGTATTTTTCATACATTTCCCTGATTTAAAAAAAATAATAAAGCACAAGACTAGCCAAAAATAAATCAATGACAATTTAAATTGAGCGTTATATTCGCCCTAAGTTTCAGTTTAGTGCACCTTTAGGATTAGAAGATACTGATTTAGCATGATGAGTTGGTTTAGCTTACGGAGTACTTCTAGACGTGAATAGCTTTGTCTCCTTATAAAGTTAACATATGATATTTTCAAAATTCATTCTTAAATGCTAAGTCACTCAAAATCTAATGAAATAGAAATGAGCAGACATGGTACCAGAGAATCCATAGGGGGGAAAAAAAGACAATTATCTTCAGCAGAAAATTTATCTGCTCAAGACATGGTGGTCGACATGGTCAAGCCATGCTTGGATATAGAGTGATAGGTGTCTGTCCATTCTCATTACGTAAGTATTAAATATGAAATGATTGGTCATATGACAACCTTACACAATGCATATGGTATTGTAGGTCGGATATATCTAAGGTCCCAAATGTCATTAGACGGGAGAGACTTCTTTAAACATATAAGTGTGAGGCAATTGGTGCTCTTCTTTCGGATATCTTTAAATGCTCTCTCATTTGGAAAAGGAAAAAAAACTTACAAGCTTTGTCACTTATGTGTGATCATGCTCTCTAATTATATTACAAAATTATAATAAAAGATGATTACATTCATTCTAAATGTCTTTTACAACCCATCCCTAAATTATATGAAAGAAAGTAAATTATAGAGTCAGTTTATAATTGACTATCAAATAATTAAAAGGTGAAAAAAAAATTTTCTCTAAAAATTATGTATCCGTCAAAAATTAATTTCTATTTAATTATAATTATAATAAATCTATCACTCTTTTACTAACTATACAATCCCGTGGAGATGAGATCATGCTCTCTAAGCAAAAACTAGAAAGTGTCATTACACTTTAATTTTATGCGTGCCATTCCATCTTCCAAATAATTGGTCGAATGACACCTTAGCAAATAATGAAATTGTGTATTGAGTGCGTATAAGTTGTCTTTTGAATTTACCTAGTAGATAAAATAAGAGGAAGACTACGTATATATTATTGGCGGAAAACATGTTACTGGAGATTTATACGATATTAGTTGAATTTAAATAAAATTAAATTTATTTATTTATCAATTGATAATCTCAGAGTGTCTGGTCGATATCTGCCAAGTGCCATATGAAGGCTGTACAGTGGTCGAGCGGGTTAGCTCTCGAGCAAGCTTGAGACTGGCCGAGCATAGTGACCGAGCGAGCTTACAGTCGATCGGGTGAGCAGAGAGATCGAGCGAGTTGAAGGTCGGCTGAGTAGCTTAGCCTAGCGAGCTTGGCGATCAAGTGCTGAGCGAGATAGCGAGATCAAGGTCGGTCGGGCTGATAGACCGAGCGAAGCAGCCAAGTGGTCGGTTGGGCAGATCCAGCAGAGCGACCAACCGAGTGAAAGGACGAGCGACAGAGCGAACTGGAGGTCGACCGGGCGAAGAGGTTAACCGAGTGAAGCTTAAGACCAACCGAGCAAAGAGGCTGACCGAGCGAAGAGGCCGACCGAGTGAAGAGGCCGACCGAGCGAAGCTTAAGGCCGACTGAGCGAATTGCAGGCTTCTGCCGAGCAAGTTGTTGCTGAGCGAGTTGTAGGCTTTTGCCGAGCGAGTTGCTGCCGAACAGTAGAGCGAAGCCTAGAAAGCGGTCGAACGAGTGAACTGAGTAAACTGAGACTTGTGACGAACGCAGTTTTCTTGAAACAGATTTGCCCCACCTTTGGCTGTACTTTGAGGTTTTCTCGGGACATCTATTCCTAGGATACAACGGTGAACTGTGATTCCACCAAGCACTGGTGGTCACGGCGAATTGAGTGGTACCCGAACTATCACGGGCAATTCGCCGAGCAAAAGTTGCACGACAGAGGAGGAGGAAACGTAGGTGGAGAGCTTTTGCTACTTTTCTATGCGCGTAACCTTTTTCCTGTAGTCGCAGCCTCCTTATATAAGAGCTCAGACTAATGGCAGCGTAGTCCCCTCGGGACGGTGCGATGGTTAAGACATGGGGTGTTGCCACATGAGGTCTTGGGGTCGAAACTCGGCGTGACCGAGCATAACCTCTCCTATGTCTTGGCCATTTGCACTAATGGCTAGTAGCCACCCGTGATTTACTTTCTCCGTGTTGGCATAGGGACAGGTTGGCGGGGGCGCTGGAGACGAACGAATTGCCTTTTGCCACATCAGACTAATGGCAGCGTTATTGATCGTCTATGTAACGGGCAACATTTCACTCGATTGCATTAATCTTTTTTTAATGCATCCATTACACGAGCAGTAAAAAAATTTATATGGTAAAATGTTGATTGTTCCGCTTCAACAAATTTTATTCTGATCGGACCGGTATTCAATATATATATATATATATATATATATATATATATATATATATATATATATATATATATATATATATATAAGATATAGTATACTCAGGCATACTAGATAGGTATATTTGTGTAAGTAGGAGGGTACACTTTGGATAATAAGTACAATATTTATGTTTTATATTGTAATGCATGCCTATTTAATATACGCTACAGTTGAATTATATATTAATAGTTTTTGTTATAAGTTGCACCTTTTATATAAATATATGCAACTCTTGCACTGTACGTCCTAAATTAGTAGACTGTAAAAATTTTCTATACTCGAATAACGGGCGATGTGCAAACTAAAGCAATCCCATGATGAAATGGGAACGTTAATTACATAACTAATTTGGCATTCGATAAATAGATTGATAGATAAATAAATAAATAAATAAGATAAGACGCATCAATTATTTTTTAAAAGAAATCAAAGTAATCTCCAACGCTACTATCTTGTAACGTCCCGTAGTTTCGGGTTAACTGAAACGCTACCATGAACCATCTCCGTGTCGGGTCGCCGTCCCAAGCACACACACCGCTCTCTTTCCCTTCCTCGAGCCATCCATCGCCTCCCTTCTCCTTATTCTAACCGCTTCGCCTCCTCTCCCCTCTCTTCTTACCCGTCTTCTCCTATTTCCTTTAGGGTTTCTTCTCCGCCCTTCTCACTCCACTTTCAACGCCGCAATCCAAATCCTTTGCTTTGTCTCGCTTCCTCTCCTCCGGTGAGTTGATCTTATTTCCCTCTTTCCTCGTGTTCGTTTTCCTTCTCTGCTTTTTCTTAGCCTCCTTTTCATTGGTTTTGGTTCATCTCGTTTGTCCGTTCGGTTATCTTGATACTTTTTGATAGTTTCCGGTGCTGTTCGGTTGCTGGCGGGCTGAAGATTGCATCTTGAGCGGGGGATCAATGGCGATTTTGAAAGATGACTCTAGGGTTTCGAGGAGGGACAGAAAATCCTCACCCGTGAGCAGAGGGAGCGGTTCGATCCAGGATACAGAGGAGGAGGCCTGTACGAGGAGTGCGAAGGTGGTGTCTTATGCTTCGGAAATTTCAGACGTGGACTCCGGCATGGAATCCGACGAGTTTGATCCGGCTGAGCTTGGTGAGCCGGGAACTCAGTTGTGTCAGGTGGGGAACCAGAGTTTTAGCGTTCCCCTCGAGCTCTACGACCTCTCTGCCTTGGGGACAGTGCTGTCCTTGGAGACGTGGAATGAATGCCTCTCGGAGGACGAGCGTTTTTTGTTGGCTGAGTACCTCCCGGATATGGATCAGGAGACGTTTGGGCGCACTCTCAAAGAGCTGTTTTCAAGGGAAAATTTTCACTTTGGGAGTCCGCTTGATACTCTATTCATTCAGTTGAAAGGAGGGCTCTGTGATCCGAGGATTGTTCTTTACCGTCGAGGTTCTAGTTTTTTACAGCGGCATGAATACTACCATCACCTGTGTAAATATCATAATTCTATGGTAAGAACTCTTGTCCGCACAAGGGATGCATGGAGGAAGTGCAGTGGATATGCTATTGAAGAAAGACTTCGGCTACTTAATATCCCGAGGAGTCAGAGGCCTTTGAGCTATGTTGGAAATGATGATGTTAGTTGTGAGATGGCTTCAGAGAGTGGGGATTCTGATAATTGGCATTTGAATAAGCGGTTTAAGAAAGACCAGCAGTTTGTGAAGCCTGCATTTGATATCATGCCCCATAAGATTGACATGACTTACCAGTCAGTAAGGGACACAAAAGAGTACTCAAAGGGTGTTTTAAAAGTTGCCCCTTCTAAGGTTTTAGCACAGGAATGCGTTGGATCATCACATGGATATCCTTCAGCATTGAAGCATGGATCAAAACAGAATAAATTTGCTGGGTATGATGTGAAAGCATCCAAAAGAACTAGAGATCATATTAGCAATGACCATGATGATAGGGAAGAAGAATTTGTGGCTTCACAAGGGGACTGGGCTGCAAGAAATAGCCATGCAGTAGCCAGAACTAATATGCTGATATCAGGAAAGAAACAAGGACAACAAAAAAGATACGATACAGACAGTCACAATGATGAAGATCCTGAAATCGATAACAATTTTAGCCATGGTTGTGGGGGAAAATGGAACTCAGGCCAAGAAATAACTTCTTATATTCATGATTCTTCTGAACACACCAAAGCTAAATATTTTGACAGAGTCTGGGTGTATCCTTCAACCCGCAGTGACCGAAAACACAAGCTAATCGATTCCATGCAGCTAAATGAGATACATGAGGAAGCCATTTCCTTGAGTCATTCAGCTAAATCAGATAGGATTGGCAAAGAATACAGGGCTGGTAAATCTGGAGCTGGTCATGAATTAAAAAATAAATCTTATAAACATTCTTTAGTACAGATGGTTAATTCACCTATTCAGAAGGATTCTAGATCCAGGATATCACAAGGGAGGATGAAAAAAAATGAGACTCAATATGAGAATAAGGGTGTGACATATTTGAGAGACAGCAGTATGATATCTGGAAGTGAGGAGACAGAATCTGATTCATCTGAGCAGGTTGAGGATGATAGGTTCCCGATTGCTACTAGGAAGTCAAACAAGCTCATGAAAGGTGATAACAAAGTCTATGCTGGCTTCCCTGATGTGAATAAAAGGGGACATACACCAGAATCAAATGCTGTGAAAGGGAAGAATGGAGAACCTACAAAAAAGGCACAGCACCCAAGTGCAAAGCTGAGAAATGCAGAAAAGAGGCATAAAGCAATGGCTGATATGCATCATTCTCCAGAGCAATCCTTGTATGCTGATGATTATGGTGGTGGGGTGATGGATGAACATAAGGAGAGTTTACATGGTATGCCCAAGTCACGAGGGAGCAAGAAATTAATCAACAAGTTAGTGAACATGATGGAGGTTTCTGATGGTCCAAGGATTGATGCTGCTCAAGAGAGATCGGATATGCCCCTTATAGGTTGTAACTCTTTGTCTAAGAAATCTAAACTGACAGTTAATGCTCACCTCTTGAGTGAGCAAGATGAATCTGTCCACCTACAGGACAGTCCAAACCTACAGGTTGATGACCGTGTTGGTACCAGGAAGGGTAAAAGGAAAATAGATGTTGAAACTGAGATGCTGAATGACATTAATCCGGATTTGGTAATATCAGGGAAGGTTTCAGGAGATGGCGAAGCTAAAGTTAAGTCACAGAAGAAACCATTTACCATTATCACCCCAACTATTCACACAGGGTTTTCATTCTCTATTGTACATCTTCTTTCAGCTATAAGGAAGGCAATGATTACTCCTCTTATTGAAGATACTGCACGGATAGCCTCCCATCTTCATGACAACAGTGGACCTAAAATTTTTACAGATGGTCAGCACAAAGTACATCAAATAGCAACTGACATACATATTTTGCAATCATTTGAGAATATGGGCAAACATTCCACAGGATCTGGAGAGGATACTGGGTTTCTTTCTCTCACAGTTCAAGAGATTGTTGATCGAGTTAGATTAAACCCAGGAGATCCATACATTCTTGAAACACAGGAACCACTTACTGATTTAGTCCGAGGAGTTCTGAAGATTTTTTCATCTAAGACGGCACCTTTGGGGGCAAAGGGTTGGAAACCCTTCGTATCATATGAGAAATCAAACAAAAGTTGGTCATGGGTAGGTCCTATTGCTTCTTCCTCACACAATGATAATGGAGAAGAAGAAACTTTAGCAGATGCATGGGGAATTCCTCACAAGATGCTGGTAAAGCTGGTTGATTCTTTTGCTAATTGGCTTAAAAGTAGTCAAATTACACTTCAGCAGATTGGAAGTCTCCCACCTCCTCCTGCTTCATTACTTTTGAACGTGGATGAGAAAGCAAGGTTCAAAGATCTAAGAGCCCAAAAGAGTCTGAACACTATTAACCCCAGCTCTGATGAAGTAAGAGCATATTTTCACAGAGAGGAATTGTTAAGGTATTCTATTCCAGATAGAGCCTTTTCCTATACAGCTGCTGATGGGAAAAAATCTATTGTTGCTCCACTAAAAAGGGGCGGTGGAAAACCAACCTCAAAAGCTCGGGATCATTTCATGCTTAAGCCTGATCGACCACCACATGTGACAATTCTTTGTCTTGTTCGAGATGCAGCAGCCAGACTTCCTGGTAGAATTGGAACTAGAGCAGACGTTTGTACCCTATTAAGGGACTCTCAATACGTTGTTGAAAACATCTCTGATGCACAAGTGAACCAAGTTGTGAGTGGGGCTCTAGATAGGTTGCATTATGAACGTGATCCTTGTGTGCAATTTGATAGCGAAAGAAAATTGTGGGTTTATTTACACAGGGATAGAGAAGAAGAGGATTTTGAGGATGATGGCACTTCATCTACTAAAAAATGGAAAAGACAAAGAAAAGATTCACTTGATCAATCAGACATGGGGCCTGTTAATGATGTGGATAGTGCAGCCTTGGTTGGCGGCTCTGGGTTGGATGATGAACATAATTTTAATGTTCTCACATCACCAATCAGAGCTGGGGGAATAGCTGAAGTTTCTTCTGAAGATGTTGGTCTAAATATAGATAATACTAATGCTTGTATTGATTCCACCACTATAAAAAAGGACCATGATAATTGGGGTGGTCTAGGGTTGAATCCATTGAGGGAAAGATTGGTATGTCAGGAGAACTCTACAGATGATTTTGATGATGGAACATTTGGTCAAGAACGGCCAATTAGTCTTCAATATGACCTTACTATGAAGAATAGATTATACTAAACTTTATCAGCATGTTTATGTTAGATAACATTTGTAACAAAATTATAGATTCTTCAAGGGTCAAATTGTCTCCTTTCTGCATGTGTTAATCTTTTTTCTTTTTCTTTTCTTTTTAGTTACTCAGTTATACTACTTGTTATAGGTTGGAGAGTACTAGTTCTTCCGCTGCATCCTGATCCTTGATCTATTGTCAAATTTAAAGTGTGCACTGCTCATGTATGCTCTCAATGGTGATTCTGATTCAGTTACTTTTTTGTTTTTTTAGTGTTTCTCCTTTTCCTCACCATTATCTATCAGTTTGATTCCACAATTTGATCACTAGAATCTCAAGCCTTAAGGGACTCAAACCAAGTTATCGATGAAGAATTCTACACTCTTGCATTGTGATTGATAACAAGGAATTTGTGGACCGTTGTTATCTTCGTTGCAATTATAGAAGACATTTGGGTACTTACAGATTTCTAGGTCTATCATTAAATTCTTCATTTTTGAGATAGTGCAAATCTATTCAAGTAATTACTTTACAATACAGCCTTAACTGCACTGATAGGATCAGTAAGTTAATATTGACTGGTTAATCTTACACTTATATGACTTCTTTCATTGTGAGTGTTGGTATGCACTCTGTTCATGATAGTAACCAGTTGGACTAATGTAGCAAGGTTGGTATACGTTTTCTAGTCTGGCTAGCACAAGATATTACTGTAAATATAACGGCAGGACATATTACTGGCACTAACATTCTGTGATGTAGATGGTTTTTAGCTAGAGTGGAATCCGAAGATTGGCATTGGTTTGAATCTCAAAGATTGTGTTGAATTACTTGTGTGGCTTAGTATCATTAATCTTAAAATATATGTTTTGTTAGATGTGGACATTCATTTATGATTTACCATTATAAACCATTGTAATCTGTCTGCATCCTTAATAATGCTAAGTCAGCATTTGCTTTTATGAAACGTTGTGTTTATAGTTCTGAAATTGCCATCTAGGTTCATGTTTAATTTCTTTATATTTCAGAAATTCAAGTTTCACCCATTTGAAACCCCTTTATGTCCAACATATGAAACAGCTTTTACCTCAAGGTTCAACACGAGAAACATTGACCGATAGCATACATTTACTTATTTTATATGCAGGTATTTGAATTAGTTTCCAGTCTGATCCTTTTCCTGGTACGATAAAATTCTTTGCGAAGGTTATTAATCTCCTCAAGCAATTTGTCTGTTCGAGATGGTTGATAGCTAGGTTGTTGCTGTTGTGGTGGATAGGTTTGTTATTGTACCGATTGATAATTTTGACATTGCCCAATGGGTTTCCCTTCATCTTGGTTTTTTTTGTAGGAAAAGTTTGGATGATTCTTCCAACCTGGATTATATGTATTGAAGTATGAGTTAGGGGGCGTTTGGTTCTCTCCTAGGAATCGGAATGGGAATGAGTATCATAGTATTATGGAATGAGAATGAGTATGAGCTTGGGTATCATTCTTAAAAATGATGTTTGGTTAGTTAAATATTTTTAATCGGAATGAACCTAAATTTCTTTTTTTACCCTTACAGCAAAATAAGAGAAAAAATTATATGGGAGAGAAAATTGAATGTGAG
This sequence comes from Zingiber officinale, assembly GCF_018446385.1. NCBI lineage: Eukaryota > Viridiplantae > Streptophyta > Magnoliopsida > Zingiberales > Zingiberaceae > Zingiber > Zingiber officinale. Next base: position 11,792,447 of record NC_056001.1, on the reverse strand, counting down.
AGAAACATATGATGAGAGAAAATGATGAGAGAGAAAATATGATGAGAGAGAGTGTGATGAGAAAAAATAAAGAGAGAAAGTATGATAAGAGAAAATTAGGAGAGAGAAAGTGTGATGGAAAAAATGAAGTGAGAGAAAGTATGATAAAAGAAAATGAAAGAGTGAGGAGAGAGAAAGTATGATGAGAGAGAAAGTGGGTTGAGAGAGATAGAGTGATGGGGAAAAAATGAAGAGAGAGAAAGTGTGATGAGAGAAAATGAAAGACTAGGGATAGAGAAAGTATGATGAGAGAGAAAATGTGTTGAAAAAAATGAAGAGAGAGAAAGTATTACGAGAGAAAATGAAAGGGTGAGGAGAGAGAAAGTATGATGAGAGAGAAAGTGGTTTGAGAGAGAGAGTAATGGGAAAAAATGAAGAGAGAAAAAGTGTGATGAGAGAAAATGAGAGACTGAGGAGAGAGAAAATATGATGAGTGAGAAATTGTGATTAGAGATAATAAGGAGAGTGATGAGAGAGAAAGTGTGATGAGAGAAAATGAGGAGAGAGTATGCTAAGAGAGATTGAGGAGAGAGAAAGTACGATGAGAGAGAAAGTATGATGAAAAAATAAGGAGAAAGTGTGTAATGGGAGAGAAAGTGTGATGGAAGAGAATGAAGAGAGAGAAAATGAGGGGAGAGAGTGTATGATGAGAGAGAATATAGAGAGAAAATTATAGATAATGTGTGATGATAGAGAATGAAGAGAGAGAAAGTATGTTGAGAGAGAAAGTATGTTGAGAGAGAAAGTGTGATGATAAAATAGGGAGAGAGAAAATATGATGAGAGAGAACAAGGAGAGAGTGTGAAATTAAAAAAAATTAAACAAATATACTAAGGGTATTTTTGTCCAAAACTTAAGGGTGGAGGTGAGTTTCATCCAAACCCAAGGGAGGGGGTGGGTTTCATCCATACTCAAATTTTTGGGTTTCATTCCAAAATTTTGATTCCATTTTCATCAACCAAACACAAGATTTGGGAATGAATCCATTCCCTCATTCCCAAACCCATAAATCAAACGCCACCTTATTCTGCCGTGTGTTGAAGTTGTCAATAGCGCCACATTATTCGATTTGAGCTAATTGAGCAGAAATAGCTCTAAGCGGGCAAGCTTCTTAAGCATGTTATGAACTTCCACATGATTCACATACTTCGACCACTGCGTTCACCCTGTTAGTTCCCATAGACTAAAAAAAAAAAAAAAAAAAAAAATGTGGAACCGCCACATCAGCGGCCCCCCTAGAGCCGTTCCCACGGATATGGAGGGAGGTAAATGCAGGTACACAGATGGAAAGTGTATAGCGGAGACGTTAACCTCAGGCAGTGACACCCCGGGGATCGACCCCTGGACCTTTCAGCCACAGAACCATGCACTCCCCATCTGTGCTACGCCCTGGGGACTAGTTCCCATAGACTCAAGCTTCTATATTAAGGAGTCCATTTTTGCTAATATAAGAGTTAAAGCATCATCGCCATATTGGTTAAGGGCCGCTCTTTATTATTTCTTCGGCTTCATCAAGACTGTTGCTCATAAGTGTTCCCCAGCCGTAGAGTCAAGAGATACCTTCATATGATAATTCATTCCATTCTAGAATGTGTGGATCACTAATCATTTTTTCAAGTCATGATGTGGACATAGTCTGAGCATATTTTTAAATATATCTCATGCTTTATAAAGTGATTCTATGTCAGTCTGAAGCTAGCAATTAAATTTCACATATGTGCTATTTGGTAAGGTGGGTAAAACTTATCATGAAATAGTTACTCACACAATTCTCATGATGTAATGCTATTTGCAAGTATTGAAGAAAGCCATAGTTTCGCTTTGTCTCTTAAAGAAAAGCCAAATAAGAGTAATCTAACTGTTTCCGCTGTTACTCCATTCATCTTTATTGTTCCACATATTTCATAGAAAATTTTTAGGTGTCGGTTAGGATCCTCGTGCGGTCCTCTAAATTGATGTTGCTGCACCATAGTTATTAGCTTTATTTTAAAATTGTTGGCTTCGATAGATAGTCTTGTGATTGCTAGACCGGAGTCCTCGAGCATCAGGTGCTGCATAATCTTTGAGAGGGTTGTTTGCCATTTCTATTCACTTTTATTCTTCTTGTTGCTTCTGTAGGTTTCTTCTTCTTCGTAAAATCCTATTGATCTCAAGTTTAAGAGGTAATAAATCTCTTACAATGTTAGATCTATGCATATAAGAACAAGATTTAATCAAATCAAAATGTAGAAATTAAATTACAGGAAAAACAAGTGCAGATATTAAAAGTAAAAAAAAAAATCAAAAATAAAAAATAAAAATAAAAATACAGAATTGAAGTGTAGAAAATAATTTGATGAAATTAAAATAAGAAAAATACAAGAACTAAAAGTGAAAATCAAAATGTAGAAAAGAAAACAATGTTTAGACTAGCTCAATGTGTTCGTCAACTAATGTTAAACGCACAATCGTCGACAACGTTGTTAAAAATTTATTATACTATCCGTAAGTGCACGGTTGTTGTCATGCCCCGAGGAGTTTCCGCCAGATGAAAATCCGGTAACATCTCCCTTGTACTAGTGATAATATGAATCCTGAGACACATATATTCATATACTCGACCCACACGGCCAGAACAATACAATACAGAATAAGAAAACAATTCACGCATTTTATAATGCAACCTCCGGCTGACAACAGATATTACTAAAAGAACACAACGATATATAAATCATCACAGATAACCTACTCCACTACAACGAGGAAAACAAACTCCATGACGTAATGTAAATACCGTAGCGGAAAACAAGAGTAGCAAACCCAAATGCTTGACATAAAGTCCACAAATACAACCACACAGTCCACAGTACAACAAAACTCAACAAGAAACTAAAAGTCTAAAAAGTATAATCCGTCACGATAAAAGGGGCTAGCGACTGGAATCTCCCGACGGTCTCAACTTGAAATGGTAATATCAATGGGGTGAGTTCAATGAACTTTATAGGTAACCAATAGATATGTATAGGAACATATAACTACCAGCAATAACCTAAAGTACGGTCTTCTAAACCATATAATAAAATGCATAACTGAATAAACTGTAGAAACCAACAATAGGCATGTAATACAATTTCATGAAACAATAATAAACAATGCAAAATTGAAATAAACTATAATCACCAGCAAGTTCTATCTGAGCATATAACTGTGAACATTCAATAGGTAAAGTTAGTCTGACCAAATAAGAATGTATCCTATATGCATGTCAATCATATGCAGTCACCAAAATGCAACATCCAATATGCAACAATCAGATACAATAAATGCAATCTGTGCATATGATGCAATATGACATGGTCACCCCTGACACCAGTCAGCCATCTCACACGCGATGGTGAGACCGAGTGGGTAGGGCTATGACAACTGTGCACTTTGGCATCACTGCTCCTGAGTGACCAAATGGATGGGATGTTGTCAGAGTACACCTCTACTCCTACCTCAAACATAGTGAGGGAGCGCAATGCTCTCATCTCCCTGAAACAATCCAGAGGAGGGATCCCCGCCTGCTACCATGCTGCGTCACACTACTCATGAGCGGATCAACGGAGCCTGACAGAGCAAACTGCCATACACATCCTGAGTGCTATGCCACTACCCATGCAGTAGTCACGTTGTGTGCAAGCCATGTAGCCGGCGACGTGCTCAACAATAATGGAGTGGACAATCGTCCAGCATGCAATCATGCAGGATGGTGCATGATGCTACAACATGTCAATCATGAACATATCCTCATCCATAATATATGTGCTGAAAAGGTAAACACATATATAATAATGATATAAGTAACATGAATCCAAGATCACATATCAAATATGTATAACAACTAATCCAGTATACAGAAGTACTATATATATCTATCTCTATGAACATAGATACATATGGCAGGATATAAGAGCATACAAGTCTAATGTATAGCAACTAACAGTAGAAGCATGTAACAGGTATCAAATAAGCTAAAACTAGGGAAATGATAAATCTACCAATTACCCCTAGTTATATATATATATACTACACATATCATAAGATACTATCAAGAGACAAGTCAAAGAGTACCCGCCTCTATAGAAGGTAGTATCAAGCTAAATCTGGCGTCGAGACACTCGTCTCAAATCAAAGTCCTGCATCGATCAATATACATATATTTTTATTTAGCTAAAATTCATAGAATTAAATAGCTAAATAAAATCCCCAAGACTAATTTAGGGAAAACCCTAATCAACATAACCATTTGCATACCTAAATAAAATCCAACGGTTAATTAGGGTTAGTTACCTTAGCCCTAATTATTCCAATAGATTAAAAATCTAAACCTAAATAAATCTACACATGATCAACCATCTAGAATAATCAAAAAACCATGATCTATAGCAAGATCAAAAGCCCTACACCTTACCTTAATTCACAACCCTCCCTTTTGTTGATTAAAGTTGTTTGCTGGTGGACAAAGAACACCACAGAGCACTACTTCACCTCACAACTATGATTGTTGATCCACAGCAAGGATTGTTGCTGCTAGCAACAAGATGAGTTGCTGGATCAAAGAAACCACATAATATACCCTCCATGCTGGAATCCTTCCCACTCAAAGATCGCTGCTAGGGCACAACTTTGTGTGGCGATGATTGATCGGAGCTGAAGGAAGAGACCTATGGCACGGGTGCAGAATAGAGGAGGGACAGTGAGCATAGAGGAAGATATAAGCCCAAATCACAACCTAGGTAAAACACTTACCTTCAAGATCCTGCTAGGGCACAACGCCACCAGAGGAAAAGGAGAAATCGGGGAAAGGTTCGACGCTGAGGCTTGCGGTGTTGGGGTTGCAAGGTTGCAAACATAGTCCCATATTAAAAACATATGGAAAAGATCATGGATTTATAAGAGAAAAGATATCTCCATTGGCATGAAGCCTTTTGGGAAGAGCCCAAGAGCAAAGCCATGAGGGTCTAGGCCCAAAGTGGACAATATCATGCTATTGTGGAGATATCTAAATTCTTTTCGATCCTACAATTGGTATCAGAGCCCGGACTGCCAGAAGACTGTGCACAAAAGCTATGGTCTGATTGAGCCATGTGAGTACAATATTGACATCGAACAAAGAAAGTGGGGGCTCCTATGTTCAGATCAAGATGACCAAACACCAGGCAGGAAGTCCTAGTTGCGACTAGGCAATGAAGTCCTAGTAGGTCGGGTGGACCGAGGGGCAGGAAGACCTGGTGGGTCGAGGATCGGACGTGGGAAGCCTATGGTCTTTTGTTTGAGGGGGGATTGTTGGGGTTGCAAGGTTGCAAACATAGTCCCATATTGAAAACACATGGGAAAGATCATGAGTTTATTAGAGAAAAGATATCTCCATTGACATGAGGCCTTTTGGGGAGAGCCCAAGAGCAAAGCCATGAGGGTCTAGGCTCAAAGTGGATAATATCATGCTATTGTAGAGATATCTAAATTCTTTCGATCCTACATGCGGGAAATCAGAAAAGAGCAAGATAGCTCACCCTTGAAGCTCCGAGGATAGATCTACTCCGGCAATGCTGAGGGAAGAAGAAAAGGTCTGGCGAGAAGCAAGCGATCAGTCGTGACCTCGACGAGATCAAATCGAGAAGAATGGACACGGCAAGGGATCCACAATGAAGAAACTCATGTGGCAGCCCGCGTCCTACGGCCGGTAATCGCCGGAGATGAGAAGGTAGAGGATGGAGAGAGATCAGAGCGAGAGGAAGAAGAAAGAGTTTAGCGTCGAGTCATCTGCGAGAGAACAGAGAGAGGAAAGAAGAAGGAGGTCGACACGGGTTCGACGATGGGTTGGGGAAAGAAAAAGGAAAAGAATATATATATTAAAATATTTCCTCACTTAAATGGGGTAACCTAAACAGGTTTTTCTCCGAACCCACCGATTCATCCCTTCATACTCGTCGTACGAGCTCCAAAAAATTTTCAGAAAATTTCTAAAAATTCTGAAAAATTTCGTTAAGGTTATTTATCCATTTAACCTTATTATTTATTTGTCGTATATTACAGTTGTCGTCAAGTGATAAAAGAAATCAAACACAGGGATTGAGTTTAAGCACTAGAAACTTTGCACGATGAATTAGCTAAATGATCGAGTGTTGTGAATTGTTGCACTAAAGTCAAGAAAGAAGTCAAGAGAAGAGAGAACTTGAGAAGAGAGTTGGTTGAGGAAACTTAGTCGAGGGAAGCATTTTAGGAATCGGCTTCGTTGTGACGCTAATTAATGTACTAAGAATTGCCATCCCCATCCTCTATCCTCATACGCATGAAGTCTAATTCAATACCGACATTACCCCGTAATGGTTATGTCGGAGTGCTATCTCTATTAGTATCTAATGCTCCTAAGTAGAAGAGGTAGCCTAAGAAGTCCGGTTAAAAGGATACCCTTGTCACTAGGGCTCTCCGATCATACGCTCACTAAATTACGCAGGGCACTAACATAGGATTAGAAATAACCAATTAAACCTAATTCAATGATTCATTGTGGAGAATTATCCTCCATTTCAAGGTAATACTCTAGATGTCAGATTATAGGAATATAGATGGTTAGGACACCTTGCCATTTATTAATTTCGTAGTTATAGAAATATTAATTTTATAGTAATAGAAATACATGTCCTATCGTGATAGAATTTGTAACTTACTATCCTCTTGCCTAGCAGACACAGATTTACATTTGTGGAAAGACTGATTCATTTGGATCGACACGAGAATCCAACTCCATTGTATTGCCTCCATGTTGTATATTTGAAGCAGGTTGACCTCTTTGCTTCTCTCATGGTACAACCCTCTTCCCGTTGAACCCCCTTTCTCCTCAATCCATAGAGACAAAATGTAGGATTGATGCCAATAGTTCATCACAAAAGAAAGGACTCATCGAACCAAGATCACTAACTAAAACTAAATATTATAAAAGAAACGATCTTTTCTGTATACTTTCCCTAGTTCCATTGCTACCGCTGGCTTACGCAATCAATCAGATCATATGGATATTCCTTCAACTATGAATCATTTAATTACTTCGAAAGAAAATTCTACAAAAATAGTTTGGATAAATAAGCTTCATGTAATTACCAAGAATTTGGACATGACAAAAAATCCACTTTGAAAATTCACCATGGAATTATATTATTAATTCGTTAACGTCAATTGTATCCACCTATCCATATAGCTCATCTCATCTTTTTTTTATAGCAATTTTGCTTGTGGCAATAGAAGTTAGATCACATTATATCATAATTTCTATTTTTTATTGTATTATAGAAAACAAAAAAAACACGATGATTCCCTATAAGGATATGGTATATGTACAAAAAAAAAGACTGATCTTGGTGTATGTGCAACAATTTTTATTTTTGGGGTGTGGGTTTGCATATACACATATCATATATATTGTTATATTTAAATTGATTTGTTATGCCAGTAAGAAAATGCAAATACCCTTGTCACTAGGGTCCTCGGTCATACGATGTAGGGTATCCCCTTTACAGGGTGAACAAATCAATACAATCATTTGATCAAACATGAGATTTAAGCACAAATTCTTCACACACACATCCAATCAAATAGATACAAAATATAAACATGCCATACGGATAGGAAATTGACAAATTCAAAGAGTATATATCAATTACACATCAACTACAACCTTAATCCTAGAACAAACGAATCTACTGCATAACCAGAGGAGATGAATCCAAAGATATAGAAATTGTAAGCTTAAAAAATCAATTTACGAAGAAGAGGGAGAAAAGCTTAGCCAAGACGACGAGAGATCTTCGGATCCAATCCTATGCTTCCGGAGACGAAGGAGAGGGCGGAGACAACTTCGGATCTTCAATTGGAGTGCAAAGAATGATCAAATCTAGACCAAGATCGGTCCTCCTGAAGGTAAGACCTTCCTCCCCTTGAAAAGGGTAAGAATTCCCTTTTAATAAAGAAGGATACGACCCGTGTCACGGTCGTGCCTTTTGGCCAGGGTGTGAAGTTGCTCTGGAAAATGGCACGGTCTGACCTTGTTTCGCCTTTATAAACCTGGGACTATGCCATTTGGCACGGCCTAACCTTGATTCAGCTCTAGAAAATGGCACGGTCGTAACCACACGACCTGCCCTTGATTGTGCTCTGGATGGGGGATAGGGCCGTGGGATTCCACACTGCCTGCCCAGGATTAGCTTATGGTAAAGGAGCATGACCGTGCCAGGAGACACGGCTAGGGTATGCTTGCTCTCGGGTCAGGGGACATCACCGTGTGAAACCACACGGTCGAGCGTTGTTCTTCTAGGATCGCTTTGAAGCACATCTTAACTCCATTTCACTCTGAAAATGCATCATGTCAATAGCAAAACAAACAAAGAGCAGATCTCCGACAAAGAGAATAATTATGCTGAAAATATAAATAAGTGTGTAATAGTATAGAACATACTCAAAGAGAATGAGAGAATGTGCGTCAAAGCATGCAACATACTCGATTCTTAAATGTTCTTTATCGCTCTGCAAATTGCTTTGGGCTCTGGTCTGCCATCTATATCTAGTGCAAAAGCCAGGGTTGCAGGTGCCGGTGGACTACTTTAGCTTGATCCCAGTAAAACTCAGGTCACATTTGACATGAACATTATGCTTTAATTTTATCACTTTTCATAACATGCAAATAGTTATAAAAGTTAATAAGAACAAAGTCCTTAATCTTATTATTCAAAGGGGAAAGGAATAGACTTGTGACTGGGAATCCTCTTTTGATGATTGTTGCTATGTGAATGTGAATGTCTTTCAGTGACCTTATATGCTGAACTGATGATATAGATGTATACACTACAATTTTTTGTCACACATTATGATGGTAAGACAAGGTTGTTAGTATGGAAGGTGTTCAAACGTTTAACAGAGTGCTCATCCAATAGACAACAAAACAGATGTAATATTGCTATAATGAAGATATTGCAACATGTTCTGTAGCTATATAGTCATGTACCTAGGATATCTGGATAAATAACTAGTTTGTGATCCTGCAGTCAATGCTGTGTCAACTCGTACCTTTTCTAGACAAGTAGGGGTGTAATCGAGCCGAACCGAACTCTTGGATGTTTGAGTTTGACTCGTTTATAATCGAGCCGAGCTCGAGCTTTATTTAACGAATATATTCATGGCTCACGAGCTTATTCGAGCTTTTATCGAACCTAAACGAGCTTAATAAATATAAATTATAAATTATAAATTTAAATATTCATTAAAAACTAAATTATATATTTTTAAAAAATTATAATATTCTTGTTAAAATTTATAATTTTATTCTAATAAATAAATTTAATATATTTGTCTATATTTTTCATAAGTAGAATGTAAAATCTATAAATTCAATATCAAAACTATTATTTTTTTAATTTAAAAGTTGATTTATGAACTTAACGAATATGTTCACGAGTTAACGAGCCGAATATTGTGAAGCTTGAGATTGGTTTGTTTATCTTAACGAGTCTCATTAAACGAGCTCAAACGAGCTTTTATCAAATCGAGCTTCGAATAACTCACGAGCGATTACAAGGAGTACAATTCATTCGACTTATATATCTCTGCAAATGTTGCTTAGATCTTTCTTCATGCATTAATGGGTAAATTTTTTTTTATTGAGGTGTGAATAGATGTGTCCTTTGCTTTTTTTTTATTATACAAGCACTTAAATTGTTTGCTGATGTTAGCATTTTGTGCTTTTCCATTACACAAGTTGTGGTAAAACACGCTCAATATGTTGCTCAGGTAGTTGTAAGGAGCCAATATTCGTTGTCATCTTGGACATGTATTCCCCATTCGAAACAAATTTAGGGACAACTATTGTTGATTATCAGAATGTGGATCATCCAAGTGATTGCTACGGAGAATCAGTACTTGTTAAAGAAATAATAGACGAGGAAAATGCAGTACTTGTTACAAGCAGAGAAGCAGCAAAGCACAATTGTCACTACGGAGACCCTCTAGCTTTACCCTCGTAAAATCATGCACATAGTTTTGTTGCCAACTTCAGATCCCGAAGAAGATCAAACCGAGCGTATCTTACCTGATTAAAACAATGTTGGCATCTATGAAACCCCCAGATACACATATAGTAAGATTAGACTTTCAAGAACTATGATCAATTATCATTACATGCCCATGTACAAAAAAATTATGGAGCTATTGATTGATATTCTTGCTAAGCGTCAGGAGGAGGTTCACAGGCACACACTTCTTTCATAATGTTAGTTAATATATCTAAATATGTTGTCGCCCCAGCTTTGGTTGTGTTCATATTTCGTAGATATCAAGTTATTTGCCTACTCCAAGTCTGAGACAAAGGTTCAAGTCTTCAAGTGGAACAATTTATTTATCGATCAATTTTATTTAATATCCATTAGGTTTACAAACTATTGGACGATCATTTCGGTAGAATCCACACAAGTCTTGTTTTGTATTTGATCATGTCGGGAAGCTGAGAAGATGAACCTGTCGGAATGTCATGTCCGGAATGTTGACCGCCTCTCCATGACCCGGATGGTGATCTGTCCTTTATGTTGACCAAGTCATCCGATGTCTTCTGGTCAACAACACCTGCAACCAGTGATCGAGTTGTCCCGATCCCTGGTACCTCGATGCTTAAGGTGGGTCCCGCGAACATATAAGCATCCACATAATAATAGGACAATAAAATAAGTACAAAATGAATACGGTGACATACCTTAGCCCCGGGGGCGCCCTCGGACGGATGAGTGAGCTGGTCGGGATACTGACCGAGTTGTCGCGACCCTGAATAGTAGCTGAATGTCCACTAGGCGAGTAGCTAGCTCCGGTGACTCGAAGCCGGACGTGATATGGATCCGTAGGACGATGCAATGTCCGACTACAGACTCGGCTCGCGGGCCGGCATGCAACAGCGGCACGAAGGCCGAACACACTCTCGGCTCGCAGGCCGGAATATAGACATAGTACGATACTTGAGCTCTCGGACGGCGACTGCTCAGTGAGCGACGATGCCGCCCACTCGGTACGACTGTAGTAGTCGCTGAAGGTGTCGTCAGCGGCTGGAGGTGGCATCGGATGCTGGAGTCGGAAGAGGCGGCAACAGCCGCTGTAGCCGGCGATGACAGTGCTAGAAGGGGCGGCGACAACCCCTGTAGGCAGCGGCGGCAACTGTTGGACCCTGTGAGCAGCGAGTCGACCCCTGTGGCTGCGCGAGGAAAAGGAGAGCTTCCTCCTCTCTGCTCGTGGTGGTTGCGGTGAGAGGAGGAGAAGTAGAAGCGGCGGTCTGGTCCTTTGGCGGCAACGATCGGCGAGAGGGTTGGAGGCAATGCTGTCCGCGGGAAGAGAGGGAGGGCGTCAACGTCGTCGGCGCGAAGAGGGACCGACGATAGACATGACCTCAAGAAGAGGAGAAGGAATAGGAAAGATGCTTGGTCGGCGGCCTCGCGAAAGTGGCGGCGAGAGAGGAACGCTCCACCTCCTTCCTCTCTACTGTGGCGGCGAAACCCCCACACCCCGTTCTACTCGTGTGAGCAGTGCTCCATATAAGCACTCAAGCCCTAAGTACGCCCAAAAGACGAAAGTGTCCTTCCTCATTGATCCTGTCCGAATCGCTGAACCAAGGGACGCTGGGCACGTGACGCTCTCCTAGTCGATGGCACAGGCCTCCGAAGCTCCGGCGATCCTGCACAGAAGTCGGGCCGGGAAGGGGTTCCCGGCGGCGACCCTCCGACGCTCAAGTCAGGTAAGTAGCGGAAAAAGGAGCTCCCAAGCTTGTAGAATGCGTACCTCCGGCGAAGTCTAAGGTTCTTTATATAGGGAGATGAAAAAGCTCCTACACGCCTTTCGAGGCACGTGCGTATCCGCAGCCCATGCCTCGGTGTGTGCCTGTCAGAAAACTTACCTGACGCCATACTGCAACAGTCTCATCGCGCCTTCGATGGGACAACAAGACACCCCGTTGTCAGACTAGGAGTATGGCTTAGTCATGTGACTTGACGGCTATCAGGAGATGTTCCTGTTCTCCTTTACCGCCGGCCGGGACGTACGTCCGGACGGCCGGATGGAGAACATCGTCCGGACGGCCTTCATCCCTTGCGCCGGCCGGACGGCACGCCCCTCACATCTCGCCTGTCGCTTGTGCTGAGATGCCGGGGAGACTTCCAGGCGAGTGACTTCCTCTCGGCTCTGAGACATTGTTTCATTGAGCGTCGGAACCCCAACCCGGTCAGGGCGCCTTTTACTACCGAATGTCCATTGGTCGGTCGATCGGCCCTATCCATTTCTTCAAAGTCCGGTCGGCTCACCCTTCTCCGGCGGGCTACTTGGCCATTTGACCTCCACGTGGCGTTGACCCCTCGTTAGGGGGTCCCGGGCTCTTGCCACCGGATCACTTGCCTTCCCCTCGAGTCTAGTCGAAGGAGGTGAAGTCCGACTGACTGGACTGCCGATCTGGCAGAACAACGATAATTGCATTGGGCCGCTCGGCCAGGTCTAATGATGCTCGCCCGTTCGGCGATATCCGGTCCGTGCCTTGTGGTCTCTTGGACTCCATGTCCTATGCTCTCCCCTACTATTCATCAAGTGCACTGCGCACGGTAAGGGGAGCTCATTAAATGCGGCCAGTATCCAGCTGACACGTGGCGATCATGCGTTTGTCAGAGTATGGCGGTGGCGTCGCTTTCGATGGGACAGCCGCCGTTTGAAATGGACGGCTGGATGATGACCTCGTTATCGACGACCTGGATCAGACGGTGGAGGTTGCTCCCGGGCGGCGATATAAAGCCCGCGACTCCGTTTCCGCCGCCTCGTTGCTTCATCTTCCTCCGGCGCTCCTCTGCTCGTTTTTTTCTCCGGCGACCTCGGTCCTCAGTTCTTCGGCAACCCCCAGGCCCCCGTCGATCATCTTTCTTGCTCGTAAGACCCTCCTTCTCGTTCCCAACGTTTTCTTCTTTCTGTTAATCGTTTTCTTCGGTCGGTTTTCCTCCATTCCTTGCTTGAACCTTCCCTTTTGGTCCCGTATCCTTGTCTGTCGACCATGACTAGCACCTCGCAGCCGACCGGCAGTGCTCCGGGTCTTTGGTATTCGAACATGGAAAGCCGGTTCGACGAGGAGGACGCCTTGCGCCTCACTCGAGCCTATGACCTGCCGATCGACCACCAAATAGTGTTAGCCACACCGGCCGATTGGCCTCACGATCCGCCGCCCAGCACTATTGTTTTCTTCCGAGACCAATTTCTGGCCGGACTGCGTTTTCCACCCCCCAAGTTTTTCTTAGAAGTTTGCAATTATTTTCGCATTCCGCTCGGCCAGGTAGTTCCCAACTCTATTAGGCTGCTGAGCGGAGTGATAGTTTTATTCAAACTGAACGGCATCCCCTTAGAACCAAAAATTTTCCACTACTTTTTTTATCCCAAGCAAGCCGAGTGGGGCACCTTTGTTTTCCAGTCTAGGATAGGCTTCGTCCTTTTTGATAATATGCCGAGCTCCAACAAACATTGGAAGGAGCATTTTTTCTATATACGTTTTTCCAAGCGGCCAACCTTTCGCACCAAGTGGCAGACGGCGATGCCATCGCAACCGGAGCTCGACAAATTTAGAGGTGACGCGGCCTACCTTCATGCAGCCGAACGGCTAGTTGGCCAGCGTTATCATATTGACAAGCTACTCCTCCCGGGAGTAATGCACATATTCGGCTTGTCCTCTACCACAGCCGATCTGCCCTGCAGCATGAGTAAGTTTCACTACAAAAAAACAATAATTTAGGGACGAAAATTTGGGACGAAAAATTTTCGTCCCAAAATCGCAACAATTTTGGCGACAAACACAAAATTTGATCCAAATTAGAAACGAAATCTGCAACAAAATATTTTCGTCGCAAATTCCCAACGAACATTATTTTCGTTGCAAAATTCGTCCCAGATTCTGGGACAAATCCAGGATTCGTCCCAAATTGTGGAACAAATCTAGAATTCGTCCCAGATTCTGGGACGAATCTTGGATTCGTCCCAGATTTTGGGACGAATCCTAAATTCGTCCCAGATTTTGGGACGAATCCAGAATTCGTCCCAGATTTAAAAAAATTAAAAAATAATAGAAAAATCATTCGGAAGGCATAAATATGGATCTAATGATCTCGGAATTTCATGAAACAAGTTTCTATGGATTCCTAATTTTCTCATGATCATAAAATATCCTAAATTTGAAATTTAATCTAATAAATTAAGTGTGGTGATTTTTTAACATGAATATGACCTAATTTGTAATAAAAAATTCACCGCACTCAATATAATATGTTAAAATTATGGATGAAGATATTTTTAAGATTATAAGAAAATTAGGAACCTATAGAAACTTATTTCATGAAATTCCGAGATCGTTAGGTCCATATTTAGTGAAACATAGATAGTTTAGTATTAATTAAGTATGTTAGCGTTTAACACATGCTTGAATATGTGTTTAAAACTAAAAATATAGATCTACAAATGTCAGAATTTCATGAAACAAGAGTCTATAAGTTTCTTATTTTCCCTTATTCATAAATATATCCTCTTCCTTAATTTTAAAATAATATATTGTGTTTCGTGTTTTTTTACCTGAATTAGGTCAAATTCGAGTTAAAAAATCACCACGCTAAATATATGAGATTAAAAGTACAGATGAGGGTATTTTTAAGATCATGAGAAAATTAGGAACCCAAAGAAACTTGTTTCATGAAATTTCGAGATCGTTAGGTCCATATATAGGCCTTCCGAATGATTTTTCTTTTAATTTTTATTTTTCTTAAATTTGGGACGAATCCTGGATTCGTCCCAAAATTTGGGACGAATCCAGGAATTCATCCCAAAATTTGGGACGAATTTCTAGATTCGTCCCAGATTTTGGGACGAATCTGGAATTCGTCCCAAATTTAAAAAAATAAAAAATAAAAGAAAATTTATTTGGAAGGCCTATATATGGACCTAACGATCTCGGAATTTCATGAAACAAGTTTCTATGGGTTCCTAATTTTCTCATGATCTTAAAAATATCCTCATCCAAAATTTTAACCTCATATATTTAGTATGGTGATTTTTTAACCCGAATTTGACCAAATTCATAATAAAAAATTCACCGCATTTAATATATTATGTTAAAATTATGGATAAAGATATTTTTAAGATCACGAGAAAATTAGAAATCCATAGAAACTTGTTTCATGAAATTCCGAGATCGTTAGGTTCATATTTAGGCCTTCCAAATAAATTTTCTTTTATATTTTATTTTTTAAAATTTGGGACGAATCCTGGATTCTTAAAAAAATAAAAATAATAATAAAAAACATTCGGAAGGTTTAAATATGTACCTAATGATCTCGGAATTTCATGAAACAAGTTTCTATGGATTCCTAATTTTCTCATGATCATAAAAATATCCTAAATCTGAATTTTAACCTAATAAATTAAGTGTGGTGATTTTTTAACATGAATATGACCTAATTTGTAATAAAAAATTCACCGCACTCAATATAATATGTTAAAATTATGGATGAATATATTT
The DNA here is from genome assembly GCF_018446385.1 of Zingiber officinale. Lineage (NCBI taxonomy): Eukaryota > Viridiplantae > Streptophyta > Magnoliopsida > Zingiberales > Zingiberaceae > Zingiber > Zingiber officinale. The sequence goes on along the minus strand of NC_056001.1, from coordinate 11,776,831 downwards.
TTAAGATTATAAGAAAATTAGGAACCTATAGAAACTTATTTCATGAAATTCCGAGATCGTTAGGTCCATATTTAGTGAAACATAGATAGTTTAGTATTAATTAAGTATGTTAGCGTGTAACGCATGTTTGAATATGTGTTTAAAACTAAAAATATAGATTTACAAATGTCAGAATTTCATGAAACAAGAGTCTATAAGTTTCTTATTTTCCCTTATTCATAAATATATCCTCTTCCTTAATTTTAAAATTATATATTGTGTTTCGTGTTTTTTTACCTGAATTAGGTCAAATTCGGGTTAAAAAATCACCACACTAAATATATGAGATTAAAATTACGGATGAGGGTATTTTTAAGATCATAAGAAAATTAGAAACCCAAAGAAACTTGTTTCATGAAATTCCGAGATCGTTAGGTCCATATTTAGGCCTTCCGAATGATTTTTCTTTTAATTTTTATTTTTCTTAAATTTGGGACGAATCCTGGATTCGTCCCAAAATTTGGGACGAATTTCTAGATTCATCCCAGATTTTGGGACGAATCTGGAATTCGTCCCAAATTTAAAAAAATAAAAGAAAATTTATTTGGAAGGCCTATATATGGACCTAACGATCTCGGAATTTCATGAAACAAGTTTCTATGGGTTCCTAATTTTCTCATGATCTTAAAAATATCCTCATCCAAAATTTTAACCTCATATATTTAGTATGGTGATTTTTTAACCCGAATTTGACCAAATTCATAATAAAAAATTCACCGCATTTAATATATTATGTTAAAATTATGGATAAAGATATTTTTAAGATCACGAGAAAATTAGAAATCCATAGAAACTTGTTTCATGAAATTCCGAGATCGTTAGGTCCATATTTAGGCCTTCCAAATAAATTTTCTTTCATATTTTATTTTTCTTAAATCTGGGACGAATCCAGAAATTCGTCCCAAAATCTGGGACGAATCCAGAAATTCGTCCCAAAATCTGGGACGAATTTTTGGATTCGTCCCAGATTTTTGGGACGAATCCAGGATTCGTCCCAGATTTAAAAAAAATAAAAAATAATAGAAAAAACATTCTGAAGGCCTAAATATGTACCTAATGATCTCGGAATTTCATGAAATAAGTTTCTATGGATTCCTAATTTTCTCATGATCATAAAAATATCCTAAATCTGAATTTTAACCTAATAAATTAAGTGTGGTGATTTTTTAACATGAATATGACCTAATTTGTAATAAAAAATTCACCGCACTCAATATAATATGTTAAAATTATGGATGAATATATTTTTAAGATTATAAGAAAATTAGGAACCTATAGAAACTTATTTCATGAAATTCCGAGATCGTTAGGTCCATATTTAGTGAAACATAGATAGTTTGGTATTAATTAAGTATGTTAGCGTGTAACGCATGTTTGAATATGTGTTTAAAACTAAAAATATAGATCTACAAATGTCAGAATTTCATGAAACAAGAGTCTATAAGTTTCTTATTTTCCCTTATTCATAAATATATCCTCTTCCTTAATTTTAAAATTATATATTGTGTTTCGTGTTTTTTAACCTGAATTAGGTCAAATTCGGGTTAAAAAATCACCACACTAAATATATGAGATTAAAATTAAGGATGAGGGTATTTTTAAGATCATAAGAAAATTAGAAACCCAAAGAAACTTGTTTCATGAAATTCCGAGATCGTTAGGTCCATATTTAGGCCTTCCGAATGATTTCTCTTTTAATTTTTATTTTTCTTAAATTTGGGACGAATCCTGGATTCGTCCCAAAATTTGGGACGAATCCAGGAATTCGTCCCAAAATTTGGGACGAATCCAGGAATTCGTCCCAAAATTTGGGACTTATTTCTAGATTCGTCCCAGATTTTGGGACGAATCTGGAATTCGTCCCAAATTTAAAAAAATAAAAAATAAAAGAAAATTTATTTGGAAGGCCTATATATTGACCTAACGATCTCGGAATTTCATGAAACAAGTTTCTATGGGTTCCTAATTTTCTCATGATCTTAAAAATATCCTCATCCAAAATTTTAACCTCATATATTTAGTATGGTGATTTTTTAACCCGAATTTGACCTAATTCATAATAAAAAAAATTTGCCGCATTTAATATAGTATGTTAAAATTATGGATGAAGATATTTTTAAGATCATGAGAAAATTAGAAATCCATAGAAACTTATTTCACGGAAATCCGATATCTCTAAGTTCATATTTAGTGTTTCCAAATCATTTTTTTATTTTTTTTAAAAAATTTTATATTCTGGGACGAATTTTGGAATTCGTCCCAGATTTAGGGTCGAATTCTGGAATTCGTCCCAGATTTGGGGACGAATTCCTAGATTCGTCCCAAAAAATAAGCAATGGAAAGAAATTTTTTAATTTATAAGTTAACCCTAAATCTCCTCCCACCCATCTGCCCCTTCACTCATCCCTTCACTGCAACTCTTGCGGCGGCTGATTCCTTCCCGATCGGCTGCGGCACAGGTAACCCTCTCCCTTCTCCCTTCTCCCCTCTTCCCTCTCCTTTCTCCCACATCTGCCCACTTCTTCTCGCGAGGCCGCGGCTGGCCTCGCCTGGCCACGCGTGGCCGCGCGTGGCCGCGGCTGGCCGCGGCTGTCAGCGCCTGGCCGCGCCTGGCCGTGGCTGGCGGCAGTTGGCCGCGAGTCGCCGCTGCTAGCACTGATGTCGCAAGATTTGGAATGGTGGAGTACTGATCTGTGAAATTTAGGGCTTCATTCTTGTTTGTTAACAAAGAAAAGCACTGCAACTCTTGATCACTTAGATGTCAATGACCAATGATCTGTGAAATAGGGTTTAGGGCTGTTTTTGGATAAAGATTTGTAGTTCTTCTTGTATATAGATGTACAGTTTAGGGGTGTGGAAGTAATAAAATCTCAACTACACTAGGGCAAAATTTTGATACTAGGGTTTCGAATCCTAAATGTATGGGGAGCTCCAGTATACCATAGGTATAAATTTACCTTTGATTTTCTGTGTACTGATCCTCTTTATCATTACAAATACTTGTAGGATAGTTTTTAGATTGGAATTAATTAATGGAGGGACAAATTACAATAGAGTTGACATGTTTTTTTTCTTTGATACAAAATTCAAAGGGTGCTCATTATTATTATTATTGTTAAAAAGATTTTCTTTTAAAGGAAAAAACAGAAGCGACCCTATTCTATTTTTTATCTCAAAAATATCCTTATCAAAATATTTTATTTTTCATCTAAAAAATGTCAATTCTGATCCACAATTGCTCTAATATAGAGAGTAATTTTGTTTTTTTCCAAATTTTGTTCCATTAAAATATTATTATTTCAATTTAATTACAATTGCTTCAACTCTATTAAAATTGTTAGAATAATACTATAATAATTGATAATGTTGCTTGTGCAGGTTTCAATTTGGCATGATCTCAGTGTAGTTGAAGACAACTGTATTTGTTCACGTCTTTTCGGTATTTCTAAGTTCATTAATATGCATTTAATGATCTGTATATAAAGTTAGCTTTAAATAATTATTTTATAGTTGATTAATTGTATTTCTTCTTTTTGATAAGCTTTTCTTTGTTGTTTTGTCTTCAATGATAAGATTTATTTCTGTTAATAATGTTTAACTAAATAGCTGAATTCAGGTAAAATGCAGAATGAGCGAAGTTGGATGTATAACAAGAATTCAAGTATAATGCAGAATGAGGAAGAGGAGGAGGAGGAGGAGGAGGATGATGATAATCATAATGATGACTTTAATTTTTGACGATGGGTAAGTTTTGTTAGCTTATTTAAAGAAATTTTTCATAATTATGTATGATGATTATTTGTCTCATGTTTACTGTTTTACACATTAATCAATGACTTGTTAACTTTTCTAATTTTTATTTTAATTAATATTGTCAATTTGTTTTTAACAGGGTTGGTGAGGCGAACTAAAGGTCCAGAAAAAAGTAAGTATTAAGTAACATGTTAAACTTTTAATTTTATTTATTTATTTATTTATTTTCTAATTGCTTTTAATTTATTGAAATTTATTACTACTGCTTTATTAGTTCAAATTGCAAATTATGATTAGAGTTTACCTAACAACCAAGTAACCATGATTACTAAAACACTTGTATCACAAAAAAATTAAGTTTAATTAGTTTGTGTTTTCTTCATTTGAGCTATTTTCATATGTTAGGAAATTTTAAGAATATCTTTCATGCTCTCCATGTGATCACATGGACATAGAATATTTGTAGCTATTGATTGATATGGTGAAATAGGTATTATTATAACAATTTGATGTGCCATTTATATTAGGTTGTATCATATTTACGATGTTTTTACTTAGCTTCAAGATACTTCTTATAATTTTATGACATGGATGGTTCATATCGTTGGTAAATAGGACATTTATTTGAATGTTTAAGGAATTTCACAGTTATGTCTTGTTTCCAATCTTTCTTGTTACATGGGCATTTCGTATTATATTTATAATCTTTCTTGTTACACATGATCTGGTTTATTTGTTTGTTGTTATGTAGGCAAAGGAGATTTGAAGGGGTGCAAAGCTTTTGGGCAGACGAAGATGACTTGATGTATTTTTAGTTTATTTACCTCCTTGGATGGATGATGGACTTATATAACATTTGATTGTTGAACTTTATAATATTTTCTAGAAGCTTGAACAAGATAGATCTTGTAAAATTTGTTGAGATCTTTATATTTGTTGAATTATGAGTTGATCGAGTTCAATTATTACTCTTGTATGTGAAATTAAGATGTGTTGAATGTATATAAATGTTATTTGAATTTGGTGTTTATGTATCTATGGATTGAATTGCAAAAAGAAATTTAATCTGGAAAAAAAATTTAGTATTAGGGACGAATTTGGCGACGAAAACGATTTGTTCCCACTCTATCGTAATTGTATCGAATATAGAATTTGGGACGAATATGTGGATTCGTCCCAGAATTTGGGACGAATTCTGGGACGAATCCACAAATTCGTCCCAAAATTCGTCCCAGATTCTGGGACGAATTTTGGGACGAAAATTTATTTATTAATTAAACTAGTATTTTTGTCCCCAAATTTGTCGCAAATGCTTAAAATTTTGCAACAAATTTATTATTCGTTGCAAAATTAGGGACAAATTTGGCAACAAAAAAAATTTGTCACCGAATTCGTCCCCAAATTCGTTGCAATATTAGGGACAAACTTAGCAACAAAAAATAATTTGTCACTGAATTCGTCCCCAATTTTGTTGTAAAAATAGGGACAAATTTGGCAACAAAAAATTATTTCCTCCAAACTGAATTCATCCCCAAATTCGTTGCTAAGTTTGCAACAAAAAAATTATTCGTTCCTTTTTTGCGACAAATTTGGGGACGAAAATTTTATTCGTTGCCAATTTTGTCCCCAAATTCGTTGCTGAATTTGCAACAAATCATAATTCGTTCCAAAAGTTGGCATCAAACATTTTGGGACGAAAAAATTTTCATCCCTGATTTCGTCCCAAAAAATTTTGCAACGAATTTTTTTTGTAAAATTCGTCCCAAAATGCCTTATTTTTTGTAGTGTTTCCTTATCTTCCCGTTTGTTTTGTTCTAACTGATTTATTCTTTGCTCCTGCAGCTGAAGTTATGTGGCGCGCTAAAGCTACCGAGAAGCTCAAACTGAAGGCCGCTCAGATTGAGGCGGTGACGAACAAGGAGGCCGCCGAACGAGGCCTTACTCCAACTGATCCGGCCGGCGAAGAAGGTTAGGGGACACCAACTGTCCCCGAAGCCTCAGACGCCCCTGCCTCTCACGATGAGGCCGCGGGTGACATAGCACCTCCTACCGAAGCCGAGGTGGAGGGCCGTTCGGCCGATGATGTGCCGCTACGCGCTCGGAAACGCCGACGACCGGAATCCGCATCTGCCTCGACTACACTTGATGAGCCACAGCCCGAGCGGGGCGCGGATGCACCGGTGCTGTCCGGGACGGTTTCCCTCGAGAGTACTCCGACTCCTCATGGTTCTCCGAGGGCCAGCTCTGAGGTGCCGCCGTCCAGCCCTTCAAGAACTTTGCGCCGTATCAGGCGCTTGGGCGAGCTTCCCTCCTCGTCCACCGGTGGGCCGTCCGGTAAGGCCGACGCTTCCCAGAGCGAGCCGAGCGGCCAAAATTTAATTAAAACCGTTCTGCGCCTTCCTTCGGAGGCGTACATGGCTGCTGCTGATCGGCCTGTGGTCCCCAAGTAGCAGATTACCTTGACAGGCCCTCTGGCCCAAGCTTGGGTGGACGCTCGGCGTCGAATATCCAAGATGACTCCCGGGCAACTCGGCGACAACAATCTACAACAGGCCACCGGGGTATGCTCTGTTTCTTTGTTTACATATTCGAATTATGTTTTTAACCTGTCCACATTTGCTAACAGAACTGGGTGGAGCAGATCGCCATTAGCGATCGATTGGCCGAACTGGAGGACGAGTTGAAAAAACAAAAAGCTGTGGGGGGTGCCAGGCCGTCGACGACCGCTCTGGAGAAGGCCAAAAAACTACTGGATGCCGAACGGAAAAGGGCTTCCGATCTGGCGAGCAAGGTCGTTCGGCTTGAAACGATGATCAAGCAACGAGATAAGGAGATCAAAACGGCGACCACTCGGAAGCAACAGGCCATCAATGATATGGACCACATGAAGGTGGAGATCAGGGGGCTGGAACAACGCATCAAAGATTTGGACGCCCTGCTAGCCACCGAGAAGGAGAGCCGCTCGGCCGATCTCCAAAGATTTGATGGAGATTTGAAGGATCTTCAGGCCGCTAGCGACGCTGCCCACGCCGCGCTCAAAGAATATATTGAGGGGGAGTCGGCTCGCTCCGAAGAAGGGAGGAAGGCGTTCCTCTGCTCGGAAGACTTCGGAGAGAAGTTTACCGACAAGATATCCCTCACTTTCGAGGAGGCGATCAAGGCGGCGGTGGGCTATCTGAAGACCAAAGGCCACCTACCTGCCGAGCTGACCATCCCCCCCGAGGACCTCGCGAGCGTGATGGACGCCATCCTCGACGCTCTTTTTGATTTTGATGTGTGAGGAGCGTTTTTATGAACTTTTTTGTATTCCCTTCGTTTGGCCCAACTTATCTCTGTAATGACTTATTTGATTCACCTAATGAGTAATAGATGACCTTCTGCTCCTTTCACTTCTGTTTTAGCAAGGCATTTTTCCGTCGTCACGCTAAAGTGTTCTTTATATCCTTTCCGCTCGGCGCCACGCTTTTGTCCGGCTCAATTCGATCGTCTTAATGACATCTATCATGCGACCGCGCAGCTGCTAGGCTTTCGAACGTAAACGTTCGGCATTTACATGCTAATATCCCTAACTTCCACTGACCCACTTTTTCTTTGTGCCTTACCTCCAAAGGGTTTTTCCATACATCTTTGATAAGCGAGCCGCTCAGCCGTATAACTAGGCTATCGTTGATTGCATCATGTGACTGGCTATCCGCTCGGACGTTTTTAGGCGCCGACTTGTCTCTCGATATTTATCGTCGGAGCTTGACGGTCTTCCGCTCGGACGTTTATAGACGTCGGCTCGTCTCTCGATTTTTAACGTCGGAGCTCGACGGTCTTCCGCTCGGACGTTTATAGACGTCGGCTCGTCTCTCGATTTTTAATGTCGGAGCTCGACGGTCTTCCGCTCGGACGTTTATAGACGCCGGCTCGTCTCTCGATATTTAACGTCGGAGCTCAACGGTCTTCCGCTCGGACATTTATAGACGCCGGCTCGTCTCTCGATATTTAACGTCGGAGCTCGACGGTCTTCCGCTCGGACATTTATATACGCCGGCTCGTCTCTCGATATTTAACGTCGGAGCTCGACGGTCATATTTAACATCGGAGCTCGACGGTCTTCCGCTCGGACATTTATAGACGCCGGCTCGTCTCTCGATATTTAACGTCGGAGCTCGACGGTCTTCCCCTCGGACGTTTATAGACGCCGGCTCGTCTCTCGATATTTAACGTCGGAGCTTGACGGTCTTCCGCTCGACGCTTATAGACGCCGCTCGTCCCTCGATATTTAACGCCGGAGCTCGACGATCTTCCGCTCGGCGGCTTATAGACGGCTCGTCCCTCGATATTTAACGCCGGAGCTCGACGGTCTTCAGCTCGAGGTTTATAGCGGCTCGTCCCTCGATATTTAACGTCGGAGCTCGACGGTCTTCCGCTCGGACGTTTATAGACGCCGGCTCGTCTCTCGATATTTAACGTCGGAGCTCGACGGTCTTCCGCTCGGACGTTTATAGACGCCGGCTCGTCTCTCGATATTTAACGTCGGAGCTCGACGGTCTTCCGCTCGGACGTTTATAGACGCCGGCTCGCCTCTCGATATTTAACGTCGGCGCTCGACGGTCTTCCGCTCGGACGTTTATAGACGCCGGCTCGTCTCTCGATATTTAACGTCGGAGCTCGACGGTCTTCCGCTCGGACATTTATAGACGCGGCTCGCCTCTCGATATTTAACGCCGAGCTCGACGGTCTTCCGCCGGACGCTTATAGGGCCGCCTCTCGATATTTAACGTCGGAGCTCGACGGTCTTCCGCTCGGACGTTTATAGACGCCGGCTCGTCTCTCGATATTTAACGTCGGAGCTCGACGACCTTCCGCTCGGACATTTATAGACGCCGGCTCGTCTCTCGATATTTAACGTCGGAGCTCGACGGTCTTCCGCTCGGACATTTATAGACGCCGGCTCGTCTCTCGATTTTTAACGTCGGCGCTCGACGGTCTTCCTGGTTAACTTTTAATTGATTATATATGCCTTGCCGAGGGGCGAAGGGTCTTCGATATCGAGCGTGCGGCTCGTTTAATATACCTCCGGCCTAATGGTCCGGGGCCTTCAATATAGAGCCTTTGGCTCGGATACAATTCCCCTTGCCGAACGGCGCGGGGTCTTCGTCCTCGAGCATTCGTCTCGTATATTTATATGCCCCGGCCGAACGGCACGAGGTCTTCACGCAGTAAGCCGTTCGGCGGAGGATGCTCAATGTGTTTTCATCTTTTTGCTTCCTGCATTACAAGTACACAGGCGACTAGCATATACACAAAAATGAATTACATTCGTGCACCTTTCATCCAGCTCGATAAGGCTGGAGATGATTTGCACTCCACGGTCGATCTAGCTGCCGCCCGGCTTCATCCTCCAAATAATATGCGCCCGAGCGGAGCTTTTCAATAACTTTGAAGGGGCCCGCCCACGGTGCCTCCAGTTTGCCGACGTCGCCGACCGGCTTGACTTTCTTCCAGACGAGATCGCCGACCTGGAATGATCTGGGGATTACGCGGCGGTTGTAGTTTTGCTTCATCCGCTGCCGGTACGCCATCAGCCGAACGGACGCCTTGGCTCGCTCCTCGTCGACCAAATCCAGCTCAATATTCCTCCGTTCGGCGTTACCATCATCATAGCTCATCCTCAGGACGGACTCAACACCGACTTCAACCGGAATGACCGCCTCGCCGCCATACACCAAATGGAACGGTGTGCCGCCCGTCCCTTCCTTCGGAGTCGTTCGGATGACCCATAAGACGCCCGGCACCTCATCTGGCCAACTTCCTCCCAAATGGTCGAGCCGAGCGCGCAGAATACGAAGAATTTCCCGATTGGCCACTTCGGCTTGACCGTTGCTTTGGGGATAAGCCACGGACGTGAAGTGTTGCTCGATGCCGTAGCTTTTGCACCAATCCCCTAGCATCTTCCCTGTGAATTGCCGTCCATTGTCTGAGACCAATCGGCGAGGGATGCCGAACCGACAGATGATGTGTTGTCAGATAAATTTTTTGACCATCTGTTCGGTGATCTTGGCTAGCGGCTCGGCCTCCACCCACTTGGAAAAATAATCAACCGCCACTAGCAAAAATTTCCGCTGCCCGGTCGCCATCGGGAATGGACCAACAATATCCATTCCCCATTGATCGAACGGACATGAAACCGTTGATGCCTTCATTTCTTCCGCCGGTCGGTGGTTGAAGTTATGGTACTTTTGGCATGAAAGGCACGTTGACACTGTCCGAGCGGCATCTGCTTGTAAAGTCAGCCAGAAGTATCCAGCCAGCAGGATCTTCTTAGCTAGTGCTTGTCCGCCCGGATGTCCTCCGCACGATCCTTGATGTACTTCTTGGAGGATGTAAGCCGAGTCCTCCGAGCTCACGCATTTCAACAACGGGCGTGAGAAAGCCTTTTTATAAAGCTGATCGCCGATGAGTGTGAACCGACCTGCTCTCCTCCTTAGCAGCTGGGCTTCATACTCATTGGATGGTGTGGCGCCCGAGCGGAGGAACTCTATGATGGGCGTCCGCCAGTCGCTTGGAAATGTGAGGCCTTCCATCCGGTCGACGTGCGCCACCAACAGTACTTTTTCAATTGGCTGCTGAATGGCGACCGACGTTATTGAGCTCGCGAGCTTGGCTAGCTCATCGACCGCTTGATTTTCTGCTCTGGGTATCTTCTGAACAATAACTTCTCGAAAATCAGCTTTGAGCTTCTCGAAGGCTTCAGCGTAGAGCTTGAGCCGAGCACTATTGATTTCGAAAGTACCAGAGAGCTGCTGAGCGGCCAACTGCGAGTCCGAGTGGAGTGTCACCCGACCGGCTCCCACATGCCGGGCGGCCTGCAAGCTAGCTATGAGGGCCTCATACTCCGCCTCATTGTTGGTAGCTTTATAATCCAGCCGGACGGATAGGTGCATCTTTTCTTCTTGTGGGGAGAGCAGCAATATTGCGATTCCGCTTCCGAGCCGAGTGGACGACCCATCCACATATATTCTCCACATAGCTTCCAGCTCCGGCCTTTGCACCTCAGTCGGCCAAGGATTGCGCTTTGATCGCCGAGCGGGGCTGGTATTGAATGTCAAATTCACTTAGCTCTGTCGTCCATTTGATGAGCCGTCCGGATGCCTCGGGATTTAGTAGAACACGTCCGAGCGGGCTATTGGTTTTGACAATAATAGTATACGCCAGGAAATATGGACGAAGGCGCCGAGCGGCGAGGACCAGAGCGAAAGCTAGCTTTTCGAGCCCAGTGTAGCGAGATTCAGCATCTTTTAAAATGTGACTAAGGAAATACACAGGCTCCTCTCCGCTCGCCCTCACCAATGCTGAGCCGACTGCCTGCTTGGTCGAGGATAGATAAATACAAAGTGGCTCACCAATAGTCGGCTTGGCTAATACCGGGAGCGAATTCATATATGCCTTCAAATCTTCGAACGCCCGGTCGCATTCTTCATCCCAGTAAAATTTTGTAGCTTTGCATAAGATCTTGAAAAAAGGAAGGCTCCGGTCGGCGGTTTTGGAGATGAATCTGGATAGAGAGGTTATCCGACCGGCCAAACGCTGCACTTCCCTTGTATTTCTTGGGGGCGGCATATCTTGTAGAGCTTTCACCTTGCTGGGATTTGCTTCGATTCCCCGCTCGGTCACTATGTACCCCAGAAAACGCCCCCCTTTTGCTCCGAACAGGCACTTCTGGGGATTTAGCTTGACTTCATATTTGCGCAGCGTTCGGAAGGTTTCCTCCATGTCTTTGAAGAGATCTGCCGCTCGGACGGATTTGATGAGAATGTCGTCCACATAAACTTCTAGGTTCCGCCCGATCTGCTCTCTGAATACTTTATTCATTAAGCACTGATATGTGACTCCCGCATTCTTCAATCCGAACGGCATTACATTATAGCAACAAGTGTCGTCGGCCGTCACGAAGCTGACTTTTTCTTGATCTTCACGGGCGAGCGGCACTTGGTGATAGCCCTGGTAAGCGTCGAGCATACAGATTAATTCGCAGCCGGCCATAGAGTCCACCAGCTGGTCTATCCGGGGCAGAGGATAAAAATCTTTCGGGCAAGCTTTGTTGAGATCCCGGAAATCTATGCACACTCTCCATTTGTTGCCCGGTTTGGCTTCCAGAAGCTTCTCCACCTCCGCTCGGATGATGACGTTCCGCTCGGCGCTGAAATCTCTTTTTCTTTGCTTTACCGGCCGAGCGTCTGGTCGGACATGTAACTCGTGTTGCGCTATGTTCGGCGAAATTCCGGGCAGCTCATGTGTCGACCAGACGAAGACATCATGATTTCTTCGGAGGCATTGGATCAGCTCTTCTTTCTGCTTCTCCTCCAGATCGGCCGCAATAAAGGTTGTGGCCTCCGATCGGGATGGGTGAATCTGCGCTTCCTCTTTTTCTTCATAAATTAAAGAGGTTGGCTTTTCGGTGATGGCGTTTACCTCGATCCGGGGCGCCTTCCGAGCGGAATTGGCTTCTGTTTGGACCATCTCGATGTAACATCGCCGAGCTGCTAACTGATCTCCTCGTACCTCTCCCACTTTGTCCTCCACGGGGAACTTGATCTTCTGATGGAAGGTTGATACGACCGCTCGGAATTCGCTGAACGCAGGTCATCCCAGAATGACGTTGTAGGACGAGGGAGAGTCGACCACCACAAAGTTTGTTGTCCTTGTCCTCCTGAGCGGCTCTTCTCCCAACGAGGTAGCCAGCCGGATCTGTCCGACCGGCTGAACTGCGTTACCCGTAAACCCGTAGAGCGGAGTTGTCATGGGTAACAGCTCGGCTCGATCAATTTGCAGCTGATCGAACGCCTTCTTGAATAAGATGTTGACTGAGCTCCCTGTGTCAACAAATACGCGGTGAATTGTGTAATTGGCTATTACCTCTTTGATAAGCAGAGCATCGTCGTGGGGGTACTTCAACTCCTTCCAAGTCCCCTGGCCCGAAACTGATTTCCGGTCCGCTCGCCCGTTCTTGGCTGTAGCCAACGGCATGGATTTGGAGCTGTCGGACGCTCGCCTTTCTTGCTCTGTTAGAGTCTCCTCCGGTTGGCCCGCCAGTAATAACGTTAATCTCGCCTCGGGAGGTATTGCTTTTATTTTCCTCTTCCCGAGCAGACGGTCGAGACCGTTCTCTGGACGCTCGGCGATTCTCCTGCCTTGGGGAACGGTGCCGATCGGCTTCATGAATTCTTTGCCGCCTGTCGACTGAGGGAGACCGCCGTCCGTCATTCCGGGGTACGGGATGAGACACGAAAGGAAGACTTCGACAATCCCTTGTGTTGTGCGTATCCGTCCGGTGGAAGGAGCAGAACCTCGGGGTCCATTTCTTCTTTGGCTTGGGCCGAGCGGCGGATACCTCTTGCACGTGGGATCTGGCATGGGGGGATCGAATTGCTTCGGCCCTTGGTCCTCTGGGCGGCTGATGGGTTGCGGGTTGTTTCCGCTCGGCTGGAGGAGCCCGCTCGGTTGGAATTTCTTTTTTCCTAGCCGCTTGTGCCTCTTCCACGTTGATGTACTCGTTCGCCCGGTGTAGCATGTGATCATAGTCCCGGGGCGGCTTTCGGATGAGCGATCGGAAGAAATCCCCATCCACCAGGCCTTGTGTGAAGGCATTCATCATGGTTTCTGAGGTGGCCGTTGGAATGTCCATCGCCACTTGGTTGAACCGCTGGATGTAAGCTCGAAGCGATTCACGGGCTTCTTGCTTGATGACGAACAGGCTCACGCTCGTTTTCTGGTAGCGTCGACTGCTCGCAAAATGGTGGAGGAAGGCCGTTCGGAAATCTTTGAAGCTTGTGATGGATCCGTCCGGCAATCTCCGAAACCACCGTTGAGCCGAGCCCGAGAGAGTGGTAAGAAAAACTCGGCACTTTACTCCATCTGTGTATTAATAGAGAGTAGCTGTGTTATGGAACTTACCCAGATGATCATCCGGGTCGGTTGTTCCATTGTACTCGCCGATCGTAGGAGGCGCGTAGTGCTTTGGCAGAGGGTCTCGTAGGATAGCCTTTGAAAATTGGCGATTGATTCGCTCGGGCGACACGTCCGCTCGGGGGGTTTTCCCCTTTCTGTTATCTCGTCTAGGCATTTCATCCGAAGAAGATCCCCTATCCCGGTGGGCTGCCACGGCTTCAGGGGTGCGGAACAGAGCCCGATGAAATGCGACGGTGGCAGGTGGTGCTTCCGCTCGGTCGCCAGACGCTGAAGTTGCTTGCTGCTCCGACCGCTCGGCTGCTGCCTTCTGTTTTTGCTCCACAAGCTTGGCGGCCCTTATCTCGATCAGAGCGTCGAGTTCCTCTGTCGAAAGTGTCACCGCGTGTTGTCGTCCAGCCTCGTCCATTGTTTCCAATAGGATGCAGGAGCGTTCCCACAGACGGCGCCAAATTGATCCTGTCCGAATCGCTGAACCAAGGGACGCTGGGCACGTGGCGCTCTCCTAGTCGATGGCACAGGCCTCCGAAGCTCCGGCGATCCTGCACAGAAGTCGGGCCGGGAAGGGGTTCCCGGCGGCGACCCTCCGACGCTCAAGTCAGGTAAGTAGCGGAAAAAGGAGTTCCCATGCTTGTAGAATGCGTACCTCCGGCGAAGTCTAAGGTTCTTTATATAGGGCGATGAAAAAGCTCCTACACGCCTTTCGAGGCGCGTGCGTATCCGCAACCCATGCCTCGGTGTGTGCCTGTCAGAAAACTTACCTGACGCCATACTGCAACAGTCCCATCGCGCCTTCGATGGAACAACAAGACACCCCGTTGTCAGACTAGGAGTATGGCTTAGTCATGTGACTTGACGGCTATCAGGAGATGTTCCTGTTCTCCTTTACCGCCGGCCGGGACGTACGTCCGGACGGCCGGATGGAGAACATCGTCCGGACGGCCTTCATCCCTTGCGCCGGCCGGACGGCACGCCCCTCACATCTCGCCTGTCGCTTGTGCTGAGATGCCGGGGAGACTTCCAGGCGAGTGACTTCCTCTCGGCTCTGAGACATTGTTTCATTGAGCGTCGGAACCCCAACCCGGTCAGGGCGCCTTTTACTACCGAATGTCCATTGGTCGGCCGATCGGCCCTATCCATTTCTTCAAAGTCCGGTCGGCTCACCCTTCTCCGGCGGGCTACTTGGCCATTTGACCTCCACGTGGCGTTGACCCCTCGTTAGGGGGTCCCGGGCTCTTGCCACCGGATCACTCATCTCCCTAATTTCCCTCATGCCCTAAACTACATCCGGATCAGTATCCATTAGGTTTAGTATGCAAATATATTAATAACTATTTAAGTCGAATTAGAGACCAACCTTATCTAATATCCATTAGGTTTAGTACACTAATACAATCATTTGTAATTAATTATAGATATTGAACAATCAGATCAATTGAATCCAAGATCAATCTTATTTAATTTCTATAATTTAAGTGCACAAATATTAAATCATTGATCAAGCAAGTATTCATTTATACATATGAGTAGAGTGAGCATGATATTTTTTTCTCATAAAATAATAATCTATAATTTAATTTCTATTCTCATTCTACCTTACTATTAAATTCATACTCATTTTAGTTATTTAACTAAATACCACTTTATATTTAATATCCATTTAGTACACAAACATAAACATCAACAAATTGAATTATGAATATTAAACATCCTTTTCAATCAAATCCAAAACAATATCCTTTAATTTTCATTAGCTTGAGTATACAAACATTATCATTAACCATTTGAATTATGGATATTAAACAACCATTTCAGTCTACACCACACTGAGATAAATTATATTTAATATTCATGGATTTAGCACACAAACATAATTATAAAAAAATTAAATTATGATGAAAAACTAATTCAATTCGATCCAAGATCAATCTTATTTAATGTCCATCAAATGTAGTACACAAACATGGCCATGGGCAAAGCAAATGCTCTACAACTTAAACTTCCTCATCTCTCATATTTAGGCGAATTTCAACTGATAAACCGGTGTCTTGTTCGGAAAAAAGAGACCAAAGAACTTCTCCAAATCTACCGGACCTTTTTGATTCTCGTTGAACATCGAGAACAAGTAGGTCTCAATTGCAACCTCAGGCTTCTTTGGTGTCCCTTTCACGACATGGTTGATCAAATTATGATTATAAATGCATGCATTGTCAACTGATGCTCCAAAGTCACCTGCGGACGGCCAACCACTCTCGGAGACCACCACACCCACACTTGCCCCTCCAACCTTCTCCAATGCCGCATTGACCGCATCTAACATTGAATCAAATAGATTTTGGTATCCAAAAGGTCCATCTTGAACTATCACCCCGGTTGCATTGAACAAGGCATAGTCCAATGAAATATCATTGGAGTTATCCTTGTACGCGAAGTAAGGGTACATGTTCACAAGGATCGGAGCCTCATTCACTGCGAGGAAATGCACAATGGAGCTGATGATCTCTTTTGTCGCGTCCGAGAAATCCCCAGCCGAAGGTGGATATGAAACCCCGAGCACGGTGGTGGCCACCGAAGTGGTAACTTTGATAGTGGTAATGTTGTTCGCGACGAGCGCACTCTGGACATTGGACATGGCAGGGAGGACGAATTGAGCCATATCACTCGGAATGATCTCATTATATTGCCTACGTTGATGTAACGAAAGTTGACATTGTTGATGTGGGGGACTATGTTGGTTCCGACCCAAGTTTGAGCCGCCGAAATATCAAGGGCCAATGGTTGCATGTCTTGATGGAGTGCCCCGACTATGAGACCTATGTTGGATCCAGCCAAGGCGGCAAGCACATCATGATACGGTTCATAGATTCTCATGTGATCGATTTGGTTGGACTCGAACAGAGCCACAACCGTACCTCTGGAGGTGGTGGCAAATTATCGCCAAGCCTTCCATAACAAACTCCAATAGCAGTCACTCCTGCCCAAAATTCATATTAATAAATAATAATTAATTACATGAGCATTTTGAAAATATTTAAAAATATAAAGAAATATTAATAATAATAAAGATTCATAGAGTTTAACAAATAATTATTATCAAGGAGAAAGATTAACAATGGCAATGGAAGAATAATGAATATTTGGCGTAGCCATGGTTTCACTTTCGTAGTGGATAGAACGAAAAACTTGTCTTGTAGAAATAATGTAAAACTTTAGTTATATAGAGATGGGAATATAATGGTAACTTTTAAGGTTATTTGGAAATGTGGGGGAAAAGAAATTAAATATTAATAATGATTCAATGTGTTTCCCTAGCAAGTAATATTGTTTTTTGTAATAAATAAGCTACTAATTAGTTTTATAATAAATATAAAATATTAAATTCGTGTAAATCCTATATATATCAAAGAAAGCAAACCCCTAAATATATTACTTTTTTTAAAGGTCTTAAAAACCTGTATTTATATTTTTTTTTATCCTATGATATATTATTATCCATAATCTGGGTCGATGCTATTAAAAGAAAACAATGAAAGTTGAAATTATAGGTACTATTTTTTTGAGAATATTATTTATTTATTTTATTAAATTATAATATTATTTTGAAAGTATTTAAATAAAAATTAAGATCATAGTTGAAGTTTTGATAGGTTAATGTAATTGTAAATTGATGTGAATTGTGCTCATAAACATTTTTTTTTTCAAAATGCCAAGCTCAATATGTCAAGCATTGCTTATTAATGTATTTTATATTTACTAAGAAACTTGAATAAATTCTGGTATTCGTGAACATTTTATTAGTGGCAACGATAAATATATCATTTTTAATATATATATATATATATCATGTGTATTAATAAGAAAGTATATTTTTAATAGTAAAATAATGAATAATCATTAAGGACGAATGGATTGTAATGATATAATCAATCACACGAGGATTATATTTCTCACTGATAGATATTGATCTTGCGTGAACTATCAATGAACGAATCATCGGTGATTTGACGTTAATATTGATCCTATATAAAATCAGAAAAGAAGACGTGCTAAGTAAGTGACTTTGAGGTTGATCGGAATAAGACTTTGAACTGGTTAAAAAGGACTTGTGGTACCTCCTTCCTCTCTACGTACACTAAAGAGAGAACAAAGAAACTATTAGAGCGAGAATTAGAGAGGTCTCTGACGCAGACATTCCGACGCTCAAGTCAGTACGGTGGTCGAGCGAAAAGTAGAGAAGATAAATAGTAGATGCGTGCGGTATGTAAAATATATTGTGTCACGTACCTAACTAAAGAAGAGGACTATTTTTTATACCACCTCTCATAACCTCCATAATAATGAGGTGGCGAAGAACGTTAGGTGTCAAAAGTTGTCGAGTAATGGAAAGCGTACAACCTGAGAGATGTACGGTCATTCTCCGAGGAATCTTTCGTTACTTATATCTGAATTGTCTTTTATAACTTACGCCCTTAATGAGATGGTTAAGAGAATATGTTGTCATAATGTGTCGGATGATGGAAGGTGTATAGTCACTTCCGAGGAAAGTTCCATTGAATGCATATATTTCAATAGAAGAATATTCTCTAACAAATAACTGTTACTCTCAAACGAGTTGTTGTGATTCTCTGACAATGTTCTCTCCTTGATCTTTAGACGACCAACTATATATTATACTGACATATCAATATATAATAAGTAGGGCACTAAGTCATATAAGGTCATCCGACTCCTGGGTCTCTTGGCTATGTCTTATATGACTTGGTGCTGGGAATATGATATTAAAGTAATCCCATAGGTCCGACTAATTCTTTGACTGAACGATCATATACTAGGAGACTTGCCTTTGAAGAATGGAGAGTCATATCCCTGAAGATGTGATCTGTACCTTGGACCAATTGTTTGTATGTCCCGAAGCTTGTCCTTGAAATGCTAACTAGGGATTTGAAAGTCTGGTCAGCTATATGTCTGACCGGGTTTGTAGTGAGAATTATCTTGTATATTACCTTATATATGAGGTAGGGATTCCCCCTGTAAATCCGACTAACATTATGACTGCCCATCAAAGAGACTTACTCTCAAAAGTCTGACCAATTCTTAGACTGGCCAATTGTATGCTGAGCTGGATCCCATATACTCGACCGACTCTCAGGCCGTTCTGGTTTTACACTGAAGATAGTTTTGTCAAATTAAATGTGCATTTAATGAATCATTTGTTTAGTGAATCCTATCAAGTGCCATCATATCTTATCAAGTTATATTACCTTGCTGTTTCCTTTAGAGGGCAATGAATTTTGATAAACTAATATTTGAGATATTTTAAAGATTTGAGAGTTCTATGATTAGTTTGAACCATAATCTTATAAAAGGTAAGCTGTGATCTTGCAGTTGCAGACTAGCTATTGCACATGTGAGTGAAAATGGTTAGTACACTAGACTGGAAATCCTTTTGAAGAGTATCTTCTGACAAAAGATGATATTTATTCAATAGATATTTTGTATGTCTTGGATTCATTTGATTGGAGAAATTTCGTGTTTAATCAGGCCTCCAGTGTTTGTTGTTTCTAAAGGGTTTGTGCTCAATTCCTTTGGCCGTTTCCTTCGCTCTTTATGGTTCCGTTTAAGTTTAATATTTGTGTGTGCAACAACAGTTAGAACCGACTGCCAGTTAGCGGTTGATAATGTTCCCTGTATTGGCTTGTTCAGATAATTTAAATCAAAACTAACAAAATAGATGGAAATTTTAAATTGAAATTGACAAGCTTTCAAATTAGATCAAACTGGTTTTATTTAAATTGATTGGTACTAAAAAGTTATAAAATAAGTGTTAGATTCTATATCTGTATGTATAATATATATACACGCACAAATACACAATTAGCTTGTGACCAGAAAGATTGTCAATTAGCTTTTCATTTGATTGGCTAATAAGCGCCCTAAATTTAAAGCAAATCATAACTGATTTTCTTTTCTAATTTTTAAATGAAAACACCTTTTTTATATATGTTTTTGTTTGGTTTTGTGTGGCTTTATTATAATTATATTTTTGGGATTTTGAATCTGGCAACGGAAAAAAAAATTTGAAATTGTCACCTCGAGTCCTTTCAAAGTGACTCTTTATTATTTTGAAGAGAGATAAATTATGACCGATTCCGTCCGGAAGTTGATTCAGACGGATCGTCAGATGAGGTGGTGAGAATATTGATCAAATCGTGATGTTCCGAAGGGGGTATGCTGAGATGACTTCTATGTTCACCAAGTCGTCAGAAGTCCTCTGGTCAGCGCTACCTGCAGCCAACGCCGGGTTGGCCCGACCCCCGGTACCCCGAGTCTCGAGGCGGATCCAACGAATTAATATATGAATAACCGACTAATAATATAATAATGAAATAAATAAGGGGTGAGTACGGTAACATACCCTGGCCCAGGGGCGCCCTCAGATGGGATGCGGCTCGAGTTGTCGCGACCCGGAAGAGTAGACGACTCCCGATCAAGATGAAGAGCTGGATCTGACGACGCGGAACCAGACGCGACATGAAGTCAGAAGACGAGCTGCAGGTCGGGATAAGACACCGACACGCAGGCCGGGACACGAAATCAACACACAAACCGGGAAATGAGATCGGCACGCAGGCCGAGATACACTATTGATACATAGATCAAGATAGGACATCAGCGCGCAGGCAGGGATAAAACACCGGCACGCAGACCGGGATAACAACAGGAGCGGAATACGATCAAATCAGTAACACCCAACAATAACCAAGGCACAAAGGCTGAAACACCACAACATACAAAGCTGGAACGAGATAACACCACGAAGGCCGACACACAACGAGAAGGAATCAGAGCTGGGACGAAATTGATGTAAGGACGGCCGGCATGTGGATTGTTGACGCGCGGGGGCTGCTGGTCAGAGAGGCTACAACGCATGGAGGCGTGACGAGTCGAAGGAGGCGCCGGCAAGCAAGGCTGCGGTGCCCGATGACTGCCGGCTAGCGGGGCTACTGCGTAAGGACCGGGAAAAAGGGGAGGGTTATGTTTCGACGACGATAGGCCTCAACGGTGGCGTGCACGAGAGCAAGAAGAGGGGTGGCTCGGCTCCGACGAGAGGGTGAAAGGAAATGGAGAGGCGACGAGTTAGTGGTGGCGTCGCAGGGAATAGAAGGGGAGTTGTGGGCGGCGGCGTCGAGAGGAGGAAAAGGAGAAGAGTGAAGGTGGCAGCCGGCGGCGGTGCCGGCGAGGAGCAAAGGACGAGGAAGGTCCTCTTCCTGTTGGCGGTGGCAGCGACCTCCTCCATGAAGCACCCCCCTTGTGTGAGGCGATGGAAAAAATCCAGAAAGAGGAGAGTAGGAGGTGACGTTGAGGAGAGGGAAAGGAGATGAGTGGGAGGGAGGAAGGAGAGCTCCCTCTCCCTGGCGGCGGGCAGAAAGCACCCCCCCCAAAAGCTCGAACGAAGCCGCCCCCCCCCCCCCCCCATTCTCTGTGAACAGTGCCCTAAAAGGGCTTGCTACAGTAAAATGACCATAATACCCCTCCTCTTTTCCCTAATTCCTCTTCTACCCTAAGCCATATCCACATCACAAGCCTCCCCTTCAAGTCTAGTCGAAGGAGGCGCAAGTCCGACTGACTAGACCAAGTCCAACGTAAAATATAACCACTGTTGAACGCAAACTCCTATCACTGGGCTCGTTTTATAACGAAAAGAATAAGTGCTGACCGAGCAGCAAAAGCAATGTCGAGCGAGTGCCCAGCAGGGAATTGAGCGAATACCGAGCAGGTCTAAAGTCAATGGGCGAGCGATGTCAAGCGTACGATCGAGCGACAGTAAATCCCGATCGGACGACCCAAAAATGTCAACTAGGCAGTAGAGAGAATGCCGACCAGGAAACAAATATAATGTTGATCAGTCGAACTAAGAATGGGAGAGCGATGTTCAACGCGCGACCGAGAAGATGTCGTCCGAGCGACAGCAAATCGTGATAGAGTCATAGAGAGAATGATGGATGAGCAGAGCCGTGATCGCGATCGAGAAAAATATTGACCGAGCATCAATAAATCGTGACCGGGCTATAGAGAGAATGCCTACCGAGCAGAATAAGAATGGGCGAGTGATGTCGAGTGCGCAAACGAGAAAGCCTTTAAGCGATAGGCCGATCGGTGTAAAACGAGTAGCCGAGGGGCACCAGTGAGTGGTCGAGCCAATGGCCAAGCAACAGCAATGAGCGAAACGTGAATGGCGAGTGTCGGGCAGGGCGACGAGCGGAGCCAGTATGATGGGTGCCGGGCAGAGCGGCAAGTGAACGATGAGTATCGACCGAGCTACAGCGGTGAGCAAAACACGAACGCTGAGTGGCGAGCAGAGCGGCGAGCAGAGCGAGTATGATGAGTGCCGGGCAGAGCGGCGAGCGGGGTGAGTATGATGAGTGCCGGGCAGAGCGACAAGTGAGCGGTGAGTATAATGAGTGCCGGGCATAGCTGCGAGCGGGGCGAGTATGATGAGTGCGGGGCAGAGCGGCAAGTGAGCGGTGAGTGCCATCCGAGCAACAGTGGTGAGCGAAACGCGAAGGATGAGTGCCGAGCAGAGTGGCGAGTGAAGCAAGTGTGATGGGTGCCGGACAGAGCGACAAGTGAAGAGCGGCGAGCAGAGCGAGTAGCAAGTGAGGCGAGTTTGGTGAGTGTCGGGCAGAGCGACAAGTGAGGCGAGTGTGATGAGTGTCGGGCAGAGCGGCAAGTGAGTGGAGTGATGAGTGCCGACCAAGAGGTCGTTGGGCGTGAGAGCATGCTCACTTATAACTCGCGCTGGGGCGAGAGTCTGGGACAACCGACTGGGTAGGTCGTTGGGCGTGAGAGTCATGCTCACTTATAACTCGCACTGGGGCGAGAGTCTGGGACAGCTGACCTGGAAGGTCGTTTGGCGTGAGAGCAGTGCTCACTTATAACTCGCACTGGGGCGAGAGTCTGGGACAACCGACCTGGACGGTCGTTGGGTGTGAGAGCAGTGCTCACTTCTGGGACAACCGACCTGGACGGTCGTTGGGCGTGAGAGCAGTGCTCACTTATAACTTGCACTGGGGCGAGAGTCTGGGAATGCCGACCTGGATGGCCGTTGGGCGTGAGAGCAGTGCTCACTTATAACTCGCACTGGGGCGAGAGTTTGGGACAACAGACCGAGAAGGTCGTTGGGCGTGAGAGTCATGCTCACTTATAACTCGCACTGGGGCGAGAATCTGGAGGCATGAGAGCAGAGCTCACTTATAACTCGCACTGAGGCGAGAGTTTGGGACCCGACCGGGAAAGTCGTTGGGCGTGAGAGCAGAGCTCACTTATAACTCGCACTAAGGCGAGAGTCTGGGACAACCGACCGGGAAGGTCGTTGGGCGTGAGAGTCATGCTCACTTATAACTCGCATTCGGGCGAGAGTCTGGAGTCACTTATAACTCGCACTGGGGCGAGAGTCTGGAGGCGTGAGAGCAGAGCTCACTTATAACTCGCATTGGGGCGAGAGTCTGGGACAGCTAACCTGGACAGTCGTTGGGCGTGAGAGCAGTGCTCACTTATAACTCGCATTGAGGCGAGAGTCTGGGACAACCGACTGGGAAGGTCGTTGGGCGTGAGAGCAGTGCTCACTTATAACTCGCACTGGGGCGAGAGTCTGGAATCCCGACTGGGAGGTTATCCGGAGGCCTGACCAGTACTTGATCTGGAGACCTGACCTAAGAACAATCGGAAGGCCTGACAAAGAAGCAATCTGGAGGCCTGACCCGGACTTGATCTGAAGGTCTGACCAGGACTTGATTTGGAGACCCGACCAGAACTCGATCTGGAGACCTGACCAGGAAACAATCTGAAGGCCTGACCAAGAAGCATTCTGGAAGCCTGACTAGGAATTGATCTAGAGATCTGATCAGGACTGGATCTGGAAGCCCGACCGGGAATTGGTTTGGAAGCCTGACCAGGAATTGGTCTGGGAGCCCGACCTGGAATTGGTTTGGAAGCTCGACCGAGAGATCGTTATCGATACTCCGATCCGAGACCGGTGGTGATACTCTGGTCCGAGACCAGTGGCGATATCTTGACCCCGAATGGGGGAGGATAAGCCTTGAAGCTCATAGAAGCAGAGTCCGTAGCAATATGAAAAGATAGAGCTTTTATCATACCTGATCGCGAAGTGATGTCAACCTGATCGCGAAGTGATGTCAACCGACTGACTCAACTCCCAGATGCTCATACAGTCAGTGAGAGAAATAGTGTCGATCCCTCGACTCCCAAATATCCGCGGAATCAAGGAGAGAATAATCTGAGCCTTGACCGTCAAAGGGAGTGAAGCCCATAGCCATATGAGGAAGCAGAACACCGTGGGTGAAGGGAGCAACACCTATAGATGTAAGAGGCTGCCAAACAAGTGAAGGATGTAGAGCATATAACAATAATAGAGTGAAGCGCCTATATAAGTAAAAGGATGTTGAACCCCATGGTGAAGGGTGCAGAGCCCCATGATGAAGGGTGCAGAGCCTGTAGCAGTAAGAGGATACAGAGCCTCATGGCGAAGGGTGCAGAGCCTATAGCAGTAAGAGGATGCATAGCCTCATGGCGAAGGGTGCAGAGCCTATAACACACCTGATCGGGGAGCTGGGCCCCTGGTCCTTGATCGGAGAGTAAGACCCCTAGCCTGTAATCAAAAAGTGAGGCCCCTAAATCCTGATCGGGAAGTGGTACTGCGAGTCAATGATCGGGGAGCTGTGCCCCTAGTGTATGAGCGGGGAGCTGTGTCCTAAGTGTATGAGCGGGGAGTTGTGTCCCAGGTCTATGAGTGGGGAGCTGGGCCCCTAGTGTCCGATCAAAAATCGAAGGCTCTAGTCTTTGATCAAGGAACTAGAATCTTACTCTCTTATCAGGGAGCTATATCAGTTCCTATAATCGTAAAAAGGGAGCAGAGCTTGTAGCGTACCTGATCGGGGAGCCGTGCCAACCGGCTAAGGGTTTGTCTCGGTCCCTTAACTCCCGAATACCCGTGGAGCCAGGGTAAAAACATAATGGAAAAACTAACCTGTCAGCCAGCTGAAGCTCCACTCGATCCCTCGACTCTTGAATATCGGTGGCGTGAGGATAGAAGATAATATGCTCATCGGGATCCTCTGGGATTGTGATAATAGCAGAGAACCTCCCGACATTGTCCATCTTCACGTTCCAGAACAGGCGAAGGAGATTCTCACAGACGGCGCCAAATTTGATCCCGTCCGGAACCTGAGTCAGACGGACCGTCGGGCGAGGTGGTGAGAATGTTGACCGAATCGCGACGTCCCAGAGGGGGTATGCTGAGATGACTTCTATGTTGACCAAGTCGTCAGAAGTCCTCTGGTCAACGCTACCTGCAGCCAACGACCGGGTTGGCCCGGCCCCCGGTACCCCGAGTCTCAAGGCGGATCCAACGAATATATGAGTAACCGACTAATAATATAATAATGAAATAAATAAGGGGTGAGTACGGTAACGTACCCTGGCCTAGGGGGCGCCCTCGGATGGGACGCGGCTCGAGTTGTCGCGACCCGAAAGAGTAGACGACTCCCGATCAGGATGAAGAGCTGGATCTGACGACGCGGAACCAGACGCGGCATGAAGTCAGAAGATGAGCTGCAGGTCGGGATAAGACACCGGCACGCAGGCCGGTACACGAAATCAACACACAAACCGGGAAATGAGATCGGCACGCAGGCCGAAATACACTATTGACACATAGATCAGGATAGGACATCGGCGCGCAAGCCAGGATAAGACACCGACACGCAGACCGGGATAACAACAGGAGCGGAATACGGTCAAATCAGTGACGCCCAACAATAACCAAGGCACAAAAGTTGAAACACCACAACATACAAAGCTGGAACGAGATAACGGCACGAAGGCCAACACACAACGAGACGAAATCGGAGCCGGGACGAAATCGACGTAAGGACGATCGGCACGTGTACTGTTGGCGCGCGGGGGCTGCTGGTCAGAGAGGCTACAACGTGTGGAGGCGTGACGAGTCGAAGGAGGCGCCGACAAGCAAGGCCGCGGTGCCCGATGACTGCCGGCTAGCGGGGCTGCTGCGTAAGGGTCGGGAAAAAGGGAAGGGTTCTGTTCCGACGACGATAGGCCTCAACGGCGGCGTGCACGAGAGCGAGAAGAGGGGTGGCTTGGCTCCGGCGAGAGGGTGAAAGGAAATGGAGAGGCGACGAGTCAGTGGTGGCGTCGTAGAGAATAGAAGGGGAGTCGTGGGCGGCGGCGTTGTGAGGAGGAAAAGGAGAAGAGTGAAGGTGGCAGCCCCGCGCCCGCCCCCCCCTAAAAGGGCTTGCTACAGTAAAATGATCATAATATCTCTCCCCTTTTCCCTAATTCCTCTTCTGCCCTAAATCATATCCACATCAATGATGATAAAAAAGAGTTGAAATAACTAGTAGAATTCTATATTACTGAGAATCGATATAGGTTTATTGACAGTAACATACTATGTTGGCTCTTTTTTTAGATACTTACACCAAGTAGGTGTATGCTATTTTCAAAGGTATTACTTGAATGAATAATTAATTAGATATTGGCTGCCCAGTCCTATTTAAATATCTATTTTGTATGATAAATAACTAGTCAAATTAATGGGGTCATTAGTATTCAGTATTTTATGTAAATTCAATTTTAATCTGAATATTATTAATCATAATTGGATGTCTAAATTGCACTTCAAAGAAATGTCTCATTGATTATTTCTAGGATGATCGGAGTGACCAGTTCAGTTCCACAGAAATTTTTCATCGATCATCAGGGTAAATCGGGAAACGCGCGCGGTAGCCAACCCAGACGTCCAACATCCTTTGATTATGCTCCCCATTTGGAGGAAAATTCCTGTAAATACGTCATAGCTGGGGATCGAACCGCGAGTATTTGGGTGATAACCTGGATGTCCTACCGTAGCACCATGCCCCGGGGACGTCTAAATTGCAATTCATGTGGCAAAAGGCGATTCGCTCGCCCCCAGCGCCCCCGCCAACCCGTCCCTAGGTCAACACGGAGGAGGTAAATCACGGATGACTACTAGCCATTAGTGCAAATGGCCAAGACATGGGAGAGGTTATGCTCGGTCACTCCGAATTTCAACGCCAAGACCTCATGTGACAACACCTCATGTCTTAATCATCGCACCGTCCCAAAGAGACCGTCTAAATTACAATTCAAGAACATAGATATCTAGTTATTAGATTCAATTATCAACTATTTTACTGCCGTAGCCTACATACTCAGCTACTCTTACAAGCATCTCAAGATATAAATGCAGTATTTAGTTATAGGACTATCCGTGCGCGACTGCATCTTTTGTTTGAGGTACTATTTGAATTGACAACTAATTAGATATTTATTATTTAAACCATTCATCTCGAGATTTTTTCAAGACGATCTCGTATAATTTCTCAATAGAATGATCTTTTGCATGGAAGATGATCCGTGATATATTTCACATACTAGAATTTGATCATATGACCCATGACAATAATACCACATATAAATATCAATGGTACCAACTCTTGGGGACATCTACTTTGTATGATAGATGACTAGTCAAATTAATGGGTATTACGATTCGAAAATTAGCTTGTTTATTAAAGGCTAAAGGCAATTTGGGAAAAAAAAAATCTAACACAAAAGGAAAACAAAAGGGCGATCCTATTAATTGCCTGTTAATCAATTCAAAATCCGAACTCGTTACCAACAATCCAACAAGTATTTGAGTGCCATTCGTCACTGAACTGATTCGATTCCCTTCCCATATCAACGATACAACTGTCACGCGTCAGTCTTTTCCTTCATTTCAGGTCCTTAATTTTATTTAGTTTTATTTTTTAATTAATTTAATTTATTATTTTTTATCAATACTTTATTTTTCAATTTTATATAAATTTTATTTAATTTTTATTTTTTAATTAATTTAATTTATTGTTTTTTTCATAATACTTATATTTTTCAATTGATTTTTTTTAATTTTATTTTTTTAATCAATTTCTTTATTAATTTTTTATCAGTTTTATTTTTTTCAATAATTTTTTTATATGTTTATAATCTTTTATTTATTTTTAGTTTATATTTAAAACTAAAAAAAATACTACCAATTAATAATGAACACATTCATAACTTAGGAACAAATATATTTTTTTTCCAAATGAAGAGTACATGTAATAATACAAAAAAAAACATAAAAACATATAAAAATAAAAATCTTAATCAATATTGTCTCCAAATTCTGCTCCCAATACATTTGGTGGTGGTGCACCTATTACTTCGTACCACAAATGAGTGCGTGTCCTATAACGAGTGACCCATCCTTTAGCTTCATACGATGAATGTTGCCACCACCAAGTTGGAATGGGTGGTACAGGATAATGAGGATATAAGAAAACTTGTACGAAGTGATTGCCAATATGAGCAATAGCTATTTCTCGACGCTCTTGGTTTGGTACTGGAGGAGTTCTTAATGGCAAGTGAGTAAAACAACTCCCAATATTTTCACCAAATGTATGAAGTACAAGATTGTACCTTGATGCGATGACAATTCCCAAAAGCATAGCGTCCATCCAATATATTTCTGGTGCCCACTGCTCGAAATAATTCAATGAGAATAATAGATTGGTTATCAAATTTGGATCTGGATAAAGTTGATCATATAGATCCTTATTTTGTTGAATCTCTTCTATAAGCTCAAATCGTACTTGAACCCAACCTTCTTCACCATACCCAATTAGTGCAGCTATTTCCCTGAATCCACAATGACCATCAGGTTGAACATCAACAGTGTGAGAAATATAACGCTGCAGAGGCACGGGTAATTTCTCAATATAAGTATCACGGATGGGTGGAACTGGAGAGTGATCATGGGTCGTTTGAGTATTGCAAACCTTCGACCCTCTTCCACGTCTTCCTCTCCCTTGAGATGTTGCAATCGGTTGAGAGACCCTAGATCCCGAAGTGGATGCTTCTCCGAAAGAAGATATGCGGCGTCCACTTTGCTCATCTCTACCCGTAAGTCGACCTCTATGTTATGTGTTGTACGAAGGGTCTCGAACTATACTTTGAGATAGATCTATCATATCAAAAACTTGTTTATCATATGCTCTCGCATATGTCGATCCATCCCATCTAATATCTCAACAATGTGGGATGTCCTGTTAGGTTGTGCTCCCTCGTCATTAAACTGATGTACATGTATCGACAATCTCCTCCAATGAGCGTTGATACTTTGAAGCGGAATTGGAATGGAAAAGTATCTGTAATGTGCAAGATCATGCTCGCATGGCAATCCGTATACAATTTTGATAGAACAGTTGCATCTGCCGGATAGTTGGTGAGATGTTTCCTCAATACATTTTAGCTGACCAGAAATCAACTCCATTGCCTCTAATGAAATCCGACACCTTATTTGACTGAAAATATCATCGTGTAAATGTTGATGGCGTGGAATGTTCAGAGATTTTTCGAATGACTTCTTAATATCCCCGAACTGAATTCTCAACATCTTATGTATTTTTTCAAAAGATGTCCGTAGGGATGACATGGTATCTCCCAAATATAACTTCAATCTCGCATGTGCAGATTCTGCCCTGTAATAAAAAAAATGCATTGTGTTTAAATACTGAAAAGAATTGAAATACTACAATAATGAACAAAATTTAAATAATAAAACAATAAAATGACTATACCTTTGATTTGAATTGCTTCCGAGGTGTATACATGTATCAACCCATGCTGAAACAAACCGCTCTTTGTAAGGGTGTAACCATGCATCCCAAAGATAATTTAGAGCACCCTCGAATCGTTGATACTCTTTGCACATGACATCCCACTTATGTTGATAAGACCATTGTGTCGATGAATTAATGAGTGAGTGTCATGATGCATAAAAATGTTGCAACTCCAGACCAAGCATAGGGGCGCATTTCTTCATTACGCACTGGTTTATGTGCCAAATACAAAGGATGTGACGTGCATTGGGAAAACATGTTTCAATTGCATTAATAAGCGATAAATCCCGATCTGAAACAAATACCAATGGCAACGATGCCTTCTTTTCAACCATCCACTTCTTTAATGTACCTAATGCCCATGTCAGTTGCTCTGTCTTCTCATTACTAAGATATGCAAACATAAGTGAGTAAGTTCGCATTGTGGATGTGATACCTGTAGGATCGTTAGATTCGATAGAGGGGGGGGTGAATATCGATTCGAAAACTTAGAGTATAAACGCAGCGGAAAAGTAAAATAGACACAGATGTTTTTTACTTCGTTCGGAGCCTGTGACGACTCCTACTCGAAGGCCCGTGGTCCTTGACCACTTTCGTTGGGCAATCACTAACAAGTCGAAATATGATTACAGAATAAATACAGGAAATGCTAGTGAAAATAAAGCAATACCGACAAGGAAATTAAATAAAAACCGAAGGAGCACTTTGTCGGAGCGTTGTTGGCGTCGCACTGAACGTCGAGCAGCAAGACTAGCAGTAGAAGAGTTCTCAGTTTGATTGATTCTAAAGCTCCAGCCTGGGGCTTCTTTTATATGCTGTTCCGGGCGCCTGGAATGTGACGTTGCTGCTCAAACCGAGATGCTCCACGTGGCGATGCGCAATCAGGATAAAGTTTGCCTCCCGGGCGCTCGGATCCCTTCCGAGCGCCCGGACCCTGTTTCCCCCCAGAATCCGTCCTGCACGACAAACGTTAGTCCGGAGGCAAATATATATCCTGTAAAACAGATTGTTAGCACAATTAAAGTTCAACAAAGTAATAGCAAAGAGTATGACTTAGATTCCGTCTTTCCGAGACCGGAATCTAGTCACGATCTCGACTTAGACATCTGAAATGGATCTAAGCCGGATCGACGCCTAATGTTCCCTTCCCGAACGCCTCGCAATACCCCTCCGGACTTACCTCACATACCGCCAGACGTCCGGCCACCGACCCGTCTGGACTTCTCGCCAAGCGTCCGGCCGACCGCTGGACTTCTCGCCACCATCCGGCCACCCGTCGACCTAGCCGACTTCTTACTGCCGTCCGGTCAGCCCGTCGACCCGCTTGGACTTCTCGCCAGCTATCCGGTCAGCCCGTCGACCTAGCTGGACTTCGTGCCAGACATCCGGTCAGCCCGTCGACCTGTCTGGACTTCTCCTGCACACTCGATCAAAGTGTCAGACAACAACAAAACTAACTTAACCTATTTGTCATTCATCAAAACCTGGGTTAGACCGTTAGTGCTACCCGCACCAACAATCTCTCCCTTTTTGATGGAATGACAACTTGGTTAAGTTAGTGAAAGAACGAAAAAATCAGGTACATTGGTTTTACAGTTAGTTTCAGTGTTTTCAATTTGGTTTATCTAACTTAACCACCTAACCCTCCCCCTTTGGCATTCATCAAAAAACAAGGGTAAACAATCATAGTGTAGAGTTTCTGTAAAAATAATCACAGCTAATCTTGAAGAAATCTGAGTTTGGTTTAAGAAAACAAAAAAAAAAAAAAATTAAATCCAAGGAAGAAATCAAGTTGACTTGGGGAAGACAAGTTGAATTTTGAAAAGTATAAAATTTAAAGTTTTAACTTCTCAAGCGTGAAAAAAAACAAATTTTAAATTTTACTTCGTTCGGAGTCTGTGACGACTCCTACTCGAAGGGCCGTGGTCCTTGACCACTTTCGTTGGGCAATCACTAACAAGTCGAAATATGATTACAGAATAAATACAGAAAATGCTAGTGAAAATAAAGCAATACCGACCAGGAAATTAAATAAAAACCGAATGAGCACTTTGTCGGAGCGTTGTTGGCGTCGCACTGAACGTCGAGCAGCAAGACCAGCAGTAGAAGAGTTCTCAGTTTGATTGATTCTGAAGCTCCTGCCTGGGGCATCTTTTATATGCTGTTCCGGGCGCCTGGATTCCTTCCGGGCGCCTGAAATGTGACATCGCTGCTCAAACCGAGATGCTCCACGTGGCGATGCGCAACCAGGATAACGTTTGCCTCCCGGGCGCTCGGATCCCTTCCGGGCGCCCGGACCCTGTTTTCCTGCAGAGTCCGTCCTGCACGACAAACGTTAGTCCGGAGGCAAATATATATCCTGTAAAACAGATTGTTAGCACAATTAAAGTTCAACAAAGTAATAGCAAAGAGTATGACTTAGATTCCGTCTTTCCGAGACCGGAATCTAGTCACGGTCTCGACTTAGACATCCGAAATGGCTTTAAGCCGTATCGACGCCTAATGTTCCCTTACCGGGAACGCGTCCTCGCAGTCACTCCCCTCTAGTGACTTACCTCACTTACCTGCCAGACGTCCGGTCAGCCCGTCGTCGACTTCTCGCCAAGCGCCCGTCACCCGACCGCTTGACTTCTCGCCACTATCCGGCCACCCCGACCTAGCCGGACTTCTCGCTAAGCGTCCGGTCAGCCCGTCGACCTTGGACTTCTCCGGTCAGCCCGTCGACCTAGCTGGACTTCGTGCCAGACATCCGGTCAGCCCGTCGACCTGTCTGGACTTCTCCTGCACACTCGATCAAAGTGTCAGACAACAACAAAACTAACTTAACCTATTTGTCATTCATCAAAACCTGCGTTAGACCGTTAGTGCTACCCGCACCAACAATCTCCCCATTTTTGATGGAATGACAACTTGGTTAAGTTAGTGAAAGAACGAAAAAATCAGGTACATTGGTTTTACAGTTAGTTTTAGTGTTTTCAATTTGGTTTATCTAACTTAACCACCTAACCCTCCCCCTTTGGCATTCATCAAAAAACAAGAATAAACAATCATAGTGTAGAGTTTATGTAAAAATAATCACAGCTAATTTTGAAGAAATCTGAGTTTGGTTTAAGAAAACAATTTTTTTTTTTAAATCCAAGGAAGAAATCAAGTTGACTTGGGGAAGACAAGTTGAATTTTGAAAAGTCTAAAATTAAAGTTTTAACTTCTCAAGCATGAAAAAAAAAAATTTAAATTTTACTTCGTTCGGAGCCTGTGACGACTCCTACTCGAAGGCCCGTGGTCCTTGACCACTTTCGTTGGGCAATCACTAACAAGTCGAAATATGATTACAGAATAAATACAGGAAATGCTAGTGAAAATAAAGCAATACCGACAAGGAAATTAAATAAAAACCGAAGGAGCACTTTGTCGGAGCGTTGTTGGCGTCGCACTGAACGTCGAGCAGCAAGACCAGCAGTAGAAGAGTTCTCAGTTTGATTGATTCTGAAGCTCCTGCCTGGGCTTCTTTATATCAGCGAACTCCACGTGGCGACGACTCGGCTTGGATAAAACTTGCTCCGGGCGCCCGGACCTCCAGGCGCCGGATCCCTTCCGGGCGCTCGGACCTCCAGGCGCCCGGATTCCTTCCGGCGCCTGCACTGCTTTTCCAGACCTCCCCGCAAAAAGCGTTAGTCCGAGGCAAATATATATCCTGTAAAATAGATTGTTAGC
Source organism: Zingiber officinale (assembly GCF_018446385.1). Taxonomy (NCBI): domain Eukaryota; kingdom Viridiplantae; phylum Streptophyta; class Magnoliopsida; order Zingiberales; family Zingiberaceae; genus Zingiber; species Zingiber officinale. The sequence goes on along the minus strand of NC_056001.1, from coordinate 11,743,607 downwards.
ACAATTAAAGTTCAACAAAGTAATAGCAAAGAGTATGACTTAGATTCCGTCTTTCCGAGACGGAATCTAGTCACGATCTCGACTTAGACATCCAAATGGATCTAAGCCGGATCGACGCCTAATGTTCCTTCCCGAACGCCCTCGCAGCTCACCCTCCAGGACTTATCTCACATACCGCCAGACGTCCGGCCAGCCCGTCGACCGCCTACACTTCTCGCCAAGCGTCCGGCCACCGTCGACCGCTTGACTTCGCCACTATCCGGCCACCGTCAGTCCTAGCTGGACTTCTCGCCAAGCGTCCGGTCAGCCCGTCGACCCGCTTGGACTTCTCGCCAACTATCCGGTCAGCCCGTCGACCTAGCTGGACTTCGTGCCAGACATCCGGTCAGCCCGTCGACATGTCTGGACTTCTCCTGCACACTCGATCAAAGTGTCAGACAACAACAAAACTAACTTAACCTATTTGTCATTCATCAAAACCTGGGTTAGACCGTTAGTACTACCCGCACCAACAATCTCTCCCTTTTTGATGGAATGACAACTTGGTTAAGTTAGTGAAAGAACGAAAAAATCAGGTACATTGGTTTTACAGTTAGTTTCAGTGTTTTCAATTTGGTTTATCTAACTTAACCTCCTAACCCTCCCCCTTTGGCATTCATCAAAAAACAAGGGTAAACAATCATAGTGTAGAGTTTCTGTAAAAATAATCACAGCTAATCTTGAAGAAATCTGAGTTTGGTTTAAGAAAACAAAAAAAAAAAAAATTTAAATCCAAGGAAGAAATCAAGTTGACTTGGGGAAGACAAGTTGAATTTTGAAAAGTATAAAATTTAAAGTTTTAACTTCTCAAGCGTGAAAAAAAACAAATTTTAAATTTTACTTCGTTCGGAGCCTGTGACGACTCCTACTCGAAGGGCCGTGGTCCTTGACCACTTTCGTTGGGCAATCACTAACAAGTCGAAATATGATTACAGAATAAATACAGGAAATGCTAGTGAAAATAAAGCAATACCGACCAGGAAATTAAATAAAAACCGAATGAGCACTTTGTCGGAGCGTTGTTGGCGTCGCACTGAACGTCGAGCAGCAAGACCAGCAGTAGAAGAGTTCTCAGTTTGATTGATTCTGAAGCTCCTGCCTGGGGCTTCTTTTATATGCTGTTCCGGGCGCCTGGATTCCTTCCGGGCGCCTGAAATGTGACGTCGCTGCTCAAACCGAGATGCTCCACGTGGCGATGCGCAACCAGGATAACGTTTGCCTCCCGGGCGCTCGGATCCCTTCCGGGCGCCCGGACCCTGTTTTCCTGCAGAATCCGTCCTGCACGACAAACGTTAGTCCGGAGGCAAATATATATCCTGTAAAACAGATTGTTAGCACAATTAAAGTTCAACAAAGTAATAGCAAAGAGTATGACTTAGATTCCGTCTTTCCGAGACCGGAATTTAGTCACGATCTCGACTTAGACATCAGAAATGGATTTAAGCCGGATCGACGCCTAATGTTCCCTTACCGGGAACGCGTCCTCGCAGTCACTCCCCTCTAGTGACTTACCTCACTTACCTGCCAGACGTCCGGTCAGCCCGTCGACCCGTCTGGACTTCTCGCCAAGCGCCCGTCACCGCCGACCGCTGACTTCTCGCCACCATCCGGTCACCGACGACCTAGCCGACTTCTCGCCAAGCGTCCGGCCAGCTCGACCCGCTGGACTTCTCGCCACTATCCGGCCACCACCTAGCCGGACTTCGTGCCTACATCCGGCCACCGCCGACTGCGACTTCTCCTGCACACTCGATCAAAGTGTCAGACAACAACAAAACTAACTTAACCTATTTGTCATTCATCAAAACCTGCGTTAGACCGTTAGTGCTACCCGCACCAACAATCTCCCCATTTTTGATGGAATGACAACTTGGTTAAGTTAGTGAAAGAACGAAAAAATCAGGTACATTGGTTTTACAGTTAGTTTTAGTGTTTTCAATTTGGTTTATCTAACTTAACCACCTAACCCTCCCCCTTTGGCATTCATCAAAAAACAAGGATAAACAATCATAGTGTAGAGTTTCTGTAAAAATAATCACAGCTAATTTTGAAGAAATCTGAGTTTGGTTTAAGAAAACAATTTTTTTTTTTTTAAATCCAAGGAAGAAATCAAGTTGACTTGGGGAAGACAAGTTGAATTTTGAAAAGTCTAAAATTTAAAGTTTTAACCTCTCAAGCATGAAAAAAAAAATTTAATTTTACTTCGTTCGGAGCCTGTGACGACTCCTACTCGAAGGCCCGTGGTCCTTGACCACTTTCGTTGGGCAATCACTAACAAGTCGAAATATGATTACAGAATAAATACAGGAAATGCTAGTGAAAATAAAGTAATACCGACAAGGAAATTAAATAAAAACTGAAGGAGCACTTTGTCTGAGCGTTGTTGGCGTCGCACTGAACGTCGAGCAGCAAGACCAGCAGTAGAAGAGTTCTCAGTTTGATTGATTCTGAAGCTCATGCCTGAGGCTTCTTTTATATGCTGTTCCGGGCGCCTGGATTCCTTCCGGGCGCCTGGAATGTGACGTCGCTGCTCAAACCGAGATGCTCCACGTGGCGATGCGCAATCAGGATAAAGTTTGCCTCCCGCCTCGGATCCTTCCCGGCGCCCGACCTCCGAGCGCCGGACCTCGAGCTCGGATTCCTTCCGCGCCTGCACTGCTTTCAGAATCCGCCCCGCACGACAAACGTTAGTCCGGAGGCAAATATATATCCTGTAAAACAGATTGTTAGCACAATTAAAGTTCAACAAAGTAATAGCAAAGAGTATGACTTAGATTCCGTCTTTCCGAGACCAGAATCTAGTCACGATCTCGACTTAGACATCCGAAATGGATCTAAGCCGAATCGACGCCTAATGTCCTCGCAGTCACTCCCCTCCAGTGACTTACCTCACTTACTTGCCAGACGTCCGGTCAGCCCGTCGACCCGTCTGGACTTCTCGCCAAGCGTCCGGTCAGCCCGTCGACCCAGTTGGACTTCTCGCCAGCTATCCGGTCAGCCCGTCGACCTAGCTGGACTTCTCGCCAAGCGTCCGGTCAGCCCGTCGACCCGCTTGGACTTCTCGCCAGCTATCCGGTCAGCTCGTCGACCTAGCTGGACTTCGTGTCAGACATCCGGTCAGCCCGTCGACCTGTCTGGACTTCTCCTGCACACTCGATCAAAGTGTCAGACAACAACAAAACTAACTTAACCTATTTGTCATTCATCAAAACCTGGGTTAGGCCGTTAGTGCTACCCGCACCAACAATCTCCCCCTTTTTGATGGAATGAGAACTTGCTTAAGTTAGTGAAAGAACGAAAAAATCAGGTACAATGGTTTTACAGTTAGTTTCAGTGTTTTCAATTTGGTTTATCTAACTTAACCACCTAACCCTCCCCCTTTGGCATTCATCAAAAAACAAGGATAAACAATCATAGTGTAGAGTTTCTGTAAAAATAATCACAGCTAATCTTGAAGAAATCTGAGTTTGGTTTAAGAAAACAAAAAAAAAAAAAAATTAAATCCAAGGAAGAAATCAAGTTGACTTGGGGAAGACAAGTTGAATTTTGAAAAATATAAAATTTAAAGTTTTAACTTCTCAAGCATGAAAAAAAAAATTTAAATTTTACTTCGTTCGGAGCCTGTGACGACTCCTACTAGAAGGCCCGTGGTCCTTGACCACTTTCGTTGGGCAATCACTAACAAGTCGAAATATGATTACAGAATAAATACAGGAAATGCTAGTGAAAATAAAGCAATACCGACAAGGAAATTAAATAAAAACCGCAGGAGCACTTTGTCGGAGCGTTGTTGGCGTCACACTGAACGTCGAGCAGCAAGACCAGCAGTAGAAGAGTTCTCAGTTTGATTGATTCTGAAGCTCCTGCCTGGGGCTTCTTTTATATGTTGTTCCGGGCGCCTGGATTCCTTCCGGGCACCTGGAATGTGACGTCGCTGCTCAAACCGAGATGCTCAACGTGGCGATGCGCAATTAGGATAAAGTTTGCCTCCCGGGCGCTCGGATCCCTTCCGGGCGCCCGGACCTCCGGGCGCATGGATTCCTTCCGGGCGCCCGGACCTTGTTTTCCCGTAGAATCCGTCCTGCACGATAAACGTTAGTCCGGAGGCAAATATATATCCTGTAAAACAGATTATTAGCACAATTAAAGTTCAACAAAGTAATAGCAAAGAGTATGACTTAGATTCCGTCTTTCCGAGACCGGAATCTAGTCACGATCTCGACTTAGACATCCGAAATGGATCTAAGCCGTATCGACGCCTAATGTTCCCTTCCCGGGAACGCGTCCTCGCAGTCACCCTCCAGGACTTACCTCACTTACCGCCAGACGTCCGGCCAGCCCGCGACCGTCTCGACTTCTCGCCAAGCGTCCGGCCAGTCGACCCGCTTAGACTTCTCGCCACTATCCGGTCAGCCCGTCGACCTAGCCGGACTTCTCCGTCCGTCCAGCCCGTCGACCCGCTTGGACTTCTCGCCAGCTATCCGGTCAGCCCGTCGACCTAGCTGGACTTCGTGCCAGACATCCGGTCAGCCCGTCGACCTGTCTGGACTTCTCCTGCACACTCGATCAAAGTGTCAGACAACAACAAAACTAACTTAACCTATTTGTCATTCATCAAAACCTGGGTTAGACCGTTAGTGCTACCCGCACCTACAATCTCCCCCTTTTTGATGGAATGACAACTTGGTTAAGTTAGTGAAAGAACGAAAAAATCAGGTACATTGGTTTTACAGTTAGTTTCAGTGTTTTCAATTTGGTTTATCTAACTTAACCACCTAACCCTCCCCCTTTGGCATTCATCAAAAAACAAGGGTAAACAATCATAGTGTAGAGTTTCTGTAAAAATAATCACAGCTAATCTTGAAGAAATCTGAGTTTGGTTTAAGAAAACAAATTTTTTTTTTTTTAAATCCAAGGAAGAAATCAAGTTGACTTGGGGAAGACAAGTTGAATTTTGAAAAGTCTAAAATTTAAAGTTTTAACTTCTCAAGCATGAAAAAAAAAATTTAAATTTTACTTCGTTCGGAGCCTGTGACGACTCCTACTCGAAGGCCCGTGGTTCTTGACCACTTTCGTTAGGCAATCACTAACAAGTCGAAATATGATTACAGAATAAATACAGGAAATGCTAGTGAAAATAAAGCAATACCGACAAGGAAATTAAATAAAAACCGAAGGAGCACTTTGTCGGAGCGTTGTTGGCGTCGCACTGAACGTCGAGTAGCAAGACCAGTAGTAGAAGAGTTCTCAGTTTGATTGATTCTGAAGCTCCTGCCTGGGGCTTCTTTTATATGCTATTCCGGGCGCCTGGATTCCTTCCGGGCGCCTGGAATGTGACGTCGCTGCTCAAACCGAGATGCTCCACGTGGCGATGCGCAATCAGGATAAAGTTTGCCTCCCGGTCGCCCGGACCCTGTTTTCCCGCAGAATCCGTCCTGCACGACAAACGTTAGTCCGGAGGCAAATATATATTCTGTAAATCAGATTGTTAGCACAATTAAAGTTCAACAAAGTAATAGCAAAGAGTATGACTTAGATTCCGTCTTTCCGAGACCGGATTCTAGTCACGATCTCGACTTAGACATCCGAAATGGATCTAAGCCAGATCGACGCCTAATGTCCTCGCAGTCACTCCCCTCCAGTGACTTACCTCACTTACCTGCCAGACGTCCGGCCACCCGACCGTCTGACTTCTCGCCAAGCGTCCGGCCACCCCGTCGACTCGCTGATTTCGCCAGACATCCGGCCAACCCGTCGACCTGCTGGACTTCTCGCCAAGCGTCCGGCCACCCGTCGACCCGCTGACTTCGCCACTATCCGCCACCACGACCTAGCCGGACTTCGTGACATCCGGCCACCACGACCTGTCTGGACTTCTCCTTCACACTCGATCAAAGTGTCAGACAACAACAAAACTAACTTAACCTATTTGTCATTCATCAAAACCTGGGTTAGACCGTTAGTGCTACCCGCATCAACAATCTCCCCCTTTTTGATGGAATGACAACTTGGTTAAGTTAGTGAAAGAACGAAAAAATCAGGTACATTGGTTTTACAGTTAGTTTCAGTGTTTTCAATTTGGTTTATCTAACTTAACCACCTAACCCTCCCCCTTTGGCATTCATCAAAAAACAAGGGTAAACAATCATAGTGTAGAGTTTCTGTAAAAATAATCACAGCTAATCTTGAAGAAATCTGAGTTTGGTTTAAGAAAACAAAATTGTTTTTTTTTTTAAATCCAAGGAAGAAATCAAGTTGACTTGGGGAAGACAAGTTGAATTTTGAAAAGTATAAAATTTAAAGTTTTAACTTCTCAAGCGTGAATTTTTTTTTTTTAAAAAAAAATAGGTTTTTCAACTTTTCAAAAGGAATTTTTTTTCTTTTCAGGTTTGAGTAACATTTACTTTTAAAATTTTTAACTTCAATTTTTCAAAACAAAGCAAAATTTAAACGAGTAAGATTAAATTTGCCAAAATAATTTTTAAGGCTAATTTGATAAAGGCTAAATTTGGAAAGTTTAATTTTCTATAGTCAACATTTTAAATCAGGTTTGAAAATTAGGTGGGATTAAACTTTCAAGTTTTTCAAACACTTAGTTAAATTTAATTGTTTTTGTAAATTAATGTTCAAACATAAGCTAGTTTTTAAAAAGCATTTGTCAAACACATAAAATTTTGATTAATTTCTCCCCCTGAACTTGACACTTAAAATTAAACAGCTGTCTAACCAATTAGGTACTAACTAACTATCAGAAGATAGTAGCTTTCACTTGGTTAGTCAGATTAAGGTGATTATAAACAGTCAGTGTATGACTTGACTGATGATCTTAATCTGATTATTGTCTGATTTGTATCTAACGTCCAGACTTATGCTGATGCACTGAAATAAGCATCTTAAGTCCAGACAGTTGGCCTATGCATCTCACCCCTTTCTATGTTTGTCAAACACAAGCAAGGTAAACCTAAGGTGTTGGTGAGATGCTCAAAAACTAGTCCTATGGGTACATGTTTTCTAAGGATTCAAAACTAGTCTAAGGCCAAAACCGTTTTTGAAAATCTAAAAATGGAAAGTTTTGAAAACAAACAAGTTTAACCTATTAGTTAAAAAAACATTATTTTAAAAATAGTTTTAAAAAAATCCTAGTCTATTAAGCACATCCCTAATTTTCGCCGTAAGTTGCTAAATTCACTTTCAGGGAGTGGTTTTGTAAAAATGTCAGCTAAATTTGATCTGGACTCAATGTACTTGAGTTCAATATCACCTTTAGTAACATGATCCCTGATGAAGTGGTGCATAATTTCAATATGTTTGGTTCTTGAATGATGCACAGGATTCTTGGTTAAGTTGATTGAACTTATATTGTCTATTAATACTTTTACATTTGTGATATTTAAGTTGAAATCTTTTAGAGTATGCATCATCCATAATAATTGTGCAACACATTCGCCTATAGCTATGTATTCTGACTCAGTTGTAGATAGAGCAACATAATGTTGCTTTCTACTAAACCAGCTAACAAGTGATGGACCTAATAATTGACATCCACCACTTGTGCTTTTGCGGTCTAATTTGCATCCAGCATAATCTGAGTCAGAATATCCTATTAGTTCAAAATTATTTGTCCTAGGATACCAGATTCCTACATTTGTTGTTCCTTTAAGATATCTAAAAATTCTTTTAACTTGTGTCAAATGGGATTCCTTAGCACAAGTTTGGTATCTAGCACACATACTAACTGCAAATAAATATCAGGTCGGCTTGCAGTTAAGTACAGTAGGCTACCTATTGCACTTCTATAGTGTTTTAAATCAATTGGTTTTCCATTTGGGTCACTGTCTAAGATTGTGTTTACTGCCATAGGTGTTTTTATTTCTTTTGTATTTTCCATTCCGAATTTTTTAAGTAATTCTTTGGTGTATTTATGTTGATAAATATAATTTCCTTCATTTGTTTGTTTGATTTGTAATCCTAAGAAATAGGTTAATTTTCCCACTAAGCTCATTTCAAATTCTTTTTCCATTAGATTAATAAATTCTTCTAAAAATTATGAATTTGTTGAGCCTGTGACGACTCCTACTCGAAGGCCCGTGGTCCTTGACCACTTTCGTTGGGCAATCACTAACAAGTCGAAATATGATTACAGAATAAATACAGGAAATGCTAGTGAAAATAAAGCAATACCGACAAGGAAATTAAATAAAAACCGAAGGAGCACTTTGTCGGAGCGTTGTTGGCGTCGCATTGAACGTCGAGCAGCAAGACCAGCAGTAGAAGAGTTCTCAGTTTGATTGATTCTGAAGCTCCTGCCTGGGGCTTCTTTTATATGCTGTTCCGGGCGCCTAGATTCCTTCCGGGCGCCTGGAATGTGACGTCGCTGCTCAAACCGAGATGCTCCACGTGGCGATGCGCAATCAGGATAAAGTTTGCCTCCCGGGCGCCCGGATCCCTTCCGGGCGCCCGGACCTCCGGGCGCCCGGACCCTGTTTTCTCGCAGAATCCATCCTGCACGACAAACGTTAGTCCGGAGGCAAATATATATCCTGTAAAACAGATTGTTAGCACAATTAAAGTTCAACAAAGTAATAGCAAAGAGTATGACTTAGATTCCGTCTTTCCGAGACCGGAATCTAGTCACGATCTCGACTTAGACATCCGAAATGGATCTAAGCCGGATCGACGCCTAATGTTCCCTTCCCGGGAACGCGTCCTCGCAGTCACTCCCCTCCAGTGACTTACCTCACTTACCTGCCAGACGTCCGGTCAGCCCGTCGACCCGTCTGGACTTCTCGCCAAGCGTCCGGCCAGCCCGTCGACCCGCCTGGACTTCTCGCCAGCTGTCCGGTCAGCCCGTCGACCTAGCTGGACTTCTCGCCAAGCGTCCGGTCAGCCCGTCGACCCGCTTGGACTTCTCGCCAGCTATCCGGTCAGCCCGTCGACCTAGCTGGACTTCGTGCCAGACATCCGGTCAGCCCGTCGACCTGTCTGGACTTCTCCTGCACACTCGATCAAAGTGTCAGACAACAACAAAACTAACTTAACCTATTTGTCATTCACCAAAACCTGGGTTAGACCGTTAGTGCTACCCGCACCAACAATACCCACAACCTCCAATAGTGGTATCCGATATTCATTGGTCTTGTATGTGGCATCAATGATCAACACAGATGAAAAGTTGACAGACAACTCTAGACTTTTTGGATGAACCCAAATAATATCTGTGATTTCGTTGGTATCTGGATTTGTACGGTATTTATGGAGGTATTCTTTCTTGATTAATTGGTCCAAGACATACTGAATAGAATTTAGACCACCCCGTTTAGCGGATTTATTTGTGAAAATAGCATTATAAATGCTTTTGATCCCCGTAGTGTTTGATGAGTCTCTTTCCTTCAAAATACTAAGAATTTCATGAGGTGTGGTGTTGTTGGCCATGTCAAGCACAAATTCTTTTTCTTTTGGTTTTAACCTACTCGGGTACTCATGTCCATCAATATATTCTGCTAATTGATGATTATGAAAACCACAAACAACCCTTAAACCCCACATCACACCATCTGGAGGTATTGGTATACCTCGTAGCTCAAATGGGTATTCACATTTTTTAGTCCCAGTATTTCTTTTTAAGGATTGCCCATCAACTAGATATCGTGGCGGTTTATACTTTCCACCTCTTTCACACATAAGATGACACTTTGGTAGCTTGCCACCTTTTAAATTAGCAGAATTTTTAATAACCACTACAATACCATTCTTCAAACCAACTGTCTTTACCCAATTTATCATATCTTCTCTACTTTTAAATATCTATATAAAAAAATATAACAAAGATGCATAAGTATGACATTATCAATCTTAATATAATTTCTCTACTTATAAAATAAATAATGAATATACATAAAACAATGATAATAACTAACCTGATCTGTGGTAAATTCGATTGTATAATCGCGACTGTTATTGGAGATATCTTGACTAGGAACATCATTCTCAATTGACCAACTATCTGAAAATAAGCCCAAATAGTCATCCATATTTTCAGGAAGAGAGAAGGAGAAGCTGAGAGGGAGATATCAGTGAAGGGATGTGTGAATGAAGTGACTAAAATGAAGTGTGAGAGGAGGATTTAAGGGAGATGTTTTGACACGTGTCAAAAGTCAAGGGTGGGTAATTTAAGGAGGAGGTTGACATGTGTCAAGAGTTAAAGGGTGGGTAATTTAAGGAGAGGGGAGGTTCTGACATGTGTCAAGGGTGGGTAATTTAAAGGAAGGGGTTCGACATATGTCAAGGATTGAATGATGGGTAATTTAAAGAAAGTGAGAAGTTCGACATGTGTCAAGTTGGAGGTGGGGTAATTTAAAGGGATGAGAGATTTTAACATATGTCAAGTGTTGAAAGGGGACCATTTAAAGTGATGAGAGATTTTGACATGTGTCAAGGGTTGGGGGGTCATTTAAAAGGATAAAAGATTTTGACATGTCGAGGGTTGAAGTGAGGTAATTTAAAGGAGGGAGGTTCTATACGTCAAGCATCAAGAGGGTAATTTAAAGGAGGGGTGTTTTGACAGGTGTCAATGGTTGAAGAATGACGAATTTAAATGGAGGGAGTGTTTTGATAGGTGTCTATGGTTGGATGATGGGTAATTTAAAGAGGATGAGAGATTCTGACATGTGTTATATGTCAATGGTTGGAGGGAGGGATGATTTAAAGGGAGAGAAGATTATGATATGTGTTAATAGTTGGATGCGGGTAATTTAAGTGTCAAATTAGGAATGTAATTTAAAGGAAGGGAGTAATTTAAAAATTATATAAAAAAAAATTAAAAAATTTGATAAAAAAATAATAAACAAAATTGATTAAAGAAATAAAACTAAATAAATATTTAAAAATTAAAAAAATAATAAATAAAATTAATTTAAAAAATAATAAATAAAATTAATTAAAAATAAAACTAAATAAAAATTAAATAAAATTAAAAAAAATATAAGTATTAATGAAAAAATAATAAACAAAATTAATTAAAAAATAAAACTAAATAAAATTAAAAATATATATAAGTATTAATGAAAAATAATAAATAAAATTGATTAAAAATTTAAACTAAATAAAAATTTTAAAATATATAAACTAAATAAAAATTTTAAAATATATAAGTATGAATGAAAAAAATAAAAATAAAACTAAATAAAAATTTTAAAATATATAAGTATGAATGAAAACAATTAAAAATAAAATTAATTTTAAAAATAAAATTAAATAAAAAATTTAAAATATATAAGTATGGATAAAAAAATTAAAAATAAAATTAATTAAAAATAAAAAATTAAAATTAATAAAAAATTAAAAATTCAAAATATATAAGTATGAATATATAAATATGAGTTAAAAAAAATTAAAAATAAAATTAAAAAATCAAAAAAAAAAAAAAATGAAGGTTACATGCATCTTTTTGGCGGGGGAGAGAGGGGAGATGGAGGGATGTTCATTGACGGGGAAAAAGCAATTTGCATTTGACTGTCACGCGTCAGTCTTTTCCTTTATTTCAGCAATCCTTCAAGTATTTAACTTCCACATTGTCCGTACACCCTGCCCCACCACCCTTCCGAAAGATGCCTTTACCTATATTTTTTCCAGGAAAGAGGTTAATTCCGTCATTCTATAATTATTTCTATTCTATAGATGCTTCACCTGACTAATCAACTATAATAACGACCGTTCAAACAATCCCGACCTTTCTCTTCTCTGCTCCATCCGACCTTTTCCATCAAAATTTTAATACAATATATAGATATATATATCTTGTAAAATTTATATCATCATATAGACATCTATGTATTTATATATACCTTACTCTATATCTATGGGATCGACACTAAAAAACTGTTATATCTATATCTATGGGATCGACACTAGAAAACTGTTAATATAACAGATCTATATTTTTTAAATACACTGTATATGTCGTATCAAAATATATAAAACCATACCAATTTAACAATATCTAAAAAAAATTATATATCCGGTGGTCAAGGCAGAGAACCCTATTGCGAGGGGTCAATGCCACGTGGAGATTAAAGGGCCGGGGGGGGGGGGGGGGGGGGTCCACCGGAGAAGTGTGAGCCGACCTGACTTGGGAGAAAAGGATAGACCGATCGGCCGATCAATGAGCATCCGACAGTAAAAGGTGCCCTAACAAGGGTCGGGGTTCCGACGCTCAGTTGAAACAATAGCTAAGAGCCGAGCGGAAGGCTTAAGAGAAGATGATACTGCTAACAGTCCTTACGTAGCACCCGCCCGTAAGTCTTCCCAGCATATCAATGCAAACGACAGGCGGGACGTGATGGGCGTGCCGCCCGGACGGCGCAGGGGATAAGGGCCGTCCGGACGACGCTCTTCGTCCAGCCTGCCGGACGGACGTCCCGGCCGGTGGTGGGTAAAGAAGGACAGGAACCTCTTCTGACAACCGTCAAGTCCTATGGCTAGGCCATATTCCAAGTCTGACAACGAGGTGTTCTATTGTCACATTAAGGACATACTTGGACTATAGCAGTATGACGTCAGGTAAGCTTTCTGACAGACACATACCAAGGCATGGGCTGCGGACACGCATGCGCCTCGGTGGACGTGCAGGAGCTCTTTCGCCGTTCTATATAAAGAGCCGCATACTTCGCCGGAGGTACGCGTTCAACACCTCTGGAGCCAATTTTTCCACCACTTGCTTGCCTGACTTGAGCGTCGGAGGGTCGCCGCCGGGAACCCCTTCCCGGCCCGACTTCTGTGCAGGTTCGCCGGAGGTTCGTGCAACCAGCCGGGAGCGCCACGTGCCCAGAGTCCGTTGATTCGGCATTCGGACAGGATCAATTTGGCGCCGTCTATGGGAACGCTCCTGCATCCGAGCGGAAGAGATGGACGAAGCTGGATGACCTCACACCGTGATGCTCTCCCGGGAGAAGCCCGACGCTCTAATTAAGGCAAGAGCAACTTAGCTCGAGGAGCAACAGAAACAGAAGGCTTAAGCTGAGCGGATAGCACAGCTGAGCGGACCTACCGGAGCAGCTTTCGAAATGGAGGCAAAATAAGGGTTCGACCGGAACTCAAGTGGGAGCAACGCCTGCCTCGATATCAGTCCGACGAGGAAGCCCTGATGATTTTCGGCAAGTATATCGTATTTTCCTCACTCCACTGGTATTCGGGAGTCGAGAAATGGGGTCAGATCCCCTGCTGGTCGGCAGGTTAGTTCTTCAGTTATCTTCTCTTTCTGTTAGTATAGTTTCTCGAATGAGAACTCCCGTGCCGCTCGGCCGGGAGTATATTAACCGAGCCCGAGCTCGATGGGAAGTCCCGTGCCGCTCGGCCGGGAGTATATTAACCGAGTCATAGGCTCGATGGGAAGTCCCGTGCCGCTCGGCCGGGAGTGTATTAACCGAGCCTTGCCCAAGGCTCAATGGGAAGTCCCGTGCCGCTCGGCAGGGAGTGTATTAACCGAGCCCAAGGCTCAATGGGAAGTCCCGGACCGTTCGGCCGGAGGTATATTGTACGAGCCGCACGCTCGATGGGAAGGCCCCGAACCGTTCGGCCGGAGGTATATTGTACGAGCCGCACGCTCGATATGGAAGGGCCCGGACCGTTCGGCCGGAGGTATATTATACCAGCCGCACACTCGATATGGAAGGCCCCAGACCGTTCGGCCGGAGGTATATTGTACAAGCCGCACGCTCGATATCGAAGGCCCCGGATCGTTCGGACGGAGGTATATTATCTGAGCCAAAGGCTCGATGCCGAAGACCTTGCGCAGTTCGGCTAGGTAAACATTGTCCAAATTAGGCTTAAAAGCCCGTCGAGCTCCGACGTTAAATATCGAGAGACGAGCCGGCGTCTATAAACGTCCGAGCGGAAGACCGTCGAACTCCGACGTTAAATATCGAGAGATGAGCCGGCGTCTATAAACATCCGAGCGGAAGACCGTCGAGCTCCGACGTTAAATATCGAGAGACGAGCCGGCGTCTATAAACATCCGAGCGGAAGACCGTCGAGCTCCGACGTTAAATATCGAGAGGCGGGGTCTATAAACGTCCGAGCGGAAGACCGCCGAGCTCCGACGTTAAATATCGAGACGAGCCGGCGTCTAAATCATCCGAGCGGAAGACCGCCGAGCTCCGACGTTAAATATCGAGAGCGAGCCGGCGCTATAAACGTCCGAGCGGAAGACCGCCGAGCTCGACGTTAAATATCGAGAGACGAGCCGCGTCTATAAACGCCGGCGGAAGACCGTCGAGCTCGACGTTAAATATCGAGAGACGAGCCGGCGTCTATAAACGTCCAAGCGGAAGACCGTCGAGCTCCGACGTTAAATATCGAGAGACGAGCCGGCGTCTATAAACGTCCGAGCGGAAGACCGTCGAGCTCCGACGTTAAATATCGAGAGACGAGCCGGCGTCTATAAACGTCCGAGCGGAAGACCGTCGAGCTCCGACGTTAAATATCGAGAGACGAGCCGGCGTCTATAAACGTCCGAGCGGAAGACCGTCGAGCTCCGACGTTAAATATCGAGAGACGAGTCGGCGTCTATAAAACGTCCGAGCGGAAGACTGTCGAGCTCCGACGTTAAATATCAAAAGACGAGCCGGCGTCTATAAACGTCCGAGCGGCTCGCATTGCAAAAATCTTGCGAAAACCCCTTTGAGGTAAGGCGCAAAGCAAAAGATGGTTAATTAGAATTAGAAATGTGAGCACGTGAACGGGTGACGTTCGCGCGCCGAGCGGCTGCCCGATTGCATGGCGAAAGACGTTATTGAAGGCAAGCGGCTTAAGTCCACGTTAGAGCGTGACGCCGAGCGGAGGAGTTTTAAAGAACACTAAATGTGACGAAAGAAAAATTTTCTTGCCAAAACAAAAGTTGAAGGAACGGAAAAGATAATCTATTTATGTTGAGCACTGGGCAAACCAAAAAAGTTACAGCAAAAAACAAGTTTGGCCGAACGACAGGGGAACAAAAAAGTTGATGAAAAACACTCCTCACGCGTCAAAATCAAAAAGTGCATCAGGAATGGCGCCCATCACGGTAGCCAGATCCTCTGGGGGGATAGTCAGCTCGGCGGGAAGGTGGCCCTTGGTCTTCAAGTGATCCACAGCCGCCTTGATCACCTCTTCAAAGGTAAGGGAGATCTTGTCAGTAAATTTCTCCCCAAAGGCATCCGAGCGGACGAATGCCTTCCTCACTTCCTCAGAACGAGCTGACTCCTCCTCCTGATACTCTTTGAGCGCGGCCTGGGAGGCATCGTTGGCAGCATGGAGAGCCTTTAAGTCTTCATCAAATTTCAGCAAATCGGCCGAGCGGCTCTCCTTCTCGGTGGTCAGAAGGGCATCCAGATCCTTGATGCGTTGCTCTAGCCCTCTGATCTCCACCTTCATTCGGTCCATGTCATCGATGGCCTGGCGCTTCCGAGTGGTCGCCGTCTTGATCTCCTTATCTCGTTGTTTGACTATCGCTTCAAGCCGAGCGACCTCGCTTGCCAGATCGGAAGCTCGTTTCCGCTCAGCTTCCAGCAACCTTTTGGCCTTCTCCAGAGCGGCCGTCGATTGTCTGCTGTCCCCCGCAGCCTTGAGCTTCTTCAGTTCGTCCTCCAGTTCGGCCAACCGATCGCTAATGGCAATCTGCTCCACCCAGTTCTGCGAGCAAACGTGAACAAGTTAAAAACTTAATTCAAATACACGAACAAAGAAAAAGAGCATACCCCGGTGGCCTGTTGTAGGTTGCTATCGCCTAGCTGCCCGGGAGTCAACGCGGCTACTCGGCGCCGAGCATCCTCCCAAGCTTTTGCAAGAGGGCCCGTCAAGGTGATCTGTTGCTCGAAGACCACTGGCCGATCAGCAGCAGCCATGTATTCTTCCGAGGGGAGGCGCAGGACGATTTTAATTAAATTCGGGCCGCTCAGCTCGCTCTGAGAAGCATAAGCCTTACCGGATGGCCCACCGGTGGACGAGGAAGGAAGCTCGCCCAAACGCCTGATACGGCGCAGAGTTCTTAAAGGGCTGGACGACGGCACCTCATAGCTTGCCCTCGAAGAGCCATGTGGGGTCGGGGTACTCTCTAGAGAAATGGTCCCCGATAACATCGGAGCATCCGCGCCCCGCTCGGGCTGTGGCTCATCAAAGGCAGTTGATGCAGATGCCGACTCTGGCCGTCTGCGCTTCCGAGTGAGCAGGGGAACATCATCGGCCGAACGGCCCTCCACCTCGGCTTGGGTAGAAGGTTCTGTGCCACCCGCTGCCTCATCGTGAGAGGTAGTAGCTGCCAAGGCTTCGGGGATAGTTTGAGTCCCCTCACCTTCTTCGTTGGCCGGACCAGCTGGAGCAAGGCCTCGCTCGGCGACTTCCTTGTTCTTCACCGCCTCAATGTGAGCGGCCTTCAATTTGAGCTTCTCGGTCGCCTTAGCACGCCAGATAACTTCAGCTACAGAAATAAAGATTAAATAAATTAGAACAAAAGAAAAAGGGGGGATGAGAATCGCTTACTCATGCTGCAGGTCAGATCGGCTGGGGTAGAAGACAGGCCGAATATATACATTACTCCCGGGAGGAGCAGCTTGTCGATATGGTAGCGCTGCCCGACTAGCCGATCGGCTGCATGAAGATAGGCCGCATCGCCTCTAAACTTGCCGAGCTCTGGTTGCGCGAGCATTGCTGTCTGCCATTTGACAAGGAAGGTCGGCGGCTCGGGGAAACGCACATAGAAAAAGTGCTCCTTCCAATGTTTGTTGGAGCTCGGCATGTTATCGAAGAGGACGAAGCCTATCCTAGACTGGAAAACAAAGGTGCCCCACTCGGCTTGCTTGGGATAAAAAAAGTAGTGGAAAATCTTAGGGTCGAGGGGGATGCCGTTCAGCTTAAAGAGAACTATCACTCCGCTCAACAGCCTAATGGAGTTAGGGACTACCTGGCCAAGCGGAATGCGAAAATAATTGCAGACTTGTAAGAAGAACTTGTGGGGTGGAAAACGCAGCCCGGCCAAAAATTGGTCTCGGAAGAAAAGAACGGTGCCGGGCGGCGGTTCATGTGGCTGGTCGGTGGTTTCAGCTACTATGATATGGTGGTCGGTCGGCAGATCATAGGTTCGAGTGAGGCGCAAGGCGTCCTCCTCGTCGAACCGACTTTCCATGGTCGAATACCAAAGACCAGGAGCACCGCCGGTCGGCTGTGAGGTACTGGTCATGGTATAAGGCCAGGGATGGACGCGTGATGGAAGGAAGGAGAAATAAATCTAGGAAAGAGTGCGGGATGATAAAAGAAATAGCTAATAGAGAGAAGAAAGGAGAGGCAGCAAGGAAAAGGAAGCCTTACGGGCAAAGGAGATGATCGGAAGAAGCTGTAAGGTCGCCGGAGAGCCGGAACGCAAGGTCGCCGGAGAAGAAAGGAGCAGCGAGAGGTCGGGAGGAGATGAGGCCGAAATGCGACGGAAAGTGGAAGTCGGAGCTTTATAAGGGCGGTCGCTATCAATTTCAGCCGTCCGATCCAGGTCGTCGATAACGAGGTCATCATCCAGCCGTTCATTTCAAACGGCGGCTGTCCCATCGGAAGTGACGCCACCGCCATACCCTGACAAGAGAAAGGTAGCCACGTGTCAGCAAGTTACTGGTTAACGCACGTGGTTGACAAACGCCTCGACATAATTTCCAAGGCACGGGCAAGATATTGCCGAACGGCCGAGCAACCCTCAGCCTGTCCGAGCGGACTAAGGTATCGGTCGCCACTCGATGAGATCGGCAGTCCAGTCAGTCGGACTTCGCCTCCTTCGACTAGACTTGAGGGGAAGGCAAGTGATCCAGTGGTCAAGGCAGAGGACCCCATTGCGAGGGGTCAACGCCACGTGGAGATCAGAGGGTCGAGGGGGTCCACCGGAGAAGTGTGAGCCCACCGGACTTGGGAGAAAAGGATAGACCGATCGGTCGATCGATGAGCATCCGACAGTAAAAGGTGCCCTGACAAGGGTCGGGGTTCCGACGCTCAGTTGAAACAATAGCTAAGAGCCGAGCGGAAGGCTTAAGAGAAGGTGATACTGCTAACAGTCCTTACGTAGCACCCGCCCGGAAGTCTTCCCAGCATATCAATGCAAACGACAGGCGGGACGTGATGGGCGTGCCGCCCGGACGGCGCAGGGGATAAGGGCCGTCCGGACGACGCTCTTCGTCCAGCCGGCCGGACGGACGTCCCGGCCGGTGGTGGGTAAAGAAGGACAGGAACCTCTTCTGACAACCGTCAAGTCCTATGGCTAGGCCATACTCCAAGTCTGACAACGAGGTGTTCTATTGTCACATCAAGGACATACTTGGACTGTAGCAGTATGACGTCAGGTAAGCTTTCTGACAGACACATACCAAGGCATGGGCTGCGGACACGCATGCGCCTTGGTGGACGTGCAGGAGCTCTTTCGCCGTTCTATATAAAGAGTCGCATACTTCGCCGGAGGTACGCGTTCAACACCTCTGGAGCCACTTTTTCCACCACTTGCTTGCCTGACTTGAGCGTCGGAGGGTCGCCGCCGGGAACCCCTTCCCGGCCCGACTTCTGTGCAGGTTCGCCGGAGGTTCGTGCAACCAGTCGAAGGTCCGCGTCAGCAGCCGGGAGCGCTACGTGCCCAGCGTCCGTTGATTCGACATTCGGACAGGATCAAATATAAAATTTATATTAAAATTTTCTGATATCAAAATTTAATTATATATAATATGAAATTTATATTACACCAAAAAATTGGATATAACGAATTTTCAATATACCTAAAACTCGGTATGGTATCTGATCCTATATGAAAGTAGAAAAGTTGGTTGGTTGTGAATGATGGCTCTGATGTTGACCAAATGAATACTACTTGTTGTCCTAAGATGCCTCTAAAATGTCCATGCGTCTCAAAAAGAGCGTTAGTTGCTAGGTCAGGGAAGGGTTCCCGGCGTTGATCCTCTGACGCTCAAATCAATGATCGAGTAGAGTTGAGTAAAATGAATGAATACTAAATAGTTAGCTAGTGGTATCACGTCTTGTGAGCGTACCTATGCCTTATAGATGGAGATCCCTTTTTATAGTATCACTGTTTATGCACAAATCTCAAAGCGTTTCCTCAAAAGGGCAAACTATAAAATACTCTGACACCTTTCCCAAAATAGACTCGCAATTTATGTGCATGGCATGGGGAAAACTTCTAGTGCACGTCTTACTTAAAGAATATTCTATATCATTCATGACACAAAATGCTAAAAAAATAATATGATGCTAAAAAAATAATATGAGGTCGTTGGGTTGAAAGATCTACTATGTGTGAAGCTGATAATTTGACCGAGCCTCTCAAGTGTCCTGATCGACTGCACTCAGAGGTAACGCTTAGTTGGATTAGAGAACTATAGCCAGAGACCCGGAAAAGACCCGGCCTTCACTCAACCTCTTCATTGAGTTAGGAAGCTCGGAAAGACTGAGTATCTAACTAGTCTAACCGGATATATGGTCCAATCAGCTAGATCACTTTGCCAAACTGATTAATTATGCTATTCTTAAACTAAGGATAAAACTCGTCTTAAATTTGACTGGACCCTCAATCTGATCGGTTCAATCAGCTATCTTTCGTCCGAATGAACCAACTACACGGGCTTCCAAGGTTAACCATTCTTTGACTCTGACTGCTATGTCAGCCAACCTTCTATACTTTGACCTTACTCGGGGATCCCACCCCAATCATCATATTAGATATAAATTTTTATTATATAAATTTTTTTATTTCGATTTTTTATTCAATATTATACGATTTAAATTTAAATATACCATCTTATTTAAATTTAGTTATACCATACTGATCCATTCTTAAACACACATTACTCCAATATTAATGCAATCATGTGAATAGAAATACAACGAACCACACACATTACTCCAATATTAATGCAATCATGTGAATAGAAATACAACGAACCATTCCTAAACACACATTACTCCAATATTAATGCAATCATGTGAATAGAAATACACACGAATGACACATTGCTTCGTGTTAACCTAGAAACGGATTAAAATCACCTTTAATTTACCATATGTTAGCACCAATACACTAATCCCATCATAACTTAGATGGGATCAAAACTCAGAACTCCGAAGATTATTACTATTTCCATCGTGATTCTTATTGTCTCGGAGAAAATTGAATCAAATATTCTATTTATATTATTATTTGATATTAATTTTTAGGTATAATATTCATAATATATACCCCGCCAAAACGTGGATTGAACTACATATACAATTTTCTCAAAGTTATTTGCCAGTCTATTATGAATCTGAGGACCTAAACATTTTCTCAAACTATGAATTGCAATTTTCATAATCTCAGGACCAAACCAAAGTTTTTCTCAAACTATCTTGCATCTTCAAATTCCTAGAAGATTCCTTCCATAATCCAATCGACTTACAGATAAACAAACTAGCTGGAATTAAATTGGAACACGGTGACGGATCATCCTCAACTACGTACTTCATTATTGGAGGAACCCTTTAGTAAACTACTACATATGTTAATCGATCGGCGAGATCTGCACCACCCATAGTTGATCGATCGAGCGTAGGTACGTACGTACGTACTATCCCACCAAGACATAGATGGCGTAAATGATTCCAGGTATGTAACCTAATATCGTCAACAACAGATCGATCCAAAACTCCACCTGCAATTTTAAGGAAGAAGAAATTAATTCGATGGAACAGACAAGATTAATTAACATGTAAGAGCATTTTAATTGATGAATGAATATACTGACGCCGCAGCCGTAGCGTAGGAAGACTCCAACGGGCGGTAACAAGATGGCCAATACCACCTCCAGTAGCGTCTCAGAACCCATCGCGATATGGTGTGATATGATCTAGCGATCGACGATGCTGCTTGCTCTGTAACGGCTCGACTCAACAGCACGTACGCCGTCCTGTTTTAGGATAATGGAAGAGAGGATAGGACTTGTTCAAGGTTGATTACTGCTGGTGACAACGAGAAGGGGGTTTATCAGTTCTGTTGTTCGTGAAGGGGGAGGAGAAGGCATGCGTGCCGCGTGCCGATCTGCAAGGCTACGTGCTCCCCCTCTGCAACTGCAAGGGAACAGCTGTTTCTAATAGCCACGATCGAGGAGCTAAGAATAACTATTTTGTTCTTTTATGTTTTTTTAGGTATTTTAAAATACTTGTATCTTTTATTGTTATTCACATCAAAAGCTTATAATATTTTAAGGTAAATCAAATTTGTCATGTATCCCAATTTTAAAATTATCAAATTCCATATGTCAGACGTATTTTAGTACGCCTTTTAAATCGATTGATTATTACTATATAATAATCAATTAAGAATGATTGTATAACTTTTTGTCTCCGGTAAATTCCGGAGTATGCAAACTGATCGTCGAGACTAGTGTTCGACACTATCTCCGTAAACGATATTGCTCCGCTACGGTGCTTAACGGATTGTTGCAATTCGTTCCCAAGATACAACGACGACAATCGTCTCGGAATCGTAGCACTCCGACTTCCGAGACCAGCAAACCTTCTCATAGGCTTCTTGGACTCTTGAATGCACAAGATGAGTGAGTGAATACTTGAGGAAGAGAAGATTAAGTTGAGTGATTTGATTCCAATCTGGAGGGTTCTATTTATACAGAAGGAAGAGGCTTTAGGGAGGGGTGTGACCTTTGGGTGGATTAATCTGGGCCGTCCGGACTGAAGAGTTATAACCCTTCACATAGCCCCTTTAATCTCATCCATCAGATCTAAGAGTTGTGACCCTCAGATCTATCAGCCATCGGATCTGGATCCATTGATCCGATGCTTCAGATCATGTCTCATCCCAAGCCGTCAGATCGTGACTCATTGTGATCCAACGCTCTAGATCGCATCACAAGCGATCCACCATACTTTTTGATCAACGTTGATCAACGGCTGCCATCCGTTCGCCCAACCAACCTCGCGACCATCTCCCTTTGCCCACGAGGATGCCACATAGGCACTGCCATGTCGTACTAGCCGACACGCCACCCGAGTGCCATGTGCAAAGTGCGCCTACAGCGCCTATCATGACGTGGCGGTGGCGGGCTCACAGCACACGCCGCCTCGAGCGAGAGTACCGTACTTTTCCGAGTTAACTCCAATAACTCAACATCATTAATAAGTAAGGAATGCACATCGAAAATTTCCGATGTGGGACTATTCTCCTTGCATTTCCTTTAATGAATAACCAACGTTATTTGGGTCGATTAACAATTAATTTCTCATTCACCCTTAATCGGTTTTGAGCAAATTAATAGTCTAAATCTATCTACGCGAAACGTAGATTTCAATTTTGAAGTCAATTACGACTTTTAACAATTGATGGCATTCCAATTTTTCCACAAAACTGTATTGGTCCATTAAGGTCCCAATATCCAACAATCCCCCACATGAATGGAAATTAATGCAATGCGTGTATGCATGCTGACACTTTACAAGAGTCTAATCGATAAGTCACTGCATCGGGAGAGGTAGCTTGTGGCTTTGAACCTTCCATAGTGGAATGCTATCGAGTATACTAGGCTGCGCAGTGAACGTGATGTCTTGAACTGCTCAGCTGTTTGTGTATACTAAGACAATAACACCCACACAGAGACCTATCTCACCTACTTTAGGTTCTCATGGTTGGTTCCGTTTTGGCCATGGACACCATCTTGGATTCATGAGTGTTTCATTGAAGCGGCCTGTCTTCACACTCACATAGGTGACACTTCTATCAAGAGTATCCTACCATACTCCACCTTATAAGGTATAGAAGTCACTAAAAGCATAAGCTTAACCTCACTACATGAGGTAGGACAGCACAAATTCATCCTAGGATTGGGATAGAGATAAACTATCTCCTGTGCTGAACCACAACTTCTGAAACTTTGTTGTCCCATTGAACCAAGATCTTGGGATCTACATCAACAAGGTTGGGTTTTCCACTTCAATCGCTTTCAGTTGTAGATTTTTTAATCCCATTCCTTTTGATGAGCAGTATACTTGATCTCGACTCAACCCTTTCGTAAGAGGATCTGCCAAATTATCTTTGGACTTAACATAGTCGATTGCAATCACTCCATTCGAGATCAACTGCCTAATGGTATTATGTCTACGACGTATATGTCGTGACTTCCCATTATACATATTACTCTGTGCCCTTCCAATCGTCGATTGACTATCACAGTGGATTAGTACGGCAGGCACAGGTTTCATCCAGCTCGGAATATCTTCCAAGAAATTCCGCAGTCATTCAGCTTCCTCAGCTGCTTTGTCTAGTGCTATAAACTCGGATTCCATAGTTGATCGAGCAATGCAAGTCTGCTTAGTGGATTTCCAATATACTGCTCCCCCACCGATCGTGAATACATATCCACTAGTGGATTTGGAGTCTTTTGTATCTGATATCCAATTAGCATCACAATATCCCTCCAACACAGCGGGATATTTTCCATAATGTAATCCATAGTTCATAGTATATTTCAAATATCTAAGAACTCGCATCAATGCCTTCCAATGGGCGTCGTTTGGATTACTGGTGAAACGACTCAACTTGTTGACCGTACAGGCAATATCCGGACGTGTGCAGTTTGTAAGATACATCAAACTGCCTATTATCCGAGAGTATTCCAACTGCGATATGGTCTCACCATGGTTTTTTGCTAAGTGTTGACTTAGATCCATAGGTGTTTTTACAGTAGAAAGATCGTACGCATTGAATCTTTTCAATACTGATTCTACATAATGGGATTGTGTTAGAACTATCCACTCTGATGTCCTGAGAATTTTAATTCCCAATATAACATCTGCTTGACCCATATCTTTCATATCAAAATTTTTGGTCAACATTTTCTTTGTAGTCATGATTACATCATGATTACTGCCCATTATTAGCATGTCGTCTACGTACAGACAGACGATTATATAGCCTTTGGGTGTGTCTTTGACATAAATGCATTTGTCACATTCATTTATTCTGAATTCGTTTGACAGCATTACTTTGTCAAATTTTTCGTGCCATTGTTTAGGCGCTTGCTTAAGTCCGTATAACGACTTAACAAGTCGACACACCTTTTTCTCATTTCCAGGAGCCATGAACCCTTCGGGTTGCTCCATATAAATTTCTTCTTCCAACTCACCATTTAAGAACGCAGTCTTAACATCCATTTGATGTATTTCAAGGTCATACAGTGCTGCAATGGCTATTAGCACTCGTATGGACGTAATCCTTGTCATCGGTGAGTAGGTGTCGAAGTAATTAAGGCCTTCCTCTTGCTTGTACCCTTTGGCTACAAGTCTGGCCTTATACTTGTCAATTGATCCATCAGCTTTATACTTGCGTTTTAGTATCCACTTACAACCTAATGGTTTATTACCAGAAGGAAGGTCTACTAATTCCCAAGTATGATTATTCATGATATACTCAATCTCACTATTGACAGCTTCTTTCCACATTGGAGCATCGGGACTAGAGAGAGCCTCACTTAATGTTCTTGGTTCCATTTCTGACATGAAAGTCATGTAATCTGGCCTGAACGATTTCTCAACTCTAGCCCGTTTGCTACGACGTGGCTCTTTGTTTTGATCGTCAATAGTTCTTCTATAACAGCTAAGTTCGGTAACGACAATCTCGTTTGAACTTCCGTTGTTATCATTTTCAACATTTCCCTTCTTATTTGGGAATACGTTTTCAAAGAATATTGCATTCCGAGATTCTATGGTTGTTCCCACATGAATATCAGGAATGTCTGATTTGTGAACTAGGAAACGATATGCACTACTATTATGGGCATATCCGACAAATACCGCATCGAACGTTTTAGGTCCGATCTTTACTTGCTTTGGTTTAGGTACTTCGACCTTTGCCAAGCACCCCCACACTTTCAGGTATTTGTACGATGGCTCGCGGCTTTTCCATAGTTCATAAGGAGTTTTATCACTTTTCTTATGAGGGATTTTGTTGAGAATGTGATTTGCCGATAATATTGCTTCCCCCCACAAGTTTTGAGGTAAGCCTGAATTTATCAACAAGGCATTCATCATCTCTTTTAGTGTCCGATTTTTACGTTCGGCAACACCGTTCGATTGAGGTGAGTAAGGTGCCGTTGTTTGATGAATAATGCCAGATTCTGAACAAAATTCATTAAACGGTGCACCATATTCTCCACCTCTATCGCTACGAATTATTTTAATTCGTTTGTCAAGTTGATTTTCAACTTCTGTTTTATAAGTTCTAAATGCCTCTAGGGCTTCGTCTTTACTTCTTAAAAGAAAGACATAACAGAACTTTGTGCAGTCATCTATAAAAGTAATAAAATACTTTTTACATCCTCTAGTTTGCACAAATTTCAAGTCGCATAGATCACTATGTATTAACTCTAGAGGAGTCGTTGACCTTTCCACCGAATAAAAAGGTAGTTTCGTCATTTTTGCTTCCACGCACACTTCACATTTGTGTGTTCCGTCAACATTGACGTTTGGTAATAAATTTAATTTGACGAGACGTTTAAGAGTATTATTATGCACATGTCCGAGTCGATCATGCCACAAATTAAAACACTCAACAACATAGCTGGAAGCATTTATTTTATTACCATCAATATTTCGGAGTACAGGCATTACAACCATTTTGAATAGACCCTTTTCTAGGTACCTCTTTCCTACGAAGATATTATTCTTCGTAAGTACAAAGTTGTCTGACTAGAACACTAGCCTAAATCCGGCCTTAACTAGTGCCGCTCCAGAAACTAGGTTCTTACTGATGTCGGGAACATGGAGTACATCAATGAGTGTTAGCTCCTTTCCGGACGTCATCTTCAGAACAACCTTTCCGAGTCCAACAATTGGCGACGTCGTGGAATTACCCATATAGAGCTTCCTGCCATTTATCGGAGTATACTTGGAGAACATCGCCTTATCGGAACAGATATGACGAGTTGCTCCAGTATCAATGAACCACTGCTTCGGGTTGGTATCCACCAAGTTGGCTTCAAATACAACCGCAGTGAGATCCAAGTCCTCAAGAGAGGTTGCGACGTGGTTCGCAGCATCCTTTGGCCCCTTGGTTGGCTTCTTTGGGCGTCTGCAGTCCTTGGACAGGTGTCCTGCCTTTCCACAGTTGTAGCAGGAGCCTTTGAACTTCTTTGCTTGAGCCTTCTTTTTGAACTGCTTTGACTTTTTAGCATTCGGCTCGACCAGGTTGGACATTTCGTCTATAGTCCGCTTGGTTCCTCTGGATAACTTTCGATTATCCTCCTCTATTCGTAGCCTCAGGATCAGGTCTTGCAGCCCTATCTCCTTTTGCTTGTGCTTTAGGTAATTCTTGAAATCCTTCCATGACGGAGGAGCTTCTCAATTACCGCAGCAACGCGAATGACTCGTTCTTCATTCCTTCGGCGTCCAGATCATGCAGTATTAATTGCATATCTTGGACTTGAGATGAGACGCTCTTTGAGTCCACCATCTTGAAATCCAGAAACCGGCCGACGATGAATTTCTTCAGTCCGGCATTTTCGGTCTTGTATTTCTTCTCAAGCGATTCCCACAAAGATTTCGCTGTCTCCAATGAACAATACACGTTATACAACGTGTTGTCCAAGGCGTTGAGAATGTAGTTGCGACACAGAAAATCTCCGTGCGTCCACGTATCGCAAGCAACCTTGCTACCGTCCGTAGCGACTGGCGGGTCTTCACGCAAAAACCGTACAAGGTTTAGCGTTGTTAAGTAGAACAGCATCTTCTGCTGCCATCTTTTGAAGTCGGCTCCGGTGAATTTCTCCGGCTTTTCTCCGTGCGGAATGGATGTCGGAATGGATGTCGGAACGGCGGTCGGAACGACCGTCGGAACAGCGGTTGGAACGTCGTTGGTAGCCATATCAGTTTGTACGGAATATCGTTTACGACTGTTGGTTCTGGTAAATTCCGGAGTATGCAAACTGATCGTCGAGGCTAGTGTTCGACACTATCTCCGTAAACGATATTGCTCCGCTACGGTGCTTAACGGATTGTTGCAATTCGTTCCCAAGATACAACGACGACAATCGTCTCAGAATCGTAGCACTCCGACTTCCGAGACCAGCGAACCTTCTCGTAGGCTTCTTGGACTCTTGAATGCACAAGATGAGTGAGTGAATACTTGAGGAAGAGAAGATTAAGTTGAGTGATTTGATTCCAATCTGGAGGGTTCTATTTATACAGAAGGAAGAGGCTTTAGGGAGGGGTGTGACCTTTGGGTGGATTAATCTGGGCATCGATCAAGAGTTATAACCCTTCACATAGCCCCTTTAATCTCATCCATCGATCTAAGAGTTGTGACCCTCGGATCTATCAGCCATCGGATCCGGATCCATTGATCCGATGCTCGGATCATGTCTCATCCCAAGCCGTCAGATCGTGACTCATTGTGATCCAACGCCTAGATCGCACAAGCGATCCACCATACTTCTTTGATCAACGCTGATCAACGGTTGTCATCCGCTCGCCCAACCAACCGTCCGCCATCTCCCTTGCCCACGAGGATGCCACATAGGCACTGCCATGTCAGGTACTAGCCTGACACGTCACCCGAGTGCCATGTAGGCACTGCAATGTCACCTGGAGCATAAATTTAAGCTCCTCAATGCTCCTCGCGACGGTGCAAAGTGCAAAGTGCAAAGCGCCCATTGCGCACGTGGCGGGTGGCGGGCTCACAGGTGCGAGCACCTGCTCGCCCCTGAGCAGAGAGTACCTGGTACTTTTCTGAGTTAACTCCAATAACTCAACATCATTAATAAGTAAGGAATGCACATCGGAAATTTCCGATGTGGGACTATTCTCCCTTGCATTTCCTTAATGAATAACCAACGTTATTTTGGGCCGACTTTGAACATTAATTTCTCATTCACCCTTAATCGATTTTGAGCAAATTAATAGTCTAAATCTATCTACGCGAAATGTAGATTTCAATTTTGAAGTCAATTATGACTTTCAACAATTGATGGCTTCCGATTTTTCCTCCTCAAAATCGTATTGGTCCATTTAGGCCCCAATATCCAACATAACTTTGTAATATTCTATTAATCAATTATTATATTATTACAATATATTACTATAGTATAATATTATGATTGTAATATTTTATCCTTTTAAATCCGTGATCTTTTCAATGTGAGACTTTAATTGAATACAAACAACTACAACGAATATTCATGATGAGTCAAAGAGTGTCTTGTTTGTTAAAAAAAGTAGTTTTATAAAGATAAAGATATGATGAAAGAAAGTATTCTATATCATTAAAAAGCATCTAAGAAGATGTTAAAATATTATAGGTGTGACAGACACGATCATATTAGAAGGAATTGTCGAATTAAACTGAAGTCAGAAAATTATGCAAATCTGGCCTAGAAGTTAGAACAGCCAAGGGAAGATTATTGGAAGAATTTCTCTTCCATGTTAAATGAAACGTGAAGTATCTTCAATCTGGTATGCTCATGTGTCTGATTCTCAAAGGAGTCAATTGGATGCTAAGGCAATTAAATGTATTTCCGTCATAACTGACGAATAAAGAAAGGGCTAGTAGTTCCTATGACTAATAAATGTATTATATCTCGTGATGTTATCTTTGATGATATCTTTTCCCATAATTCTAAAGATGCCTATAAGGAAGGAAATGATACGGTAACTTTTCCATTGTCCCATTTCTCAACAGATTTGTCGACAGAAAATCAAGGAGAAAGGGAAAGCTTGTGTTCTACCTAAAATGATGGTTCTTAGGAGGAGACAATCAGCTAACGCCTGAGACTAAATGTTGTGCTGCCGTCTCATTATCGAGATGATAATTTTGTCACAAAATTTTCTTGCTTCTTTGTGAATCTTATTGATGATGAAGAACCTTCTTCTTATGATGAAGCTAAAGGAGTGAAAGAATGTGAAGCTACTATGAAGGAAGAAATTGATGCCCTATAGAAAAATCAGACGTGGGACTTGGTTCTGAAACCTTCTAAAGTGCAACCGGTTTTGTATAAATGAGTCTTTCGAATAAAAAGGAAGGATGACTGGAGCATATATCAATTCAAAGCAAGGCTAGTCGCTCGAGATTTCTCTAAAAAGTAAGGGGAAGATTATGAAGAAACATTTATCCCTGGGGCAAAGATGACTTCCGTATGTACCATTCTAGAATTTGTGGCTTGGCTTGGTTGGAAATTGTGGTAGTTGGACGTTAAAAATGCTTTCTTATATGGAGAGTTTGATAGATATATTTATATGGAGCAATTGCTTGGATTTGTTTCCAAGTATCATCCAGATTTTGTGTGTAAATTAAACAAGGTCCAATACTACAAATTAAAGCAAGTTCCACGTGCGTGGTACGAAAAAATTACAAAATATTTAAGATTATGCAATTACCTAGCTTTTGAAGCGAATTCAAGTCTCTTTATCAATAAACATCAAGGACTTATGGTGGTCATTCTGTTGTATGTGGACGATATAATTCTAACAGACAACAATTATGCAGAAGTCACTCGCCTTCATGAAGAACTTTTGGTGCATTTTGATATGAAAAAACTAGGGGAGCTCCGTAATTTTCTTGGGCTACAAATTAAAAATTTGGATAAGGAAATTTTTATGTTTCAGTTCATCTATGCCAAACGGCTCATTGAGAAGTTTAGTTTGATTGATGGGAAGAAGCGGTCTACACCACTTGATGTGGGTGCAAGACTTTGTCATGATGAAGGATGTGTTTGTTCGACCCTCGTCCCTTTCGTGCACTTATGGGAAGTCTTATTTATTTGACAATAACAAGGCCAGATATTACTTTATTCATTGGTCTGGTCAGCCGATATATGCAAGAGTTAAGGAAGCCACACTTTGAAGAGGCAAAGAAGATCTAAAGTATGTTAATTCTACTCTTAACATAGGCATATTTTATGAAAGGGTGTAGAGTTTTCCTTGCAAGGATTTGCATATGCTGATTTTGGTGGAGACTTGGATGATCGGAGATCAACTACTGATTTTATATTTCTACTTAGAGTTACAAGTGTATTGTGGTGTAGCAAAAAGCAAGGGTCAATATCTCTATCCATGACTAAAGGGGAGCACAAAGCCTCAGCTCATGTCGCTCAAGAGTGTATGTGGCTTCGTAGACTCTTTGAGAATCTGTACATGCCCATTGATCAACCCATTCCTATGAGATAATCTGAGTGCAATCAAGTTTACATCTAATCCTGGCTTCCATGTGAGGAAGAAACATATCGAACTTGAGCATCATTTCATTCGTGAGAAAGTGCTAGACAGGATTATTGATATGGTCGTTGATTCTGTCCAAAATCAGTGAAGGCGATGAGCTATGGACGTGACTTTGGTGTTGACTTGATGAAGACTCCGTGCTATCTTGCAACACAAGGAGCGTTAGTGCTACGCTAGGAAAGGTGTCTCCGGCGTTGATTCTCTGACACTTAAGTCAGTAATTTATTTGGGAGAAGAAAATAGTGGAAGTAGACTATAGCTAAGAGCGTGTGTAAATATGAAGTATCACCTACCTCCACCTGTAGATGGAGACCCATTTTATAGTGTTACTGTTGTATTGTGCACACATTTCAAAGCATTAGCACATTTTTCAAAGCTTTCCTAAGAAAGGACACACCATAAAGTGCTTTTGATA
Source organism: Zingiber officinale (assembly GCF_018446385.1). Taxonomy (NCBI): domain Eukaryota; kingdom Viridiplantae; phylum Streptophyta; class Magnoliopsida; order Zingiberales; family Zingiberaceae; genus Zingiber; species Zingiber officinale. The sequence goes on along the minus strand of NC_056001.1, from coordinate 11,712,892 downwards.
CCTTTCATTAAACGATCGTGCAATTCTCTATGATTTAACAGGCTGAAAGCTTCTAAAGTATGATTTGCCCGTGGGATATTATTTGTCCTTTACAACACAAACTTCCAAAAGAGTACGATATAATAGGTATGTGGCTCCCAATATAGGCCAACGGGCCACCACTCGACCAGGAGATCGCCAGCTCAGCCTTACAAAATGCTGGCAACAACTTGTTCTTCACTCGGCTCTTCATCTTGCTGAGGAGGCGTAATATGTTTGATCGGATAGGGAGGTAGGCTGGGTAAATTAGTACTTAGTTTCAAACCTTATCTACAAGTTGTGAAGGGCAGTTGCTTGGATGGTCCGATTAGCCCTTGACATTCGACCGACATAGTGAGGCCCGCTCGGACAACCTTGCCTGGTCAACAATTCCAAGTCTATTTGAACACATGACTTTGACCTCCACGTCAGTTGATTTTTTCTACTTTGACCTGCTTTTTGGAGGGCCCATCTTTATCACCGGATCACAAATCTCCACCAAGTCTAGCCAAAGGAGGCTGCAAGTCCGACTGACTAGACACTTAGTATTTGATCCTGTTCGAAAATTGGAGGGTGGAAAGCTGATCGGGATGAGGCTACTACGTGAATGACTATAGAACGCGCTCCGCTTTGTAAAATAAGTAACGTCAGTGCCGAGCCAGGGAAAGGGTCCCCGACATTAGCCCTCTGATGCTCAAGTTAGTCACTAAAAGTGTAGAAGGAAGTGGAGCAACAATAACGTAAGCGCAAATAGTAATGACGCGTACCTCCGCCGGTGATGGACCCCCTTTATATAGAGCTCTAGTGGGTGACATGCACGCTCCTCGAGGCATGAGCACGTTCTCCAATATGTCATATGAAGGGACCTGTCAGGAAAGTATCTTTGACACCATACCTTAACATGACATGCATATCCCTGACAAGAAAGTAGAAGCTTCCACCGTACGATCCGCCTGTTGACCATGTCTTGTGTTAGAGACACTATCTCCCAGAAGGATATTGAGATATATGAAAATGGTCCTGCTGCTTGGTCCAGCGGGGTAACTGTTGGTGCAAGAAGCACCAGATCCAGATGATCGAACCTGAGTTTTGATTATGTCAAAGGGTCCAAAGTTAAGTTATCTTGTGATCTAAGAAAGTTGATTGAGTTTGTAGGAAAGTCTTAAGTAGTCTTAGGTAAAAGTTTTAGTAGATTCTAGGCAGGTGGAAAACCCTAGGAGGTGGTGACCCTTGGTCCTAGGGGGCGGTAACCCTAGGTGATGGAAAGTCCTAGCTACGGTTAAGTAGGTGGAAAATCCTAGAGGGTGGTAACCCTAGGTCCTAGAAGGTGGTAACCATAGGCGCGCCATGCTTATTTGAAGGCATTTTAAATAATGCTATGTGATATGAGATCTGTGCATTGGGCACTGGTGGCAAGCTGGTCGGTAAAATGGGTCCTTGCTGGAAAGCGCCCATCGGCTGGTGGTTCGATTGATGCCCAATGGGACCCTCCACTTGGGTCCCATATTCAACTTGATGGTCGGTCGCAAATATAGCCGGGTCTTTCAACGCTCAGCACTCTGCTATTGCTTGTTGTTCTTATTGCACCATCTTTGCAGCTCGAGCGTTTATCAGCATTTCCAACTCTTCTGGGGTTAATGTTATTGTGGTGAGCTATCCAGCGTCCTCCATCTCCACATCTCGGATGCACGTGAGATTCTCACAGACAATGTCAATTAATATGGTCATGTCCGAAATCGGTGAAGGTGGTGAGCTAAGGGACGTGACTCTACTGTTGACTGTTTGAAGACTTCGCGCTATCCTATAACACAAGAAGCGTTAGTGTTGGGACAAGGTAGGAGTCCCCAGTATTGGTCATCCAACGCTCAAGTCAATGATCTATTTGGGAGAAGAAAATAGTGGAAGTAGACTGTAGCTAAGAGCTTGTGTAAATATGAAGCATCGCCTACCTTCGCATGTAGATATAGACCTCTTTTATAGTGTCACTATTGCGTTGTGCACGCATCTCAAAAATTAACAAGTTTTTTGAAGCTTTCTCCTAAGAAAGGACAGATAAAGTACTTTTGACACATTTCCTTAAACAAGCACAAATCTTTGTGATTTGATAGGCTGAAAGCTTCTAAAGCGTGATTTATCGGTGGGATATTCTCTATCTTTACAGCACAAATTTCCAAAAGAGTACGATATGACAGATATGTGGGTCTCACTATAGGTCGATCGGTCATCACTTGACCGGTAGATGTCCAGCGATCTTACAGAATGCTGCAATAACTCATTCTTCACTCGACTCTTCATTTTGCCAAGGAGACGCAATATGTCCAATCATCCCCTAGGTTCGATCAGATAGGGTGGTGGGTCGGATAAATTAGTACTTAGCTTCAAACCTCATCTACAAGTTGCAAAGGGCAGCCGCTCAGGTGGTCTGGTCCGCCCTTCACGTCTAACCGGTGTTACGAGGCCCGCTCGGTCAACCTTGCTTGGTTAGCAGTTCCAAATCCGTTCGACCACATGACTTTAACTGTTTGACATTTATCTTTACAAGTTAACTGGTCTTTCTTAACTTGACCAACTTTTTTGGGGCCCATTTTTATTAACGGATTAGTCGTAGTTAAAAATGAAAATAATATTATCGATATTTTTACAAAATCACTTCCGAAAAATACATTCAAAAATCTCTGATCAAAGTTCAGATTAGTTCTATGAATGTCACGGGAGAGTGTTAAATTATAAAATGATATTTATAGAAGATTAAATTAATTTTAGACGCTTGTTTTCGAGAAATGTCCCTGAGTTCGTACGTTTTAGATGGTTTTAATATATTATTGTTTTTCAAGACAATTTACTTCTAATTGATAGGTATGAGTCTTGTACCTCTGTAATGGTTGTCAAAATTATCTGATTTTTTACATTTTCTATAATTCCTTAAAATTTCTTATCAATAGAGTTTCCTTCACAGTTTGCCATTACGATTTTCTTGGAGTACATCGGGAGTTTCCTCTATTCTGATTTTCTTCACCCCTGCTGGTGGAGTTGGCGGCCAACGGGAATGAACCGTATTCTGATAGCCTACCTACGCTTGCTGGCTCGCTCGTTTACATGGTTTTCGCTCTGCTCATTAATTATTTTCTGATTCATGGTTAGAACTCGTGGCTTTGCTGTTTCCTACTGTTATACCTTTCCACTTGATGTCGTCTTTTGACTTTGGAATCTACACAGGTCATCTTGATCGTAAAAAATTCTGTTTTAGCAAGGAATGTTATCATTGATTTATAGTTATATATAGTAAGTATTCCTTAATTCTGCGCTTATAATTGGATTCATGCTGCAAAAGGTTGGAACCGTCAACCCAGCGGCCCCCTCAACCCGGCCCCACAAGTATGAGAGGAAGTAAATCACGGTGAATACGGGCCCGGCTATGACATGGTGGTCTCAGGTGTTTAGCACGGACAGATATTGATGTTATCGTATTTGCTACCGCAGACCCTCGACCTCTCGACTCATGCTGCAAGAATCCATGTCATAACCAGTTGATCCCGCCCGTGGGGGCGCTTATAATTGGATTCATGATGAAATAGAGAAGGGAAATATCTTTAATTGTTTCGTTATTTTGAATGATTAGATTTGAACTTGTTTCAGTGTTTGCATCGCTAAAATTGTGATTGGAATTGGATTTCCATTTTTATTTTTAATTTTGCTTTTAAATCAATAGAACTAAAAATTTACCATGTCACTGTCACTTCTGTTGCATGCTTATGGTTATGACTGAAATGGCAGTAGCTAGTTCAGGAGCATCTATGAGAAAGTAGTAAAAATCTTTTGCTTATCATTTTTCAAATATAAAACTGGTGCGTATTTTCAGAAGGTGCAGATTTTTTGTAATTTGTTTTTTTACAAAAAAATAAAAATCAGAATAAAGTGTATCCGTCTTCTTGACCATAGAGGATATGAGTCATAGAAGTATGAGGAATGATATTTGTCGTGATAATTCACCGTGATAATTTGTCGCGACACACTCACTGATCGGTTTATAGACCGATCAGGAGGCAACCTGATCGGTCTACAGATCAATCAGTAATTCTCGATGAGTGTGTCGTGACAAATTGTCACGACGAATTGTCACGACAAATATCATTCCTCTATAAATATATATGTTATTGATTTTCATGCAAAAGTTACGTATATTCTACTCGTTTTGTTTTTTCTTTTCTTTTAGCGTTTTGCTTACGCTGTCCAAATTTAAAATCAAAATAGACAAAGTCACGTGAAAGTTTTCCTAAGACTAAAATTAAACTCTAGCGGCCCCATCCCTGCTAAATCGTTTTCTCACACGATAGATACACACATTCTTATCTCGAGTCCAGAGAAATGATAATAATGGGCTGTGATGAATGAGATGGGATTCCATCGACACCAGTCATTAAAAGCATTACTCGATTCTTTAGCTTATCTACTTTAATTGTTTCAAAGTCGAGTTCCATGGCGATCTTTAGCAGCAAGCTCGTCCTTTCATCCATTGTCCTGATCTGTTTTCTTTTTCCGGCGCCGGCAGTATCCACAGGCATCGACCACTGTGAAGGCACTCTGTACCCGGAGCTCTGCGTATCCACCCTCTCCGCCATCCCGCACATCCACGCCAAGTCCCTCCCTGACGTCATCTGCGCCACCATCAAAGCCTCCGAGACCGCCGTCAATGCCGCTCACAAGAACTGCTCCATCTACCTCCGCCACCACAGCTACACCCTCGATGGCCGCCAGCGCTACGCCATCACCGACTGCCTCGACCTCTTCTCGCAGACCCTCAACCAGCTGTCCGCCGCCTGGTCCCACCTCTCCGGCGGCAACGCCTCCTCCCGCGTCGAAGACGTCCGCACCGTGCTCTCCGCCGCCATCACCAACCAGTACACCTGCCTTGACGGCTTCGCCTACGTCGGCCACGATGGCGGCTACCGCCAAGTCATCGAGGGCCGGCTCTACCACGTGTCTCACATGATCAGCAACTCCCTGGCCATGGTGAGGAAGATACCGCGGAAGGTGCCTCGCCGTCGGGAGGCCCTGGAGGGGTACGGCTCGGTGGACGCCGCCAGAGGGTTCCCGGAGTGGGTGTCGAAGAAGGACCGGAGGCTGCTGCAAGCGGCTACGAATGAGACGAGTGTGGACCTGGTCGTGGCGAAGGACGGGAGCGGGAACTTCACGACGGTAAGCGAGGCAGTGGCGGCGGCGCCAAACAACAGTAAGCAGAGGTTCGTGATCTACGTGAAGGCGGGGACGTATCTGGAGAACGTGGAGGTGCCGATGAGCAAGAAGAACTTGATGTTGATGGGCGACGGGATCGGAAAGACGGTGATCAAAGCAAGCAGGAACGTGGTGGATGGATGGACCACCTTCCGATCGGCCACTGTCGGTCAGTAAACTTTAAATTTGAATTCGATCTGTTCTCCTCCTCTGCATTTCCTTAGCTTGCGCTATAAATAGACAAATTCTTGCTCGTGCTTAACCGCGTCCTCTGTAGAGCTTCCAACGTTACGAGAACAACTCGTAGCGCTGCAGTCCAATATTCTTTCGCCCGCAAGCAGCACTTCTCTGTCATCTCCTTTGGCGCCAAATTATAAATTTTGTCACAGATCGGACGAAAAGGACTAATCAATTATTGAAAAAAAATAATATATATTATATATTATACTTGGGTAAAAAGGTGATAACGTTCGCCCCAGCGCTCCCGCCGTACCTTGCCCAAGGCCATCACGAGGAAGGTTAATCATGGTAACCGGAGAAACTAGTGCGCAGTGGGAAGAGGGACACGGGGACCAGGGATTTACACTCTGACTACCCCGCGATTCGAACTCACGATCTCATTGGGCAATCTTCTACGTACTAACCACTCCGGATAACCCCGTGGGACATATTATATATTATACTTGATGCGGTGACAAGGGGTCACCAAGTGCGGGTCAAGGACCAAGTGCAGGTCAAGGATATATAGAAGTAGTAGATGATGTGGAAATTAAAGTTAAGATCAATATAGAGGTCCAAGTCAAGGCGGTTAATGACAAAAAGTCAACGGACTCACCAAAGGTGGGCCGAGCGGAGATCTACTGCAATGGCCAATCGGACATAAGGTGTCTGATCGGCAAGGGGCATATTCGAGCAGAATGCTCGTACAACCAAGAACACTACGGCAAGAACATCAGATGCTCATCACGGAGCGGAGGAACGTTAAGACAATCAGAGTGCTTGTCCAGTCGGACAGAAACAATCAACTGAGCCAAGGGATTATGAAGAAGATCGGCAGGGTGGAAATCCCGACCAAGTGGCTCCCTCGCTCGGCTAAACAGTGGGACCCCTCTCATATCTTCTAATATTCTTTTGTGAGATAATGTCGTTGACAATGAGGCATGATCAATAGGCGGATCGTATGATGGAAGCTTCTATTGTCTTGTCAGGATTTGCATGCCCTGTTAAGATATGATGCCAAAACCACTTTTCTAACATGTCCTTTCATAGGATAATTTGGAAAACATGCCCACGCCTTGAGGCGCGTGCACGTCGCCTGCTGAAGTGCTATATAAAGGGGGTCCATGCACCGGTGGAGGTACGTATTATTCACTATTTATACCTGTGCTTACTGTTACTCCACTTCCTTCCATTTTTTTTGTGACTGACTTAAGCGTCAGAGGGATAACGCCAGGGACCTTGGCTCGACATTGACGTTTCTTGTATTGTAGAGTGGAGCGAGGTCTACAAGCAGTCAACCCAGAAGTCACATCCCCAGTTAACCTTCTTCATGATTTTCGGACAAGGTCATATTGGCGTCGTTTGTTAAAATGTAGCCTGTATCCGAAACGCGAAGATGGAGGACGTTGGACAACTCATGACGGTTACATTAACAAAGGAGGAATTAGATATACTGATACAAGCCCGAGCAACATAAATGGTAGAGCAACAACAATAGTAGGCGCTGGTTAAGCGCCAGGTACATGAGTCCGCGACATTAGCAGCGGTGCAGTAAGACGGATATAGAGATCAAGCGGAACATGTATCCTTTCGAAGCTAGAAAAAGAAGCCGACCGACACATATGGGGGCACACCTAATACGCTGATCCCCTTTCATCGCGCGTTGTTCTAGATTCCATTAGAGGAACAGTGCTAAGTTGACAAAGAATCAGGATCCTCTTCTGACGATGCACCCGTTAGGGATGCATTGAAAGGGAAAGCACCAAGAAATGATGATTCGCCCGAGTGGATCAACCGACAGTTCTCTCAGAGGATCCCTGGATAACCCCTGCATTGACATTACATCCCACTAACGATTGGGGAATACAATGGAATGACCGATCCGGGTGACCACCTGGCCATGTTCGATAATGCGGCCACACTTTATCAGTACACCGACGGAGTGAAGTGTCAGGTCTTCCTCACCACCCTTTCCAGATCAGCGCAGCGCTGGTTTAGACGATTGTCAGTCAGATCAATCGGCCATGTTCGATAATGCGGCCACACTTTATCAGTACACCGACGGAGTGAAGTGTCAGGTCTTCCTCACCACCCTTTCCAGATCAGCGCAGCGCTGGTTTAGACGATTGTCAGTCAGATCAATCCATAGCTTCAAAGACTTCCAAGCGGTATTCTTGCACCACTTCACCAGCAGTCGTCGCTACCAGAAGACAAGTGTTAACATGTTTGCATTGAAGAAAGGGCCCAAGGAGGCACTGAGGGCCTATATTAAGCGGTTCAACTAGGTGACAATAGACATTCCATCGGTCTCCTTAGATATATTGGTAAATGCTTTCGCCCAAGGACTTACCGAAGGGGAATTCTTTCGCTCCCTCATCCGAAGGCAGCCAAAAGACTTCGACCACCTACTTAGGTGGGCCACTGAATACATAAATATGGAGGAAGCCCAGGCAGCGCGAAGGAAGTACCAGCCGAGCATACTAGTCCCATGGAATAACGGTCGACTACTAATCATCAACCACCAAAGGGCCCCCGATCGGGAGTAGCACAGTCGCATACGAAGCTAAGAACATATGTCGTGCAGCATGTATCTGCAAGTCGCTCGAAAACTGTGAAAGGCAAGTCATGGACGTTGTTGTTTTGCTCCTTCCATTAGTTGGTGACGCACAATACATGCGACTACTACAACCTGCCATCGATTTCCCGTCGATAGGCTCCTACAGGATACCGTCGTCGCTCACTGAGTCTCGAGCGATGACATCAACACCAGTCGGACGGGCGAAGTGAAGAAGACAGACTAGCGGACGAACAGCGCCATCGTTAGCCTCAAAGAAGAAATAACACAAGTCTCGTCCGAGCTTCTGTTAAGCAGACTAGACCCTCGGTTCGGGAAGAGGAGAACCAAAATAACACCGCTCGGGGTGAAATCGAAATGATCGCCGGTGGGCCGACCGACGATGATTCCAATCAAACAAGAAAGTCGCATGTTCGGTGACAAGAAATACATGTTGTTGGATGCAGTAAGGAGAAGGCCGAGGGACCTGAGCTCAGTTTTGGCCCCCGAGACCTAGAGGGAGTGGAGATCCCTCACAACGATACCTTTGATCATCCAGACGATAATAGCTAACTATACCATTCACCAACCTTTTGTTGATACAGGTAGCTCGGTGATTATAATCTTTAAGAAGGCATTCGACCAACTACAAATCGACCGGATTGAACTGTAACCCATGATGACTTCGCTCTACGGGTTCACAGGCAATGAAGTATTGCCGATCGGCTAGGATCGGTTGGTCATATCACTAGGAGAAGAACCTCTTAAGAGGACCAGGACAACAAATTTCATTGTGATGGATATGTCATCTGTCTACAATGTCATATTAGGTTGACTGCCCCTGAATGAGTTTTGAGCGGTGTTGTCCACCTTTTGCCAAAAGATCAAGTTTCCGATAGACAACGAGGTGGGTGAGGTTAAAAGCAACCAATTGCCCGCTCGGAGGTGCTACGTCAAGATGGTCAAATCCAAAGCAAGGGCCACGCGGAAGAGCCCCCGTCTAGAAATGAACGCCATCATGGAAGAACCTCCCGTGTTGGTCTATGAGGAAAAGGAGGTTCAGATCCATCCTAGCTGATCAGAAGCCACTACATTTGTAGCTATCGACCTGACAGATGAGAAGAAGGTAGAGCTAGTCGCCTGCCTTAGGCGAAACCATGATGTGTTCGCCTGGTCAACACACGAACTCCCGGGCATCTCGCCAAGCATAGCTCAGCACGAGCTTCATGTTCAACCAGACGCTCGACCGGTGAAATAGAGAAAGAGGGACTTTAGCTCGGAACAGAATCAAATTATCCGAGCGGAGATAGAAAAGTTACTAGAGGCTAGTCACATTCGTGAAGTACAATTTTCGAGCTGGCTTGCCAACGTCATGTTGGTCTCCAAACCAGGTAACAAGTGGCGAGTCTACATTGACTTCCATGATCTGAACATGGTTTGCCCAAAGGACTTTATCCCTTACCTCGGATAGACCAAATGGTGGACTCCACGATGGGGTGTGAGTTGATCTGCATGCTCTACGCATACCAAGGCTACCACTAAGTGTCGCTCGCTCATGAAGATCAAGAGAAGGGCAGCTTCATTACGGTCGATGGGACATACTGCTACAAAGTCATGTCGTTCGAATTGAAGAACGCCGGTGCCACCTATTAAAGATTGATGAACAAGGTGTTTCGATGGTAGATCGATCTTAACATGGAGGTATATATCGATAACATCTTGATAAAATCTCTCTGAGCCGCTGACCTCTACGCAGATATCGAAGAATCTTACCCAACTTTGAGGGCATATGGAATCAAGATGAATCCAAACAAGCACCTGCTCGGAGAAAGGAGTGCCCGCTTTCTGGGATATATCGTCACCAAATGGAGGATCGAGGCGAATCTGAGAAAGGTGAAGGCACTGCAGGACATGCCACTGCCTCATAACTTGAAGGAGGCCCAACGGCTGATCGGACGGATCACCGTATTATCAAGATTCATCTCTAAATTGTCCGATCGGAGTCACCCATTCTTCAAAATACTGCACCGAGCGACGAAGTTCCAATGGGACGCCGAGTACAATAAGGCGCTGGAGGAGCTCAAGGAGTACCTTACATCCTTACCTGTATTGACGAAACCTAATATCGGCGAGCCGCTCTGGATTTATTTGTCATCCCTAGAGCATGTGGTTGACTCGGTTTTGGTGTGGCAAAATGGCCTTGAGCAACAACCTGTATATTTTCAAAGTCATATATTAAAAAATGCAGAATCCTGCTACACCAATCTTGAAAATTTGGCATACACGTTAGTACTCGCCACTCGGAGACTCCAACCGTATTTTCTATCACATCCGATCATGGTGATGACCAACAGTGCACTGGGAAAAGTCCTCCTTAACCCAGAAGCGTCTGGATAACTAATCAAATAGACCACCGAGCTGAGCGAGTTTGACATACAATATCAACCGTGAATGGCAATCAAAGCACATGCCTTGGCTGATTTTGTTACCGAGGTCTAGAACGTCGAGCCGGACGAAACTTGGAAGATCTATATAGATGGTTCATCCACCTAGCAAGGAAGTGAAATCAACATCCTCTTGATTTCACCTTGGGAGAATAGGATGCAGTTGTTCGTGCGGTTGGATTATCAGGCTATAAATAATGAAGCTAAATATGAAACCTTGATAGTTGGCTTATAGGCAGTTCGGCATGTAGGAGCCACAAGAGTCCTCATCCACCCAGATTCTCAGCTGGCATCTTAGCAACTATTGGGCACGTTTGAGATAAGTAACACTTGACTCAAGCTATACGCCGAAGCTTTCGAAAAGTTGAAGACTAGCTTCCAAGAAGTAGTTATACAGAAGATTCCTCGGTCGGACAACCAGGCCGCTGATGAGCTGGCTAAGTTAGTTAGTTCGTTATCACCAATCATCATTGATAAGCCGATCGAACAAGTCTTACTGGTGACACACATTGACAAGATGTACGCGATAGAATTCCCATACGACTGAAGGATGCCGCTGATAAAGCTCCTCTGATCGGGTGTCACACCAGCTAATCAAGAGGAAGCTAGTCTGTTGAAAAGGAGGGTCGGACGGTTCACCATGATCGGGGATCAGTTATATAAAAGAGCTTTTTTAAGGCTGCTTCTCAAGTGCATCAAATCGGAGGACGTTGAATATATCTTGCAAAAGGTTCACCATGGCTCCTACGGAAGTCACCTGGGTGGCAGATCACTGGCCCGAAAGATCCTGTTGGCAAGATACTTTTGGTCCACCTTGCAAGATGACGCCGCTCGGACGGTAGCCACTTTCTTGTCGTGTCAAAAGTATCATAATATCCCGCACCGACCCATTGAGGAGATGAAAGTGTTAGTACCCCGAGGTAGTTTTGATGTGGCAAACCAAATTAGAGTTAGGTCCTATTATGTTTTGATGTCCTGTGCCTAAGTATGCAGGAACTTAGAAACACAGGAAGTCGAGCGAAAGATGCAGCTAGCAAAAAAGATGATACGGGAGAGAGTCAACGGGCTTAGTGCGTCTGAGGGACGAGGTGCTGCGGAAAAGTATGCTGGCGGACGAGAAGGAAGCTCGCAACATTTCCAAGGGAAAAGAAGCGGGAGCGGAAGGTTGCTCGAGAAGGCCGAAAAATGAGTTCGGGTGAGTCCTATTCTGGATGATCGAATCACCCAAGCGAGCGGAATCGGAGCAAGAGCCCGAACTAAAAAGTCAATCAAAAAGTTGACTTGATTTGGGCGCTCGGATGGTCTAGGTGCCCAGATCACTTGGGTACCCCTAGGGCGCCTCGCCCAGTGGGGGCCTGAATAAAATTCAACGTGTCGAAATCCGTTGCGACCTGGATAAAAATTTATCCATGTCAAGGCGGTTGGAACCCTTCTAGGAGTCTCGATCAGCGCTATAAATATAGCTTTGATCCGAGTAGTCCAGAATCACTTGTACACGAGTTTCTTTAAGTGTTCTACTACTTTGTGTGCTTCCAACACTTGTAAGAGACTTCTCCACCTACGACGAAAGGAGAATTTGATTAGCCCTTTAAAGTCTTGGATTAACAACCTTCCCGATTGTAATCAAATAAAATTGGTTGTCTCTTTCTTTATTAGTTTATCAATTCTTTTTATACAAGTATTTTATTATTTCAAAAGATTGAGAAAGTTTTTATTTTCTTTTGAAGAGAAATTCACCCCCTCTTGTTGGTCATACGGGTCCTAACAGAAAGTTTCCATGGTGTCTTGTCAGTTCGACCAGTAGGACATGGATATCATTGGACCATTTTCAATAGCAACCGGTCAACGTAGATTTCTACTCATCGCAGTAGATTATTTCTCAAAGTGGGTGGAAGTCGAGCCGCTAGCCAAGATAACCGAGCATATGGTTATCAAATTTATATGACAAAATATCTTATGTCGGTTCGACATCCCTCGCCGTCTCGTCTCAGACAAAGGAAGACAGTTCGCAGGACGGAAGCTCAAGGAGTGATGTGAAGGTTATTGCATTACACAAGCTTTCACCTCAGTGGCCTACCTCTAAAGCAACGACCAGGTAGAAGTCACTAATAGGGAAATCCTTAGAGGGTTATAGGTTCAGCTCGACCATGTTGGAGGCAGTTGGGTCGATGAACTCCCGAGCGTATTGTGGGCTCATCGCATCACACCAAGAGAGACGACCAGCGTCACCCCATTCCATCTGGTTTACGGAGGTGAAGTAGTGGTTCCAGTGGAAGTCAGGGTAGAGTCTGACCGTGTGCAGCTGTAGATGATGGAAACACTGAACAGAGACTCATGAAACTCGACTTGGTAGATGAAGCATGGGATAAGGCCGTCGTCCGGCTCATGGCATACAGGTAGCACATGAAGCAGAACTACAACCGGAGGGTGACCTCAAGATCATTCCAGGTCAACGACTTGATATGGAAAAGAATGAAGCCGATCGACAACGTCACAAAGCTATAAGCCCCACGGGGAGGACCCTATAAAGTCATTTAGAAGCTCTGCTCGGGGGCCTACTACCCGCAAGATGAAGACAGGAGAAGGCTTGAGCGGCCCTAGAGAGCAAACCATCTCCAGCCCTATAGGGTCGGGTGAGAGGTGCGTGGTTAAATCCATATACGCTTGTATGAATGTATGTCCTGTGTGTGTAGGAAGATAATGAATAAAAATCTTAAGTGTTCCAGACTTTTGTGCCACTCGGCCAAGTTAAAAGTCCAGCAGCGACTATAAACTCTTGTCTATTAATCAATAGTTGAGCGACAACTATAAACTCTAGTCTATGGCAACAGTTGAGCGGCAAGTATAAACCCTTGTCTATGTAATCAACAGTCAAGCAGTGATTATAAACCCCTGTCAACAAATCAACAATCAAGCAATGACTATAAACCCTAATCTACGTCAACAATTGAGTGACGACTATAAACCCTTGTTTATATAATTAACAGTTGAGCAGCAATTATAAACCCTTGTTTACGCAATCAATAGTCGAGCAGCAACAATAAACCTCGGTCGACAAATCAATAGTCGAGTGGCAGCAATAAAACCTCGAGTCTACGATAATAGCCGAGTAGCGGCTATAAACCTTCAAGTATACAACAACAATCGAGTGACGACTATAAACTTAAGAGTTGATGACGACAACCGAGCGATGGCTATAAACTCAAGAGTCGACGACGACAGCCAAGTGGCGGCTATAAACCCGAGATTAAAATTAGTGATAAGTCATGTAGCGACTATGAACACTGATCCTACTGCAAATTGGCAGAGAAGATTCTCGCGTACAAAAGTAAAGAGGTCATTCAAAATACACTGAAACAGACGGCCGGACGGCTCGTCAACTAGTTACACTGGCGAGCGGAGGTACAAGAATGCATATTTAGAAAATTTTCACAAAACGCTATAAGGTGGTTAAGACGCTAAATAGTCCCATGGGCCCAAACGGTGATGCATGGAGGAACACTTGCAAAATTTAACAAAAGGAGGAAGCGTCGAACGGGCGTTCATTCATTGACACTTAGAAATTTTTTTACAGAACATCTGGAGAGAGTACAAAAGACAGCCTTTGAAACTGAGAGGAGGGTTACTCGAGATAGTCAAGCACATTGTCCGACAATGACTTGGTCAACTTTTCTTTGTTTATGATCTTGTTGGTCATCACAAGAAAGAGATAACCGCCATTCTTCAGCTATTGGAGGGTTCTATCAATGCCAAAATTGAAGAGGCAAAGCACCCAATCAGTGAGTCGGTCGTTGAAGGGGTCCGAATCGAGATAATCATGCTTGAAAACTTCAAACCGACCGGGCTCTGTATTTTGGTAAATTTTGAACACCGCTCGGGATGCCTCCAACTTGGCTTTCATCAAAGCTAGCTCGGCATCCTTGGCGTCGAGCTGAAGCTTAGCAACCACTTGCTCTTTTGATCGACTCTCCCACTCGGTGACTAGAGCGGCCTCAGCCTCCTTCAGATTTTATGCTAAGACCCTAGCCTCTTTATTTTTAATCTCTAAATTCTCTATGGCACGAAGGTTTCGGGTATTAGCGGAATTGATTTTGGACTCAAAGCTGCTAGCCTGTTTGTTGAGACGCTAAATTCACGAGGCCTACTCGGTACTCTGGTTCTGCTCAACTTGAAATTGTTCGGAGCTCCTGTCCAGATCGGCCTTCAATTGAGCCACCTCTCTAGTCAACTGCTCCAAACACGCCCAGGAAGCCTCTGACGAGTCGCTCAGAGCGCGCAGCTGTTGGACTTCATGCTCTAAAAAAGTTAGCCTTTGGCACATGGCTAGGCTCTCAACCCAGAACAGTAGTAGCAATAAGTTAGTAAGCGCCGAGCAGGAAATAAGCAAGTAAATATAAAAGCAATATACGTACTCAAGTGACTCTCTGAGTATGAATGTCCATGAGCTCCCCTAGGGAAATACTAGTCGCACAGGCCTGAGCATCGTCTTAGACTTGTGGTAGCGGCCCTTGAATCCTGATCCAGTGTTTGGGGGAATGGGGCTAGGCGTTGTCCGGGTGGCGCCACTCATTAATGGGCAAGTAGAGGATGGTCGTTATGTGTCTCTGGCTGCTCGGACCAGAAGACTCAGAAGTCGCTTGGCCTGTGGACTTAAGCATCGGGGATGACAGGATAGTAGATACCTGTGTGGCCGGCAAGGAAGAGTGAGGGGGAATACATGCGATAGGCAGTGCGCATATGGTCCCCAGCGGCAACCCGGACAGAGAAAGTGTCTGGTCGAATGACACAGGAGTAGGAATTGGGATGACCACCTGCTCAGGAAAGGCGAGTGATGAAGTCTCACCTCGCTCAAAGGAGTGGCGCGAATCGGTACGGACGGGGGTCTGCAAGGTGGAAGTGACTGAACGGAAAGCGAAAGAAAAAATAGTGTTCTCTCTAGTGCTTATTAGAGGTCAGCATTTTTTTTTTCAAAAAAAGACAAATCCCACTTTTGCTTGGAACAAAAAGGTCCTTGGCTCGGACAATTTGGGATAGTAAAAGTAGTGAAATATTTGGGAGACCAAGGGGATGTCGTGCAGACGAAATAGCACGACCACCCCGCACAGCAACCTAAATAAATTAGGCACCAATTGGTGTAGGGATATATGAAAATATTTACACACGACCGAGAAGAAAGGGTGAACCGGGAACCATAGACTGATGCAGAACTGATCCTTGAAAAAGGGTAAAAACCCATCAGGAGGCGAATGAGGCTGGTCATAGGCTGAAGGTATAGTGATTTGATAATTGGAAGGGAAACGATACGTGAGCTTCATCTGGTCAATTTCATCACCATTGAACTTGGACTCAATCGAGGTATACCATAATCTGAGGACAGGCGAAGGAGGTTGAGGGGAGATAGCCATAAGAAATCAAGAAAGAAGCGAGCACGAATTCAACGAAGGAAAGAAAGGAGAGGCTTACTAAGAAAGGTCTTCGGCGAAGATGAGGAGGAAGGGAAGCATCACAGAATGTGCTTCGAGATCAAAAACGCAAGGAAGTGTGAAGACGACGGCGAGTAAATAAGAGCTTATAAAGCCTAGTGAATGATCGCTCTGAGTCATCCGATCAAGGGTTATGAAAAATAAGGACGAGATCTGGTTGTAGAATTTGAAAAGACGCATGTCACATCATCAACGGATATCCGCCTGTCACGTCAAGTGTGCAACGGCAGAGCGTGGAACACATGGTAGCCAGCGACGGGAAGCATTAATGGGGCTTAATTAAAAGGCATGGGCGATGTGCTCGGCCAGAATGGCGAGAGATTTGCACAGTTTTCAAGAAATTGAGATGGTGTTAGCAACTATTACGAGCGCTCATCCAAGAAAGCGACAAGATGTGAAGAAATCGCTAAGAGTCGCTGCCAACCATCCCGATCGTTATAGATCTCTGACCATATGATAGTCAAGCAACGGCTCAAAACCCAGTCTTGTGAAGCAAGATCCGAGCGGCAGCTACACACTCGGGTCAGTGAGATGAAGCAGAACGACGACTAAGAAAATTATATAACCCGATCGGAAGGTCACCAAACACGCTACCTGTTCAGTCTGTCGGACTTACAGCCTCCTTCGACTAGACTTGAGGGGAAGACTTGTGATGCGGTGATAAGTAGTCCACCAAGTGAGGGTAAAGGATGGAGGTAGCAAATGACATGGAGGTCAAAGTTAAGGTGGTCAACGCTAGAGAGACAACGAGCTCACCAAACGTGGGTCGAGCGGAGTTCTATTGTAGTGGCCAATCGGGCATAAGGTGTCTGATCAGCAAGGGGCCTGTTCGAGCAGAATGCCTGTACAACCAAGAACACTACGACAAGAACTACAGATGCACATCACGGAGCGGAGGAACGTTAAGTCGACCGAAGTGCTTGTCCGATCGGGCGGAAAAAATGAGCTGAGCTAGGGATTATGAAGAAGATCGGTTGAGGTCAGCGGGGCGAAGATCCTCGGCCGAGCGACTCCCCCTCTCGGCCAAACAGTGGGATCCCTCTCATATCTCTTAATTTCCCTTTGGGAGATAATGTCGTTGACAATGAGACATGATCAGCAGGCGGATCATATGATGGAAGCTTCTACTATCTTGTCAGGATTTGCATGTCCTGTTAAGATATAATGTCAGAGACACTTTTTTGACATGTCCTTTCATAAGACAATTTGGAAAATGTGCCCACGCCTTGAGGCGCGTGTACGTTGCCTACTGGGGCGCTATATAAAGGGGGTTCATTCACCGGTGGAGGTACGCGTTATTCCCTTTTCATGCATATGCTTATTGTTGCTATGCTTCCTTCCATTTTTTCGGCGACTGACTTGAGTGTCATAGGGCCAATGTCGGGTACCCCTTCCCTGACTCGACACTGATGTTTCTTGTGTTGCAGAGCGGAATGAGGTCTACAAGCAGTCAACCTAGAAGTCACATCCTCAGCTAGCCTTCTTCACGATTTTCGGATAGGACGGGCTAGGGAAGAGGTCCCTAGCGTTGGCCCTTCGACGCTCAAGTCAGTCATCGAAACAGTAGAACGGAGCAACATAGCAACAAGGAAAGCACAAGCGTGAATAGTGAATAATACATACCTCTGTCAGTGTATGAACCCCTTTTATATAGTGGCCCAGTGGCGACTTGCACACGCCTTAAGACACGGGCATGCTTTCCTAACTGTCCTATGAAAGGACATGTTAGAAAAGTGTCTCTGACACCATATCTTAACAAGGCATGCAAATCTCCGATAAGATAGTAAAAGCTTCTGTCGTACATTTCGCATGTTGACCATACCCCCTGTTGTCAGCAGCATTAGCTCCCAAAGAGATATTAAGAGATATGAGAATGGTCCCACTATTCGATCGAGCGGGGTAGCCGCTTGGGCGGGATTCCTCTGCTCGATCGACATGTACTGTTTTTCCCCGCAATGACTTAGTGCAGTAGATTGTTTCCGTCCAACTGGACAAGCGCTTCGGTCACCTTAACATTTGATGTTCTTGTCGTAATGCTCCTAGTCGGACGAACGTTCTGCTCAGACAAGTCACCTGGTCGATCGGACACTTCATGCCCGATCGGTCGTTGGCGTCGATTTCTGTTCGACCATCTTTGGTGGAATTATTAACCATCGCTGATTACCATTGACCAATTTAATTTTAACTTTCACGTCGACTGCTATTTTCGCCTTTGACCCAGACTTGGTGGTCTGCTTTTTCGCCACATCATCTACTATTGTAATTAAAACCATGTTATGCCGACTTTATTGATTGATTGATCAACACGTAATTAATGAATTTTGTGCATTTGTAATTAACACTAATGGTAAATGAGCAGCGGTGGTGGGCGACGGATTTTTGATGCGCGACGTGACGGTGGAGAACTCGGCCGGGCCGAGCAAGCACCAGGCCGTCGCCCTCCGCGTTGGCGCCGACCTCTCCGCCTTCCACCGGTGCAGCTTCGTGGGAAATCAGGACACCCTCTACGTCCACTCCCTCCGCCAGTTCTTCTACGATTGCGACGTCTACGGCACCATCGACTTCATCTTCGGCAACTCCGCCGTGGTGCTCCAGAGGTGCAGACTCTACGCCCGCCGTCCTCTCCCCGGCCAGCAGAACTTTTTCACGGCACAGGCGCGGGAGGACCCCAACCAGAACACCGGCATCTCCGTTCACAGATGCCAGGTCAAGGCGGCCGCCGACCTCTTACCGGTGCAATCCAGCTTCCTCACCTATCTCGGCCGGCCGTGGAAGGAGTACTCCCGCACTGTCTTCATGAAGTCGTTCCTCGACAGCTTGATCGATCCGGCGGGGTGGTCGGAGTGGGACGGGAGCTTCGCGCTCAGCACTCTATTTTACGGGGAATACGAGAACAGTGGGCCGGGGGCGACAACCACCGGCCGGGTGAAGTGGCCGGGGTACAGGGTTATCAACAGCTCCACCGAGGCGAGGGCGTTCACGGTAGAACCCTTCATCGAGGGGGATCAGTGGTTGACTTCCGTGCCTTTTCTCCCTGGATTAGCATAAATAGAATCATCGATCGATCGTTTATAATTAGAGTCTGGATGCTTTCATTAATTAGTTGGGATCTTAATTTAGTTTAGCATTTTGAATAATTTGGCCTAATTTCATGCATGTAATCGATCGCTACCTACTACCTACTTCGGAATAAATGGTTTGATTTCTTAATCATTTTATTTAAGTTCTTCTGTGGAAATGAAAGTGGGTGATCGATCAGGTTTGGATTCTTTATTGCTCCAAATTTAATTGCATTTAATTCTGTTTTTATCATAAATTTGGTCGGAAAGAAATAAACATTTTCTACTGCATTTTACGTTTTCATTTTCTAAATAAATTAAGTGAAAATGTAGAGAAGTGAAATTTGAAATATATATAAGTATGCTTTTTCTTTTGTTTTTCTTTTTCCCCTCCTTTCTCACCTTTTTAAGTATAAGTATTAATTAGCTATTTTATTTCCCTTTTTTTTTTTATCTAACTCAAATTCTATAAAAATACACGCATACAAATAATTTTTTCTCTAACTAAAATTAAAACGGAAGAAGGGGAGTGATGACTCAACAAGAAAGTTATTGTCATATATGACGTAAGGGTAGGATTTGAGTTCCCAAATTATAAGGGTGTATTTAGTTTAAACTAATATTTATAATTTTGATTGTGATTATCAATTAATCACATAATTAAAATTATAAGGAATAAAATATAATTTAATATTTTTTTATTCAATTCTAGATAATATAATAAAAACTTATTTATTAGAAGATTTTAATGTATAATCTAATTTAACCTATATTTTATTATTCTTATTCCATTTAAGTATTTTTACAACTAAATCAATTTGATATTTAATTATTTTTTTTAACGAATAAATTAATAATATTAATGATAATAATATGGTAATAATATATATTAATCCGGTATGAAAGCGGCAAGGTGGAAAGTTGAGGATGTGGTGACTTCGCTGACCGACTGTAGACCTCGCTTTGCTTTGCAAAACAAGTAATGTCAGTGTCGAGCCAGAGAAGGGGTCTCCAACGTTGGCCTTCCGACACTCAAGTCAGTCACCGAAAATAGTGGAAGAAAGTGGAGCAATAGTAACCATAGCGTAAACAGTGAATAACGCGTATCTCCACCGGTGATTCACCTCCTTTATATTGAGCCCTTGTGGGCGACGTGTACGCTCCTCGAGGTATGAGCACGTACTCAAATATATCTTATGAAGGGACATGCCAGGAAAGTACTTCTGACATCATACTTTAACAAGGCCTGCATATCCTTAACAAGACAGTGTCACTCGGTCGAGACTCCTCCGCTCTGTCGGCCTCAGAGAGTTGACAATGGTCTCGCCGCTTGGTCGAGCAAGGTAGCCGCTCGGCCTGGACCCCTTCACTCTATCGACCTCAGTTGCTCTTCCTTCCGGTGGCTGTGTAGTAGTGTGACCTCCCTGTTCGGACAAGCTCTCTGGTCTCCTAAGCGTCCTGTTGCTCCATATTGAGCGTTTGATTATCTTATCATATTATCCCGAGCTGGACGGGTGGTCCGCTCGGGCATGTCTCCCGCCGATCATGCATTGATTGTCTCGATCGACTCTTGCAATCGTCCTCCGTTCACCCTTTGACACCCTGGCGTTGACCACCTTGACTTTGACCTCCACCTTGGCAGTTGACCCCGTGCCAGGTGAGCCTCCTTATATCGCCACATCACAAGCCTCCCCCTTAAGTCTAGTCGAAGGAGGTTGCAAGTCCGACTGACTGGACAAGTAGCGTCTTCCGTGTCTTACACGACCGATTGGATCTTACTTGTGCTCCTCAGTTTCTGATCGACACAAACGTTTTCACCATTCAGCTTCGTTTTGCCAGGCTGGGTTTGTAGCTACCGCTCGAATTGCGCCTCCCAAAGTAGATGGTGCCTCGACCGTTTGGTTATATGTCAATCGATTATCTGTGTTTGGTCGGGACGATGGACAACAATACTTGGTAAATTTTCTCCTTTCCATGCGCTCTCTAGGCTGAGCGCCCTGACGTCATCCAAATTTCTTGAAGACCGTGCAAACCTCTAATAATTATGGATGAGTACGCGACCATACTTTTTAATTAAGCCTTATTAATATCTTCCGCTAGCTGAATGTCACGCGCCCCCACTTTCTACCGCCGCACGTCTGACGTGACAGGCAGATATCCACAGACGATGTGACAGGCGTCATTTCAAATTCAACCGCTGGATCTTCTCCTAGTTTTTCACAACCCAGGATCGGACGGTTAAGGTCGATCGGCCTCGAGGTTTATAAACCTCACTTTCATCGCTGTCTTCTTCCTTCCTCGCGCTTTTGTATTCTTCCTTCTCCGTGACGGTTCACTTCTTCTTCTTCTCCGATGATTTTTTTTGTAAGTTTCTTTGCCTTTTTCTTACTCGAATGTGTTCGTTGTTCTTCCTCGACTCCTCTGTTTTCGATGGCCAGTTCTCTAAAACCCTCCGTCCTTGTTCCTGGGCTCTAGTATACTTCCACCGAGTACAGGTTCGATGGGGACGTTATTGAAAGTCTGAAATTCATCTATGAATTTCCATCCGACTACCAAATTGCTATTCCTTCTGCGTATGATCGGCCACACAAACCACCCGTGGGTATTTTGTGTTTTTTCAAGGACCAATTTATCGCCGAGCTTTGTTTCCCCATTAATTCGTTCTTCTTCGTTGTTTGTAAATATTTTTATATTTCTCTCAATCAGTTAGTGTCAAACTCCTTTAGGCTACTGTGCGTAGTTATAGTTTTGTTCTACCTACACGACATTCCTTTGACCCCTTGGGGTTTTCATTATTTTTGCTACCCAAAATTATCTGCGTTGGGGACCTTTTCGTTCCAAGCCCGAGTGGGCTTGGTCTTTTTTAATAAAATATCGTCCTCTAATAAGCATTGGAGGGACAACTACTTCTTCCTTCGTTTTCCTGAGCGGCCAGACTTCCCGACCAGCTGACAGCTAGAGGTGACGAATCCCCCATCTCTCGGGAAGTACAAGAGTCTATCAGACTTTCTTCAAGCAGCTTCCAGTTTGACCGGTCAGAAATATCATATTCACCGATTGTTGTTGAAGGGCGTCCTTTACATGTTTGGCTTGAGCCCGATCTGCAGATGGCTTCCGTCCAGCCTAGGTATGCTCTTTCTTCCCTTCATCCTTGAATCTAACTGATTTTGCTTTCTTTTTTACATCTCACATCATGTTAAGGACGCGTTTGGCTGGCAAGAGAAAACTTGTGGGCGTGGAGATCAACGCCACGGCAGCGGCTAAGCTGGAGAATCACAACCTGCAGCCAGTCGGCTCCCACAAGGTTCCGCTTGGCGAAGCCGAAGGAATGCAAGCCTTAGCTAGTGAAGGAGGAGCTAGCCAGATGGCTGCTAGTGGAGCGACCGCTACAGCAGATCTTCCTCCCGAGTGGCCCTCTATGCTGCCAATCGCGGTGGCTTCTGAGTCGACCACTTCCGGTGAACCACTGCGACAGCGCAAGAGACACCGCGCGGAAGCGTCCTCTCATTCGGTCACTTCCACCCTACAGACTTCAGCGCAAGGTGGTTCGCGACCATCCTACGAGCGAGGCGAGACCTCCGCAGCTACTCCTCCCAAACAAGAAGCAACAGCGCTCCACACCTCCCTTTCATCCGAGCAGACACTGTCGTTGTTCGGGCTACCATTAGGGACAATTTGTGCACCACTGGTCGCCTTCATGTCACCGCAATCGTTGCCAGCGGCCCAAGTGTCCCGCATCCAACTGGCTCCAACTTCCCAATTTGCGGGCAGAGCTACCTCGGAACATTCTGGCCCGAGCAGCCAGAGACAAATAATGACAATTATCCATTTGCCGACAGATGAGTGGCACGACCCAGATGACATCGCATGGCACACCCCGAGCACCAGATAAGAATCCAAGGGTCTCTCGAGCAAATATGGGCCGATGCGCGAGCCCGCGTGGCGGTTATTTCTCCGAAGGAGTTTACGAATAGCCATACCCAGATGTCCACTGGGGTTACATTTGTGTTTGCTCGTTTTTATCTGCTTGACCCTTACAATTCCCTAGTCATTTTAGTATTGGGTAGAGAGTCTGGTCATGTGCCAAAGACTCTCATATTTAGAGCACGAAGTTCAGTAGCTGCGCGCTCCAATCGACCAATCAATAGCTTCAGAGGCATGCGTGGAGCAGCTAATTGCTGAGGCTGCTCAACTGAAGGCCGATATGCAAAAGAGCGCCGAGCTGCTGGAGGCTGAGAAGGGCAAGAGCGCCTAGCAGGCTTCGCAACTAGCGAAACTTAATAAGTAGGCCAGCTCCTTCGAAGTGAAGATCCTTTCGGCCAATACCAGGAAGCTTCGAGCCATCGAGGACCTAGAGATCAAAAACAAGGAGGCTAGGATCCTGACTCAAAACTTGAAGGAGGCGATTGCAGCTCTGGCTATTGAGCAGGAGAGCCGATTGGCTGAACAAGCAGTGGCGCAAGAACAGCTCGCCGCTAAGGATGCTGAGCTAGGCACTTTGAAGGTAGAGCTAGAGGTTTCTCGAACGACCTTGAAGGAGTATTAGGGCAAAGAGTCCAACCGATTTGAGACCCTGAAGCAGGATTACTTCCGCTCGGACCCTTCAACCTCTTCAACCTCGCTATTGATGGGACACTCGACCAACTGAAGGGAGGCGGCTATATTCCATCCATATTGACTAACAAGGTCATCAGTCGGGATAAGTTGACCAAGCCACTACCCGATGATGTGTTGGACTACCTTGAGTGAACCCGCCTCTTGCGAAGTTTGCCTCTTTTTGTACTGTCCCTGATATCTTGTAAAATTTTTCTAGGTGGTAATGAAAGATCACCCGCTCGGCATGCCTTTGTTTATTTGAATATGTCTATTCAAGCATCGCCATGCGTCGTCGTTCGACATTTCCTTGCTTGTTTGATTTTGGCACTTGTTTATTCATGCGTTGTCGTTCAGGCTCGAGTAGGACTACGCACCACTCACCGTTTTTATGGAAAAATTCTAAGTGTGGCCCCATGGCCTACCGATCGGCGATGTAACTAATCACTGAGATGTCCGAGCGATCACTTCAACGCCGCCGAACGTCCTCATTTTAGTGAAAATTGTTACTTCTTGGAGAAGCACGTTTCTTGGTCGACCTTATCTTCGGCTTATATATTCATCGATCACCTTCATTTGTAGTAGGCTCAGCTTTAGAGCGGTCGATCAGCCACTTTTCGTTGTAGCCTCGGGTTTATAGCCACCGCTCAGCTGTTGAAGGAGCAAACTTGAGTTTAAAGTCGCCGCTTGACTGTTGATGAAGACTGGAGTTTATGGTTGTCATTTGACCGTTGAAATGCGTAGACAAGAGTTTAAGGTCGCCGCTCGACCGTTGACGTAGACATGAGTTTAAAGTCACCGCTCGACCGTTAAAGTGCGTAGATAAGAGTTTAAGGTCATCGCTCGACCGTTGATGAAGACCAAGGTTTAACGTTGTCGCTCGACGGTTGACAAAAACTAGGGTTTAACGTCGTCGCTCGACGATTTGCAAAGACCAGGGTTTAACGTCGCCGCTCGACGATTTACGAAGACCAAGGTTTACCATCATCGCTCGACGGTTAGCGAAGACCAGAGTTTAACATCGCCGCTCGATGGTTGGTGAAGACCATGGTTTAACGTCGTCGCTCGACGGTTGGCAAAGACCAGAGTTTAACGTCATCGCTCGAGGGTTGGTGAGGACCAAGGTTTAATGTCGCCGCTCGACTATTGGAGAAGACTAGGGTTTAACGTCGCCGCTCGATGGTTGGTGAAGACCAGGGTTTAACGTCACCGCTTGATGGTTTGCGAAGGCTAGGGTTTAGCGTCGCCGCTTGACGGTTTGCGAAGACTAGGGTTTAGCGTCGTCTCTCGACGGTTGGTGAAGACCAAGGTTTAATGTCGTGGCTCGATGGTTGACGAAGACCAAGGTTTAACGTCGTAGCTCGACGGTTGCTGAAGACCGACGTTTAACATCGCCGCTTGACCGTTGGTGAAGACAAGGGTTTAAGGTCGCTGCTCGACCGTTGGTGAAGACATAGGTTTAAGGTCGTCGCTCGACTGTTGACGAAGACAAGGGTTTAAGGTCGCTGCTCGACCGTTGACGAAGACAGGGATTTAAGGTCGTCGCTCGACCGGTGGTTTACGTATACAAGAGTTTATAGTGGCCGCTCGACTTTTAACTTGGCCAATTGACACAAGAGTCTTGGATACTTGTGAATTTTATTCATTGTTCACCTGCGTTTACAGGACATACTCTATTACAATATTATATGTATTCAACCACGTACCTCTCACCTGGCCCTATAGGGTTGGAGAAGGTTCGCGCTCCAAGGCCGATCGAGATTTCTTCCATGATAGTATTCACCTCCAAGCGCATGTTCTTCTGAGCGACTCTTGCTTCAGATTTGACCATCTTGATGTAGTATCACCGAGCGGTCAACTGGTCACCTTTGACTTCACCCACCTCGTTGTCCGTCGAAAATTTAATCTTTTGGCAGAAGGTGGACACCACCGCTCGGAACTTGTTGAGGGTCGGTCGCCCAGTATAACGTTGTAGGCGGACGGCGTGTCTACCACAATGAAGTTCGTCATTCTAGTCCTCTTCTGCGGCTCCTCTCCGATCGAAACGGCCAGCCGTGGTTGGCCGATCGGCAATATTTCGTTGCCCGTGAAGCCATAGAGTAGGGTCGTCATTGGCTGCAAGTCGCTCCTGTCAATTTGTAGCTGATCGAATGCCTTCTTGAATATAATATTCACCGAGCTCCTTGTATCAACAAAGGTTTGGTGAATATTGTAATTAGCGATTACCACTCTGATGATCAGGGCGTCGTCGTGAGGGATCTCCACTCCCTCTAAGTCTCGGGAGCCAAAGCTTATTTCAGGTTCTTCGACCTTCTCCTTGCTGCACCCAATAGCATGGATCTCTAGTCGTCGAGCGTGTAACTTCCTCGCTCGGTTGGAATCACCATTGGTCGACCCACCTACAATCATTCCAATTTCTTCCCGAGTGATGTTATTCCTATTTTCTTCTTCCCGAGCCAAGGGTTTGTTCTGCTCGGAAGAAGCTTGGGCTCAACTCATGTTGTTCCTTCTCTGGGGTTGATGATGGCGCCGCTCAAATGCCCCTCTCATTTCCTCCTTCCGGTCAATTGATCGACGACAACGATGCCGATCGGGTGATGGTGACTGCCAACGATAACCTCGTGGGGTCGGTCTGCTTGCGACCGGAGTAAGATCATAACAGTCGCTGTTGCTAACTGATGAAAGGAGCAAAATAGTGGCTTCCATGCTTGCCTTTTGCAGCCTTCGAGCGACCGGCTGCCACATGCTGCACGGCATGCATCATTGCGCTCATGGTGTGACTGTGT
The DNA here is from genome assembly GCF_018446385.1 of Zingiber officinale. Classification (NCBI taxonomy): domain Eukaryota; kingdom Viridiplantae; phylum Streptophyta; class Magnoliopsida; order Zingiberales; family Zingiberaceae; genus Zingiber; species Zingiber officinale. Next base: position 11,686,504 of record NC_056001.1, on the reverse strand, counting down.
CTCCCCCGATCGGGCCCCTTTGGGGGTTGATAGCTACTCAATTGTCGTCGGTCTAACACCGCCATGGGCTTGGCAGATGTCTCTTTTCTTCTAGCTATTTGGACTTCCTTCACATTTATGTATTGTATGACCCTCCTTAGCAGATGGTTGAAGTCTCTTGACGACTTCCGTCTCTTTCTTTTTGTTGCACTTTCTCTTCATTTGCTACTAATAGAAGTTTGTATTTTATTAATTGTTTTTCTAATCTATATTTTAAATGGGATTGTTTGATTTTATTTCCTAGCCTTTTAAGTGCTGCCTTCCAGGTAAACTATAAAAAAAGAAATCCGATTATTATTTTCTTGGCACTCTTCCATACACCTTGTTTTCCAATGGTATAACAAGCCCAATGATGGAATGGAAGGCTGGTAAAATAGTCCGAATTTTACCTTGTTTTTGTTTCCACTCAAATCAGGTGTGTAGATTCTGCAAAATAACAAATTCATTTGGAATATATGTAGTTCTGCTGTTTTGAAGTAATTGTCCCAAGCTCCTGCAACAAATATTGACTCGATGGCTTCATTTGCCATTGTTGTTTAAGTGTTTTTGTTTACCTGTGGTGCTGACTTGTTCTTACTATATTATTATTTTCTACTTTTCTTTTGGTGTTATTTGATATCTTTGGAATAATTATATCTACCTCTGGTCTCAGTCTTGTTTTTCCTAAAAAAGTATAATATATATAACAGAGTCAATTCTTGAATGTGCTATTTTTGATGATTCTCCAGACTTTAGAAGCATGGCAATGCATAGTCCTTCGGTTACATCTTGCAATCGATCATTTTATTTTCGAATGTGCGTATCTGATCATTTCTATTTCTGGTTAACTGAATCTGTTATTTCTAGGTGTTTTTTACACTCTTTTCTTTGTTTTATTCATTAATATCTCATGCCGTCTCTATGTTGTCTTTTAATTTCTAATTCATATTCTGCATCTGATCAATTTGAAGCTTGATGGCCGTCTCTATGTTTTAGTTTAGTGGACTCCAAGCCGTGCAGTATATCATTTGTTCTGAAGTAAAACTTTGGATCCACTGTGTGTCCTAGTATCTCAGTATGTCATGTGCAGTATGTCATGTGCTGTGATAGAAAACATATTATATCTTTCAGCCTGTGCTTCAATCCCTATAATCATTACGCAATTTCTGTTTACAGCGCTATTAGGTGTTATATAAAAGATAATTATTGTGGATCAGGATCTATTATGTTGCCACTTGAGTCTCCGCTTTATTGACATACTTGGCTATAATGACTCATTAGCCTACTAGCTTTGTCGATAACAAGACAGTGATGCTTTCAGTGTCGAAGTTGATATTGCCATAATTTTCGTGCTGCAGTATAAAATTAAGATTTCGTATCAACTCCTATAACAACTAGCTAGTTTACATTTATAATGCAAAATTTGTGTAAATTTTATGAAAACTTTTAATCAGTCATTCTAATTTATCTTAAGCAGTTTTGCTGTTGGGGGCAAAAAGGAAAATTATTGTTCTATTTCCATCGATCGACGAATTTTCGCCGGTGTGGTAGGGAAGCATGCTGACAGCAAAATGCATGCGAGGGCAGGGTAGCACCATGTGCGCGCATGGCGGGTGTGTACCGACCTCTTACTGTCGTTAAAGAGAGCGGTGGGTTGAGACCAGATTCTGCTGCTGGTGCCGCCGCTGAGCGATGCGTACCTTCTACACGTGCTGTACCGGCCTCGCTTCCTCTCTCTCTTCCTCGCCCCAGTTACTTTCTCATTCACAGCAGCAGCGAGGACCACCACCAGCAGCCTCATGGTCACAGTAAAGGAAGGGTGGGTTGGATCCTTGTCCGTTTTATGCAGCACCACACTTAGTCTGCTTTGTGTTTGCTGTCGCATCCGCAAAAGAGCCTTCGCCTGACATCACACTGCTTTGTTTCTCGATTCTCTCTACAATTCAATTAACTGCACCGGTTGTCTGATGGGTCAGCAGCTTGTCTCTAGTCACGACCTCACTTGTTCCAATTCAGCACCTGCCCTGCAGCTGTCCTGGATCACAATAATGTTGGATTTCCATTCTTTACTTAGCCTCTCTATCTTATTCAAACTCAAAAATGTAAAACTCAATTCACATTTAATTACTTTTTAACTTTTTGAGACTTTAATATCGTAAGTGAAGTCTAGTTGCACTCCACGTGCCTAATGTAGTTCGATTCTGGATGTTTAACCATATCTTGTCGTTTTGTTTACCTCGTTTTTTAGACGTTATTGCAATTCTTAAAGTAGTGCGAGAAGTTTGACAGGCAAGTAACATGGATCATGTTGTTGGTCCATCTACGCTCGAATAGGTTGTATAACGTTCAATGATCGTCACCTAAGTGTTATGTCCTCTATGATTACCATGGACAGTCAGGAACAGTGAAATAGGCAATGCAACATAACATTATCTTCCCATATTCATCATTTCTAGCCACTATTGACTCTCCTGTAAAATCTGGAAGTTGAAATCTTGACAAAACGTATCATTATAACAAAAGGTGTCTCGGGTACGATTGTCAAATAGTTAAGGATGAAAGGAGTTTCTCTGAGAACCTATATTCATCATAAATTAATTTCTATTGTATTATAGTAACTCTGTGACTCTATTCCTTCTAAGGTCATGTTTGGTTAGAACCATCGAATGAGAATGCCATTAAGATTGATTGATAAAAGTATACTGTTTAGTTAGTATTAGGGAATCATTAATATTACCATATATGATGTTTGGTTTACTAATGAAGAAATTAATATAAATATATATCTTATACATTTTATTTTAACTACACTACCTACCTGTCTCACATTATATTTTTATTCATTGTATTTTTTTTTTTTAAAATATCTATTACAAATCAACTGTTTATGATAGAATATGATTTTTGCAAGTAGCCAAGGCACGAGGAAAGGTATATTTATACCATCGAGTTTCGATCTCAAAATCTCATATGGTAATATCTCAAGCTATGGGACCTTATATATGTTACCGATGATTTTATTTACTTTTCAACATGAAATGCTAATACAAATTATTCATTAGATGAAATAAATATTCCCTAAGATTAATATAATTGAGAATAGATAATATGACATCTTCAGTAACTCGTATCTAGAAATGCTCTGTTTGCTATGATACCCGAGGAAGAGAAAATCCCAAGTAATTGTAACTTTAGGATTGGAAGGTAGTACAAATATCATTAGTAACAAGCAAATTAGTTATCATTTTTAAAATAAGAACAAAACTATGAGCATCATATATGGTAAGCAAATCTCTCAAGGTACATTTCGAGTTCTATTTTTTTATATTCTTCTTTACTAAAAATATTCTTCTTCGTATCAGATAAAGGTCAAGATCGTAAAAAAATAGCAAGGTAATGGGAAAGGCTGAGACAGTACGACTTGACAAAGTTGAAAATACCTAAAAGATGACTTGGAAGAACATTCTTTGCTGGAATTATTTGGGCATCTATTGTAGTTTTATGAAGAATTATTCCTACCTCTACCTAGTTAACAATTTTAAATATGAATTCTGATTTCTCATCTCATTAAATGAGTGAAAAAAAATACATTCTGATTAGCAGCATGCTCGTAGAAGACTACAAAGAAAAACAATGGATTCTAATGGCTTATATCAGTACCTAGTTAGCATCATGCTCACATAAGACTACAAAGAAAATAAATGTCAACGCAACTAAAAGATTGAGACAAAGATAAAAATACCTAAAAGATGACTTGAAAGAATAACTTGCATGTGCTCTGGGAAAAAAAATCAAATTAAGATCGTAGAACAAAATCAGATGAACATTCAGGAGATAGCTCACCGGATGAGGAACTACGTCGAGGAGAGGGAAGAGTCGCTGCGAGAACACATCGCGGAGAGGGAAGAGTCGCGATGAGGATGACGTCGAGGAAAAAACCTAACTTCGCAGGGAGGGAAAAGTCACGGTAAGGACAATTCGAGGAAAAAATTTAACTTCGTCGTGAGAAACGACGTCCGCCAATGCGTCACAGAGAAGGTAGAATTGTTACAAGAATAACATCGAGGAAAAGAAAGAGCTGTGATGAGAACACGCCATATAGAGGAAAAATTGATTTGAATGGAAAAGAAAAAAAAAATGTCAGAGAAAAAAAACTGAGAGGGAAAGCAGGAAAAATTTACCATTCACTAAATAATCTCACTTACCAAATATATCAATTGATTTTCAATTTGTTTTTTTTTAACTCCGCATCCTTTCTTTGTGGTCAACTCGCTCCGATCAAGATCACTGTTAAGATTTCATGTCGATATTCTTATGAAAATATTTCATTGAAGCTTAGTTTGGTCTCCTCCCAGTGTACAGTGTTAGATAGTCCCTGCTAGTCAAACTGTCACTTGTCATTTAGCCACGGTACCTCGTTGTGTCCAATCATCACCATATGCTTAAATCTCATCTTTGTATTCTAGGTGAAACATATTCCAAGGTAATAACTATTCGTAGCTAACCCTCCCTGAAAACAAATTGATATATCAACTGCTCCGGGAGTCCATTTTGATGCGTTAGATGGGTTATTATAAAAAAAAAATCTAATCCGAATTTAAATTTAACATGAAAATCTTAAATTTAAATTCAAACTCGAATAATATCTTAATTTTTAAATAAAATTTCAATTTAATAAAAAAATTCTAAATTTAAAATTCAAATTAACCTAAACTCAATTGAGAATATTAGATTAATGGGCGATAACTGATGAAAACTTTAGTAATATAAGATTAGTTACCCCTAAAATCAATCAATTGTATACCTAATGAAAAAATTCATGGGAACGAATTAATCATATTCGATGGCAATTAAAAAAGTTGATATACCAACTGCATATAGCCGTATGATTCGTTACAACATAATTAATACCAAGCATGGGGAAAAAAATGGTATCAGTTTGAATTTTTTTTTAAATACAACAAACAGTGTAGGCGATAGGGCAAGAAGAGATTTGTTTCATATAGAAAAAAAGTTAATCACGGGCCGTCCATGCCTCCTGCTCTGCCGCACCAAAAGGGATAATAATAAAAGCAAAAGAATTCCCTCACGCCATCATCATAATGTCACTGCCCCTTCCCTCTCCCGTCTCCAATCTCCATTCAGTTCATTTCAATTTAACTTCCCACCCCTTCTTCGTCTCCTCTCTTCCACTTAGGCCCCTTTGACACTCCACCACCACCACCAGAACCACCTCCTCCTCCACTCTGTCCCAATAAATCTCACAACCAAACACTCAGTTGCAGCTCTACAGCCAATGGAGCCAGCTCTAGCTAACCCTGATCCCATTTCTTCTCCCAAACCCGCCACAAAACGAAGCCTTCTGAGCTCCCTTATGGAGGCCACGGCCGTGTCCACCACCGCCACTGCCGTCCTCCACCGCTCCTCCTCCTTCGACGAGGACTCCTACTTGATCTCCACACTCAAGCCGTCGGAGCTCAAGGCCCTGGACGAACTCAAGCAGCTTCTATCCTCCGCCGCCAAGCCCATCTCCATGTGGGGCGTACCTGTCGCTCCACCTCCTTGCGCTTCCGAAGACGGTGAGGAGGCCGCTGGGCGTACGGACGTGGTGCTCCTCAAGTTCCTTCGTGCGCGCGACTTTGACGCTGGGCAGGCGCACGCGATGCTGCTGCGGTGCGCGGAGTGGCGGGCGGAGTTCGGAGCGGACGGCGTGGCGGAGGAGGAGCTGGTGGGGTTCAAGGAGCTGGAGGGAGTGGTGGCGTACATGCACGGCTGGGACCGGCGCGGCCACCCCGTATGCTACAACGCCTACGGGGTCTTCAAGGACAAGGCCGTGTACGAGCGCGTGCTGGGCGACGCCGACAAGCTGCAGCGCTTCCTCCGGTGGCGGGTCCAGGTGATGGAACGCGGCGTACGCCTGCTCCAACTCCGACCCGCCGGCGTCAACGCCATCATCCAGGTCACCGACCTCAAGGACATGCCCAAGCGAGAGCTCCGCGCTGCCTCCAAGCACATCCTCTCCCTTTTCCAGGACAACTACCCCGAAATGGTCGCACGAAAGGTTCGTTTCGTTTCCTTCCCTCAAATCCTTCATTCCCTTTCTCTCTGTTTTTCATTAAAATTTTCAACTTGTGTAGGTGTTCATCAATGTGCCATGGTACTTTAGCCTGCTCTATTCTGTAATAAGCCCATTCCTAACTGAGAGAACCAAAAGCAAATTTGTGATCGCCAGAGAAGGGAATGTGACTGAGATGCTCTACAAGTGATCGACTCATACCTCTCTCTGCTTCTCCTCTCCTATTTCTTGATTAATTTTTCATCATTCTCACAAATAATCACGAATATTTTCTTGATTTATCGCAGGTTCATCCGGCCGGAGTTCGTGCCGGTGCAGTACGGAGGGCTGAGCCACCCTGGTGACCTCCAGAACGGCCCGCCCAAGCCGGCCACAGAGTTCATCATCAAGGGAGGCGAAAAAGTAGACCTCGAAATCGACGGCATTGAGGTAGATACTACACGAACAAGTCCTCTTCCCACGACTGTACATTTTTCTCGGGATAAATTACAGTGGTCAAAATTTTGCAAGGGAGGAGCAACCATAGCGTGGGACATTGCGGTGGGCGGGTGGGACTTGGACTATGGCGCGGTGTACGTGCCGAGCGACGACGGGAGTTACACAATCGTCGTGGAGAAGACGAGGAGGATTCCCGCGTCGGCTGACGAGCCAATCCACCATGTGTTCACGGCCAAGGAGGATGGCAAGATGGTGCTGTCGTTGGACAACACCGGCTCCCGAAGAAGGAAGGTGGCGGCCTACCGATACTTCGTCCGCAAACATGCTAATTGAATTAAAAGTACCTACCAATTCACTACTGGTTTTGACTAGTATTAGACATGAGTGCCTTTTTTTTAAAAAAAATCTGCCGCTGCTACGCTACTATCTGTATAATTAAACTTCTTATAAGATAACAGGACCTCTCTTTTTTCTGATCTTTCTCCCGGAAAAGGCGTAGTTTATTCACGCGGTGGTGATTAACTGGCACCAATGCAACTCGTAGCATTTGCTTAAAGCTGTTCTTTACCAATGCAAGGCATGATTAATTAGCGTAAATCTCGTGCAGATCACAGTGAATTTGGTTATCTATTGTGAGAATGATGAGGAGGTATTTGAATTTGGAGGCGGTCACGGGGTGCGTGGCAGTCTCGCAGAAGAAAGAAGCAGCAGAGTTGTGGGGTGAGGGGGGACCTGTGCTTTTGACTATGTTGGTGCTTTATTACCCTTTTCGAGGGAAGTCGGTGGTGGGACAGATAGATATCGTAGACGAAGTGATGGAGCGGCGAGAATTGCGGTGAGTTTGAAAAAGGAATTGCACGGACAGAGTCCATGATGCTTGCAATTGCATGCCGTGGTCTCTCCCAGAGCAGAGCAGAGCCGAGCAGGTGCAGGAGGGAGCATGAGGAGGCCCCTCCATTGTCAATTCAAGCGAAGCGATAGCACCATGCAACTGCGAGGGCAAGGTCGCAGGAAGCGTCGTACCAGTCAAGTCTGATAAATTGGCTGATCTGATTAAAGCTGATAAAGTGGAACGTAGGGTTCTCGGTGTTGAGGGAATCCAATGGATAAGAACGGTATAATGATAGCACATTGGCCATCTAACGATCGAGTTGCTCTTAATTGCCAACCAACGGGCACATCTTTTGATCAAATTTTAACATTCATCGCCTCCAAGCTGAATTGTCCTTCGCCATTTGTGGGTCGCTTTCCTCGACTAAGTGCCCTCAATCTGGAAGGTAGCGCCGGTGGGATATATGTGAATCAAAAAATAAATGGAAGAGGTATGGGGTTTTATCATGAATGAAATTTTAATTTAACATTGAAAGTTTTAGAGTATATTAATTAGTTTATATTGATTCATATGTGAATAAATATATAGGGAGAGATTTTTTCTCGTGCATGAGTACATAGGAGATATAAATCCAGGAGTTCGAATTGCACTAAACTAAGTTGACTCATATACGAGCACGACCTACGCGAGCATGACCTACGCGCGTCGAATATCGGATCCGTCGAGACAGAATTTCTCCAAGTGAAACAATCAATATTTTGTCACACAAACTTTTTACTGCTTATTTAAGGGTGTAACGGATGCATTAAATTAAAGATTAATGCATCCGATTGAAATATTGACATTTTACAACAAGCGAATAATGATCATTAGAACGATCATTCACGATGCCCATTGGTTTGAGCTCCTATATAAGGAGGCTGTGACCATAGGTAAAAGGTTACATGCTCAAAAAGTTGAAGCTCTCCACCTACGCTCCTCTTCTCTTCTGTCGTGCATCTCTTGCTCGGCGGAGTGCTTGTCATAGCAGTCGGGTACCTCTCAGTTCGCCGTGCCCATCAATGTTTGATGGGAATTACGGTTCACCGTTGTATCTTAGGAAACAGACGACCCGAGGAAACCTCGAAGCACGGTCAGAGGTGGGGCGAATCTATTTCAAGGAAACTACGACCCTCGCAAACCTCGGTCCATCTGCTTGCTCGAATTCTGCGTTCACTCGATCGACCTCTACGTTCGCTCGGCTGCAAGTCGGTCGACCTTTTCGTATGGTTGGCAGTACGTCCGTCCAGTGGCTCAGTTCGCTTGGACGCTCGCTCCATTCGCTCAGTCGTTCGCTCAATTCGCTCGACCTCTTTGTCCGCTCAACCGCAAGTCGTCCGGCTGCAAGCCTGTCCGGCCGGTCGCTCGCTCGGTCAGTCACTCGCCCGGCTGCTCACCCGGTCTACTTAGTCGGTCACTCGCCCGATCGCTCACTCGATATGCTCGGCCGGTCACTCACTCAGCCGCTCTCTTGGTCCGCTCGATCGCTCGACCCTCTACCCGGTCGGACATTTGGTCAATCTACTTACTCGGTCGCTCTGTCACTCGACACTGTACAGTCTGCCTTCAACATTTGGCAGAAAATCAACCTCTACTGATAGACTAAGATTATCTATTTAGATCATTTCAACAAATAAATTAAATTTAATTTGATGTATTTAAATTCAACTAATTTTCAATATCTCCAACAATACTTCCTCGAGCTCTTTGAGCATGCAACCTCTCCGATAGCAAAAATGCAACCCTTGGGGCCTCTCTGCATCATCATCATCATTTGGATTGGTCGTGCAAAACTTGAGTGCATCAGTTTCACAGAGTTTCATGGGCGGCGTGTTTTAAGTGCATTTGTTCTTTAATAACAGGTTTGCCCATTTTCATGTACTTTTTTATCATCCATTCATTTTCATAGTAGTTGAGCACGTTCCTTCTACCCTACTAAGCTATTTTTTTTTTTAATGGCCGATCCACAATGTCAAAATAGCGAGTGCGGTGGAAACTCAACCCGCTAGGAATACAAACAAAATGTTTCCCTATGGGCAAATAGCCGATCCATAATAATGTCAAAATAGAGAATTTAGTGGAAACTCAACCAGCCAGGAATACAACTAAAATGTCTCTGGGTGCAAAATCGTGTAGAAGATGATACATGAGTTAAACCCTAAGGCATCTCCAATCTATTACTAAAATACCAAATTTAATATAAAATTAGTATCAAAATATTTCAATCTACACACCAAATTCCATACCAAAAATGATGTGATGAATAGTAGAATACCATCTTTAGCGTTGCACTATTCACATCACCATATTTAGTATGGGAGAAGGGTTTTATTTTTAAATTTTATTATATATGATACGGTTGGCAATGGAGGGGCTCAAGAGGAAAGGGTTAGAAAAGTCAAGGTCATATAGCGGTCAAAAGTCAAGAGGACGTGGCGGTCAATAGTCAGGGTGATTCAGTAGTCAATGATCAGGTTGGCTAGGTAGTCAAAGGCAAACATGTGGGGTAGTCAGAGGCCAGGTGGACTTGTTGATCAAGGAGGCAAAGTAGTTGAAAGACAAGGGGAGACGACAGGCGGAACACCGGGTATAGGTCAGGAACGGCAGAACTAGGTAGAGACAGCCCGATTTGCAGGTCTGCGACTCGAAGGCCCGAAAGTGCAAGCCACAAATCAAAGGTCGGAAGCGGCAGAGCTGGGTAGAGACAGCTCGATTTGCAGGTCTGCGACTCGAAGGCCCGGAAGTGCAAGCCATAAATCAAAGGTAAGAAGCGGCAGAGCTAGGTAGAGACAGCCCGATTTGCAGGTCTGCGACTCAAAGGCCCGGAAGTGTAAGCCAAAAATCAAAGGTCAGAAGCGGCTCGGTCTGCAGGTCTGCGACTCGAAGGCCCGGAAGTGCAAGCCATAAGTCACAGGTCAGAAGTGACAGGGCTGCATAGGATCAGCCCGACTAACAAGTAGTGCTTAGAGGCGAGATCTGGTCGAGAGGTGCGAGGTAGATGCCGACCGCGATAGATAGGATGAGCCAAGCTGTGCAGGAATGGAAGGATCACAATTGTCCGTCAAGGTTAATCATCACATACCAGTGAGATGTGCGAAGGCGGAGGTTTCTAAAGAAAAAGATGCTCTCATGACCAATAGCGGCCTGACAGGTGTCCCTCACTACAAGACAAAGCCCATGTGTAAAGGCGGAGGTTCCTAAACAGGAAGATGCCTTCACGACCAATAGCAGCACGACAAGTGTCCAAGACTACACGACAAAGCCCAGCGTCTAACGTTTTCTGACAGGAAGGCAGGTTCTGGAAGCGAGGCGGGTGCATAAAAAGGAGGAGATTCCTCGTACGCGGGTACGCGCACTCTCGTCATTCTTTCCTTTCATAACTTTTCTTTTTCGACTCTCTCTGTTTCTTCTGGGGAAAAAGGGACCTGACTTGAGCGTCGGGGGCCTGATCCGGGGACTTTTTCCCTGGGTTCTGGTCTCTAACGTGAGGAGGGGGATTGTCTGAGTGTGCGCAGGGCCCTGCAGCAGTGTCAGCCACCCGTGGGAGCCGGATCACCTACGACTTTCCGTCAACAACCAGGCCACCGCGACCAGCCTCCGTCTGACTCAACCTTCGGACGGGATCAATATAATTAATAAAATTAAATGTAATTAATTTGTAATTATTATTTCTTTTTCTTTACTGATAGAATATTTAAATGTAATTATTATTTATTATAAATTTAAATTAAGTGTATTTGGTAGCATATTTAAATTTTATTATGTATATTTGTAAAGATTTAATTTATTAAAATTATTATTTTCAATCTATTTAATATATGTTAATTATAATTATGTTTATAAATTATATCACTAATTTCTTTAAAAAATATAATAAAATATTAAATTTTTTATATGCATAAATTTAACCTATAAATATTAATGAAATATTAATTTAAAATATAATAATTATCATATAAAATATTAATAAATTTAAATATATGTTAATAATTAAATTATGAATAAGAAAAATAGAATATTTTAAAGAATTTTTTTTTTGTGTGTGATATGATGTGGGTGGATTGGAGCTAAAATAGAATTTATTATTTAAATTTCACAGAAAACTACATTAAATATGGTGTTATGAGTTTGAGATGGAGGGCATCTCTAGTGGGGACTAAATTGTTGAATTTAAAAAATAAATCTCTATTTTTAAACTTATTATCATTGGGGACTTAGGTTTTTGGTTTTTAAATAAATAACTTGGCTCCAAAATAAACAATCATATATATATATATATATATATATATATATATATATATATATATATATATATATATATATATTACAATGGCTAAAATAATGGGCTAAAAAAAACCTAATTTTTAGGTTTACCGTTAGAGATATTCTTAGTAGGTTTATTATTTTTTTGATGTGGTAAAAATAAATATACTTTTTAGGTTTACCGTTGAAGATGTCTTAAAATAAATATTATTTGATAATGATATTGATCATGTCTAGAAACGATGAGGATGAACACCATCAGTGATGTGGCTTGTAGATTTGACTGGCTCTAAAAACTCTTGAGAAGAGAAGGAAATCTTCAATAAGTAGGTCAAGGAGGTCTCTATCGCAGCTACTCCAACAATCAAGTCAGAAAATAATGGTGGCACAAAGCAAAACAAGCAGCAATAAAGAAGAAAAGATGCATAGGTATGTGTGCACATAACTGTGCCAACGGAAAATGACCCCTTCTATAATGCCCCTCGCAATCTCCGCATTAATGAGGCATTATCCTGAAACTAATCAATTTGTCCCACATCATTATGCTTATACCACGTCCATCAATAACATCGGTATATAGGTGATGTCAGTATATATACACAGATACGATCCTCTAACCGGCTCATTTGTTGTATTAATAACAGTAACTAGGCTTTTAGGTAGGGAAGCCTCTTGGGCTGCTAACTAAAAGATGGGCTATTTATAGAGCCCATTTATATATGTCCTAACTGGGTTGTATTGATATCCTTAATGGAAATAAAGTTTTATAGGCGACCTAGCAACTCAACATTGGTTCTTTTAGGATTGTCCGATTGACAAAGCCGATTAGGAGAGTGGGAGGTTAAGGCCGGAAATGGGGCCCATAGGGAACCTATCCGACTGACAGGGTCAATCAGGAGTGAGGGAGGTTGAGTTCCGAGTGAGTATGACTTGGGCCAAGAGTAAAGTATTGGGATATTGAGAGATTGTCCGATCGGTAGGGCCAATTGGAAAAGTGGGAACAGAGGCCCCAACGAATCCGATCCAAGCCAAGAATGGGGCATTAGGGCACTGGGATATTGTTCGATTGATAGGGCAAATTAGGAGAATGAGAACATAACCCCAAGCAAGTTTGGTTCGAACCGTGAGTAAGACTCGCAGATAGCTTGTCCAATCGGCAAGGTCGATCGGGAAAGAGGGAAGTTGAATCTCGAGTGTACCTGGTTCACTCTGTAAGTACCCCCAAGGTAGTTTTGATGTGATCAACTAAGTCAGGTTAGGTCCTATTGGTATTTAACCCTTGTGTCTAAGTGTGCAAGAACTTAGGAGCACAGGAAGTCGAGAAAAATATGCCTATAGAAAATTAGATTGATTGTTTTTAGACTTTGTGTAGAAAGTGATTGTTGTTCCAATATCCAAGAAAGCCTAGTGTCTTGCCACAACCTGAAAGTCAATTATTGAAATAAGTATTTAATTAACTAACTGTTAAGCATTTAATAGTTATAAAAATACTTTAAATTATTTGTCAAATTTTTGATCATTTTAAGTTATTTTAGATAAGTTATGTTTTTGTGAAATTTTATCTAAATATTTTTTTCCTTTTTCGTTAGAAAACTCTTTATGAATTAATTATCAAAATGAAAATTTTTTAAATTTTGCCTAAAATTAAAGAAAATTTTTTTTCAGCCCTTGTTAATTTTTTTAAAGAGTTTTTTTTTTTATTTTGATTTTCCTTTAGACTTTTTATTTAACTTTTCCAAAGTCATTTTAAAAATATCCCATTGTTAATGTGATAAAAAAGGGGAGTAGTGAAGATAAGTCTAGGGGTAGGGCAGTACAAATTTTTAAGCTTTGTACTTGTAAATTTTTTGCACATTACTTGCAAATTCTTTTACTTATAAAAATTATAATTGTTATTTGTTTGCGGATTACCCTAACTTAACTTGGGTTTGCTCATATCAAAAAGGGAAAGATTATAAGTACCCTAAGATAATTTTGATATGATCAACTAAGTTAGGTTAGGTCTTGTTGGTATTTAATTCCTGTGTCTAAGTGTGCCGGAACTTAGGAGTGCAAGAAGTTGAGCGAAAGACATAGCTAGTGAAAAGGACAGCACGAAAGAGAGTCGACGGGCTCGGTGCGTCTAAGGGACGAAGTGCTGTGGAAGAGTACGCGGGCGGACGAGAAGGAGACGTGCGACATTTTCGAGGGACGAGAAATCGGAGCGGAAGTTTGCTCGAAGGCCGGAAGTTAGGTTTGGGTGAACCCTATTTTAGATAATCAAGAACACCCAAGCGGAGCCGGAGCTAGAGCGGAAGACTCGGACCCAAGCGAACGGATCCAGAGCTAGAACTCAGACCACAAGTTAATATGTGGTTAACTCTGGTCTGGGCTCTCAGAGTAGGTTTTTATCCGGAACACGACGTGACGCGTTTCGTTGCAAAGGGGTGTGTTCCATTGCGACGGGGATAAAAGTTTATCCCCTAGGCGCCTGAACCCTTCCAGGCATCTGGATCAGAGCTATAAATACAGTCCTGGTCCCAGAAAGTTAGAACAACACTTGTGATTGATTTCTTTTCAGTCTGGTTCTGTAATTGAGTGCTTTAATTGCTGTAAAGAGGCTTCTCCGCCTGAAGAAGAATTTAGTGCGCTTTTATCTTCTTTGGATTAACAATTTTCTCGGTTGTAATCAAGTAAATCTGTTGTGCCTCTTATTTCTAGTTTCTTATTTATTTTATGCAAGTGTTGATTCTTATTAAGCTGTAAAGTTCAAGGAAGATTTATTTTTTGTTGTAGGGTTATTTATCCCCCTCTAGCCGGCTGCTAAGGGTCTAACACGTTCTGACTGTGGTGTTCACAAAGAACCTATCCAATCAGTCGGGTCGATCGGGAAAGAGGGGCATTGAGCTCCGAGTGAATCCGGCCCACGTTGGAAATGGGGTTCACAGGGAACTTATCAGATCAATAGAATCGATCAAAAATATGGGGCACTACTAGATCAACCATTTAGCTTTCTAATCTTGTATGGACTTAGACCACCACCTATATTCATGGGGCCGGTACTAGGGGGCTGTTAAGATAGCGGATCTATTTTTTTTTAACTCTCTTTTTCTTTCCATCAAATCACAAAGAATCTTTTTTTTTTTCCATCTTCAGGGTTATAGTATCGCGGTAGGATATTCAGATTGTCACTCAAATATTTACGATTCAATTTCTAATTATGACATATTTATAAAAAAATTTCTTCTAAATAAAAAGAATAATCAAAAGATATTAAATTTCTAGACTGGTCGTTACATACGCCTCCTGATTTGTCCCCGAGCGCAATCAAACGAAAATCTCAATTTCCTACTCGCGGCCGTTTATCTGTGAATTACTGGTTCAGGACTAGGACCACCCAGGGACCATTTGTTATCCTCAATGAATGACGTCGGGCAAAAAGATTAGAGCGTGGTGTTTGTTCTGCGACGTCGAGTTCATCCACGTCATCTCATATGCTTAATCCTATCTCCAAGACGACACCGTCGACAAACTACTTGGTGGAGAAATATCGATCCACGTCCGCATCGTCGTCTCATCCGCCTCCTAATCATCCTCATCTACTCGATCTCATCAGCAAGTAGTCAGCTCTAATCGTCCTCATCGAGGATTTGCAGGAGAGGAGCGCAAGCCCATACCTCTGCTCCGGCCAAATTGTGTCTTTCAAGTATGTTTTCTATTTTTTTTTCCTGAAGAAAAAAGTCGTTTTTGCCTTCTTCCACTTGTTTTCCTTTAAAAAATAAATATGGTGGTTTATCTATCGGGATGTGGCCAGCGTTGATTAGAAAGGTAAAGGTTGGTAATTCACGGTTTAGTGGAGGAATCGACCTTGGATTTCGGGAATTAAATTTTTGCGAGGGTTGGTCTGCAACTCGATTCTTGAGCAAGCTAGGTATAATGGATTTGCGAACTTTTTTATAATTCAAACTTTGTGAGGTCGTTAGATGATGTCTATATTTCAGTTCGCAAGGTGTCCTGATATTCTTTTTGGAGATTCACTTGAGATTGCTTCCAAGGAAATACTAGTCATATAGAGAGATTCAAGAAATTGGGAAACTTGAGAAGCGGTGGTTTAATTAGGCTGGTTACAGTTGAGAGCCAAGCAGGGCTGTTGAAGTGTTGACAGCTCTTCTACACAGTTGCATGTGCAAAATTCCATTATTTTTTCCATGGAAAGTTTTTGATTTTGTTAGTTGAAATCAGATTCTAGTTCAGGGAATATTAAACGTGTTTAACATAATTGAAAGTGATTTAAATGATCTAGTGTTGCTGTTGATATTGAAAAAAAAAAAAAACATGTTTGATGCCATAGAAGATCCCTAATCGCCATCGTGAACAAGCCATTGTATGGTTATTCTCGATGATGAAAAGCCTTTACCATCTGACTAGAACGATTTTGTTGCTACATATCCTGGATTGGGACGTCTGCCAACATTACATTGTTGGGGGTATAAGATATGCTAACTAGTGTTAGCAAACTAATAAAAATGATCTCAACATATGCCAATAGAAGTATTCAAAATTTGATGACAATCTAGTTGCTACACATATGGATGGATGCTGACAAATAAACCATTGTTTTGCTTCTCTACAGGTAACCATGGATTCAAGATTAAATTTTTTAGTCCTTATGCTGGTTATCAGCTTTGCCTGTGCAAATGCCAGGAGTTTAGCTAGCTTGGATGTGTTCGGTGAGCTTTTTTTGTCTTTCGAAATGAACATTATGTTCTCTACATATTTGATACATTATGGAAGGATATTTCTGAACTCTAATTGATTTGATACACTGTTGTTCCATGGGCCATGTTTGATATGGTATCCGCGTATTAGAAGTGGAAACATATGTTGTTGGAAATATTTTCTAGCTCACTTAATTGTCCTTTAGTTTTTAAATCACAAATGTGTTGGCTTATGTAGCAAATAAAGTATTAAAATTAAATGCAGCGGAAAAGAAATCCACCAGAGATTCATGCGAATTCAGGTTATATCGTTGGTTTGGAAATAATCTTACCTCTTGATGCGTAAAACTCTTTTGCGTATTTGGAGAGTCTGATCGATCTCAGCATGATCAGTACATTCACACCTTTAGGTGTATCCACATGAGCACAACCGTCACCCGTCTCACTAGCACAATTGGAGAATCATGATCTATTACCTGTAGAGCTAGCTACCATGCATATATATAAGTTTAAATAAAACCTAACTTTAGTGTTTTCTTATCAGATAAGATATGTTCGCAACCACAAGTCTTATTTAATAAGACTTTATCTAATAATGTGGCCAAGTCTTATTTAATAAGACTTATGGTCAAATCATATCTACTAAGATATTATCTAATAATGTGGGGGGTTTAGGTTTATTTGAAAAATCCAAATAAATATTAGATTAACCATTAATCCAATAACTTCAAGATCCAATTAGATTAACCCGGTAATCCAATAAGATCCAATTAGATTAATGTGGGGCTTTGATTGTATTCCCAACAAAATATATATAAAATAAAAATTGATATAAAATTTTATTAAACATGTTAGATGGTAAGAAAGCACTACTTTAATTCTAATCTCTTTTTGACAATGTTTGTTTTAGTATAAAATTATCTAAATATGAAGAATCTGCATGCACTTGCTGAACTCATTTTGTGTTCTTCAGTTGTGCAGGTTGATAATGAGATTCAAAGTGAAAGTCATATTGTGAGGAATGAAAAGTTATGCACTCTATGCAAAGAATTTGCATCTCAAGCTTTATATTATCTTGGTGAAAATGAGACACAGACTCAAGTTACCGATATACTTCACAAAGCATGTTCCAAACTGCATTCTTTGGAACAACAGGCGTGTTACCTTTTGTATTGGAAGTAACCTTTAATTGCAAATTGCGATTGTGATGAAATTCTTATTCCTTGCTCATTGGCATCATTTTTTGGGCAGTGTGTCACACTGGTAGATTACTATGCACCACTGTTTTTCTTAGAAGTTTCGAAGACGAGCCCAGAGGAGTTCTGTGATAAGGTGAACCTCTGTGATAGCAATGCCCAAGTGAGTTTGCCAAAGCATGACAATGCCTGCACACTTTGCCAAGATATCCTCGGGGAGGTTCTTTCCAAATTGCAAGATCCTGACACCGAGGTAGTAATAAATCCACTGCATTCTAAGACGAACTTTTGTTCTTGCTTCTGGTGAAATACTTTACACATTTACCTGTGGAAATTCTTCAGCTTGAGGTGATCGAGATACTTCTGAAAGGATGCAATAAGATGGAAAATTTTGTTCAAAAGGTATGGTTATTCCATGGGGCCATGGCGGACAGAAGCATCTGAACTTTTCCTTGTCAAATTTAAATTATAGATTCAGGATTATATATGCACGAGTGATTTTTTTTAAGACGATCGTTTAATTTTGATGCAGTGCAAGAAACTGGTCTTCCAATATGGACCGCTGATCCTGGCCAATGCCGAGAAGCTCCTCGAGAAAACTGATCTTTGCACTTCTATCCATGCGTGCAAGACGAGTCAACAAGTTGCAGAAACCATTCTCGCCAGTGCGTAAAGGATTGGACATAATTTAGCGCGTAGTTGTCACTTTTCGCTGTTATTTTGCAATGATCTTATATCTTTGGTGCCCAGTAAATTGCATATTAGCCTTCACTTCCACTATACATTGATGCACTTGATCATGTAATCAATTGGCCATCAAATGGGCTTTGGATAGTTGATATATGTATTATAGTGTGCAATTGTCTATTTCAACATATGCAATGTTTCCGTGTGACAGAACTTTTGTACAAATGTTCCACATCTGATTGCTAAATCAAAACAAATGTTTGAGTGCAGCGGTAGGATGGCATTTCAATTGGGAATTAGGTAGGCAGGTGAATTTGTTGTTGGTTGGAGGTTCCTAAACATCATAAGTTCGTTGCACCAACCATTGCAAAATGAACCTCTACCTTAAATCCTTCTTCTGATAGCTTAATTTTCTTTTTATTATTTTCGGAGGTTCACATTGATATTAATCAGTGGTTCTTATAATAATGGACACCGTTCATTATAGTTTTACTATGACTCTGGAAAATATCAAAAAATTGTTGTACCACTTTCCCCAAAATCTCGTCATATACATGTTCATATAATTCGATATAAAGGATAAGAAAAACTTGTAATCGTTATTCGTTATAATAAATTCACTAAAGTTTTGATAATTTAGATAGGTTTTTTCCCCCCTGTTTTTCTGAAACGAATAACGACAAGAAACCTAGAGAATCTCTCTTTTGCCCATGAAACTAGAGGTCATTGATGGTGTGCTTTTTATATTCATAACAACCTCAATAGTGAAATAGGCTCCAGGGTTAAACCTTTGATAGCTTCGGCCAGTACTCTATAAAGATTCTAATTAAGTGGCCCATTGAAAAAAAAAAAAAAAAAAAATCAAATGCACTGCGTTTGGAGAATCTGCAACAACTATTTAAA
Organism: Zingiber officinale; assembly: GCF_018446385.1. Lineage (NCBI taxonomy): Eukaryota > Viridiplantae > Streptophyta > Magnoliopsida > Zingiberales > Zingiberaceae > Zingiber > Zingiber officinale. The sequence continues at coordinate 11,667,355 of NC_056001.1, read as the reverse complement.
TTTTTTCCAAGCATCATCTATCTTTAGAAAACATTAAAAGAAAAAAAAAGGAAAATTAGATACAACAATTGATAGTAATTACTAAATTAAAGAAGGGACAAAATAAATTTAAATAGTGAAAAACAACCGTACTCTTTATTGATAATGTACCAAAAACTTAATAAAACCTGATGTTAGATATGTTTTTATATAGAAGTAGGAATGAAATCCGATCATAAAATAGCACTTCTAGATCTAATCATAACTACACATTTATTCAAAGTCTATCCAAGACATAAAGATCTATTTTATCGTGATTTTTTACTTAATTTAATTAATACAATATAGTCTACCTTAAACCAAGTCACAAAAGGTTAGCTATTCCAATCGCCGTTTTCAACATGAGAAAAGTCTGTCTTCATCGGTTTAGTAAAGATACATGCAACTTGACATTCATTGGGTAATACTCGATGTTGATTTATTTTTCTCCAATCCACTATATGATTTTATGATACTTGATATTTATGTGCTTGAAGCAACCATGAAAGATTGAATTCTTGGATAATGCAATTATTGACTTGATATCAAAGAAAACTATTGTAGAATCATCTTGTTTGTGTTGTAGAAACACTAAAATTTTTCTTAGTCAAATTGCTTATGTAGTACAATTTGTTGTCTCATTATAGTTTGCTTGTTGTTGAAAGTGCTATCACCTACTGCTTATTTAGAACACCAAGAAAATATAGTTGAACCTAGATGGAAAGTATATCATGATGTACTCTTTCGAGTCTCAACATCTTTAGCCAATATATCCAACAAGTTCTACAATTTTTTTTAGTAAAATAAAAAAAAATCCATCATTAATTGTACCTTCGACGTATATTAGAATTTGTTTTGTTGTGCCCAATGTGATTCCTTTGATTTCTCCATAAACCTACTAAGTACTCCAACTCCAAAAGAAATATCTGACCTCGTAGCAACCAAATATCCTAGATTCCCAATCAAACTTTTATAAGTTGTAACATCCATACTCTTACTAATTTCATCTCTAGACAACTTCATATTTTCAATCACGGGAATAAAAATTAGCTTGGAGCACTCCATTCTAATAGTGTTAAGTCTTCTTCATAACTTGAATCATCAACTAAGAGATCACAACGTAAGTGTCAAAATAGTTCAGTTGTAGATTATGTATTGAGTAATGATAATGACTTATCGTGAAAAAATTATTCAATTTACTATTTTTGCATATTGTGATCCTATATCTTTTGATGATGCTACTACAAAAACTCATTAGCCGAAGCCAACGGATAAGGAAATTCATGCCATTAAAACAAATGGTACTTGGGAGTTGAATGAATTACCTCTAAGAAAAAAATCAATTGGAATAAAGTGGGTTTACAAGATAAAGTATAAGTCAATTGGTGAAATTGACCATTTTAAAGTGAGGCTGGTTGCAAAGGGTTACAAGTAAAAAATAGGTATTAATTATTTTGAAGTTTTTGCTCTTATAAATAGACTTGATACAGTTTGCATGCTTACTTCACTTACTGTTTAAAATAATTGAAAATTGTATCAAATGAATGTGAAGTCTACTTTTTTTAATGACTTCTTGGAAGAAGAAATATATGTTGAACAACTTGCTTGATATGTGACGAAAGGGGAAGAGAATAAGGGTTGCAGATTAAAAAAAAACTCTATATGGTTTAAAACAAGCACAAAAAGTATAGTATAGTTGTATTGATTCTTACTTTGTTGAAAATGATTTTCCGAGATCTCCTTATGAGCATGCTTTGTATGTTACATATACTAATTTTAGTGATACACTCATAGTATGTCTTTATGTTGATGATATGATTCTTCCCGGAAATAACTTAAAGTTAATCATAGAATTCAGGGAGGCTTTGGTTAGTAAATTTGAAATGGTAGATATGGACCTAATGAGCTATTTCTTGGGACATGTAGCTATTCAGATGGATGACAGGATTTTTGTATGACAAAAGAAATATGCTTCTGATATTTTGAAAAGATTTAGAATGGAGTGCTCTAAGCTAATTTTTACTCCCGTGATTGAAAAGATAAAGTTGTCCAAAGATGAAATTGGTAAGAGCATGGATGTTACAGCTTATAAAAGCTTGATTATGAATCTAAGATATTTGATTGCAACAAGGCTAGATATTTCTTTTGGAGTTGGAGTACTTAGTAGGTTTGTGGAGAAACCAAAAGAATCACATCGGGTTGCAGCAAAGCGAATTCTAAGATACGTCAAAGATACAATTAATGATGTAATTTCCACTATGCACAAATATGAATAAACAAGCTTTAACTGCTTCATGGCTCCATTACTTTTCTACAAGAAAAGGTTCTCTATGCTTGTTCGCAATTAAACAAGTCTCACAAATACGGTTAAGTTTCTCAAAATAAGGTAACTCAAAAATAAGCTTCTTTTTTGTTAAATAATTTAACCTTGAAAAATGAAAGTACCCAAAACACATATGTCATAATCAATTTGTAGGATCGTAGGCATGTGAGAGGAAGACGGAGGGTGAATCACGTGTGTTTTTAAGAATAGAGTATTTTTGACAATTTTAAAGTAGTGCAGTGGAAAAACTAAGTATGAAAGCGAAATAGAACACTCGGTCAATTATTTAGTTCGGAGCCTTCGACGACTCTTATTCCAAGACCCACGATCCCTTGGACCGTATCGATGAGCAATCCACTAAATTCCCTTCCAAAACTACCAGAAAAGTAATCTGAATACAAAGATGAAGAAAAGTGTAATAACCCTACACTTCCCCTATATGACAATTAAAATAAATTAAATGCAATTCATAACCCAATACAAAGAACGAGGAAGCTAAAGTGAGCTCAAGTATTGGGCGGAACAGTGTCGTAGCAGGATTATAGCGTTGTAGACGTCTGAGAGCAACATAGAGTAAGCGTAGAAGTTCTGTCCAAAGCACTGTTCAGCAGCTTCTTTTATAAATGATATGAGGCGCCTCCTTCCCTTGGAGGTACCTCCGGTTAATATGATCCTCACCGAAGACAACGACTCTTATTCACACAGAGGTGCCTCCTTCCCACTGGAGGTGCCTTGGTTCGCCGAGACTCTATCCTTATTGGCCATAGTCCTTATCTAGGCGGGGAGGTGCCTCCTTCCACCTGAGGCGCCTTTGCGCCCCCATCGCAGGGCCTTCGGCCAACTTCTCCAAGGCACCTCCAATCCAACCGAGGTGCCTCAGGTGAATAATATTTGAGACTTCATTTGATTCTAACTCTTGCTGAGACATATTAGTGCGTTAAAAAAAAAATATAACCTACAAAATAGAGTTAGCACATTTAACATAATATAATTATTAATTAGATTATGTCTTCCCAAGACTAACATTTAGTCATGGTCTCAGCTCAGACTTCCAAATAGATCTAAGCTGGACTAGCGCTTAAAGTCCTTAATTGGGACTCGTCCTCACTAGATCACTCTCATCCAATAACTTACCTCACTTACCATACATAATCGCTTGACTATCTTTTGACCCACAAGGTCTTCCTGCGAGTTGTCAGGTTTGCAGATCCAACTTGACTTTGGCCAGCTATTAGGTCCTGCGGACCCAGCCGGACTTCTCGCCAGATATTAGGTCCTCTAGATTTGTCTGGACTTTTCACCAGCTATCAGGTCTAACAGACCTAGCTGGATTTCAGCCTAATGGCATGCCCACTAGACCCGTCAAGTCCAGCATACTTGCTAAGAACATTAAATCATATGAAACTTAACTTTAACCATTTGTCATTTATCAAAACATAAGTTTGACCATTGGTGGCAATTGCACCAACAATATCTCTTCTTTTGATATAATGATAACCTGAGTTAAAATTAGAAAATAATTGCAAGAAAAAAATATGATTATGATTTAAGAGAATACTATTGGTTTAACTTTTTATTTATTTTCTTAATCATTTTAGGGTTTAAGATTTTCATAGAAATTCTTTTTTTTTCCTTACTTAAACCTTACTCCCCTTTGGCATTCAGGAAGAATAGATATGTAAATAAGTTCCATCAAAGTGTTCTAAAGGTGTAAAACATGTAAATAAACCACTAAAGGTATTCAGGTCTATTTTAGAGAGGGGTTAAAAAGATTCCAAAATATATTTTCTAAACCTTATTATTTACAAAAGTTAATTTCAAAATTATTTATAAGCTTTGCCAAAAACACTTGGCTAAAATTTTTAAAAAGTTTTAAAGACAATAATTATTTTGCAAGTATAAACTTTTCAAAAAATTTGCAAGCACTTTTCAAATATAAAGCACTTTTCAAAATAAATCTTCAATCATTTTTCACAACATTTTGTAAGTATTTTAAAAATAGATTTTTTAAAGTAATTTTGAAGCAAGTTTTGAAGGAATTTTGTCAACACATTTTAAAAAAATATTTCAAGTATTTTCAGAAACATTTTGCAAGTATTTAAAATAGGGTTTTCAAAGAAATTGTTACAAAATGCTTTTCTAGCTATTTTCAAATAAGTTTTTCAAGCAATTCTCAAAGTATTTTTCAAAGTAATTTTTTAACCCATTTAAAAAAAATCCAAGTAATATTCATAAATGCTTGGAAAATAATTTTCAAAATACTTTTTAAAATATTACAAAATAAGTAATTTTTAAAGCAATAATTTTTCAAGGAAACAGGTTTCAAAAGTCTACAAATATTTTTAAAATTTTTTGAGAACATCTAAAAAATTTCAAAGTAATTTTAATCAGTTTTCAAAATAGATCCTCCTCCTTAACCTGATATTATTTTTAAAATAATCATCTAAAAATTTATCCCTAAATGTGTAACCTTTAGTTACTAACTAACTACCAGAAGATAATAGTGTTCATTTGGTTAGTCATGTTAAGTAGATTTATCCAGTTAGTTATTCACTTAGAAGGTGTAGGTTCCGTGCGACCAACAAAGGGGGGGGATTGTTCTAAAAAAAGTATCCCCTTCTCAAAACTTACAACTTTGATTAAAACAACACTTTAATAAAAGAAACTAAAATGTATAAAATAAGTACGAGACACAAACTATTTACTTGATTTGTAACCGGGGAGGTTGTTAATCCAAGGCAAATGAAGCTCAACTAATCGACTCCTTCTTTGACACAAGTCAGAGGGGGAGAAGCCTCGTACAAAACTTTGAAAGCACAGACTTTGAAGAATATTAGAGTGAAATAACTCAAATACAAAAAAGTGTTGTATAAATGAAAAGCACCAAGGCTCCTTTTATAGGCTCACCGGCCGAAGTAACCTTTTGCTGACGTGGCACAGTCCAGGCGCCCCAACAAGGCAAATTCTATCTCCACGCAATGGTTACGTAACGGTAAAGTGATAAGAATTTATCCACTCCCGTGCTCCCGGACCTCTATTGACATGGCCTCAGCGATGATCCACAACAATGAGTGCCTCTTTAACACCAAACTGGTCCAAGCGCCAGGACCAGCTCCGGGCGCTCGGACAAGGGTCAACTTCAGAGTTGACTTTTTGTCCTGTCTTTCGCTCCGATAACTTGGGTGATGCTCCGACCTTCTAGAGTTGAGCTCACCCGAACCCAATTCCGGCCATCTTCTCAAGTGGGATTCCACTCTGACTTCTTGTCCATTGGAAGTGTCATGCGCGTCCTTCTCGCTCCAATGACGTACTTTTCTACAGCTTCTCGTCCCTCAGATGCACCGAGCCCGTCGACTCGATTCTCATTCTATCCTTCTCGTCTACCGCGTCTTCCGCTCAACTTCTTATGTTCCTAAGTCCATGCATACTTAGACGCAAGACATCAAATAACACAAGGCCTAACTTGACTTAGTTGATCACATCAAAACTAACACGGAGTACTTACAGAAGGATTACCTAACTTGACCAATATATTTTGATATTTAATGCCTAGACTTATATTGATGCACTGAAATAAGCATATGAAGTCTAGATAATATACTATGCATCTCACATCATTCTATGTTCTTGAATTCACAAGCAAGGTAGTCCTAATGTGCTTGTAAGATGTTGGCTGCCTAAAAACTATAGGATCATGCTATCTAAGGGAAAGCTTAGGCTATGTCCATAACAAATTTTGAAGAACTACAAAAATGGGGATTTTAAAGTAAAAGTAAAAAATAGGAGTAGCCTAGAAGTTGAAAATTGCTTGCTAATAAAGAAAATGTAAAAGATTGAGTTTTAATCTATCATGCACATTCCTAACCGTCAGTGTGAATTGCTAAATTCGAATTCAGAGAGCGGCTTAGTAAATATGTCAGGTATATTTGACTTGTACTCAATGTAGTTGAGTTGAATGTCTCCTTTAGCAACATGATCCCTGATAAAGTGATGTTTAATTTCAATGTGTTTGGTTCTTGACTGATGCATTAGATTTTTGGTTAGGTCGATTGAGCTGATGTTATCAATAAATCTTTTTACATTTTTATAGTTTAGATTGAAGTCTTTTAAAGTGTGCATCATCCATAATAATTGGGCTACACACTAACCCATTGCTATACATTCTGTTTCAGTAGTAGATAAAACAACACAATATTATTTTCTACTAAATCAGCTGAAAAGTGATGGTTCAAGGAGTTGGCATCCGCCACTTATACTTTTTTTTATCTAACTTACAGTCGACATAATCTGAGTCAGAATAATATATAAGTTCAAAACTAGGTGTTCTAGGGTACCAAATTCCTACATTGGGTGTGCCTTTTAAATATCTAAAGATTCTTTTTACATTAGTTAGGTGAGATTCGTTAGCACAGATTTGATATCTGCCACATATACTAACTGCAAATAAAATATCATGTCGACTTATAATTAAGTATAGCATACTACCTATGATACTTCTATTATATTTTAGATTTACTAGTTTTTCATTTAGATCACTATCTAAAGTTATGTTTATTATCATTGGTGCTTTTATTTCTTTAAAATTTTTCATTCTAAATTTTTTAAGTAATTCTTTTGTGTATTTTTGTTGGTAAACATAATTTCCTTCATTTGTTTATTTAATTTATTAATCTAAGAAATATGTTAATTTTCCTACTAAGCTTATTTCAAATTCTTGTTCCCTTAGGGTAATAAATTCTTGTAAAAATTTTGAGTTGTTAATGCAAAAATTATATCATCTATATATATATATATATACTTGGACTATAAAAATATCTTGCTTAAGGGTTTTCACAAGAAGAGTTGGATCAACTTGACCTTTGTTGAATTCTTTAGAAATTAAATAAGAGGTTAACCTTTCATACCATGGCCAAGGTACTTGTTTAAGACCATACAATGCTTTCTTTAGTCTAAACACATGGTCAAGATGATCTAAACTCTCGAAACCAGGTGGTTGACATACATACGTTTCTTCTTTAATTAGCCCATTTAAGAAACTAGATTTAATATCCATTTGGTAAATTTTAAATCCTTTATGGGTTGCATAACTTAGTAGCATTATAATAGACTCAAGTCTAGCTACTGGACATAAGTTTCATTATAGTCAAGTTCCTCTACTTGACTAAATCCTTTAGCTATTAATCTAACTTTGTTTCTAAGGATTTTCCCTTTTTCATTTAGTTTATTTCTAAAACCCCACTTTGTTTCTATAACCTTTTTAACTTTGAGTAATGGTACTAAGTCCCAGACTTCATTTCTTTCAAATTGAGTCAATTCTTCTTGCATAGCTATATCCAGTCTTGGTCAAGTAAGGATTCTTCTATAATTTTAGGTTTAATATTATAAATTAAGGTAATTTGACTTAAGTTTCTAAAGGTTGATCTAGTTTAAATCCTTAGATCTGGGTCACCTATTATTTGGTCAACTGGATGGTCTGGGCTAATTCTTATTGTTTTAGACTCAGTTTATATTGATTTTCTTCTAGGTGAGTCAATTCATTTTCTTATTTTTCTATTTAATTTAGGGTTTCACTATTTCCCTCTTTATCAAAGCTAGATCTGACAAAGTCTATTGGTTCAAATTGAGACTGACTTTGGTCAGGTTCTTTAGGATGGGAGGTTTCATCAAATTTTATATTTATGATTTCCTCAATTTTTAGGATACTTTTGTTGTAAATTCGGTAGGCTTTTCTATTTAGTGAGTACCCTACAAAGATTCTATTTTTAATGTAAATTTTTCTAAGTATTCTCTCGTATTTAAGATATAACATTACATCCAAATACCTTAAAATAATTAATGTTGGATTTTTTTTATCGTGATAAATTTCATAGGGAGTTTTATTATGTATTTTGTGTATCATTGTTCTATTTTGGACATACATAGCTAGTTGTACTCACAGCTTCAGCCTAGAGGTATTTGGGTAATTGATATTCATGAAGCATTATTCTAGTAACTTTTTGTAGGGTCCTATTTTTTCTTTCAACTACTCCATTTTATTGAGGTGTTTTAGGACATGAAAATTCTTGGTGATAGCCATTTTCTAAATAAAATTTTGTAAATTTATGGTTTTTAAATTCTCTACCATTATCGCTCCTAATTCTTTTGATTTTTAATTCTCTCCATTTTCAGTTTATTTATAAAAATTACTAAATATTTCATCTTTGTTTCTTAAGAATTTTACTCAATTAAATCTTGAATAATCATCAATTATTACTAATAAATATAGGCTATCATTAATTGATTTAACTCCGTATGAGTCAAATAAATCTAAATATAGTAATTATAGCATAGAATTTATTTGAGTTTAATTAGTCAGTTTGTGAGTTTATTTGGTTTGTTTTCCTTATTGGCAAGAATTACAAATAGTTGGCTCAAGGTTAGGTAATTTTGATAAAGCTCTAACTAAGCCATTTAATGTTGTGATATTCCTAAAGTGAGTGTGGGACTGTGTTCTATGCCATAGTCAAATTTCTTCTTTTTGTGTCAAGTGGCATTTAAGTGAGGAGTTGACTAGTGATCCGGCGGTAAGAGCAGGGGACCCCCTTTCCGGGGAGTCAACGCCACATGGAAGTCAGAGGGCCAGGTGGTCGATCGGATAAGGATGAACCGACCTGACGACCGAGAAAAGGTGGGATCGATCGGCCAACCGGAGAAGAGGGGCTGACTGCCCAGCCGGCCGACCGGTGTCTAACTGATGGCAAAAGGCGCCCCGGCGGGAGTCGGGGTTCCGTCGCTCGTTGAACAGGATCGAAGGGCCGAGCGGATGGCACGCTCAACCGAAGACATAAGGTAGCATACTGCGAACAGTCTCCATAGAACACATTACCGAGAATCTCCCAAGTATACCACTATGTATGACCGACCGGACGTGAGGTGAGTGCTGGCCGGCCGGACGCCCGGCATGGAGTAAGGAGAAAAGGATAAGGAACATCTTCTGACAGCGGGCATGCTCTATGACCAAGTCATACTCCAAATCTTACGACAAGGGGTTCCGCTGTCCCATCGAAGACGTGCTTGGACTGTAGCAGTATGGTGTCAGGCAAGCTTTCTGACAAGCCCTTACTGAGGTATGGGCTGGGGACACGTATTCGCCTCGGTATGTGTGCATGAGCTCCTTCCCAGCTCTATATAAGGAGCTTCGCACTTCACCGGAGGTACGCCTTCTTGCAGATTCGGAGCTATTTCTTTGCTGTCCACTTGCCTGACTTGAGCGTCGGAGGGTCGTCGCCGGGAACCACTTCCCGGCTCGACTTACTTGCAGGTTCACCGGAGGTCCTTACGACCAGTTGTAGATCTACGTCAGCCACTCGGAGAGCGCCACGTGCCCAGCGTCCGTTGATTCAGCTTTCGGATAGGATCAATTTGGTGCCGTCTGTGGGAACGCTCCTGAATCCGATCTGAAGCAATGGATGAGGCGGAACGACCGCACTCGGTGATGCTCTCCACAGAGGAGCTCGACGCTTTGATCGAGACAAGAGCAGCTAAGCTTGTGGAACAAAGATAAAAGTCGCAAGCCGAGCGGATTGAGCAGCAAGCGACGTCAGCATCAGGTGGCCGAGCGGAAGCACCGCCGGCCACAGTTCCATTCCATCGAGCCCTCTTTCGCACTCCGGAAGTCACAGCAGTTAATCGTGATCGAGGATCTTCATCAGATGAAGTACCAAGACGAGATAGCAGAAAAGGCAAGGCTCCCCGAGCGGATGCCTCGCCCGAACGGATCAACCGTCAATTCTCAGAGGCCATCCTGCGGGACCCTCTACTGAAGCACTATGTGCCCCCGGTGATCGGTGAATACAATGGAACCAACGACCCGGATGATCATTTGGGTAAGTTCGACAACACCGCTACCCTTCATCAGTACACAGATGGAGTGAAGTGTCGAGTTTTTCTTACCACCCTCTCGGGATCGGCTCAACGGTGGTTTCGGAGGCTTCCGGATGGATCCATCACAAGTTTTAAAGACTTCCGAATGGCCTTCCTTCACCACTTTGCAAGCAGTCGGCATTATCAGAAGACTAGTGTCAGTCTGTTTGCCATCAAACAAGAAGCCCACGAGTCGCTTCGAGCCTATATCCAGCGGTTCAATAGGGTGGCCATGGATATCCCTACGGCCACCTAGGAGACTATGATGAATGCCTTCACACAAGGCCTCGTGGACGGGGATTTCTTCTGATCACTCATTCGGAAGCCTCCCCGAGACTACGACCATATGCTACATCGGGCCAACGAATACATCAACGTGGAGGAAGCCCAAGCGGCCCGAAGAAAGGAAACTCCAACCGAGCGGGCTCCCCATGCCGAGCGGAAGTCGCACACTGCTCATCAGCCGCCCAGAGGACCGAGGGCCGAAGCAATCCGCTCCCCCCATGCTAGGTCCCATGTACAAGAAGTGGCTGCAGAGCGGCCCAGACCGAAGAAAAAGGCATGGACCCCTATGTTTTGCTCATTCCACCGGACGGACACGCATAACACAAGAGATTGCCGGAGTCTTCCCTTGATCGCTCATCCCGTTCCCTGGAGCGGCGACCGTCGATCGCCATCATCCGACAGGCGACAGAGAACTCATGAAGCCGATCGGACGATATCCGATCGCCGACAAAGACAGACTCCCGAGCAGCATCATACTCCCAGGCGTGAGAATCTCCGGATGTCTAGGGAGCGGCCTTGGCCGTCCGCTCGGGAAGAAGAAAATCGAAACAACACTTCCCGAGGCGAAATCAACATTATAGCTGGTGGGCCGACCGGAGGAGACTCTAACCGAGCGAGGAAGGCCAGCGTCAGGCAACTCTAGATCCATGCGGTCGGCTGCAGCCAAGAAAAGGCGAGCAGACCCGAAATCAGTTTCGGGCCCAAGGACTTGGAGGGAGTCGAAGTACCACATGACGACGCTCTCCTCATCAAAGCGTAATAGTCAACTACACTATTCACTGCGTTTTCATTGACACAGGAAGCTCGGTCAATATTATCTTCAAAAAGGCTTTCGACCAACTACAAATTGATCGAGCCGAGCTGCTGCCCATGACAACCCCCCTCTATGGGTTTACGGGCAATGAAGTACTGCCGGTCGGACAGATCCGGTTGGCCATTTCACTGGGAGAGGAGCCGCTCAGAAGGACGCAGACTGCAAACTTCGTGGTGGTAGATTCTCCATCAGCATACAACGTAATCTTGGGACGACCGGCTCTCAGTGAATTCTGAGCGGCCGTCTCCACCTTCTACCAGAAAATCAAGTTCCCAGTCGAAGACAAAGTGGGAGAAGTACGAGGAGATCAGCTGGCAGCTCGGCGATGCTACGTCGAGATGGTACGAGCAGAAGCCAATTCTGCTCGGAAGGTGCCCCGGATTGAGGTAAACGCCATAATTGAAAAACCTCCCTCTTTGGTGTATGAAGAAAATGAGGAAGTGTAGATTCACCCGACCCGACCAGAGGCCACCACGTTCGTTGCGGCTGATCTGGAGGCGAGCCAGCAAGAGGAAGTGATCAAATGCCTCCAGAGAAACTGTGATGTCTTCGTCTGGTCGACGCACGAGCTGCCCAGAATTTCGCCGAGCATAGCGCAGCACGAGCTACATGTCCGACCGGACGCTCGGCCGGTGAAGCAAAGAAAAAGGGATTTCAGCATTGAACAGAATGCCATCATCCGAGCATAGGTTGAGAAGCTCCTGGAGGCCGGCCATATACGCGAGGTTCAGTTCCCGAGCTGGCTGGCGAAAGTAGTATTAGTCTCTAAGCCGGGCAACAAGTGGAGAGTGTGCATAGATTTTCGGGATCTCAACAAAGCTTGCCCGAAGGATTTTTATCCTCTGCCTCGGATCGATCAACTGGTGGACTCGACAGCTGGCTGCGAGTTGATATGTATGCTCGACGCTTATCAAGGCTATCATCAAGTGTCGCTTGCCCGAGAAGATCAGGAGAAAGTTAGCTTCGTTACAGCCGACGGTACTTACTGCTACAACGTGATGTCGTTCGGACTGAAGAACGCTGGAGCAACTTACCAGCGCTTGATGAACAAAGTGTTCAAGGAGCAGATCGAACGCAATTTGGAAGTATACGTGGACGATATTCTCATCAAATCCGTCCGATCGGCAGATCTCTTGAAAGACATGGAGGAGACTTTCCGAACGCTGAGGAGGTATGGAGTTAAGCTGAACCCTCAGAAGTGTCTGTTCGGAGCAAAAGGCGGGCGTTTCTTGGGATACATAGTGACCGAGCGGGGCATCGAGGTAAATCCCAGCAAAGTGAAAGCATTACAAGATATGCCGCACCCAAGAAATCAGAGAGAAGTGCAGCGCTTGACCGGTCGGATAACTGCTTTGTCCAGATTCATCTCCAAGACAGCCGACCGGAGTACCTTTTTTCAAAATCTTGCGCAAAGCCACTAAGTTTCACTGGGACGAAGAATGCGATCGGGCGTTCGAAGATCTGAAAACATACTTGAACTCTCTGCCTGTGCTAGCCTAGCCAGCTATGGGTGAGCCACTTTGTATCTATTTATCTTCAATTGAGCAGGCAGTCGGCTCGGCACTAGTAAGGGCGAGCGGAGAAGAACCCGTATATTTTCTAAGCCATATTTTAAAAGATGCTGAATCTCGCTACACTGGGCTCGAGAAACTGGCTTTCGCTTTGGTCCTCGCCGCTCGGCGCCTCCGTCCCTATTTCTTGGCTCATACTATCATTGTCCGGACGAATAGTCCATTGGGAAGAGTACTGTTGAATCCAGAAGCGTCTGGACGGCTCATCAAATGGACCACGGAGTTGAGCGAATTCGACATTCGATATCAACCCCGCTCGGCGATAAAGGCGCAGTCCTTGGCAGATTTTATCACTGAAGTGCAAAGGCCAGAGCCCGAAGCTATGTGGAAATTATTTGTGGACGGATCGTCCACTCGGCTCGGGAGCGGAATTGGCGTGTTATTGCTTTCTCCTCAAGAAGAAAAGATGCACTTATCCGTCCGGCTGGATTATAGAGCTACAAATAACGAAGCGGAGTATGAAGCCCTTATAGCAGGCTTACAGGCCGCCCGGCATGTGGGAGCCGGACGGGTGACGCTACATTCAGACTCTCAGTTGGCCGCTCAGCAGCTCTCTGATACTTTTGAGATTAACAACGCTCAGTTCAAACTCTACGCTGAAGCCTTTGATAAGCTTAAAGCCAATTTCAGAGAGGTCATTATCCAGAAGATACCTAAAGCGGAAAACCAGGCGGCAGATGAGTTGGCCAAACTAGCAAGTTCAATAACGCCGGTCGTCATCCAACAGCCAGTTGAACAAGTATCTTTGGTGGCACATGTCGACCGGATGGAGGGCCTCGCGTTTCCAAGCGAAATGAGGACAACCATCATAGAGTTTCTGCGCTCGGGCGCGACACCGTTCGATCGGGATGCTGCCCAACTGTTAAGAAGCAGAGCCGGTCGGTTCACACTCATTGGAGACCAACTCTACAAGAAGGCTTTCTCTCGCCCGTTGTTGAAATGCGTGAGCTCGGAAGACGCGGTGTACATCCTCCAAGAAGTGCACCAAGGATCGTGCGGAGGGCATCCGGGCGGACGATCGCTGGCTAAGAAGATCCTGCTGGCCGGATACTTTTGGCCAACTTTGCAAGCAGACGCCGCTCGGACCGTTGCAACGTGCCTTTCTTTCCAAAAGTACCATAACTTCTCCCACCGACCGGCGGAGGAAATGAAGGCAGCTACCGTATCCTGTCCGTTCGACCAATGGGGAATGGATATTGTGGGTCCATTTCCTATGGCGACCGGGCAGAGGAAATTTCTACTAGTGGCGGTCGATTATTTTTCCAAATGGGTGGAGGCCGAGCCGCTAGCCAAGATCACCGAGCAGATGGTCAAGAAGTTTATCTGGCAACACATCATCTGCCGATTTGGCATCCCTCGTCGACTTGTTTCCGATAACGGGCGGCAGTTCACTGGAAAGTTGCTCAAAGATTGGTGCAAAAGCTACGGCATAGAGCAACACTTCACGTCCGTGGCGTACCCCCAAAGCAATGGTCAAGCCGAAGTAGCCAACCGGGAAATTCTTCACATTCTGCGCGCTTGGCTCGACCATTTGGGAGGAAGCTGGGTGGATGAAGTGTCGGGCGTCCTATGGGCCATCCGAACAACCCCAAAGGAAGGAACGGGCGTCACGCCTTTCCATCTGGTGTATGGCGGCGAAGCGGTTATTCCTGTCGAAGTCGGCATCGAGTCTGTCCGAATCCAGAACTATGATAATGACAACGCCGAGCGGAGGAACATGGAGCTGGATTTGGTCGACGAAGAGCGAGCCAAGGCGTCCGTCCGGCTGATGGCGTACCGGCAAAGAATGAAGCAGAACTTCAACCGGCGTGTGATCCCTAGGGAATTCCAAGTTGGCGACCTTGTCTGGAAGAAAGTAAAGCCGGTCGGCGACGTCGGCAAGCTGGAGGCTCCTTGGGCGGGCCCCTTCAAAGTCATCGAAAAGCTCCGCTCGGGTGCTTATTATTTGGAGGATGAAGACGGACGGCGGCTAGATCGACCATGGAGCGCGAATCATCTCCAGCCGTACCGAGCGGGGTGAGAGGTGCGCTGATGTAATTTTATATATATTTTGGTCGCCTTTGTCCTTGTAATGCAGGAACCAGAAATGATGCAAGGATGGCAAATAGCTTAGCCGAACGGCAGTGCCAAAATTAGCCTTTAAGGGCCGTTGAGCTCCGACGTTAAAAATCGAGAGACGAGCCGGCGTCTATAAACCTTCCGAGCGGAAGACCGTCGAGCTCCGATGTTAAAAATCGAGAGACGAGCCGGCGTCTATAAACCCTCCGAGCGGAAGACCGTCGAGCTCCGACGTTAAATATCGAGAGACGAGCCGGCGTCTATAAACCCTCCGAGCGGATAGCCATCCACGTGATACATTCCGGCGGTAAGAGCCGATCGACGACAGAGCCTGTTCTTTAAGGCCAACATACGGCCGAGCGGCTCGCTTAGCAAAAATAGATGAAAAACCCCTTTGAGGTAAGGTGCAAAGCAGAAGACGGTTAAACGAATTAAAAATGGACGAGGCGTCTATAAACCCTCCGAGCGGAAGACCGTCGAGCTCCGACGTTAAAAATCGAGAGACGAGCCGGCGTCTATAAACCCTCCGAGCGGAAGACCGTCGAGCTCCGACGTTAAAAATCGAGAGACGAGCCGGCGTCTATAAACCCTCCGAGCGGAAGACCGTCGAGCTCCGACGTTAAAAATCGATAGACGAGCCGGCGTCTATAAACCCTCCGAGCGGAAGAAGGCGATCACGAGGACTTGTACTCGTCGTCAATATCGTTTGACCACCGATGCGTTCTGCTCGGCCCAGTACCCAAAGGTACTTCATCAATATCCAGTGAATAACCTCTTTTGTCGAATCAGAATATATTCGTCCGAGCGGAACTGGTACGCAAAATACTTTGTAAAAATACCTTTCGAGCACGAGAGGTGTGATAAGAGGCGAGCGGACAACACACATATTAACTAGCAAAAGGACAAAACAAGCGAAAGGATAGCATATTAAAAAGACTGGCCGAGTGACCAAATTACAAAAAAGGAATGTCTTTGGCCGAGCGGCCAAATTACATGTAAAACTTCTACTCTAGGTAATCATAGAGGTCTTTCGGGATGTTGTCGAGGAGCGCCACTTGATCTGCGGCCGGGATGATGGCGGACTCGGGAAGTTGCCCCTTGGACTTCAAGTATGTGGTGGTGGCGGCCATGGCAAGGTCAAATGCAGTATACATCCGCTCGCAAACTTTCTCCGAAAATTCGGGCGAGCGGATGTAATTCTGTCTCAGGGCGGCGACCCGGCTTGGCTCGGCCTCTTGGTATTCTTTGAAGGCCAATTGGGACGCGGCGAGGGACTCCTGTAGAGTTTTCAGCTCGTCTATATGCTTGAGTGCGTCCGCCGAGCGGCCAGCTTTCTCGCCATCGAGCTGCTCCATCAGCTCCTTTACTTTCTGCTCTAAGCCCCGAGCCTCCACATTCTTTTTCTCCAGGTCGGAGATGGCCGTGTTCTTCCGCTCGGTTGCCAAGTTTATCTTGTGATCTAGAGATTTTCTCACTCGCTCGAGCTCGGCCAAATGGTGAGCCTGGTCGGCTGTCTTCTTCTGCTCGGCCGCCAGTAAATCCTGAGCCTTTTTAAGCTCTTTCTTCAGCTCGGCATACGAAGGGCCTTGAGAGCCGGACGGACCGCTTGCGACCTTCAGTTGCCTCAATTCTGAATCCATCATCGCCAGACGATTGCAAATGACGATTTCCTCCACCCATCTCTGTCATGGGCAAGGTGTTAGAAGCCGATCGGAAATAATGCGTAACAGACTAAATGAAATAAACTTACCCCCGTGGCCTGTTGCATATGGTTGTTGGCCAAATTACTGAGGGGGATGAGGGCAACGCGCGCCCGAGCGTCGGCCCACATTTCGGCCAAGGGCCCTTTCATGGTAATCAGGTGCTCGGGCGCTGTTGGCCGATCGGTTTCAAGCATTAATTCCTCAGTCGGGAGATGTAGGGAGACCCAGATGGTCCGGCGCCGACCGGGGGTTGACTGAGCAGATGTCGGAGAAGGATCAGAGGTCTGTGCTGAGAATTGGGATAAGATGGTTGAACGCTGGACTCGTTGGGGAGCGAGCAGAAGGATGCTGACGGGAACGACCTCAATGGGGTCCGCCGGTGTGTCCAATTGAGAGGGGGTATGGTCGGATGAAATAGCTTCGGCCTCTGGAGCCTTGCCGCGAGCACTTGCAGTGGCCCGAGCAGACTGTTGAACCGCAGATGTGGCTGATCGGAGGGGAGTCTCCACTCGGCGCCTTTTTTGGAGAGGCCGCTCTTCTTCCGGAGCGGAAGGCTCTTGGCTAATAGTTGCTCCAGCCGCTGGCTCTGGGAGAGAAGCCTGAGCGGCCGACTCCCCAGCATGTATCCCGCTCTCTTCTTCGTTTGAGCCGACCGGCTGGATACCGAGCGTCTCCATTTCTCTGACTGCCGCGGCTTCGAGCGCCGCCGCCTTCTTCTTGAGAATGCCAGTCATCACCGACTCCATGATAATATTCGCTGCAAAGGGAAAAAGGACAAAATCAATTAGCAAGCAAGGCAAATGTACAAAGTGAAAATCTTACCAAAGCCGCTCGGGAGAGGTATTCTAATCGGACTCAGCCCGAATATATACATAACACCTTCTAGGAGAAATTTGTTGATATCAAAACGCAGCCCGGCGAGCATGTTGGCGGCGTGGAGATAATCCGGCCGAGTCTTGAACCTTTTGAGCTCTGGGGAGAGAGGAAGGACGACCTGCCACTGGGTTCGGAAGGTAGGCTGTTCGGGAAAGCGAATGTAGAAGTAGAATTCCTTCCAATGCTTATTGGAGGAAGGCAGTTTATTGAAGAAGACCAAGCCGGGCCGAGCTTGGAACATATAGGTGTCCGGCTCGGATTGCTTGGGGTAATAAAAGTAATAGAAGACCTCCGGCCTGAGGGGAATGTTATGGATTTTGAAGAGGACGACTACACCGCATAAAAGGCGGAAAGTATTGGGGACTAGGCTTCCGATCTGAATGCCGAAAAAGTTGCAAACTTCTACAAAGAAGGGATGAATGGGAAGTCACAAACCGGCCGTGAACTGGTCGCGGAAAACATAAAATGCTCCGCGCGGCGGTTTGTGTGGCCGAGCGGAGTCTGTGGGTATGATGATTTCAAGGTTGGAGGGGATCTCAAAAGTATTAATCAGAAGGTCGGCGTTGCACCGATCGAAGCACGACTCCATGGTAGTGTACCATGGGCCGAGGGTTTGGTCTTGGGATTGAGAAGATTGGGCCATTGTCCGAGCGGACGAAAACGAAAAAGACGATAAAAGAGGACGATAACGCAACAGTACCCCGAGGACGAAAACTTGGGAAAGAAATGCAAAGAAAACACCGGAAACAAGGAAGGAAAGAAACAGAACCTTACAACGAAGAGGAAGATCGAAAAAGGAGCACCGGGGATCGCCGAAACCAGAGGAGCGAGATCGCCGGAGAGCTGGAACGCGAGAAGCTGGAAGGCACGCAAGAGTAAGGGTGCGGCGAAGGAAGAAAATGGAGCTTTTATAGGGTGGAGCCCGAGCGGCCTCCACCGTTGGATACAGGTCGCGAGAATCAGAGTGCGCATCGCGCCGTTCATTTCGAACTACCTCGATCCCATCAGAGCACCACGCCGCCGTCGTACGATGACGGCAGCATCGCCACGTGACAGCCAGCCACTGGAACGCATTTAATGGGCGCATGCTCGACCTTAATGATAGAGATTGGCGAAAACTTCGAAGAGATGCTGAGGAATGTGGCCGTTGACTGGCGTTTTGGCTACCCCCTTTGATTCCGAGCGGATGTTAGCTGAAGGATGTCGTTCGACTAAACAATCGTCCAGTCAGTCGGGCTAAGCGCCTCCTTCGACTAGACTTGAAGGGGAGGCAAGTGATCCGGTGGTAAGAGCAGGGGACCCCCTTTCCGGGGAGTCAACACCACATGGAAGTCAGAGGGCCAGGTGGTCGATCGGATAAGGATGGACCGACCTGACGACCGAGAAAAGGTGGGATCGATCGACCGACCGGAGAAGGAGGGCTAACCGCCCGGCCGACCGACCGGTGTCTAACTGATGGCAAAAGGTGCCCCGGCGGGAGTCGGGGTTCCGGCACTCGTTGAACAGGATCGAAGGGCCGAGCGGATGGCACGCTCGGCCGAAGACATAAGGTAGCATACTGCGAACAGTCTCCATAGAACACATTACCGAGAATCTCCCAAGTAGACCACTATGTATGACCGGTCGGACGTGAGGTGAGTGCTGGCTGGCCGGACGCCCGACATGGAGTAAGGAGAAAAGGACAAGGAACATCTTCTGACAGCGGGCATGCTCTATGACCAAGCCATACTCCAAATCTTACGACAAGGGGTTCCACTGTCCCATCGAAGACGTGCTTGGACTGTAGCAGTATGGTGTCAGACAAGCTTTCTGACAAGCCCTTACTGAGGTATGGGCTGGGGACACGTATTCACCTCGGTATGTGTGCATGAGCTCCTTCCCAGCTCTATATAAGGAGCCTCGTACTTCACCGGAGGTACGCCTTCTTGCAGATTCGGAGCTATTTCTTTGCTGTCCACTTGCCTGACTTGAGCGTCGGAGGGTCGTCGCCGGGAACCACTTCCCGGCTCGACTTCCTTGCAGGTTCGCTGGAGGTCCTTACGACCGGTTGTAGATCTACGTCAGCCACTCGGAGAGTGCCACGTGCCCAGCGTCCGTTGATTCAGCTTTCGGACAGGATCAACTAGGTTAATTATATAAATATTATTATGCCTAAATCCTTTTAATTTTATGTTAGATTTTTTTATGTGTTTAATTAAACATTCAGATGATAAGAACCTAAACTTATAGCTAGAGTTACACAATTGACTAATGCTAAGTAAATTGAATTTAAAATTTTCAACAAGTAATACTTTATGAATAAAAAAAATCAGATTCTAGTTCAATGTTACCTATTCCAATTACATTAAACTTACCGTTGTTTCAAAAGACAATCGTTACTAGGCTTTTAAGTTTTAGTTTGATGATTTTAGTGTGATCCACAATCATATGTCTGAAATAACTATTATCCAATATCCATTTAGATTACTACAAAAAAAAAAGAGTAAGAGTCAAAATTAATCTTTAGTTTAATTAAGTTTAAATTTTGATTAACTTTAAATTAAGTTTAAAGTTTAAATTTAAGTTTATTTGAATTTGAATTTACTCTTAATTTAATTTAAATTTAATGTTAATTTAATTTGAATTTAATTTGAATTTAAATTTGAATTTAATTTTAATTTGAATCTATTCCTCTCACCCGGTTTAATTATTCAACCAAGGTATTTCTATAATTCTGTGAGATAAGTTTATGTGAAATTTTAATTTGAAAACAATTCAACCTTATGTTAGATTCAGGCTTAACTGTTAGTCAATTAAATGTGCATTTCAAAAATCGACTTCCAAGCTGTGGCGAGGCACATGGGTCTTCTTAGGTATCGGAGAAACGACCACTTCTAGACAAAACCTTTTTAAGAAATTGGGCATTTAATTTTTATATTGATAAACCTTGGTTTAACTATTCTAGGATATGGCGAAGTAGTTTCAGTTAGTTCCACTTAGCTAAGTAGGCCAAGTAGGTCACGCCTTACCCTACTTGACCTGTTAGACCAAGTTTTCCTAATGTGCTATCATCTCACCCCACCTTGGTACCATGATTGGACATGAGTTAAATTATCTTTAAGGTTAGTTCAAATTATCTAGCCAGGTATATTATTATTTTGGAGGTGTCAACTAATTTAGTGTCTCCCCTTGAATTATTGATTTAAGGGTTTGTTTTAAGTTTAGGTTTATGTCGATTTATTTTGTAGTTTTAGTAAACTTGATTATAGCTTAAATTTAGATTTGATTTGTTTGATTTGAGTTTGTTTGAGTTATTAGATTTGAGTTTGTTGTTTATTTTTAGATTTGAATTATTAGATTTATCTCATTTTATTGTTAGGTAGTGAATTTCATTTTTAAGTATATAATATTGGTTTGGTCCTACTTGGTTGGGTAAATTTGAAACCCAAGCTTTGGTTTGGTTTTTATTATGTGTTATTGGTGTAATAAAAGTTTTATTTGTTGAGTTGAACTTGTATAAATCCGAATTTATTATACATAGCTCATTGAGATCCAAGTATCATATCTAGGTACTTGGATCTAATGGTGAATTTTTCTAATAGTTCTTTTAAATTTGTTACTTTAGTATTTAAGTTAGAATTTTCTTCCTCAAGACTTTCGACTTAAGTTAGAGTTTTCAATTTTGGAGTTTTGTTATTCCTTAAAGTGTTGATTTTCCTTAACGACCAGGTTAACTTCATTTTCATATTTAGTTAATTTTTTATTCATGCATGAAATAATTTTTAAAAATTTAGCAGTTAAGTTAGATTTTACCTCGTCGGAACCTTCAGAAACGAGTACGAACTCATGGTTTGACTCGTATTCAGACTCATCTTCTTGTTCTAACTCATTTTCTGACTTAGGTCCTGTTGTCATGAGTGTGAGATAGTTGTTCTACTTCGGTTCATCGTTGTTTGATTCCTTTGAGAATGATTCATTCCAAGTCGTCTTGAGGGTCTTCTTCTTCTTGAATTTCTTCAGCTTGTCTTCCTTGAAATTTGGGCACTCGTGTTTGTAGTGCCCCTTTTTGTTGCATCTATAACAAGTAATACTTGACTTGTTGGAGTTTAGCTTGATCATCTTCTAAAAATCTTTCTTGTTGAAGTCCTTCTTCTTTCTGGTGAACTTCTTCCTCACCATGTTGACATGCTGCTCTTCTTCATCTGAGTCAAGATCAAACTCAGATTCAGGCTCAGGTTTGGACTTGGTCTTTTCCTCCTTTGAAGAAACTACAAGGAAAGCTATACCTTTATCGATTTTTTGGGAGTTAGTTTGTTTGTGAAGTTCTAATTCATAAAATAATTTATCTAATTTTAATTTAGATAAATTCCTCGAAACCTTATAAGCACTACTATCACCACAGTGCATTTCGGGGAAATGAGTTTAGGGCGTAACTTATTATGTCTTGGTTCTCCATCTGATGGTCGATCATGTGGAGTCCGTTGCGGATATCCTTGATCCTCGCGTGTAGATGGTTCACCGTCTCTCTGTCTTGCATCTTATTATTAAATAATATTCAAGAGGAGGTCACGTTTCATTACCTTAGCATCATTTGTTCCTTCGGGTAGTTCAATGAGTTTGTCTTATAACTCTTTGCATTCTTGTGTGATCTGATGCGGTTCAGTTCTTTCTTTGTGAGTCGGCACTGGATTGTATTTATCACCTTCGAGTTAACTTGGGCTTTCTTCCTTTGGCCTGGATTCCAATTTTCTAGATCAAGTGGCACTCTTGTCACTTCGTCGATTGGAGCTGTGTATCCTCGTTGGATGGAGAACCACTGGTCGATGTCAGTTTTGAGGTACACCTCCATCCACTTCTTCCAATACGAAAAGTCATCCCCATTGAAGAACGGGGGGTGAACGGTGTTGTAACCTTCATTTTGGGTCATTTGGTAAAAGGACCTTGCACACAAAAGAAACAACTAGAAAAATCTCAAAACTAGGTCTTGGATTAGTAATGTGGGAGATAAAGAAAGATAAGGCTCGAATGGTGTTGCATCAATATCAAGCAACTCAAAGAAATCGCAACGAAAAATTATCTAAAGAGGTAATTATACCAATTCAGATGGATTCAAAAAACTTAAAACTGAAACAAAAATAAAATGAACGAAAGTAAACCCACTATTCCTTTGACTGTATTGATGGGAAATCCACTAAATTCTCTTCCGGAACTATCGAAAAAGTAATCCAAATACAAAGATGAAGAGAAGTGTAACAACCCTACACTTCCCCTATATGGCAACTAAAATAAATTAAATGCAATTCGTTACCCAATACAAAGAATGAAGAAGCTGAAGTGAGCTCAAGTGTTGAGTGGAACAGTGTTGTAGCAGGATTGTAGCGTTGTAGACGTCTTGAAAGCAATAGAGAGTAAGCATAGAAGTTCTGTCCAAAGCTTTGTTTAGTAGCTTCTTTTATAAATGACCTAAGGTGCCTCCTTCCCTTGGAGGCGCTTTCGGTCAATTTGATCCTCACCGAAGACAGTCCCTCTTATCCGCACGGAGGCGCCTCCTTCCCACTGTAGGCGCCTTGATTTGCTGAAACTCTATCCTTATCGGCTATAGTTCATTAGTTCTTATCTATGTGGGGAGGCACCTCCTTCCACCTGAGGCACCTTCGTGCACCCAGCGTAGGGCCTTCGGCCAACTTCTTTAAGGTGCCTCCAATCCAACCGAGGCTCCTTGGTGAATTGCTTCTAAGGCTTCATTTGCCTCTAACTCTTGTAGAGACATATTAGTGAACAGAAAAATAATATAACCTACAAAATAGAGTTAGACATTTAACGTAATATGATTATTAATTAAATCATGTCTTTCCAAGACTAGGATCTAGTCATGGTATTAGCTTAGACTTTGAAAATGGATCTAAGCTGGACAACGCCAAAAGTTCTTAATTGGGACTCGTCCTCACTGGATCGCTCTCCTCTAGTGAGTTACCTCACTTATCATATAGAATCGCTTGACTCTCCTTTGACCCACAGGTCTTCCCACCAGTTGTCAGGTCCACAGACCCAATTGGAGTTCGACTAGCTGTCAGGTCCCGCGAATTCAGCTGAACTTCTTGGCAGATATTGTTGGTGCAGCGGAGACCGGCAAGAGGGGGGGTGAATTGCTGAAAACAAAAAGTAACTATACCCTCCTCGTACTTTCAACTCAGTTAGTGCAATAGTTAACAAAATAATAAAACAGTAAACGAAAGACACAGAAGAATTAACCTGGTTACAACAAAGGAGGTTGTTAATCCAGGGCAATAGAAGCGCACTAAAAGAAACTCTCCTTTGCTGAAGGCGGAGAAGCCTTTTATACTTTCAAAAGCTCAGAACTATTGCTAGGAAACACTACAGATTGAATGCTTGAGTTGTTCTCTAATTCCTAGCTTCAGGGGCCTTTAAATAGCCTCTGGAAATTCTATCCCGAGGGCTCAAGGTGCCTCCAACAAGATTCAAGGTGCCTCCACAGCTCGGTCAGCGGATAGAACTCTATCCGAACGCAAATGGTCATTTTGACCTGTTGAAGGTCCCTCCATCAGGCTGAAGGCGCCTCCAGACTGGCTGAAGGCGCCTTCAACCTGGTTGAAGGCGCCTTCAAGCTGGAGGCGCCTCCAGTCAGGTTGGAGGCGCCTCCAAGCTGGCAGCTCAGCTCTTTTGACTTCGTTTCCAGCTTGTTGCGACTTCTGATGCTCCGATCTTTTGGGTGATTGTGGCCAACCGAAATAGGGCTCACCCGAACCCAATTTCCGGCCTTCCTCGAGCAGCCTTCCGTCCCGGCTTAACGTCCCTCGAACGCCGCGCACGCTCTTCACGCCCACCGGAGTACTCTTCCGCAGCTCTCTCGTCCTTCGGACGCACCAAGCCAGTCGGCTCCCTTCCCGTGTCGTCCTTCTCGCTAGCTACGTCTTCCGCTCGACTTCCTGTGCTCCTAAGCTCCTGCACACTCAGACACAGGGATCAAATACAACGCAGGACCTAACCAACTTGGTTGATCACATCAAAACTACCATGGGGTTCAACAATCTCCCCCTTTTTGATGTGCATCAACCCAAGTTCAAGTTAGGGACAACATAGACATAAATAGTAATTTTAAAGGTAAATTACTAAACTGACAAGTTAAACATAATTTTTGCAATTAGTAAAATTGCAACACTTTTTTTTAAAAAAAATAAATTTTAAGTTTTCTCTAACTCCCCCTAAACTTGTACTTTTCTCTCCCCCTTTGATCACAGCAAAAATGGGGTCTTAAGAATATTCAAGTAAGATTGAAGTTTTTTGAAAATTTTCTAAGTTAAAAATGAATTTTTGAAAAAAAAAATTGCTAAGTTAAAATAAATTTTCAAAAAAAAATTCTAAGTATAAAAAATCCTAAGTAAATATTCAAATGTTCCCCAAAAAAATTTCTAAGTCAAGTGAATGAACTTTTAGAATTTTCCAGAAGAAAATTTCTAACCCAAAAAAATTAAGTTAGAATTTAAAAAAAAAAATTCTAAGGAATTTTTGTTTATTTTAACAAATATTTGATAAACTTTTAAAGCATTATTTAATTTTTGTTTAATGCTTTTTCAGAAAGTTAATTAAACATTTTCTTTCAATATTTTAGCTTCCAGGTCGTGGCGAGGCACTAGGCCTTCTTGGTTATTGGAGCAACAACCACTTCTTTAGACAAAGCTTCCATAAAGAATTTCAATGTTTAATTTTCTCATTGTAAGATTTTAATTTTTGAAAAATTAATTAAGCACAGATTTTGGAACCCAATAGAGGTTCCTACCTACAGGGTTATTCAGATACTTAGGGGGTACATAATTTTTGGGTATTCTTCTAAGTTGACACTGATGGTTTCTAATGTACCAGTTCAATTTTCCATAAACTTTAATTTTTGAATTTGGAAATCTATTTAAACATGTATTATTTCTTAACTTCTCAATTTCTAATTTTAGATTTTTATTTTCAGATTTTAAATTTTCATTTTCTTTTTCTAATTGATCTAATTCTTTAGACAAAGCTTTAATAAACTCAAAAGACTGTTTAGAGTTTAGGGAACGTACCTTACTTACCTCATCTTGCGATGCTCCCCCTTCATCATTGCTTTCTCCTTCTGATGTTCCTCCCCCTTCATCTATGCTCATTTCTGAGTTGGATGTTTCTTCTAGATGATGGTTGGTCATCAGTGCTAGTCCCGAGAATTCTTCGACTTCGGAGTCGGAGGACGAGGAATCATCCCACGTGGCCTTTAGATTGTGTTTGGGTCGAGTGGGCTTCTTGCTCCTTTCCTTACTTTTGCTCTTCAGTTTTGGACAGTCATCTTTGATATGTCCTTCTTCGTTGCAATTGTAGCAACGAACCACCCTTTTCTTTCGCTGGAGCTTTTTCGACTGCAATCTAAATTTGTTAGAATTTACAAATTTATTAAACCGTCTTACCAGTAATGTCGCTTCAGATTCGTCGATCGAAGCTTCGGAATCGGGATCGTCCCTCCTTGCTTGTAGGGCGACGTCGAGGTTTGACTTCACTACTTCTTTAGGCTCTGCAATCCGAGACTCGTGAAGTTCAAAGGTAGAAAACAAACTTTCTAAGGTACTTACCTCAAGGTCCTTAGAGATGTAGTAAGCATCTACTAAGGACGCCCATTCCGGAGTCCTCGGGAAAGCGTTGAGCGCGTATCGGATGGAGTCTCGGTTCGTTACCGTTTCGCCGAGATTCGTCAGTTGCGTTATCAGCTCCTTGATCCGTGCTTGGAGTTGCGCTACCTTCTCGCCGGTGTTCATTCGGAGATTCATTAGTTGTGTTCGAAGAATGTCGCGCCTCGCTAGCTTTGCTTCCGAGGTGCCTTCGTGGAGCTCTAGGAATTTCTCCCAGAGGTCTTTTGCGGAGTCGTAGCTTCCGATCCGACTTACCTCTTGGGGGGGAAGAACGCTGAGCAAGTGAAACTCAGCTTTTCCGTTCGCCACAAAATCCGCCTGCTCCTTCTTCGTCCATTGGAACTCTTCTTTGTCTTTAGGAGTTGAAAAACCGTATTTCATTGTTAGTAAGATATCGAACTCGGTTTTGAAGAATACCTCCATTTTTCGCTTCCATGTAGCGAAATCTCCGTCGAACTTCGGGGGATGGATGTTCGCGTCGGCCATTGTCTTGATCGTAGTGCTTCAGTTGGCGGTTAGTCCTTCTGAGACGATCAGGCTCTGATACCACTTGTTGGTGCAGCGGAGACCGACAAAAGGGGGGGTGAATTGCTGAAAACAAAAAGTAACTATACCCTCCTCGTACTTTCAACTCAGTTAGTGCAATAGTTAACAAAATAATAAAACAGTAAAAGAAAGACACAGAAGAATTAACCTGGTTACAATCAAGGAGGTTGTTAATCCAGGGCAATAGAAGCGCACTAAAAGGTACTCTCCTTTGCTAAAGGCGGAGAAGCCTTTTACACTTTCAAAAGCTCAGAACTATTGCTAGGAAGCACTACAGATTGAATGCTTGAGTTGTTCTCTAATTCCTAGCTCCAGGGGCCTTTAAATAGCCTCTGGAAATTCTATCCCGAGGGTCCAAGGCGCCTCCAACAAGGTTCAAGGCGCCTCCACAGCTCGGTCAGCGGATAGAACTCTATCCGAACGCAAACGGTCATTTTGACCTGTTGAACGCGCCTCCAATCAGGCTGAAGGCGCCTTCAACCTGGTTGAAGGCGCCTTCAAGCTGGAGGCACCTCCAGTCAGGTTGGAGGCGCCTCCAAGCTGGCAGTTCAGCTCTTTTGACTTCGTTTCCAGCTTGTTGCGATTTTCGATGCTCCGATCTTTTGGGTGATTGTGGCCAACCGAAATAGGGCTCACCCGAACCCAATTTTCGGCCTTCCTCGATCAGCCTTCCGTCCCGGCTTAACGTCCCTCGAACGCCGCGCACGTTCTTCACGCCCACCGGAGTACTCTTCCGTAGCTCTCTCGTCCTTCGGACGCACAGAGCCCGTCGGCTCCCTTCCCGTGCCGTCCTTCTCGCTAGCTGCGTCTTCCGCTCGACTTCCTGTGCTTCTAAGCTCCTGCACACTCAGACACAGGGATCAAATACAACGCAGGACCTAACCAACTTGGTTGATCACATCAAAACTACCATGAGGTTCAACAATCTCCCCTTTTTGATGTGCATCAACCCAAGTTCAAGTTAGGGACAACATAGACATAAATAGTAATTTTAAAGGTAAATTACTAAACTGACAAGTTAAACATAATTTTTGCAATTAGTAAAATTTTAACACTTTTTTTTTTAAAAAAATAAATTTTAAGTTTTCTCTAACTCCCCCTAAACTTGTACTTTTCTCTCCCCCTTTGATCACAGCAAAAATGGGGTCTTAAGAATATTCAAGTAAGATTGAAGTTTTTTGAAAATTTTCTAAGTTAAAAATGAATTTTTGAAAAAAAAAATTGCTAAGTTAAAATAAATTTTCAAAAAAATTTTCTAAGTATAAAAAATCCTAAGTAAATATTAAAATGTTCCCAAAAAAAATTTCTAAGTCAAGTGAATGAACTTTTAGAATTTTCCAGAAGAAAAATTCTAACCCAAAAAAATTAAGTTAGAATTTTAAAAAAAAAAATCTAAGGAATATTTGTTTATTTTAACAAATATTTGATAAACTTTCAAAGCATTATTTAATTTTTGTTTAATGCTTTTTCAGAAAGTTAATTAAATATTTTCTTTCAATATTTTAGCTTCCAGGTCGTGGCGAGGCACTAGGCCTTCTTGGTTATTGGAGCAACAACCACTTCCTTAGACAAAGCTTCCATAAAGAATTTCAATGTTTAATTTTCTCATTGTAAGATTTTAATTTTTGAAAAATTAATTAAGCACAGATTTTGGAACCCAATAGAGGTTCCTACCTACAGGGTTATTCAGATACTTAGGGGGTACATAATTTTTGGGTATTCTTCTAAGTTGACACTGATGGTTTCTAATGTACCAGTTCAATTTTCCATAAACTTTAATTTTTGAATTTGGAAATCTATTTAAACATGTATTATTTCTTAACTTCTCAATTTCTAATTTTAGATTTTTATTTTCAAATTTTAAATTTTCATTTTCTTTTTCTAATTGATCTAATTCTTTAGACAAAGCTTTAATAAACTCAAAAGACTGTTTAGAGTTTAGGGAACATACCTTACTTACCTCATCTTGCGATGCTCCCCCTTCATCATTGCTTTCTCCTTCTGATGTTCCTCCCCCTTCATCTATGCTCATTTCTGAGCTGGATGTTTCTTCTAGCTGATGGTTGGTCATCAGTGCTAGTCCCGAGAATTCTTCGACTTCGGAGTCGGAGGACGACGAATCATCCCACGTGGCCTTTAGATTGTGTTTGGGTCGAGTGGGCTTCTTGCTCCTTTCCTTACTTTTTCTCTTCAGTTTTGGACAGTCATCTTTGATATGTCCTTCTTCGTTGCAATTGTAGCAACGAACCACCCTTTTCTTTCGCTGGAGCTTTTTGGACTGCAATCTAAATTTGTTAGAATTTACAAATTTATTAAACCGTCTTACCAGTAATGTCGCTTCAGATTCGTCGATCGAAGCTTCGGAATCGGGATCGTCCCTCCTTGCTTGTAGGGCGACGTCGAGGTTTGACTTCACTACTTCTTTAGGCTCTACAATCCGAGACTCGTGAAGTTCAAAGGTAGAAAACAAACTTTCTAAGGTACTTACCTCAAGGTCCTTAGAGATGTAGTAAGCATCTACTAAGGACGCCCATTCCGGAGTCCTCGGGAAGGCGTTGAGCGTGTATCGGATGGAGTCTCGGTTCGTTACCGTTTCGCCGAGATTCGTCAGTTGCGTTATCAGCTCCTTGATCCGTGCTTGGAGTTGCGCTACCTTCTCGCCGGTGTTCATTCGGAGATTCATTAGTTGTGTTCGAAGAATGTCGCGCCTCGCTAGCTTTGCTTCCGAGGTGCCTTCGTGGAGCTCTAGGAATTTCTCCCAGAGGTCTTTTGCGGAGTCGTAGCTTCCGATCCGACTTACCTCTTGGGGGGGAAGAACGCTGAGCAAGTGAAACTCAGCTTTTCCGTTCGCCACAAAATCCGCCTGCTCCTTCTTCGTCCATTGGAACTCTTCTTTGTCTTTTGGAGTTGAAAAACCGTATTTCATTGTTAGTAAGATATCGAACTCGGTTTTGAAGAATACCTCCATTTTTCGCTTCCATGTAGCGAAATCTCCGTCGAACTTCGGGGGATGGATGTTCGCGTCGGCCATTTTCATGATCGTAGTGCTTCAGTTGGCGGTTAGTACTTCTGAGGCGATCAGGCTCTGATACCACTTGTTGGTGCAGCGGAGACCGACAAGAGGGGGAGGTGAATTGCTGAAAACAAAAAGTAACTATACCCTCCTCGTACTTTCAACTCAGTTAGTGCAATAGTTAACAAAAGAATAAAATAGTAAAAGAAAGACACAGAAGAATTAACCTGGTTACAACCAAGGAGGTTGTTAATCCAGGGCAATAGAAGCGCACTAAAAGAAACTCTCCTTTGCTGAAGGCGGAGAAGCCTTTTACACTTTCAAAAGCTCAGAACTATTGGTAGGAAACACTACAGATTGAATGCTTGAGTTGTTCTCTAATTCCTAGCTCCATGGGCCTTTAAATAACCTCTGGAAATTCTATCCCGAGGGTCCAAGGCGCCTCCAACAAGGTTCAAGGCGCCTCCACAGCTCGGTCAGCGGATAGAACTCTATCCGAACGCAAACGGTCATTTTGACTTGTTGAAGGCGCCTCCAGTCAGGTTGGAGGCGCCTCCAAGCTGGCCGCTCATCTCTTTTGACTTCGTTTCCAGCTTGTTGCGACTTCCGATGCTCCGATCTTTTGGGTGATTGTGGCCAACCGAAATAGGGCTCACCCGAACCCAATTTTCGGCCTTCCTCGATCAGCCTTCCGTCCCGGCTTAACGTCCCTCGAACGCCGCGCACGCTCTTCATGCCCACCGGAGTACTCTTCCGCAGCTCTCTCGTCCTTCGGACGCACCGAGCCCGTCGGCTCCCTTCCCGTGCCGTCCTTCTCGCTAGCTGCGTCTTCCGCTCGACTTCCTGTTCTCCTAAGCTCCTGCACACTCAGACACAGGGATCAAATACAACGCAGGACCTAACCAACTTGGTTGATCACATCAAAACTACCATGGGGTTCAACAGATATCAGGTCCTCCAGACCTATCTGGGCTTCTCACCAACTATCAGGTCCAACAAACCCAGCTAGATTTTAGCCTGGTGTCAGGTCCTCCAGATCCACCATGTCCTGCACACTTGGTAAGAACATTAGATCACACAAAACTTAACTTTTAACCATTTGTCATTTATCAAAACATAAATTTGACCATTGGTGCCAACCATACTAACACAATTATCATCCAAAATCTTAGAATTAAAGCAAGAAAGAAATTTATGTTGAAGTTTCAAAGGAAATAATCAATTTTGAGACATCTTTACCATAGTTATCAACTTTCCTTTTTCATCTGTGATGGTACAACACTCCTGAATAATGCATATTTTATGACCCTTTTCTAATAATTGTCCTATACTTAATAAGTTTTTGGTAAAGTTCAAGAACATAAAATACATCAGATATAAAATTTTAGGAAACATTTTTCAACTGAATATAAATTTTATCTTTTCCCAAAATCGATAGTTTTTGTCTTATTTCCAAAAGTAACTTTTGACATTCATCTAACTCCTAAAATAACTCTTTTCTTCCACACATATAGTCACTGCATCCCATATCCAAAAATCATATGTTCTCATCTGTAGGTAAAATGTTACTAGCCAAAAGTAAAGTTTCAGTCTCATTAGAGTTCTCACCATAATTTTCAGTAATATTTGCCTGATTATCACGATTGTTAAATTTCGTGTATCTACAATCTTGTGACCATATTTTTCACAATTAAAGTAGAGAAAAGGAAACTTATCTTGCTTGACATTACCTCCACCTCTTCCTTGATTTGAGTAATTACCTTGTCCTCTTCCTCTATAGGATCCTCCTTTTCTTTGACTAGAGTCTATCATGTTAAGAGTAACCTAACTCTTCAAAGTTTCTTCATTTGCTACTGTTTCTATCTTTGCGTCGATTCTGTCAATATGATTTTCTATCATACCTGTTAATTCTGCAATTGTCAACAATTATGTATCCTGTGATTCTTGAATTGATTATACTTCAATGGTATAGTTCAAAGAACTTTCTCAACTACGGTGTCATTTCCAATTTTATCTCCATATAATCTCATTTTATTGACAAGATGAATAAGACATTATTGTTTCTATGTTCAACTTTGATACTATGTTATTCTATGTCATATTAGAGTCACCGTATATTTCACCTAATGCATGTACTCCTACCTTCTCCTTAAATATATTTTGTTTCCCATCCTTTAACTTCCACTACTTAATTCTAGAAGTCGTATATATTTTTTTCTATTGATGCAAAATATGTTTAAGGCATATATCCAACACTACTAACCTATGTTGAGTAGTTAAGCTTTCACCAGGGATGACCTTGCAATCTTTATAAATCTTTCTATTCTTCTTCCTAACAACTTGCGATTTATTATTCCCACTTTGAACGTGATTAAGTATTTTTTCTCTTTTCTTAAAAATGTATTAGCTAATATAAGGTCATATGCTATCGCAAAATCTAATATAATTTTTTCTTCTTTATTTCTTATTTCAAACTCATAACTCCTATATACCCTCTCATATTTCTTATTTTTCATTCTAATATGCCCATTTAGATCACATTCTATTAAAATCATTTCATTTGGTAGAATATTTTATAATACTTCATTTAAGTCGTCCAAAAATCTTAATTTGGTAGCTTCTTCTAATCCTACTGCGGTGCATATATATTAATATGTTAATCATTTCTTTCATCACTATTATTCTAAGGAATATAATTCTATTCCATTTTCTAACTACTCCTACAACTTCATCCTTTAACGAACTATTTACAACAATACCCACTCCATTTCTTGTTTTATTCTTTTCTATATACCATAGTTTAAAAGTCGAGTTCTCCGTCAATGTATAACCTTCATATCAACTGCAACTTTGATTTTTGTGCTCGATCAACTCCTTTGTATGACAATTTTAAGATGCCCCACGCCTCCTTTGTTGTCTTAGCATTTGCTATCATGCTAAAAATTGAATAATCTATTCCTTGATGAATTTGTCCCAATGCGAGTTGATCTTGACGTTGAGAGTTCGCATTAGGTCCTTCTAAAAGACCTAGATCAATAGAACTCTAAAGATTTTGAGATTTCAAATGTGTAGATATCATTATCTGTCAATAATTATAATCGAGCTTCCCATTTAATTTGGGATTGGACCAAATAACATTAAAATTGTTTGTCATATTTTACTGTTAGAAAAATAATTCGAGCTAGAATATACTTGACTTTGATACTAAACTGATAGAAATAACTAATTTAAAGAAGGGATAAAATAAACTTAAGTATTGGAAAACAATCTTAATTACTTATTATTGATGATGTACCAAAAACTTAATTAAACCTTATGTTATACATGCCTTTATATAGAAGTAGCAGCCCCTAGGAAATAATGCAGCTGAAAGGTGTCAAATTATCATCCAGATAGTCGTGGTTCGATCTTCAGCTACAACGTATTTGTAAGAATTTTTCTCCAAATAGGGCGTGCAAGTATTGGATGCTAGACTTCTGGATCGCCCACCGCGAATATTTTCTGATTTACTTTGATGACTAATAGAAAACTTCTATAGAATCAGACTGATCATCCAGGTTCGGTATTACCTGATTCAAAATTTTTCTTTATAAAGAAGTAGGAATGAAAATCGATCCTAAAATATCACTTCTTAATCTAACCACAATTATACATCTATTCAAAATGTATCCAAGAAATAAGGATCTATTCTATCATGAATTTTACTTGATTTAATTAATATAACAGCAATATCTATGCAGTGTAACAAAGATGATTACGCTCATCCCAGATACTTCTAGTTTGTCCTCAGATTACGGGAAGAGAAGTAAATCTCATGATTAATTTATACCCGACCTCTAAATGGATGGAAAGAATTGTGTAAATTAATTCCTATCTTATTATAATAAATAATAAATGTACCATCCTTTAATCAATCAGACACTCTAGTGGACGATAGCAATGTCTCTTTAGTTTGATTGTATGAAACATGTTAAAGAAGCCTAATTTATTAACAAGACTCGTAAATAATTTATGAGTAAATTTATTTAAATCTATCATATGAATGTTTCATCTTGATAAAAAAATTTAATTAAATAAATAATAATAAATAAATTTTATTTAAACATTGACTCACTTCGACTATGCCTGGTCTCGAGTCTTGACTCTTGACTCTTGACTCTTGACTCTTGAGCACAATCACCTAGCAGCAAATGCAATCTTTTTTTCGCCTCATTTTAAAATTAAACGCTGTGTATATACACGTTAATGCGACAGAGTATAAAATACAGTATGGTTGATGTCTTCGATCTCAATCTTGTACACTCCCGATCTAAGCGACGAAGAGTAGGAGGATGCAGAAGCAGTCACGGCACGTAGAGGCGGCCGCGGCATCGGCATCGCCAGGCCTCCGGGTAGTACTCGGCGGCGTCCGCCTGCTGCTGTTGCCACGGCGGCACCGAGACATGCACCGGGTAGCAAGGGGTGCACGTGCCGCACCTGGACGTACACCGCGGCGGCCGCGACCCCGGCTCTATCAACAGACGACCCCTCCTCCGCCATCCTCCTGCTACATCCAGCCCCGGTCCTAACAATCAGGAGGCCCGGGGCGAAACAATCAAAATAGACCCTTAATTTTTTTTTCATAAAGTAAAAATTATTTATAATGACTTCTTTTAGTTTTTCTAGATGCAAAATCATCTATAATATTATTAATTTCAAGATTTTCTAAAATCTTTTTTTCAATAGATAAAATTGTTAATCCATGCAATCTCTTTGTCATATTATTGATCTCATGTATATTCTTAACAATTTTAATTTCGAGAAACTCCTTTCAGTTGATCTTACGGTAACAGACATAGTTAACAATATTTTCTAAGCAATTGCAACATTTGGATAACAATCTATATTTTTCATAAAATTAAAAATATCAATTGCTGACATTATCTCATTTGGTAAAGTTACTTGTAATATTTTTAATTCCGTAAACAAATCATCTAACTCAACATCTAATAAATTTTCATGCTTAAAAGTGGATGTTAATACAATATTTTCTCAACTCATTATTATCTAATAATTTTAATGTTTTAGAATCAAACAAAAAATCAAATATATTTTCAAATATTATCATTTCACCAAATGTTTTTATTACAATAATTGTAAAACTATAATTTAAATAAACTAAATAAAACTATAATTTAAATCAATTAAAATAATTATACTTGAATGAAAAAGATGAGTAGATCTGTAGATGACAGTCCGCAACCGTCGCAACTCGCAAACCTCTGCACCGTAAGCTCAAAACCTCCAGGAGCAACGTGTCAGAGGTGGTGGTGTAGCTGTGTAAAGAAGTGGCAAAGTCACAGCCTCGCTGTGATGCCGTCGCGATCTCATAGAGTCGCTAGTAGAAAAGAGAGCAAATAAAAATCGGATAATAGTTTACCAAACCTAATTCTTAAAACAATTAATATATATATATATATATATATATATATATATATAAAAGTTAAAAGTTGTGGGCCCTCCAAAAATTTTAGGTTGTGCGGCGGCGAAAGACAAATGCAACAGTGAAAATTTATAAAACTTAGTTTTTAAAATAATTAATATATATATATATATATATATATATATATATATATATATATATATATATATATATATTATATAAATATTTAATATTTATGGGCCCTCCCAAAGTTGGGGCCCTGGGCAATCGCCCAGGATGGCCCTGCCTCTGGGCCGGGCCTGGCTACATCCGCCGCCGCCTGCGCACGACAGCGAAGAGAGAGGTCAGGTTTGCTTCAGACATGGGAAAAAAAAAAAGAACAGGCGTATTTTAGAACGAAAGGGAACGATTTCTTTAATATGCGCCTTCAAGCAGGACGGTGAAGTATTTTTTTTAATTAAACGCATAATTCAGGAAAACAGAGACTCAAATAGAAATTATCGAGTAATTAATCTTGGTTATGATGGAAAACACAGGATCAAAATCTCACCTTATAATTGGAATGTCTTCTCCAGCTTGAGGCCTCTGCAATGGGGAACAGGAACTCAAAATGATCAGAGAACTCTTGCTCAACTTTCACTCATCCGAACCTTAAAACAGTGATTGTAACTTGGAGTTTGCTCACCTGAAGGAGCAGAATTAACTCCGCTGTGTCCTTCTGCGAAATTGAAAAGAGAGAAGACACAAAACGAAAGACAGCATAAAAGAGCCACCTTTAACGCCATCACTCGTTTAGAACTCCCTCTCCACCCCATGGATGACAAGTGGCTCTCGGAAACCCCAGAAGAACAGAGAAGAGGAGCTGTGAAATCTAGACACATTTATAGCTGCATCATTACGGGCAATATCTGGCTCTTGGCAATTGCAAACATACGAAGGATGTCAAGCTAGTCTTAAAATGTTCTCAGGAGATGGGGCAGATCTCACGGGTTCTTGAGCTGCAGAACAGCTCTCAACTGGTAATGAAGACAAACAGTAGAGTCTGGACAAAGTAGCTTATAACTGGAGCTTGCATCAAATCGTCCACCTCCAACTATAAGCATTAATAAGATTTATATCCTATTCCTGCTTTATTTATTTGTTTGTTTATTTATTTATTTTCCTTTCCAGTTTCTGCCTCCTACTTTGACAGAAACAGAGAAAATGTAGGAGAAGGAGACAGCTACTGCCTGCTGCTGCTGTTGAGCTATTCGGTGAAATAGATAAGATTCGGATTCTCCACATGCGCGCCTACTGTTGGCCAGTCGCAAGCACCAATCAAAGAGCCGAATGTGTTCTTCTTCAATAATGAAGCTTTGAATCATAATTAAAGGCCATCGAGTTAAGTCTTGAAAAACTCAGAGATGCGATTGCATGTTCCATCGGATAGCAACCTTAAAGCTCCAGATGAAATAATGGCTGCCTTTTGACCGAAGAATGAAAGCTGTGGAAAACCCTTTTGCACCCTCCTTTCACTTTTAAATGACCGCCCCTGCTAATGATTGCCTATTGATCAGATGAGGGTCTTTGGGCGATGAGGGTGGGTGGGGGATTCTGGACAAGGAGATAGAGTTGGTGTGGGACGGGGCGCCTTTGTTGCTTTGCCCATGTTGCTATCTCTTCAGAGGACTGGGAAGTGCCCCCACGAGGCCGTTCAAATGTAGCAACGCGACAGGCGCGCGCACGATGGAACGGAGCTGGAGAGTGACCCGCCACTGCCACTGCCACTGCCACTGCTTTGCATGGCCTCTGGGACAGTAACGTGGATGCTGCTGCTGTTGCTGGTGGTGGGGGTGGGAGACGCTCAGTTTTGACTCAGGTCGAGTTCTTTTCCCTCGTCCCATTTGAATTAAGTGCACGAAACGCATCATGCTGATAAAAATGATCCGTCTATATTTTAATTTTTAACTAAAAAAATGACAATTAGATTCACTGTACTTAGGTGACCTTTAATTTAAGAGTTTAAAAATGAGAAAATGGATTTATTCATAAATTTTATATTTCGTGTCAATCGGAATAGCATTGAAATAAAATCTAAAAATTTGGATATTGATAAAATCCATTTTTTCCATTGGATTTTTGATAGAAGTAGAATGAAAATTAAATTTCGGACAAAATTACTTTTAATATATTTGTTCAAATTTTTTTTATTTTACTTTCTCTCTTCTTGTTCTCTCTCGTCATACTTTCTCTCAACATACTTTCTCTTATCATGTTCTACCATTTCTCCCTGTATTCTCTCCCATCACACACTTTCTCTTCTCATTTTTTCTCTCTTCATTTTCTTCCTTTACACTTTCTCTTTCATCACACTTTCTCTTTC
Source organism: Zingiber officinale (assembly GCF_018446385.1). Classification (NCBI taxonomy): domain Eukaryota; kingdom Viridiplantae; phylum Streptophyta; class Magnoliopsida; order Zingiberales; family Zingiberaceae; genus Zingiber; species Zingiber officinale. Next base: position 11,629,814 of record NC_056001.1, on the reverse strand, counting down.
ATTACATATTCTCACCTTATATTTTTTATTCCATTTCCTTTCTCATCATGTTTTTTTTCTCCTCAATCTCTCTTACCATACTCTCTCTTTTCATTTTTTCTATCATCATACTTTCTCTCTCTTCATTCTCTTTCATCACACCCTCTCTCCTTATTTTCTCTCGTCACACTTTCTCTTTCATCACACTTTTTCTGCCATTACACACTCTCTCCTTATTTTTTTCATTCCATTTTCTTTTTCATTATACTTTCTCTCTCCTCAATCTCTCTTATCATACTCTCTCTCCTCATTTTCTATCATCACACTTTCTCTCTCTTCATTCTCTCCCATCACACCCTCTCTTCTTATTTTCTCTCATCACACTTTCCCTCTCTTCATTTTTCTCATCACACTTTATCTCTTATCATACTTTCTCTCTCCTTATTTTCTCTCATCACACTTTCTCTCTCTTCATTTTTTCCTATCACACTTTTCTCTCTTAGCACACTTTCTCTCTCATCATACTTTTTCTCTCCTCAATTTCTCCTATCACGTTCTCTCTCCTCATTTTCTCTCACCATACTTTCTCTCTCTTCATTTTTTCCCATCATATTTCCTCTCTCATCATATTTTTCTCTCACATCTAATTTTTTTACTTATTTCTCTCTAAGGATAAAAAAGGAAAATTTAGATTCATTCTGATTGAAAATATTTAACTAACCAAACATTATTTTTAAGAATAATACCCAAGTTCACACTTATTCTCATTCCATAAAATTATAAGGGGTGTTTGGTTGATGGGTTTGAAAATGAGGGAATAGAATGATAGTAAAAGATAGTGTTTGGATTGTGGGTTTGAGAATGATTTCTAGATTTATGGGAATAACAAAACACATATAACTAGGTGGATTTTATTTTCATTCTTATTCTCATTCCATCTTACTATCAAACTCATACTCATAGTTATTCCTGTCATTTAATCAAATGTCACTTAATACTCATTCCTATTTCGATTTCTAAGAATGAACTAAACATCACCCTAGTTTAACTTATTAACAATGATTATTTACCATTTTAATAGGTCTAAAACTAGTCTTATCACCGTCTCGATCAGAAAATTTTAATAGATAAAAATAATTGGTTGATTTTCAAATGATCAAATCGATATATCAATCAAATCATAAAATATTTTTAAAATTTAAATAATTAAATTTGATATCAAAAATCATTTTTAAATATTTTAATCTACCCTAATAATAATCTATCTAGTTTATGTGAATACGCTATTTAAATGTACTTGCATGGTAATTATTGTGTTTTTATATAAATAATTATTATATTACATCAAATTATAATATAATAAAAGGAATATATTTTGTAGTTAAATTTATTTAGGTTACATATTTATTAATTGATGAATAAAATTAATAAATTATTATGATTAGTTTTGCCAGTACATCCCATTGAGTCATTATTTGACACTAAAAAATATCTCAGAATAATATTGAAATTATCGACGGAATAAATTTCTATAAATAAATACTAATAGAAATAATATTCCGTCGTTAATTATCAATGGACATAAAGTTCTATCGGTAGGGCTAATCATAACTCGAGAATACTAACTTTATCGACAGGTTTATCGACGGAATGTGTTCTCTCGGTAATTACTGATGGAATTGTCATTCCATCAATAATACCTGTTATAAATTATCGACGGAATAACTTTTCTGTCCGTAATTACCTACAAAATATGTGTTTCATCGGTAATATAGGGATTACTGATGGATATCAAGTTCAGTCGGTAATTACCAACGGATGCTCGATGAACATAATTCCATCAGTAAGTTCGCATAAAATTGTAGGGCATGGCCCCGAATTTTCCTCGCGCGCGCGTTGGATCCCCAATCCCGATCTACTCTAGCGATTGCCAGTGAGTTCTCTCCTCCCCTCTCTCCCCCTCTTCTCGACATCGGCGACGACTGGCGGTTGGCACAACACGCAGCTGGAGGCTTTGTCGGCCGCTAGCACGCGTGCTATCGATTGCTCACGCACTTGGTGGCTGTGTCAACTGCCAGCACACGGCTAGCGGCTGTAGTGGCCGCTAGTATGCGACTAGTGTATGTATCGACCGTCGTTGGTAGCTAGGTCGCTGATGCCAGTGTGTCGGTCGCTTTTAGTGGTTTAGCCGACTGCTAGCTCGCAGCCGGAAGCATGGGCATTCGTAGCTTAGCTGGCCACCAGCTGTTGGTTGTGAGCTTGGCCTCATATGGCAGCGTGGCTACCCGCCAACATGCTACTGACAGTTTATCCAAGAGCCAGCTTGGTCCTGCTGTGAATTTGTTCTAGCTTCTCATTCTTTGTGATTAACTTTAGCTAATTATTTTTAGTTTTGTAGGCTACTGCATTTGCTTCATTTCTCCGACTCAACTACATTTTCAGGTATAATTTATTAAATAGTACATATGTTAAATTAGTATTTAGATATATAACATGATATAGTCATTTTGTTATTTTTTCTATTGGTATATATACATCTAAGATTATTTTAAACCTTATTATGTTTGGCTGGAACATGAAAGATAATATAGTTTCTTATTTTGTGAAACTCGTATACTTTGTAACAAATTGTATGAAATTGTATTCTCATTAAGTGATAATGTCTATAAAAAAAGTTTGGATGTACAATTGATTAGGAAAATGGATTTATTAGAGATGATTTTATTGCTGAAATTGATCTATTTGTGAACTTTACTAAAAGTCATCTAGAATGTATGAATGGTGCAGAGTTACAATATTCGTGTAATTGTTCCAAATGCAGAAATAGAGCATTTCGTGATAAGGATATCATAAATGTACATATATGTAGAAATTTTTTTGTGTCAAATTACTACAATTGACACTGTCGCAAAGAGCCTTATTTGTATAAATCAATTACCCTTTTGGTGGTTCGTCATCTAGCACAGTTGTTTTGGGGGAATCATCAACTAATGATATTACAATACAATCAATGGTTCAGAATGCAACAAATGCAGTTGATTATTCCAATATAGATGAAATATCAGTCTTGAATATCAACAGCTATATGAATGTTAAAAGCTAGTAAAAGAGATGTGTGAGAAGACATTCCTTCTGGTCATTCTCAACTATCATCTACTGTAAGGTTATTGAATATGAAAGTAGAACATCAATTTTCCTAAATACGTTACGATAACATATGTTAATTGATGTTAGAGTTGTTACTTGCTAATAACATAATGACTGATAACTTCTATAATATAAAAAAATTGGTTAGATGTTTAGATTTATCTGTAGAGAAGATTGATTATTGTATAAATAACTGCATGATATTTTGAAATAAAAACAATGAATTGAGTGAATCACCATCGTTATAAGCATCGTACTTGCATACCAGGAAAGAAGAAGAAAAATATTGCTTGAAAAGTGATGTATTACTTTCACATAACTGCTAGACTTCAACGCTTGTAAACATCTGCCACTACAGCTTATCACATTATGTGTGTAACGCCCGAAAATTCTCAAACTTGCATTAGAATTATTCTATGATTTTTCTGGAATTTTTAGATATTTTTCCGGAATTTTTCGAGTAGCGGAAGTAGCAAAAATAATTAAAAGAATAAAATAGCTTAGGCGGGAATCGAACCCGAGACCTATGGTGTAAGGGATAATGCTAGTAACCGGTGAACCCAGCAGGGCCGTGCTGAAAGGAAAGGGAGACGATTTAATTTATATTAGAGTTGGGCCGGAATTACCACTTAATATAAATAGAAGGTTTAAGTGGGGTTTGAGTTATTTCTTATTTTTGGGTTCGGCAACTTCTCAACCCTCACCACCGAAACCTCACCGCCGCCTCTCCCTCTCCTCTTTCTCTCGGCGCCCCAGCCCCCAAGGTCCATAGGTTCATCTTCCGGCGACGACTCCAACACGAAAGAGGTTCTTCTCCGCGAGAGGAACGCAAAGACGTGAGCGGATCGTCGAGAAGGTCATCTCCACCGGAATTCGAGCGAATAGAATCGTAAGAAATTACGAACAGGAGGTAAGAAACCCCTCACCTGCAGTATAATAGCTACCGTTTGATTTCCTGTGCATTAGTTTAGTTATATGCGTATGTTTTCGACATATAGGGTGTTTTTAACCTTCCTCGCAGGTTTAGGGATTTAGTGAGTACCTTTAGATGGGTCGGACACGTCATTTCTCCTTCAGTTGGAGGTTTAGATGCTGTTGGGTGCCTAAGGGTAGTCTCCCTAATAGAGAGGGGAGTTAAAGCACACTAGGTGTTCGATTAAATAACCAGCTTAGAAAAAAAATGCAACTTAGGCATTTTTATTAGCACAGTTGGATGCATTAGAAGCATCTAAATTAGTAAATCGGTCTATTCTAGCTTATATGGGACTACGGTCCAATGGGTGGGCTCCCACAGTCACCTCTAGGTTCAGACAACCTAGCTCTAGGTTCAGATAACCTAGAAACAGCAATTTAGAACAGTTTAGCTATACTCAGTATTTTACTTTTCAGTTGGCACTGTACTGGATTAGATATCCATTGGGCTGGGCAGTCGTCCCTAGGTTTAGATAACCTAGTAGCTCTACTAAATTCGGGACTTGTAACCCCGGGTCTAGTTAGAGATGCGCGCATAGCACGTACAGTTGCCGGGCCCATCAGCAGCATGTTTAGTATTTTCACTTATTATATGTATATGGTTTTCAACCTTTCATAAAGTAGTTCGTGAATTCAGTACAGTTCTAGCAGTAGCTCAGTATTAGCGTAGCTCAGTTCATAGTATCAGCTTAGTTTTTCCCTGTGAATATGCATGATGACTTTATGCTCAGCTTTAGATATGCCATGATTGTATGCTTCTATGCCATGTCATGCTTAGTTTATTCAGTGTATCCAGCATTGTTTTAAACAGCATGATTTAAAATCATATTTGCATCGTTGCATGTTTTTGTGAGGTAGATGGTTTCTTACTAAGCTTTTTAGCTTACAGATGCTACTTTTCTTATACTGCAGATAAAGGTAAAGGAAAAGTGGACCAGTAGCGGAGGCTGGAGGTCAATGCAGATCAAGATGTGTGTGGCAGGAACTGGAATAAAAGATTCTAAGGGATTTTAGCAAGTTTTACTTAAGCATCAGAACTCTACAGTATTTTGTTATTTGCACTCTAGTTGTTAATCACTATGAATTAGTTCGCTATGCACTCTATTATGCTTAGAACCCTTCTCTTATGTTGTGAGGATGTTAGTTTCCATTATTAGAGTGTTTCCTAGCCTTATTAGAATTGTTGTGTGAGGTTTTGGCATGCCAAAGTGCTGAAATCAGAGTCCCCGGATGAAATCAGAACTCTGATCGGTCTCCAAACCGATCAGAGCCTGGACCGTGCCACTGGATCGGTCAGTCGACCGATCCAGATAGATACAGTATGCTACTGTATCCTCCTGGATCGGTCAGCCGACCGATCCAGCGCGATACAGTAGCGACTGCAGGCGTTTCGTGTGCCGATCAAGACATACCTGGATCGGTCTGACCGACCGATCCAGCCACACCTGGATCGGTCAGCCGACCGATCCAGTTGGGAACAGAAACTTCCCCAGCTTCGATCGATCTGTAGATCGATCAGCAGGCCGGTAGGTAGTTGGGAAGTTAGTTTCTAGTCCCTAGCTTAGTTTGGATGTTCAGTTTCCCCTCCTTAGCATATGTGTTGGTGCAATCTTAAGTCAAGGTTGACCTGGTTGACCTGACTCGAGTTGACCTGACTCGAGTTGTGTTTTGATGTTTGACGATGTTTGACGAGAAGAGAAGTTCTATTCTTGATGTTTGACAAGAATAGATGTTTGGGAGATTGTTGGTGCAACCGTAGGTCAAGGTTGACCTGGTTGACCTGATTCGGTGAAAAGTCCAAGTATGGAGACTTGGCACTGGAAAAGTCCAAGTATGGAGACTTGGCACGGGAAAAGTCCAAACAGGGAGTTTGGCGCAGGGAAAAGTCCTGGTGAGTGAAGCCAGGCAGTCGGGAAATCCTGGTGAGTGAAGCCAGGTGAAAATCCTAGTGAGTGAAGCTAGGTGAAGGTGAAAGTCCTGGTGAGTGAAGCCAGGCATTCGGGAAAGTCCTGGTGAGTGAAGCCAGGCAGATTGGAAATCCTGGTGAGTGAAGCCAGGTGAAAACCCTAGTGAGTGAAGCTAGGTGAAAGTCCTGGTGAGTTAAGCCGGGCAAGGGAAAATCCAGATGGATCAAGGGTGATCGGACATCTGGTGTTGGAAGTCCAAGTAGATCAAGGGAGTGATCGGATACTTGGCACGAAGAGGAAAGTCCAAGTGGGTCAAAAGGATTGACCGGACACTTGGTGGGGAGTCTTAGCAGGTCAAGGGAGTGACCGGATGCTAAGCATGATGTACCAATAGGTCAAGGTTGACCGGATATTGGTTTGGAAGGTTTGGGACTTGGTTTGGGTAAAAACCAAGCTCTGGATCGGTCTGCAGACCGATCCAGCGATACGTTTGTGTATCTGATCGGTCTGGTGACCGATCAGATGACAAACAGAAGGCGATCATGGTTCTGTGGGCTTACTGATCGGTCTGGGGACCGATCAGCTTGGAGCCTGATCGGTCCCCGGGACCGATCAGGGACGCGTGGGATCGTTCCGGGGACCGATCAGATTCCACACAGAGAGTTGGGCAACTCTCTGTGAAGCCTTCTGATCGGTCCGGGGACCGATCAGAAGGTTCCCTGATCAGTCCATGGACCGATCAGAGACGGAACAGAAGCGAAGGCTAGGGAATGGATCGGTCGGTGGACCGATCCACATGGAGCCTGATCGGTCCACAGACCGATCCAGGCACTAGCCGTTGCGACGCAACGGCTAGATTTCTTCTGTGTTTCTTCGCTTTCTTCGCAGGTTATAAAAGGAGGGCTGCTGCTGCGAGCCTCTTCTCCTTTTTCCTTCTTCCTGTCCCTAAGTGCTGCTGTGCTTGAGCTTTGTTGAGCTCCTCCAAAGCTTCGCGTGAGCTTCCGGCTGGATCATCTGCTGTTGTAGGCGCTTGGAGCTGTTGCTTCTTCCAGTCGACGAGAAGGCAAGATTGTTTTTACACTTGTATTGTCTTCTGCTTTCTTGTATTTCTTGTACATTCATCTTGCTGTTGCAAGAGTATTGTGGCGAGGTTTCTCCACCCATAAGGAGTTATTTTTAGCCGGTTTTCCGGGGACTCATCCACCGACGGATTGACTGGACTCGTCCACCTTACGGACACGCCGAGGAGTAGGAGCCCTAATCTTCGAACCTCGTTACATCAGTTTGTTTGAGGTTTGTCTTCTTTTCCTTCGTTTCTACGTGTTATTTTCCGCTGCACTAACCTAGTTTGTAGAAACGCGACGATTTGGTGTCGGCTATTCACACCCCCCTCTCTAGCCTCCGTACGAAGGATCCTAACAAAGAAGGTCTTTAGACCTTTCTTATCAGTTGTATCAGTCATTAGTAGAGTAAAATTTTAATTAGCCCAGCTTTCCGCACAGTATAGTTTAGCATTATTGTGACGATCGGCCTTACAGCCAGTGCCCAGAAGGTGGGTCGCTACAGAGTGGTATCAGAGCAGTGTTCCATACTTCCTACACACACATCAGCATTGTACCTACAGCTTCCAAGTAAGAATACATCTACTTAATTTATGCTCCTTGTTTTGCTATTACAGTTCATGTTTATACGCCTACTGCTTGTTAGTATGTGATAGTTTTTAAACATGATATCAGTAGTTATATAACTGTGATTACATTAGTTATGTTATGTTCTCTATGTCATTAGAAATGACACGAGGACGCCCAGCTAGAAGGGCACTAGCTACTGAGCCCCAGCAAGAGGCAGGCAGTTTAGTGCCTCCTCCAGACCTTACAGCATTAGTGACTCAGTTACAGCAGCAGAAATAGCCACCTTAAAGGCTAATCGCCAATACCCCCACAGTCACCCCGGAGCCGAATTTGACGACTCGGTAGTCTTAGAGGTTCCACCACCAGCCTACAGCACCAAAGTAGTCCCAGCAGATGAGCCAAGAAAGGAAGCCTATCCGATCCAGTGGCAGCCAGAGAACTTCTCAGCACTAGTGAACCATGGGATGTACAAGCCTCTGGTTCAAAACACTGAGAGCACGATGGAGCTTCCGGACCGCCATAACACGAGAAGGTGAAGTGTGCCTCCTCGCCGACAGAGACGACGTGTGGTGGGAAAGAATCGAACGCCCGAAACCGGATGTCATGGGCGACTTGAGAAGGAATTCTTCGAGGAGTTCTTTCACATACGGGTCACAAACCGCCACTACGACGAGTTCACGAAGTTTCGTCAGGGCAACCTTTCAAAGGAGGAAGCCGTGAAGAAATTCAACAGTTGGCTCGTCTATGCCCAGACAGCACAGAGAAGGAACAAACCGGTTGATGCTCAAGATGCCGAGGCCGAAAATAGAACGTGGCCGGTGGCATTCATAGGCCACAAACCACGTAAGAGTTAGTGAGCAAGGCCTTGACCACGAGCATTACCATAACAGATAAAGCAGAAGCAAGTCTCCTCAGAGTCCAAAGGCCAAGGAAACCCTCACACTCAAAAACAGCAAGGCCACAGCTCTAACTGGAAAGGGAACTCCAACAGCAAGCGCAAATCAGGGAGTGACCCAAAAGGAGGACCATCTAGCAAGCGACCCAGTTATCCAAAGTGTGCTACTTGTGGGAAATTCCACCCAGGGGTTTGTCGCAAGGGCACACGAGGATGCTTTGAATGTGGACAAGAAGGGCACATGGCCAAGCAGTGCCCGAACAAGACCGGTCTTCCTCAGCCACAGCAGATTCAGTATGCAGGCCAGCCAGCTCAGTTGTATCAGATGCAGGCCGCTCTAGAAGGTCCACTTATCAGCCAGGGCAGATTAGAAGCCCCTCCAGCTACGGCGAATGCGAGGATCTACTCACTCACCAGAGAGGACGTAGCCAATGCCTCGACAGTTGTCACAGGTCAGATTAGCATTTTTCAGTATAGTGCTACTGTTCTATTTGATACTGGGGCAACTCATTCATATATAGCCAAGGTGTTCTCCGAAAAATTAGAAATACCCTCAGAGGTACTCAGTGGTCAGTTTTTGACGGCACTACCTTCAGGAGAGATCATGGCATCCACGCACTGGCTCAGAGCAGTGCCGGTCATTATAGCAGACAGGGAACTCTTTTGTGATCTGATCCTGCTGGAAATGACTGTCTACGATGTCATCCTTGGAATGGACTTCCTGATCAGATACGGTGCTTCCATAGAGTGCCGTAAACAGAAAGTCGTATTCCAACCCGAAGCAGAAACACAGTTCGAGTACATCGGAGAACCAAAGAGAAAAGCCAAAAAATTTCTCTCAGCGATGAAGGCACAGAAGTTGATGGATTCGGGTTGTACGGGGTACCTAGCACATGTACCTCCAGACAAAGAAGCCTAGCAGTTTATATGTCAACAAAGGGGCAGAGCAATAACGTGGCACCTGTGAGATTGAATTTGAGATAGAGCTCTTCCCCGGCACCAATCCTATTTCCAAAGCGCCATATCGTATGGCTCCAGCAGAACTAAAGGAACTTCAGGAGCAACTACAGGAGCTGCTTGACAAGGGCTTCATACGCCCTAGTCACTCACCATGGGGAGCGCCTGTGTTGTTCGTGAAGAAGAAGGATGGAAGCATGCGACTGTGCATAGACTACAGATCACTGAACCAAGTCACAATCAAGAACAGGTATCCCCTTCCCAGAATCGATGACCTGTTCGACCAGCTGAAGGGAGCAGCAGTGTTCTCTAAGATAGATCTTAGATCAGGTTATCACCAGGTGAAGGTTAAAGAAGGGGATATACCCAAGACAGCATTCAGAACCAGATACGGGCACTACGAGTTCGTAGTCATGCCCTTTGGCGTGACCAATGCTCCAGCTACATTCATGGATCTCATGAACAGAGTATTCAGGGAGTACCTAGATAAGTTTGTTATTGTGTTCATCGATGACATCCTTATCTACTCAGGAACTCAGGAAGAACACGCAGAGCACCTGAAACTAGTGTTGCAGACCCTTCAGCAGAACCAGCTATACGCCAAGTTCACGAAATGTGAATTTTGATTAGATCAGGTGTCCTTCCTGGGTCACATCATCTCTAAGGATGGTATTATGGTAGATCCCAGCAAGATAGAAGCAGTAAGTAACTGGAAGAGACCTAAGAACGCCAGCGAAATCAAGAGCTTTCTGGGATTAGCAGGATACTACAGAAAGTTTGTAGAGGACTTCTCCAGGATAGCCTCCCCACTGACAGCTCTTACCAGAAAGAACAGGAAATTTCAGTGGACAGAGGACTGTGAGTACAGCTTCAGCGAGCTAAAAAGGAGATTGACCAGTGCTCCTATTTTGGCTCTACCAGACAACACCAGCAGCTTTGACATCTATAGTGATGCCTCTAATTTGGGACTAGGGGCAGTACTGATGCAAAACGGCAAGGTGATCGCCTATGCCTCCAGACAACTCAAGGATTATGAGAAGAATTACCCTACTCATGACCTTGAGCTTGCAGCAGTAGTGTTCGCTCTCAAAATTTGGAGACATTACTTATATGGAGTTCAGTGCAGAGTGTATACAGATCATCAGAGTTTGAAGTACTTCTTCACTCAGAAGGATCTGAATATGCGACAGCGCAGATGACTTGAGCTGGTCAAAGACTACGATATAGACATCCTCTACCATCCAGGGAAAGCCAATAAGGTAGCCGACGCACTTAGCGTAAAATCCATACCTTGTTATCTCTTACGCCATGTCACCACCCCTACGTAAGGAGATCGTAGATTTCGGTCTCGAACTCATCGTTGGACAGCTCTACTATGACCTTAGAGTCTACCTTGCTTGGTGATATTCAGTCAGAGCAGGACCCCGAAATTGAGAAAATCAAGCAAGGGCTATCGAAAGAAAGTAGAGAATTGAGTGTTCGATAGCGGGGTGTTATATTTTGGTGACAGACTGTGTTCCGGATCGGGAGGAGCTACGGAGATGATTTTAGATGAGGCTCACAAGACTCCTATGCGATGCATCCAGTTCCACCAAAATGTATCAAGACCAAAAGAACCGTTGGTGGCGGGATGAAGCGAGACATCGCCAGATATGTTAGCACTTTGTCTCACTGTCGGAGGGTCAAGGCGAACATCGCGTGGGGAGTTCTGCCTATCTGATTCAGTGGAAGTGGAGGATATCTCTATAGATTTCATAGTGGGACCGGAACCACGAATGGTTTTGACGCCATCCAGGTAATAGTCGACAGGTTGACTAAATCAGCTCACTTCTTAGCTATCAAGATATCCTACTCCATGGAGAAGCTAGCTCAGTTGTATCTCCAGGAGATCGTCAGACTACATGGAGTCCCACGAACCATCATTTCAGACAGAGACAGCAGATTCACATCACACTTCTGGGAGTGTGTACAGTCAGCGTTGGGCACTAAGTTAAAGTTCAGCACAGCATTCCATCCTCAGACAGATGGTCAGACGGAGAGAGTAAACCAGGTACTCGAAGATATGCTCCGAGCGTGTGCCCTAGACTTCAAGGGAAGTTGGTGCAAATATCTGAGCTTAGCAGAATTTGCATACAACAACAGCTATCAGGCCACTATCGGCATGGCACCTTACGAGGCTCTCTATGGGCGGAGGTGTAGATCTCCAATCTGCTGGTATGAGAGTGGTGAACAGAAGGAACTAGAGCTTCAGACAGATCTAGTCGCAGATACCACAGCAGCCATACAGCAGATCCGCCAGAGGATAGAGACAGCTCAGAGCCGCCAGAAGAGCTATGCTGATACACGGCGCAGACCCTTAGAGTTTTCAGTTGGGGATTCAGTGTTCCTCAGAGTGGCTCCCATGAAGGGAGTGATGCGTTTTGGGAAGAAGGGCAAACTTAGTCCCATATATGTGGGACCATACCTTATCAGCAGAAGAGTGGGCAAGGTAGCATATGAGCTAGAGCTACCCCAGGAAATGTCAGCTGTCCACAACGTATTTCATGTCTCTATGCTGAAGAAGCATACCCCAGATGCCACCCAGGTGATTGAGCCCCAGTCGGTACAGATCCGCGAAGACCTCAGCTATGATAGTCGGCCTATTCAGATAATAGATCGAGCAGTTAAGAAATTGTGGAACAAGGAAGTACCATTAGTCAAAGTCATTTGGCACAATCACACAGCAGCAGAGGCAACTTGGGAGACAGAAGCCAGCATGAGACAGAAGTACCCAGAATTGTTCTAAGTTCGAGGACGAATTTTTTATAAGGTATGGGGGATTGTAACGCCCGAAAATTCTCAAATTTGCATTAGAATTATTCTATGATTTTTCTGGAATTTTTAGATATTTTTCCGGAATTTTTCGAGTAGCGGAAGTAGCAAAAATAATTAAAAGAATAAAATAGCTTAGGCGGGAATCGAACTCGAGACCTATGGTGTAAGGGATAATGCTAATAACCGGTGAACCCAGCAGGGTCGTGCTGAAAGGAAAGGGAGACGATTTAATTTATATTAGAGTTGGGCCGGAATTACCACTTAATATAAATAGAAGGTTTAAGTGGGGTTTGGGTTATTTCTTATTTTTGGGTTCGGCAACTTCTCAACCCTCACCACCGAAACCTCACCGCCGCCTCTCCCTCTCCTCTTTCTCTCGGCGCCCCAGCCCCCAAGGTCCATAGGTTCATCTTCCGGCGACGACTCCAACACGAAAGAGGTTCTTCTCCGCGAGAGGAACGCAAAGACGTGAGCGGATCGTCGAGAAGGTCATCTCCACCGGAATTCGAGCGAATAGAATCGTAAGAAATTACGAACAGGAGGTAAGAAACCCCTCACCTGCAGTATAATAGCTACCGTTTGATTTTTTGTGCATTAGTTTAGTTATATGCGTATGTTTTCGACATATAGGGTGTTTTTAACCTTCCTCGCAGGTTTAGGGATTTAGTGAGTACCTTTAGATGGGCCGGACACGTCATTTCTCCTTCAGTTGGAGGTTTAGATGCTGTTGGGTGCCTAAGGGTAGTCTCCCTAATAGAGAGGGGAGTTAAAGCACACTAGGTGTTCGACTAAATAACCAGCTTAGAAAAAAATGCAACTTAGGCATTTTTATTAGCACAGTTGGATGCATTAGAAGCATCTAAATTAGTAAATCGGTCTATTCTAGCTTATATGAGACTACGGTCCAATGGGTGAGCTCCCACAGTCGCCTCTAGGTTCAGACAACCTAGCTCTAGGTTCAGATAACCTAGAAACAGCAATTTAGAACAGTTTAGCTATACTCAGTATTTTACTTTTCAGTTGGCACTGTACTGGATTAGATATCCATTGGGCTGGGCTCCCATAGTCGGTCCCTAGGTTTAGATAACCTAGTAGCTCTACTAAATTCGGGACTTGCAACCCCGGGTCTAGTTAGAGATGCGCGCATAGCACGTACAGTTGTCGGGCCCATCAGCAGCATGTTTAGTATTTTCACTTATTATATGTATAGTTTTTCATAAAGTAGTTCGTGAATTCAACAGTTCTAGCAGTAGCTCAGTATTAGCGTAGCTCGGTTCATAGTATCGACTTAGTTTTTTTCCTGTGAATATGCATGATGACTTTATGCTCAGCTTTAGATATGCCATGATTGTATGCTTCTATGCCATGTCATGCTTAGTTTATTCAGTGTATCCAGCATATGTTTTAAACAGCATGATTTAAAATCATATTTGCATCGTTGCATGTTTTTGTGAGGTAGATAGTTTCTTACTAAGCTTTTTAGCTTACAGATGCTACTTTTCTTATACTGCAGATAAAGGTAAAGGAAAAGTGGACCAGTAGCGGAGGCTGGAGGTCAATGCAGATCAAGATGTGTGTGGCAGGAACTGGAATAAAAGATTCTAAGGGATTTTAGCAAGTTTTACTTAAGCATCAGAACTCTACAGTATTTTGTTATTTGCACTCTAGTTGTTAATCACTATGAATTAGTTCGCTATGCACTCTATTATGCATAGAACCCTTCTCTTATGTTGTGAGGATGTTAGTTTCCATTATTAGAGTGTTTCCTAGCCTTATTAGAATTGTTGTGTGAGGTTTTGGCACGCCAAAGTGCTGAAATCAGAGTCCCTGGACGAAATCAGAACTCTGATCGGTCTCCAGACCGATCAGAGCCTGGGCCGTGCCACTGGATCGGTCAGCCGACCGATCCAGATAGATACAGTATGCTACTGTATCCTCCTGGATCGGTCAGCCGACCGATCCAGCGCGATACAGTAGCGACTGCAGGCGTTTCGGGTGCCTGGATCGGTCAGTCGACCGATCCAGACATACCTGGATCGGTCTGACCGACCGATCCAGCCACACCTGGATCGGTCAGCCGACCGATCCAGTTGGGAACAGAAACTTCCCCAGCTTCGATCGATCTGTAGATCGATCAGCAGGCCGGTAGGTAGTTGGGAAGTTAGTTTCTAGTCCCTAGCTCAGTTGGGATGTTCAGTTTCCCCTCCTTAGCATATGTACACCAGCAAAGAAGGTCTTTAGACCTTTCTTATCAGTTGTATCGGTCATTAGTAGAGTAAAATTTTAATTAGCCCAGCTTTCCGCACAGTATAGTTTAGCATTATTGTGACGATCGGCCTTACAGCCAGTGCCCAGAAGGTGGGTCGTTACAATGTGGCATTATGAGCATGAGCATGAAGGAGATATTATGCATCATTTTTGTGATTCCCCTGCATGAAAATATCTTGATATTGTATTTCTCTCTGCAATGGAATCACGTAATGTGAGATTGAGACTTTCCACGGATGGATTTCAACAATTAGGTTAGTCAAGACAATAATATTCATCTTAGCCAGTTATATTAATATCATATAATTTACCGCAATAGATGTGCATGAGAGATGAATTTATGTTTCTTACTGTGCTTATTCCTGGTCTAACCAATCCCAAAGAGAAGATAAATATTTACTTGCAATCTCTGATTATCGAGTTGAATGAATTATGAAATATAGGGTCGGTCACTTATAATGTTGCAAGTAAAATTAATTTTAAATTACATGCTGTATTATTATAGACGATCAGTGATTTTCCAACATACTCAATGTTGTCAAAATGGAGGATGACTGGTAAATTAACATGTCCACACTACATAATAGAGTCTAATGCATTTTTATTACCTTATAGTGGTAAGGTATCTTGGTTTGATAATCACCTTAAATTTTTACCAGTTGATAACCTTTTCAGGTGAAATAAAAAAAATCTAAAGAATGTTATTGTTCAAAAAACCTCCTTCAATAATCTATGCTTCAAGTGAAGAATCCATTGAACAAATAGACATAACTTTCTACCAGTATCTTATCTTGGTTCCGATGAGATAAATAAATACATTGATAGGATGTGCAAGTATGGTTGGAAGAAAAGGAATATTTTTTGGGAGCTGCCATATTGAAAATATCTACTCATTCGATATAATTTAAATGTCATATATATTGAGAAAAAAAATTCTCCGATAATATCTTCAACACTGTGACAAACATGCCTGCAAGAATTTGCTGAATCGAAATGCACATGAGAGTGGGAGTGAATCGCGTGGTTTTTAAAAGCTTGCCTTTTTCGTTTTAAAACAAGAATACGTAGCGGAAAAATAAATAGACAGAAACAAAAAAAGACATGAACATAAGAATTTACTTGGTTCGGAGCCTTCGGCAACTCCTATTCCAAGACCCAGGTCCCACAGACCTATCGATAGGTAATTCACTAAAAGGCTCTTTCGAAATCGTCAGAACAGGGGATCAAATACAAAAGAATCAGAGAAGTGTAATAGACTACACTTTCCGTTTGTAGAAATTAAAAATAGAAATTATGTTATGTTACCAAACACTTTCATAGATGGTCTACATGAGCTCAGTGTTTGGACGGATTCTTGGTGGCAGTCGGGCTTAGTAGAGTCACAGCAGGATAATAGCAGGAAGCTAGTGCAATCGGAAAGCCAAACCGGGCACGTAGGAGCTTGTATAGAAGTTGATGATTGAAGTTTGGTCGAGATAACCTGATAAACGGTGTGGAAGGCACCTTCCATAGCCTTGAAGGTGCCTCTAACCTGCAAAGTTTGATGCCTAACTTCTTGCTCCTTATCTGCGATGAAGTTTGAAGTTCATCCTGCAGAAGACACCTTCCACAGCACCGAAGGCACCTTCCGTGAACAGTACGAAGGCATCTTCTAAAGCTTAAAGGTGCATCGGGTACTGTTCACCCGAGGCCTTTTTACTCCTTTTATCCTGCAAAAAAGTGCTAGTCCAATAACCTGCATGACAAATGTTAACATAATAATAATGAGTAGTAAGACCCTGTCTCCTCAAGACCATGATCTAGTCAGGGTCTCAATTTAGGTTTCTGAAATTGACCTGAATTGGGTCAATGCCTACAGTCCCTTGGAAAGGAGACGCGTCCTCACTAAGTCACTCTCCTCCAGTGGGTTACCTCTATTTACCAAGTGTAGAGTTACCTCTGGAATCACACATCCGGTCTTCTCTAATCAGGAATCGCACATCCCGACCTACCGGAATTGCACATCCGATCTTCTCCAATCGGGAATCGTACATCCTGACCCTTGCCAGAATCCCACATCTAGACTTCAACCTGTCAGGAATCGAACATCCCAACTTACTGAAATCACACATCCGGTCTTCCACCAATTAGGAATCGAATATCCTGATTGGGGTTAGTCAACCCTGAATACTCGGTAACAAGGTTAGATCGTAACACGTTTAACTTTAACCTATTTATCATTCATCAAAACTCAGGTTTGACCATTGGTGCTAATTGCACCAACAGAATTACAGACACTGCAAAATCACATGAGGAATTAAAAGAACTAGTCAACAGACCAGAGTTGTATCAAAATAAAACAACCAATAGATTTCTAAAGGCTTGTTATATATTGGACAAAGATGGTAAACAAGCTTTATGTAGTTGCTTGAAAGAAATAAAATTTCTAGATGGGTGTGCCTTAAATATGGCTCAATGTGTGAATATGAACAGGTTAAAGATGTTTAGAATAAAGAGTCATGATTGTCATGTATTCATGCAAAGACTTATTCTAGTAGCTTTCCATGACTTCCTCAAAATGTTTGGTAAGCATTCACAAAATTGAGTCTATTTTTTAGAGGTTTGACAACGAGTTGTATTATGATGTATGATATGCTTTGGTAAGAAACATGCATTCCTCTCATACTATGTAAGCTGGAGTGCATATTTCCACTCAATTTTTTTTATTCAATTGAACATCTACCAGTATATTTATCATATAAGGCACAAATAGCTGGTCCTGTGTAGTACATATGGATGTATCCCTTCGAATGATTTTTGAGAAAATTAAAGAATAATATTCATAACAAAGCAAGAGTTAAGGGGCCAATATATAATGCTTATTTGGTTGAAGAGCATCTTTTTTCTGCTCCTATTATTTTACTGATAATGTGAAAATCAGACATCACAAGTATCCTATAAATTCTAATGATATTCAATTGATAGACCCATCGATGCTTTTTATTTTCAAGTTTCCTAGTAAGCCAATGAGTGTATCTTTTTCTAAATGGTTAAATCAAGAAAAAATATCATGGGTACCTTAATATTTTATTATGCAAGTTTACTCTAGATGACCATTGAGTTGTCACCTATATAACCAAAAAATTCAAAGAAAGAGTATGCATTCCTAGTACTACATTGAGGCATGTAGACTAGGAAATGAAGACATTTTGTTATAATAAATTTGTAGTAAGTAAATTTAATATATTTTATATTTTATAATATATTTATCCTTTAATATACTAAATTTTTTATTCAACTTATAATTGTAGAAAAATTATACATGAGAGGAAGGTCACGAGGAACAATTTAATGATACTTAGAATAGTTATTGTTCCAAACTTTACAAAGAGTTTCTTTATTATATGAGAAAGAAGAGCACCAGGCCGACGTATGTGTCAGTCGAGATATGAAGTGCATGAACGACCACCTAAGCTGCAGAAAGGTGGCAAGCAAATGCTGAAAAGGCACAAGTAAACATGAACATAGAGCTAGGTGGCCCGAGCACTGGAACCGCTCGGCATACGTCCGAATCCAAATCTATTGTTGAGCGTGTAATGGATCTATGGAGTTTAATTTAAAGTTATATAAACAAATTTTATATTTATTACCAAACTTTAATAATTTTGTCTCAAATTATTTGTGTATATAAGAACGTGAACTAGCTCGCCAACCCACTTATATGGAGGTCTTTCTTAAGACCCACAAGAAAAAGGATGACATATTTGTCGATCCTCAATTCCAGACCATACATTTAAGTTATTAACTTTATTATATTTAATTATTTCTATCTTGATTAACTTTAGTAATTATAATCAAATTGAATATTAATCATATTATATTTTTTTCATACATAATCAAATGATAAATAGAGTGACTCGTACATCTCAGCCACCAGTAGAGGAGGGAGTCACAACCTCTATCCACCAGGACACTTAATGAGATATATTATGATGTTAATGAACGGACAAAAAACTACACCCTCTACAACCTTGGCTCCCAAACTAGAGTTGCATTTGATCATTTGAGAACTCCTTGTTGGTGCGGGAAGCATCCGACGATCGAACCTTTGTTTTGAAAATGGCAAAGGAATTCAAAGTTAAGCTTATTTGTGATCTAACATGTCTGATTGAGCTTGCAGGAAAGTCCTAAGTATTCTTAGGCAAAAGTCCTAACTGCAGTTAGGCAAGAGGAAAGCCCTAGGGGGTGGTAACCTTAGGTGGAGGAAAATCCTAAGGGGGGAAAACCTTAGGTCCTAGGGGGTGGTAACCCTAGGTGGAGAAAACCCCTAGGGGGCGGTAACCCTAGGTCCTAGGGGGTGGTAACCCTAGGCAGAAAGTCCAGTGAGGTCTGGAGGATCGTACTGGCATCAGGTAATCTCTCCTAGGGGAGTAGGTGAGGACGCGTTCCCCAGAAGAGGGAACAGTAAGCGTCGGTTCGACCTAAGGTTTCCGGTTGGAAATCCGAAGTCAAAACCGGACAGTCGGGAGACTGTCACACTTTCATATTCTTACTATTGTTATGTGCTAACTCTGTGGTGCAGGGTATTTTGGGACTAACATAGTTGCAGGTACCAAAATCACAAAGTTTGTCTCGGATGAATAGTGTCCGAGGCGCCTCCATGGAGCTTGGAGACGCCTCGGGTGCAAAGCAAGAGCTGGATGTGAAGCAGTGCTGGAGACGCCTCGGATGAAGCTGGAGGCACCTTGGACCAGAGCTTGGAGGCTCCTTGGAGTGGCTTGGAGGCGCCTTCAAGTGGATGAGGTGCGACCTGTTCTGTGCTGATCCACGCGGGCGACTCGGGAGGCTTGGAGGTGCCTCAGATGGTGATTGAGGCGCCTCCAGCAGTGTATAAAAGGAGCTCTCGAGGCAGTAATCAGATCAACGAATTCCAAGTGCTTCTACTACAACGTGCTTCTCCAAAAGACGCCATGAAGTGCTGTCACAAGTCCCCAACGACCCTGAGCTCTGAAATTGTGATTCTGTCGTCGGTATAATTCTTTTATTGTTATTGCACTTATTGTAATACATCTTTGTACAATCTTTGCGCGATATAGTTGTTGCCCACAGAAAGTGAACAACGATCGCGGGCCTTGGAGTAGGAGTCGCCCTAGGCTCCGAACCAAGCAAAATCTTGGTGTCCTTTATCTTTTCTGTGTGCTTGGTTTATTATTTCCGCTGCGCTTTCTCGAACGATTTCCGAATTACGAAACGTGAATAAGCCATGAGTGCTATTCACCCCCCTAGCACGATCTCGATCCAACAATTGGTATCAGAGCGGGGTAGCTTTGATTTGGTACAACCACCAATCAAGCAATTTTTTGTGGTGTTTTTAATTTTTCGGAGTCAATTGGAATTAGTGTAGTTGCTACATTCCAATTCTTTATCTATTCGAATCGTTTTTGCTCGAAGCCGGTGCAACAACACTCAAGTTCATTTTTATTATTTTCATACCGCACTGCTAATCCAGGATCAAGTCCTGGGACACTGTTTCTCTCATCTTTTTCTGTGCTAGATCTAAATGGCTTTCCAAGAAGGTTTTAGCACTGTTCACCCCTCGCTCTTCTCCGGAGATGATTTCGGATATTGGAAGGGTCGGATGGAGGTGTATCTCCAGACTCATTTTGAAGTCTGGATGATCGTCAAAATCGGGCTCCAACTACCGACTGATGCCACGGCAAGCTACTACCGTACGAGGACTGGGAACCGACACTCATCAAAAAGGTAGAAGCCAACTCAAAGGCAACCTGCACCCTCCAATGCAGACTGACGAAGGAGGAGCTGAACCACGTCGACCCTTTTTCGAGCGCCGAGGAATTGTGGGAGAAGCTAATCGAGCTTCACGAAGAACCTCCGATACCAAGGTCAGTAAACGGGATTTATTATTCAATAAATTGTATAATATTAAGTTGAAAGAAGGCGAGACGGCTACCTAACTCCACGCCCGGATACAAGACCTACTCAACGGTCTACACACAATTGGACAGAAGGTAGAGAACCAGGATATTTTGAGGTATGCCTTAAACGCCTTTCTAAGGAACACTTTGTGGGCATCCATGGTAGATGCTTACAAGGTTTCTAAGGACCTTTCTTCCATAAAATTAGATGAGTTATTTGCCGAGTTTGAATTACATGAACAGGTTAACTCACGTCCGGCCGAGAAAGGTTTGACTTTGGTTGCAGGTGCAAGTAGAGCGCGCGCGAGACTAAATCAAAGCACAGAACCGAGCCAGAGTCAGAAGAAGAAGAACTAGTTTCAGAAGACGACGACGACAAAATCACAATCGAGCTCGTCAACCTGGTAAAGAAACTGTACAAGAAAAAGAAAGGTTTCAACAAGAAGGACCTAAAGAAGGCAATTCAAACCAAGGAAGTTCGACCAAAGGTGAAGTTCGAGGTAACGTGTTATTAGTGCAATCAGAAGGGGCACATCAAGGCAAACTATCCAAACCAGAAAGATCCGAAGAAACCAAGGAGAAAGAAGGCCCTAAAGGTGACATGGGACGAGTCTTCTTCAGAGGAGTCCGACGACGAAGAGCTCGAACAGACGAGTTTTCTCGCGTTGACGACCTAGGACTACACCAACGAATCCGGAGTCGAGGACGAATCGGAAGCCGAGTCTGAGAGAAGCCACGGATCCGTATCCGTTTCCGAAGGGCCTGACTCCGCTGTAAGCATCCTGCATTTACATAATCTAGTAAATTATTTAATTTGAAAATTAGCAAAATCCAATATTAGGGTCAAGTCACTTCTAAAGGAGGTAGCAACCCTTAAAGAAGTGACTATCTTCAAACCCTTGCCTAGCCCAGTTCAGATGGGAAATTCAACTCAAGTCCAAAAGCTTGAGGAAGAAAATTCTAGTCTGAAAACTCAGGTCAAGGATTTGAAGAAGACATTAGAACGATTTTCTTTGGGCTCCAAGAAACTTGACCTAATTCTTGGGACACAAAGAGCCGTTTACAACAGATCTGGATTAGGTTTTAAAACCAAAAATAAATATCGATCCTATCTAACCTTAGTCAACAGAACAAATAGAAAAGTGGTCCAATCATGGGTACCCAAGTCCAACTTGGTCAATCAAGTTGGACTTGGTCAATATTGGGTTCCCAAGGATCAAGTACATTACCTTGATAGACCATATCGAGGCTATGATCCAGGGGGAGCCAAAAGGAAAATCGTATTAATAAACAAATAAATAATTAAAAGAACATAATTAAAATATAATTAAATTAAAAGTAAAAACTTAAATCTAATCTATAAAAATATATAAAATTATCAATAATTTAGGTGGAGGCTCCAGAATAGCTGGCACCTCCAAAACTAATCTACCCGGCAGGGTAACCCAAACCAAGCTACCCGGCAAGGGTAATTAGAACTAATTAGAAAGGGAACAAGTTTAACTTGACCTATGGTACTGGTAAAATTTTGGATGATAGTACGTTAGGGAAGCTTAGTCTATGCATGTCTAGGAAGATATGACTTCGACCTGATGCATTTGGCTAAGTAGAACTAACCAAAGCTACCCTTTATGGATCCTAACCAGTTAGACCAAAGTTTTGTATTAAGTTCAATGGATAAGACTATTTGGAAAACCTCGAAGGTATGGTTACTTTTATGATGTCCAAGTGACTCACCATAGCCCAGAAGTTTATCCGAAGAATGCCTAATTGTTGAGCCTAAAGCTAAACCTGAATCTAACACAAAGTTAAACCAAACTCTATAACTGAACCCAATTCATCTCACAAAATTATTGGTCCCCCTGATTGAAAAATTTAGATTAGGTGAGATGACTAAGGACAAAATCAAAATTAAATTAAATTTAAATTAAATTAAAATTAAATTATATTAAAATCAAATTAAAATTATATTATATTATATTAAAAATTAAATTAAATTAAAATTTAAATTAAATTAAATTAAATTAAATTAAAATCAAGTTAAATTATTTAAAAATTTGTTTTAAAAACTTATTTTAAAATGTTTTAAACTTATTTAAAAATCTTTTAAAAACTTATTTAAAAACTTATTCAAAAATTCTTTTGAAAACTTATTTAAAAATCTTTTTAAAACTTATTCAAAAAATCTTTTAAAAGACTTATTTAAAATTCTTTTAAAAACTTATTTAAAAATCTTTTTAAAACTTATTCAAAAAATCTTTTAAAAAACTTATTTAAAATTCTTTTAAAAACCTATTCAAAAAATTATTTTAAAAACTTATTTAAAATTCTTTTAAAAACTTATTCAAAAAATCTCTTAAAAACTTATTTAAAAATCTTTTAAAAACTTATTGAAAAATTCTTTTAAAAACTTATTTAAAATTCTTCTAAAAAACTTATTTTAAAAATTCTTTTCAAAACTTATTTAAAAATCTAATTCAACTTGTTTAATTTACTTAATTAATATAATCAACTCAACTTAATTAATTCAACTTATCTAATTAATTAATAGACTTAACCAAATCCCAACCCAATTGATTCAATTAACGACTGAATAAACCATCTCTCAAGCACGCATAGTATTATCATGTTTTGATCATCTAAATTAGGTGAGATGGAATCTTAAGATAATTTCAATCAAACCATCTTCTGAATCCATTAAACTGAACAAAATTCAATACTTTATGTAGAAACATAAAGAATTGGATCAATGGATGCTAGATAGTGGATACTCCAGGCATATGACTGGAAATAGATTGAAATTCTCTAAGTTAAAATTGAAGAACCTAGGATCTGTTGCATTCGACAACCACAGCAAACTTAAGGTAATCAGAAGAGGTAACATCGAACTCAGTTCTGATTTTATTATTCAAAAAGTATTTTAACTTTAACTTACTCAGTATAAGTCAATTATGTGATAGTGGTTACTCAGTTAACTTTACCAAATCTAAATGTATAGTTAAAAATATCAATAATCCTGAAATTACACTTAAGGGCGCTAGGAGAGATAATGTCTACACAATTAATCTACCAACATCCTCAATAAAGTGTCTCCTGACACAACAAGAGGAAACTGAGTTGTGGCACAGGAGACTGGGTCACATTCATACCAGACTCATTTCAAAAATAAGTCAAAATGTTCTAGTTAAAGGTCTGCCCTAATTAAAATTTGTTGAAAATTCAATTTGTAATGTTTGTCAACAGGGTAAACAAACCAAATCAACCCATAAATTAACCAACTTAAATAGAACAACATCTATACTTGAGCTCCTTCACCTAGACTTGTTTGATTCGCATGGAGCCAAGTCACTAAGCAAAAACCAATATTGCTTAGTAATAATCGATGACTACTCAAGATTTACTTGGGTAAAATTTATAAAAACTAAGGATGAAACTGTTGAAGTATTTAAAATCTTTTGTAAATTAATAGAAAATGAAAATGATACTCAAATAAAAAGAATTAGAAGCGACCATGAGGGGGGAATTTGAGAATCATAACTTTACTGAATTTTATGAAATTAATGGGTATAAACATGAATATTCTTGCCTTAGGACTCAACAAAATGGTCTAGTAGAACGTAAAAATAGAACCCTACAAGTAGCTACTAGGACCATGTTAAACGAATATAAACTATCTAATCAATTCTGGGCTGAAGTAATTAATACAGCCTGTTACATACAAAATAGAATCTTAATTAACAAATTTCAGAATAAAACACCATATGAAATATACTATAATAAGTTGCCTAATGTGAACTATTTAAAAGTATTTGGGTGTAAAGTATTTATCTTAAACACTAAAGACCACTTAGGGAAATTTTCATCAAAAACAACCCCAGGAATATTTTTAGGGTATTCAACAACTAGTAGGTCATATAGAGTTTATAATAAAAATACCTTAAAAGTTGAAGAAACAACAAATATAATATTTGATGAAGAAAACAAATTACCCAATATAATAAATGAAAATAATGCAAAAAGTATTGATTTAATAAATATAGAAGATGATGACGAAATTCAACCTGAACCTAATGAACCTGAAGAACCCACTACTAGTCCAAGTAGAAGACCAACAAGAACAAGCACCAATCACCCATCTAACCAAATTTTGGGTGATCAAACTCTAGGAGTCAGAACTAGGTCATCTTATAGGAACCTAAGCCAAATAGCCCTGATTTCTAAAATTGAACCCAAAACTATAGATGAAGCCCTACCAGACCCAGACTGGACTTTAGCAATGCAAGAAGAATTAGCTCAATTTGAAAGAAACCAAGTCTGGGAACTAGTATCTAAACCTATTAACAAAACAATAATTGATACAAAATGGGTTTTTAGGAACAAATTAAATGATCAGGGTGAAATAGTTAGGAACAAAGCAAGATTAGTGGCCAAAGGCTTCAACCAAGTAGAAGGGTTAGACTATGATGAGACATACGCCCCTGTAGCGAGACTTGAATCTATTAGGATGTTGTTGGCCTATGCAGCACATAAAGGATTCAAACTCTATCAAATGGACGTAAAATCTGCTTTCTTAAACGGATTCATTAAAGAAGAAGTGTATGTTAGTCAACCCCCAGGATTTGAAGACCTAGAACGTCTGAATCATGTCCTTAGACTAAAAAAGGCCTTATACGGGTTAAAACAAGCCCCTAGGGCTTGGTATGAACGATTATCTAACTACTTGATATCAAAAAGATTTGGCCAAGGTCAAATAGATCCAACCCTCTTTGTAAAGTCTTTAGAAAATGACATTTTTATTGCACAAATTTATGTAGACGATATAATATTTGGGTCAACCAACTCAAGATTTTTAAAAGAATTTACAAAACTAATGGAAAATGAATTTGAAATGAGTCTAGTAGGGGAACTTAACTTTTTCTTAGGTTTACAAATTAAACAAACAAAAGATGGAATTTACATCTTCCAAACAAAATATGCTAAGGAACTAATTAAAAATTTTGGAATGGAAAATTCAAAACTTATCAATACACCAATGGCTACCAACATTAAAATTGACTCAGACTTAGAAGGAAAACTAGTAGACTTGAAATACTATCGAAGTGTCATAGGAAGTCTACTGTACCTAACTGCTAGTCGACCAGACATTTTCTTTGTAGTAGGTATATGCGCAAGATACCAATCTTGTGCAAAAGAGTCACATCTAACTCACGTTAAAAGAATACTTAGGTATATTAAGGGAACCCTAAATGTAGGTCTTTGATACCCTAGAACTTGCACCCTTGATCTAACTGGCTACTCTGACTCAGACTATGTCGGGTGCAAGCTAGATAGAAAAAGTACAAGTGGTAGTTGTCAATTTCTAGGTGAGTGCCTAGTAAGTTGGTCAAGCAGAAAGCAACACTGTGTTGTCCTATCTACCACTGAAGCTGAATACATAGCCCTAGGAGAATGTGCATCTCAATTATTATGGATGATGCATACCCTAAAAGACTACCAGCTAGAATATCATAAAACTAAAATTTCAATTGACAACATAAGTTCAATCAACCTGACAAAGAACCCAATTCACCACTCAAGAACTAAACACATAGAAGTAAAACACTATTTTGTAAGATATCACGTAGCTAGGGGTGATATTGTATTTAACTATGTTGAGTCCAAATCAAACCTAGATGACATATTCATAAAGCCCTTACCTGAACTTGAGTTCAGTGCACTTAGAAGACAAATAGAAATGTGCTTAGTAGAATAGAACTTATTTGCTTTTAAACTCATCTTGCTTTTACTTGTTTTTCAAAATTATAGGAAAAATGGTTTTTAAAAAATTCCCAATTTTATTAGATTTCCAAAATTTGGACTTAGCCTATGCACTTACCTTTAGATATCATGTTCCCCTAGATTTCAGCCAAAGCATCTCACAAACACCCTAGGCTTAACGTGCTAGTGTTTGAAAGAAACTTAGAATGGCGTGAGATGCATAGGGTACTGTCTGGAATTCAGAATGCTTATTTCTATGCATCACAGTAAGTCTTGGCGTTAAAAACTAACATTACATCAATCAAGTTAAGTCATCCAGCCCTAGTCAAATCTAATTGGTGTTGGTGCAACCTTAGGTCAAGGTTGACCTGGTTGACCCGACTCGAGTTGACGTGACTCGAGTTGTATTTTGATGTTTGACTTGGGAAGATTGTCGGTGCAACCTTAGGTCAAGGTTGACCTAGTTGTGTTGCATGTTGATGTTTGACACTCGTGAGGGAGTTCTATTCTTGATATGGGACAAGAATAGATGTTTGGGAGATTATTGGTGTAACCGTAGGTCTAGGTTGACCTGGTTGACCTGATTCGGGAAAAAGTCCAAGTATGGAGACTTGGCACCGGAAAAGTCCAAGCAGGGAGCTTGGCACTGGAAAAGTCCAAGTATGGAGACTTGGCATTGGAAAAGTCCAAGCAGGGAGCTTGGCACGCGAAAAGTCCAAGTATGGAGACTTGGCACGGGAAAAGTCCAAGTATGGAGACTTGGCACGGAGAAGTCCCGTGAGTGAAGCCGGCAGTGGAAAGTCCTAACTGGGATGTTAGGCGGTTGGGAAGTCCGTGAGTGAAGCCTGCAAGGGAAAGTCCCGTGAGTGAAGCCGGAGACGGAAAAGTCCCGTGAGTGAAGCCAGGCGATTGGAAATCCTGGTGAGTGAGGCGGTGAAAATCCTAGTGAGTGAAGCTAGGTGAATGAGAAAGTCCTAACTGGGATGTTAGGCGGTGTGAAATCTGGTGAGTGAAGCCGGTGGAAAGTCTGGTGAGTGAAGCCGGGCAGGGAAAATCCAGATGGATCAAGGGTGATCGGACATCCGGTGTTGAGAAGTCCAAGTGAGTGAAGCTTGGCATATGGAGTCGGAGGGGCTCGGTAGCTCGTTCTCCGAACTAGGTTAGAGAGGCACTCTAAACGAGGAGTTGGATCGATGCGGTGACCGATCCAGGATGATCTGCGTTTGCCACGGGTCCGGTGACCGATCGAATCGATCGATGGCTCGCGTTCATCGACAGAATCGATCGGTCCGGAGACCGATCGGCGACTACTGATCATCACATGTGCGATCCATCCATTTGATCGGCCTGACGGAGTGCACTGGCGTCGGGCGGTGGCGTGAGGAGGCACGATCGGTCTATGGACCGATCGGGAGGTTCCTGATCGGTCCACGGACCGATCGGGGCTGATCGCGACACCGATCGATGCGGGGACCGATCGGTGACAAGCGAAAGCCTCATGCGCTTAGGCGATCGGTGCAGACCGATCAGGGTTCTAGCCGTTACAACGGCTAGTTTCTTCGCTGTTTCTTCTTCGCAGGTATAAAGAATCGAGGGCATCTTCTGTGCGTGTCTCTCCTTCTTCCTTCTTGCTGTTCTAAGTGCTGCTGTGCTTGAGCTTTGTTGAGCTCCTCCAAAGCTTCGCGTGAGCTTCCGGCTGGGTTCCTGCTGTTGTAGGCGTCGCGTGAAGTTCTTCAGTCGACAAGAAAGCAAGCAATTGGTAGAGTGCGATTGTATTCATATTGTATTGCTTTTCTTACTGCTCTTGTACTCTTTGTTTGCTGTTGCAAACGTTTGTGGCGAGGTTTCTCCACCCACAAGGAGTATATTGTATTAGCCGGTTCTCCGGGGACTCATCCACCGACGGATTGACCGGACTCGTCCACCTTACGGACACGCCGAGGAGTAGG
The DNA here is from genome assembly GCF_018446385.1 of Zingiber officinale. Taxonomy (NCBI): domain Eukaryota; kingdom Viridiplantae; phylum Streptophyta; class Magnoliopsida; order Zingiberales; family Zingiberaceae; genus Zingiber; species Zingiber officinale. The sequence continues at coordinate 11,601,623 of NC_056001.1, read as the reverse complement.
AGCCCTAATCTCCGAACCTCGTTACATCCTCGTGTTAAGGTTTGGTTTTCTTCTCTTTCGTTTCTTTGTATTTTCCGCTGCGACTAACCTAATTGTAGGAAGAAACGAGAGCGATTTGGGGCGGCTATTCACACCCCCCTCTCTAGCCGTACGAAAGATCCTAACAAGTGGTATCAGAGCAAGGTCGCTCTTCATCGGATTCACACCCGTGGGAGCAAAAGCTAGAGATGGATCAATTCGGAGAAGATGTCACCATTCCACCCTTCTACGAATGCGGCGACTTCGCGTATTGGAAGGTAAGGATGAAGTACTTTCTTATGACTAACATAATGAACTGGTTTTGTGTACAAGAAGGTTTTACTCCTCCGGTGGATAAGGAAGGAAAACCCCTTGAGAAGAAGGAGTGGACAAGAGAACAAATTCACAAATCCGAGATCAACAATGAGGTAACTAAAACAATTGAATTTTCATTACCTACTAATATATTGTGTAAGATAGGTAAATACAACAATGCCAAGGAGTTGTGGGATAACTTGGCCAAGTACCATGAGGAGAGCTCCACCTCAAGCCATGAAGAGGAGCCTAGTGAGCCAAGTAGCTCACATCATGGTGGGAGCGAATTGGAAGTTGAGGGCTACTCAACATCCAAGGAAGAAGAGGAGGAGAGTTCCTCTTGTTCAAGTTCGGAGCAAGAAGAAGAAGTTTCCACCTCCGGAAGGGTTGAAGAAGAAAGCTCACACCCATCCCCAAACCTAGGTAACTCAAGCATCTCAATTTCAAATAAGTTACATATAATATGCTTTGAGTGTAGGGAGTGTGGACATTACAAGAGCAAATGTCCAAAGAGAGTTAGGAAGACTCCACCGGCACCAAAGGTCAAGGAAGCCAGAGTCCCAACACGCAAAGGCAAGAAGCACATGGTGTGCTTTCAATGCAAGCAACGGGGACACTATAGGAGCCAATGTCCGAAGAGGAGGAAACCTCACAAGGACAAGGGATGCACATCGATAGGGGGAGCTAAGGCAAACCCTAAGGTATCTTTTAAGGCTCATTCGTGCAATTCTAGTAGGATACATGCTAGTAATTTTATTGCATTAGTCAATAATGATAAGCATGTTAACACTAGAAATCAATACATGTGCTTAGGTGCTAAACATGTCAACCTAGCTAGGGATACTACTAGGAATGCTAACCCTAGGATTAACACCTCTAAGGTTAAGGAAAACCTAGGAAGAAACCCTAAATCAACTAGACACATGCCTAGGAACACCTCAAGAAAGAATGACAAATCAAAACTTGAGGTATTAGAGAAGGAGAATCAAGTCTTGAGGTCAAGACTTGATAATTTAGAAAAGGCTCTTAAAAACATGGAGAAGTCATCTCTAGGGTTTAAGAGTCAAAAACCCAAGTTCAAGGACAAGAAGGGTTTGGGTCACAAACCTAAGTCCCAAATGGTCAAGCCCACTTACCACAATGTTCCATTTGATTATGGAACAAAACCTAGGGCTAGAAAGACCATTACCAAGGTCACAAGGGGAGTCACCCCTATAGTTGACCTTGATGAGACCCAAATGACCAAGGCTTTAAAGCCTAAGAGGGTCATTAGGAGGGTTGCTAGGGAAGTTATCCCTAGTGAATATTTAGTGAACCCAATGAGCTCTAATAGGTATTGGGTTCCTAGGAGCATCTTCTCTACCCCATAGATGGGTTAGAGAGTGTCAACTCCAATAAGAAGGGTAGTTAACCCAACTTTGAGGAAATTGACACTCAAGGAGCATTTTCAAGGTTTTTGGGAACCTTTGAAAATAAAATGGAATAATCTTTGTCATTCACTCCTTGGAAGAGTAAGTTGTGCCAAAGTGAGAATATATTAATCTTACTTTAATTTGACACAATTTGGAAAAACCTAGAGAAATATCAAATTGGGATTTTGATATTCTCTTAGGTAATCAAGGCAATCCGGGCCTTAACTTAGAAGTGCTACTCTTGTAGAATTTTTAAATGGTATAAATCAAACAAGAGATCATGAAATGCCAACTTGGGTTTTGACATTTTCTTGGAGCACTTTGGGCAATCTAGGATTAGAATTTAAGTTAGCTAAGTGATTAAGGATACTTAGATAGGTAATCTAGGTATTTTATTTGTGTTAACTTACCATGGTTGTTTGCAATATGCCATGTCATGACATCATATTTATTTTATTATCATTTGAAATGTCATGATAATGCTTAGGTTATCTATATGTCATGTTTATTTAAGTTTTCAAACTTTATGCCATGTCATCATCTCTTGCATTAATAATCAATGAAATTGATTTAAGTATGAAAAACATATTTTGATATTAAGATCAAATTTGTGTTTAGAAAATGCATGAGACCTTAGTCTAAGATACCTAAACCCATATCTCACATCAACATTGACTTGGATGTGTTTGATACACTTTAGATGTATGTGAGATATTAGGATCATGAGTTAGGATCAAGGTGCATAGTTTTTGTACCTAGATAAGCCTAATTCAAGAAATGGGGGATCATAGGGAAAGCTTGTGTACAAGTCATGTACATCTAGCCCTAAGATTATGGTCCTAAATTCAAATGTTTTTAAAATCATTTTGAAATTGATTTGGAAAACCTTGATGAAGCCATCTTAGTGATTGCATTCATCATTGAACATTGTGATACAAAGTTGACTTAAACTTGAACTATTTCAAAGTTTTTGAACTTTGTATCAAGATTGAAAAATGGAAACTATTTTCATAGAAAATTATTTTTCCGTGATAGTATATGGTATGAGGAGTGTATCCTCAAAATTTTACGATTTTTGGAATTTTCTGGAATTTATTAGGAGTTTCTGAATTTCCGGGAAGGGAAATCAGAAATCTCTGATTTCAGAGTGTGGATCGGTCACCGGACCGATCCAGGGAAGTTCTGATCGGTCTGGTGACCGATCAGTGACGATCCAGTGCGATCAGTGAAGCGTGGATCGGTCTGGGGACCGATCCAGGGGGATTCTGATCGGTCTGGGGACCGATCAGGGCGTGCCGAATTTCTGATTTCTTCAGCTGTTGTCTGAAATTTCAGTTATGGAAGTGGTGGTTTAGGTTTCTGAAGGTTTGAAACTCTCCAAGACATTGTTGGTGCAATGGTCAAGGGGGAGTTGACCTTTAGGGGGAGTTTTTACCTAATTGTCAAGGGGAGTTGACTTTTAGGGGGAGTTTTTACTCCTTAAGATTTTTAAGGATTAGTGATATAGGATTATCACTAAGTTGATTGTTGAGTTTAGTATCAAGGGGGAAATTAAGAGTTTCAATGAAAGGTATGGGACTTTCATTAGGAAGAAACTCTTGACCTTGATACTCTCCTTTTTCTTTTTGATGTGTGTCAAAAAGGGGAGAGTGCTCATTGGAGAGTTATTGGAGAACCCAAGTTAGGTTATCGATTTAACCTAAGCTAGGGGAAGAATGTCAAGGAATGTTCGAGGAAGAACATTGGAATTCTTTTTGATGTGTGTCAAAAAGGGGGAGAATTATTGGAGAACCCAAGTTAGGTTATCGGGTTAACCTAAGGGGAGAATGTCCAGAGAATGTTCAAGGAAAGAACATTGGACATTGGAAGATGGTTGGAAAACCTAAGTTAGGTTATCGGGTTAACCTAACTTGATTATGATTTTGTCAAACATCAAAAAGGGGGAGATTGTTGGTGCAACCTTAGGTCAAGGTTGACCTGGTTGACCCGACTCGAGTTGACGTGACTCGAGTTGTATTTTGATGTTTGACTTGGGAAGATTGTCGGTGCAACCTTAGGTCAAGGTTGACCTAGTTGTGTTGCATGTTGATGTTTGACACTCGTGAGGGAGTTCTATTCTTGATATGGGACAAGAATAGATGTTTGGGAGATTATTGGTGTAACCGTAGGTCTAGGTTGACCTGGTTGACCTGATTCGGGAAAAAGTCCAAGTATGGAGACTTGGCACCGGAAAAGTCCAAGCAGGGAGCTTGGCACGGAAAAGTCCAAGTATGGAGACTTGGCATTGGAAAAGTCCAAGCAGGGAGCTTGGCACGCGAAAAGTCCAAGTATGGAGACTTGGCACGGGAAAAGTCCAAGTATGGAGACTTGGCACGGAGAAGTCCTGGTGAGTGAAGCCAGGCAGTGGAAAGTCCTAAGCCGGATGTTAGGCAGGGAAGTCTGGTGAGTGAAGCCAGGCAAGGAAAGTCCCGTGAGTGAAGCTAAGCAGGAAAAGTCACAGTGAGTGAAGCCGGGGAAAAGTCACGTGAGTGAAGCCAGATTGGAAATCTGGTGAGTGAAGCGGTGAAAATCTAGTGAGTGAAGCTAGGTGAATGAGAAAGTCCTAGCGGGATGTTAGGCGGTGTGAAATCTGGTGAGTGAAGCCGGGTGGAAAGTCCGGTGAGTGAAGCGGGCGAGGAAAATCCAGATGGATCAAGGGTGATCGGACATCCGGTGTTGAGAAGTCAAGTGAGTGAAGCTTGGCATATGGAGTCGGAGAGGGCTCGGTAGCTCGTTCTCCGAACTAGGTTAGAGAGGGCACTCTAAACCGGAGTTGGATCGGCCGTGACCGATCCGGTGATCTGCGTTTGCCACGATCGGTGCGGTGACCGATCGAATCGATCGATGGCTCACGATTGCAATCGATCGGTGCGAGCAGGAACCTCGCAAGCAGAAAACCATGGATCGGTCTGCTGACCGATCCACCCATGGCCTGATCGGTCTGCAGACCGATCAGGAATAGATCAGTGGCGTGAGGAGCCGAAGCCTGATCGGTCTATGGACCGATCAGGAGGTTCCCTGATCGGTCCACAGACCGATCAGGGCTTCGATCGCGACACCTGATCGGTCTGGGGACCGATCAGGTGACAAACAGAAGCCTCATGCGCCTAGGCTGATCGGTCTGTAGACCGATCAGGGTTCTAGCCGTTGCGACACAACGGCTAGTTTCTTCGCTGTTTCTTCTTCGCAGGTATAAAGTGTTGGTGCAACCTTAGGTCAAGGTTGACCTGGTTGACCCGACTCGAGTTGACTTGACTCGAGTTGTATTTTGATGTTTGACTTGGGAAGATTGTTGATGCAACCTTAGGTCAAGGTTGACCTAGTTGAGTTGCATGTTGATGTTTGACACTCGTGAGAGAGTTCTATTCTTGATATGGGACAAGAATAGATGTTTGGGAGATCATTGGTGTAACCATAGGTCAAGGTTGGCCTGGTTGACCTGATTCGGGAAAAAGTCCAAGTATGGAGACTTGGCAACGGAAAAAGGAGCTTGGCAGGAAAAGTCAAGTATGGAGACTTGGCACTGGTCGAGCTGAGCTTGGCGAAAAGTCCAAGTATGGAGACTTGGCAGGAAAAGTCCAAGTATGGAGACTTGGCACAAAGTGACTAAGTGATGTAAAGGAAGAGTATGAGCGGGATGTACCTTTGAAAGTCCCGATCGGGTGGAGAGTCCCATGTGTGAAGAGCGTTAGAGCAATGATTGTGAAGCCGAGTGGCGGCTCTAAATCCTAGAAAGCCTAACTAGGAAGAAGAGTTGCAAAGAATACTAATTGTTTAGTTAGTCGGACTTGCAGCCTCCTTCGACTAGATTTGAGGGAAAGACTTGTGATACGGTGATAAAGACATACCCCACCAAAAGTGGGTCAAAAGTAGTGAAAATCGATTGATGTAGAGGTCAAAGTCAATAGTGGGTCAAAGGCTCCTGCAAACGCTATGGGGGCTGCCTGATTAGATGCTACATGAGCAATAGGTCATGACTATCCGACTGGGCCTCTAGCTTGGTATGGAAAACTAGACTGTCGGCACCATCCTGGGCCTCCAGCTCGATCGGAGTTGGCATAGCAACCGTGGACCGGCAAGCTCTCTTCATCGGTAAATAACAATTTCCCTGATCCGCGGTCAGAGTCGTTCGGACCTCAAGGCCAATCGAGCTCAATTTTCCTCCACTCTGTTCTAGGAATGTGTCGAGTGAGCGTCGAATGAGGTGTTGTACCCCATGAGACCGATCAGGATCTTGATCGGTCCACGACCGATCGAGCTCTAGCGAGACGCATACATGCCTTTTTGTTCTCTTCTTCGCGGTATAAAGGGGCTGAGGGCTTCTACAGGGATTCTCCTTCCTTACTACTAGAACTTTTGTTCTTCTGCTGCTGAAGCTTCTGCTTCAACTGAGCTTTGATTGAGCTCGCCTCCGAAGCTTCGCGTGAGCTTCCAGTCGTCGACGAGCTGCTGCGTTTGGGTTGTGAAGTTGCTGCTTCACCTCCAGTCGACAAGAAAGCAAGCAATTGGTAGAGTGCTATTGTATTCATATTGTATTGCTTCTCTTACTGTTCTTGTACTCTTTGTTTGCTGTTGCAAACGTTTGTGGCGAGGTTTCTCCACCCACAAGGAGTATATTGTATTAGCCGGTTTTCCGGGGGCTCATCCACCGACGGATTGACTGGGCTCGTCCACCTTACGGACACGCCGAGGAGTAGGAGCCCTAATCTCCGAACCTCGTTACATCCATCGAGTTTGAGGTTTGATTTCTTTCCTTGTCGCTTCTATTGTTTTATTTCCGCTGCGCTAACTCGACATTGTAGAAAGAATCGAACGAATTGGGGTCGGCTATTCACACCCCCCCTCTCTAGCCGTACGAAGGATCCTAACAAGTGGTATCAGAGCAAGGTCGCTCTTCATCGGATTCACACCCGTGGGAGCACAAGCGCTAGAGATGGATCAATTCGGAGAAGACATCACCATTCCACCCTTCTACAACGACAACTTCGCATATTGGAAGGTAAGGATGATGTATTTTCTTAGGACTAATATGTGGAATTGGTTTTGTGTACAAGAAGGGTTTACTCCTCCAATGGATAAAGAAGGAGAGCCTCTAGAGAAGAACAAGTGGACAAAGGAACAAGTCCATCAATCAACGATCAACAATGAGGTAACTAAAACAATTGAATTTTCATTACCTACTAATATTTTGCGTAAGATAGGTGAATACAACAATGCCAAGGAGTTGTGGGATAACTTGGCCAAGTACCATGAGGAGAGTTCCACTTCAAGCCATGAAGAGGAGCCTAGTGAGCCAAGTAGCTCACATCATGGAGGGAGCGAATTGGGAGTTGAGGGCTACTCAACATCCAAGGAAGAAGAGGAGGAGAGTTCCTCTTGCTCAAGTTCGGAGCAAGAAGAAGAAGTTTCCACCTCCGGAAGGGTTGAAGAAGAAAGCTCATCTCCATCCACAACCCTAGGTAACTCAAACACTGTGATTTCAAGCAAATTACACATAATGTGTTTTGAGTGTAGGAAACATGGACATTACAAGAGTAAGTGTCCAAAGAGGGTAAGAAAGACTCCACCGGCGCCAAAGGTCAAGGAAGCCGGAGTCCCGAAACGCAAGGGCAAGGAGCACATCGTGTGCTTCCAATGCAAACAAAGGGGACATTATCGGAGTCATTGTCCGAGGGGGAGGCAACCTCACAAGGGCAAGAGACCGGGCACATCGATAGGGGGAGCTAAGGCAAACCCTAAGGTAACCTCTAAGGTTCATTTTTGCAATTCTAATAAAATGCATGCTAGGAGTTTTATTGCAATTGCAAATAATGATAAGCATGATAATCTTAGGAATCAATATATGTGCTTAGGTGCCAAACATGTGAGCCTAGATAAGGATAACACTAGGAAGGCTAACCCTAGGATCAACCCATCTAAGGCTAAGGATAACCTAGGTAGGAATCCTAAATCAACTAGACATATGCCTAGGAATACCTCAAGGAAGAGTGATAAATCAAAAATTGAGGTATTAGAGAAGGAGAATCAAGTCTTGAGGTCAAGACTTGATAATTTAGAAAATGCTCTTAAAAACATGGAGAAGTCATCTCTAGGGTTTAAGAGTCAAAAACCCAAGTCCAAGGACAAGAAAGGTTTGGGTCACAAACCTAAGTCCCAAATGGTCAAGCCCACTTATCATAATGTTCCATTCGATTATGGAACAAAACCTAGGGCTAGGAAGACCACTACCAAGGTCACAAGGGGAGTCACCCCTATAGTTGACCTTGATGAGATCCAAATGACCAAGGCTTTAAAGCCTAAGAGGGTCATTAGGAGGGTTGCTAGGGAAGTTATCCCTAGTGAATATTTAGTGAACCCAATGAGCTCAAATAGGTATTGGGTTCCTAGGAGCATCTTCTCTACCCCATAGATGGGTTAGAGAGTGTCAACTCCAATAAGAAGGGTAGTTAACCCAACTTTGAGGAAATTGACACTCAAGGAGCATTTTCAAGGTTTTGTGAACTTTTGAAAATGAAAAAGAATTATCATTTACTCCTTTGAAGAGTTAAATGTGCCTAAAGATTGGAAATCTCACTTTTAATCTCAATTGGCACAATTTGGAAAAACCTAGAAAAATATCAAATTGGGATTTTGATATTCTCTTAGGTAATCAAGGCAATCCGGGCCTTAATTTAGAAGTGCTACTCTTGTAGAGTTTTAAATGGTATAAATCAAACAAGAGATCAAGAAATGCCAATTTGGGTTTTGACATTTTCTTGGAGCACTTTGGGCAATCTAGGGTTAGATTTTAAGTTAGCTAAGGCTAAGGATACTTAGATAGGTAATCTAGGTATTTCATTTGTGCTAACTTACCATGATTGTTTGCCCTCACATGTCATGACATCATGTTTAATTTTATTATCATTTGAAATGTCATGATAATGCTTAGGCTAGTTTATATGTCATGCTTTATTTAAGTTTTCAAACTTTATGCCATGACATCATGACATTGGCACATGCTTTCCATTTATGATATCATTTATGCCATGTCATCATCTCTTGCATTAATAATCAATTGAATTGATTTAAGGATGAAAAACACATTTTGATATTGAGATCAAATTTGTGTTTAGAAAATGCATGAGACCTTAGTCTAAGATACCTAAACCCATATCTCACATCAAAATTGACTTGGATGTGTTTGATACACTTTAGATGTGTGTGAGATATTAGGATCATGAGTTAGGATCAAGGTGCATAGTTTTTGTACCTAGATGAGCCTAATTCAAGAAAAAGAGGGATCATAGGGAAAGCTTGTGTACAAGTCATGTACATTTAGCCCTAAGATTATGGTCCTAAATTCAAATGGTTTTAAAAGCATTTTAAAATTGATTTGGAAAACCTTGATGAAGCTTTCCTAGTGATAGCATTCATCATTGAACATTGTGATACAAAGTTGAGTTAAAACTTGAACTATTTCAAAGTTTTTGAACTTTGTATCAAGATTTGAAAATGGAAACTATTTTCATAGAAAATTATTTTTCCGTGATAGTATATGTTATGAGGAATGTTTCCTCAAAATTTCACATTTTTTCGAATTTTCTGGAATTTTCTAGGAGTTTCTGAATTTCGAGAAGGAAATTTCAGAAATCTGCCTATCAGAGTCTGGATCGGTCTGGGGACCGATCCAGGTAAGTCCTGATCGGTCTGCGGACCGATCCAGTGAAGCATGGATCGGTCTGCAGACCGATCCAGTAGGTTCCAGTAGCACGGGTGCGATCTGGTGAAGGCCTGATCGGTCTGGGGACCGATCCATGGGGTTTCTGATCGGTCTGGGGACCGATCAGTGCGTGCCAGTTTCTGATTTTTCAGCTGTTGTCTGAAATTTCAGCCGTGAAAGTTTGTGGTTTAGGTTTCTGAAGGTTTGAAACTCTCCAAGACATTGTTGGTGCAATGGTCAAGGGGGAGTTGACCTTTAGGGGGAGTGTTTACCTAATTGTCAAGGGGAGTTGACTTTTAGGGGGAGTTTTTACTCCTAAAGACTTGAGTGATATGGGATTATCACTAAGTTGATTGTTGAGTTTAGTATCAAGGGGAATTAAGAGTTTCAATGAAAGGTATGGGACTTTCATTAGGAAGAAACTCTTGACCTTGATACCCTCCTTTTCTTTTTGATGTGTGTCAAAAAGGGGAGAGTGTTCATTGGAGAACCTAAGTTAGGTTATCGGGTTAACCTAAACTAGGGGAAGATTGTCAAGGAATGTTCGAGGAAGAACATTGGAATACTTTTTGATGTGTGTCAAAAAGGGGGAGAATTATTAGAGAACCCAAGTTAGGTTATCGGGTTAACCTAAGGGGAGAATGTCCAGAGAATGTTCAAGGAAAGAACATTGGACATTGGAAGATGGTTGGAAAACCTAAGTTAGGTTATCGGGTTAACCTAACTTGATTATGATTTTGTCAAACATCAAAAAGGGGGAGATTGTTGGTGCAACCTTAGGTCAAGGTTGACCTGGTTGACCCGACTCGAGTTGACTTGACTCGAGTTGTATTTTGATGTTTGACTTGGGAAGATTGTTGATGCAACCTTAGGTCAAGGTTGACCTAGTTGAGTTGCATGTTGATGTTTGACACTCGTGAGAGAGTTCTATTCTTGATATGGGACAAGAATAGATGTTTGGGAGATCATTGGTGTAACCATAGGTCAAGGTTGGCCTGGTTGACCTGATTCGGGAAAAAGTCCAAGTATGGAGACTTGGCAACGGAAAAGCCCAAGCAGGGAGCTTGGCACTGGAAAAGTCCAAGTATGGAGACTTGGCACTGGAAAAGTCCAAGCAGGGAGCTTGGCACGCGAAAAGTCCAAGTATGGAGACTTGGCACGGGAAAAGTCCAAGTATGGAGACTTGGCACGGGAAAGTCCTGGTGAGTAAAGCCAGGCAGTGGGAAAGTCCTAACTGGGATGTTAGGCAGTTGGAAAGTCCTGGTGAGTGAAGCCAGGCAGTGGGAAAGTCCTAACTGGGATGTTAGGCAGTTGAGAAGTCCTGGTGAGTGAAGCCAGGCAAGGGAAAAGTCCTGGTGAGTGAAGCCAGGCAGTCGGAAAAGTCCTGGTGAGTGAAGCCAGGCAGATTGGAAATCCTGGTGAGTGAAGCCAGGTGAAAACCCTAGTGAGTGAAGCTAGGTGAAAGTCCTGGTGAGTGAAGCCGGGCAAGGGAAAATCCAGATGGATCAAGGATGATCGGACATCTGGTGTTGAGAAGGTCAAGTAGGTCAAGGGAGTGACCGGATACTTGACACGAAGAGAAAAGTCCAAGTGGGTCAAAGGGATTGACCGGACACTTGGTGGGGAGTCTTAGCAGGTCAAGGGAGTGACCAGATGCTAAGCATGATGAACCAATAGGTCAAGGTTGACCGGATATTGGTTTGGACTTGGTTTGGGAAAAACCAAGACCTGGATCGGTCTGGTGACCGATCCAGTGATACGTTGGGCTATCTGATCGGTCTGGTGACCGATCAGTAACACATCAGTAGCATACTGTGTGTTAACTGATCGGTCTGGTGACCGATCAGGAGTCGATCAGAAGAGCGAGGCGCAAGAGGGGCTGATCGGTCTGGGGACCGATCAGCACAAAGCCTGATCGGTCCCCGGACCGATCAGGAGGTTCCCTGATCGGTCTGTGGACCGATCAGGGACGGAACAGAAGCTGCGGCTTCTTCCCTGATCGGTCTGCAGACCGATCAGGATGTTGCCTGATCGGTCCACAGACCGATCAGGGTTCTAGCCGTTGCGACGCAACGGCTAGTTTCTTCGCTGTTTCTTCTTCGCAGGTATAAAGGGGCTGAGGGCTTCTACAGGGATTCTCCTTCCTTACTACTAGAACTTTTGTTCTTCTGCTGCTGAAGCTTCTGCTTCAACTGAGCTTTGATTGAGCTCGCCTCCGAAGCTTCGCGTGAGCTTCCAGTCGTCGACGAGCTGCTGCGTTTGGGTTGTGAAGTTGCTGCTTCACCTCCAGTCGACAAGAAAGCAAGCAATTGGTAGAGTGCTATTGTATTCATATTGTATTGCTTCTCTTACTGTTCTTGTACTCTTTGTTTGCTGTTGCAAACGTTTGTGGCGAGGTTTCTCCACCCACAAGGAGTATATTGTATTAGCCGGTTTTCCGGGGGCTCATCCACCGACGGATTGACTGGGCTCGTCCACCTTACGGACACGCCGAGGAGTAGGAGCCCTAATCTCCGAACCTCGTTACATCCATCGAGTTTGAGGTTTGATTTCTTTCCTTGTCGCTTCTATTGTTTTATTTCCGCTGCGCTAACTCGACATTGTAGAAAGAATCGAACGAATTGGGGTCGGCTATTCACACCCCCCCTCTCTAGCCGTACGAAGGATCCTAACATAAAGAATCGAGGGCATCTTCTGTGCGTGTCTCTCCTTCTTCCTTCTTGCTGTTCTAAGTGCTGCTGTGCTTGAGCTTTGTTGAGCTCCTCCAAAGCTTCGCGTGAGCTTCCGGCTGGGTTCCTGCTGTTGTAGGCGTCGCGTGAAGTTGCTGCTTCACCTCCAGTCGACAAGAAAGCAAGCAATTGGTAGAGTGCGATTGTATTCATATTGTATTGCTTTTCTTACTGCTCTTGTACTCTTTGTTTGCTGTTGCAAACGTTTGTGGCGAGGTTTCTCCACCCACAAGGAGTATATTGTATTAGCCGGTTCTCCGGGGACTCATCCACCGACGGATTGACCGGACTCGTCCACCTTACGGACACGCCGAGGAGTAGGAGCCCTAATCTCCGAACCTCGTTACATCCTCGTGTTAAGGTTTGGTTTTCTTCTCTTTCGTTTCTTTGTATTTTCCGCTGCGACTAACCTAATTGTAGGAAGAAACGAGAGCGATTTGGGGCGGCTATTCACACCCCCCTCTCTAGCCGTACGAAAGATCCTAACAATTGGATCAATTGACTTAACTTGACTAACCAAGTGAAAGATGTTGTCCTCTAGACAAATAGCTAATAGCTAATGGTTAGACATATGGCCAAGAATATTAATATTGTCAAGAAGATTAGCTAAAGGTACTCATGCTTGGACTTTAGGATTTCTTAAATTGACGTGAAAATGGCCTTAGTTACAACTTGTTAAGTTTATCTTTTCTTAAACACTCTTTAAAATTCAGTATTTTTCAAAGTCTCTTTAAATTCAGATTTTCAAAATTGCTTTGCCAAATACTTGTTCAAATTAGCCTAAATTTGCCTTAAATCTTAATTACATATCTTTCAAAGGCTTGTTAAAATTTGACTAAGTGTTTTAAGGTTGTTTCAAAAATTGCTAAGCATTTTCTTAAAGGGTTTTCAAAAATTAAATGTTTTTCTTTCTAAGCTAAGTATTTTTCGAAGTTTAATATTGTTCACAAAGCCTTGTTGAAATTAAGAAAATGTCTTTAAGAATGTAACTTTTCAAAAATTATCTACGTATTTCTTTAAATTTAGCTGAGTTACCTTCAAAATCAAAACAATTTCCCTTAGCTAAAGTTACTTATCAAAATAATTCCTAAAACATTCACTTAGCCAAAAGTTTTGCAAAAAGATTAAAATTTAAAAAGCTAAGTGTTTTCATAGACTTTTAAGGATTCAACTTTTTAAACTAAGTTTCTTCCTTCTTAAGCTTCCTTCAAAATTTAACTGTATATTTTCTAAAGATTATTAAGCTAAATATTTCTTTTGAAAAGGATTTTTCAAATTTAACCTCGTATTATTCAAAAAAAGATTTTTCAAAATTTAACGAAATATTTTTCATTTTGGTTAAATTTCCCATTTTGGTTAAATTTCTAAGGTCATTTTTCTTATTCCTTTGTTTATTTTGATATATGGCAAAGGGGGAGAGTAGGAAAATTCAAAATTTAAAATAAAGAGAGCTCTTGTTAAGGGGGAGCCTTAAGTTTAAGTATATGTCAACTTAAGTTAGGCTTGCGTTTGAATTTATTTACTTAAGCTTGCTTATGTTTCTTACTTAAACGTTGAAGATCAGATATACATTTATTTTACTTAACTTTGAATTTCAGTTGTCATAATCAAAAAGGGAGAGATTGTTGGTGCGGGAAGCATCCGACGATCGAACCTTTGTTTTGATAATGGCAAAGGAATTCAAAGTTAAGCTTATTTGTGATCTAACATGTCTGATTGAGCTTGCAGGAAAGTCCTAAGTATTCTTAGGCAAAAGTCCTAGCTGCGGTTAGGCAAGAGGAAAGCCCTAGGGGGTGGTAACCTTAGGTGAAGGAAAATCCTAAGGGGGGAAACCTTAGGTCCTAGGGGGTGCTAATCCTAGGTGGAGAAAAACCCTAGGGGGCGGTAACCCTAGGTCCTAGGGGGTGGTAACCCTAGGTGGAAAGTCCAGTCAGGTCTGGAGGACCGTACTGGCATCAGGTAATCTCTCCTAAGGGGAGTAGGTGAGGGTGCATTCCCCGGAAGAGGGAATAGTAAGCGTCAATTCGACTTAGGATTTCCGGTTGAAAATCCGAAGTCAGAACCGGACAGCCAGGAGGCTGTCACACTTTCATATTCTTACTATTGTTATGTGCTAACTCTGTGGTGCAGGGTATTTTGGGACTAACATAGTTACAGGTACCAAAATCAAAAAGTTTGTCTTGGATGAACAGTGTCTGAGGCGCCTCCATGGAGCTTGGAGGCGCCTCGGGTGCAAAACAGGAGCTGGCTACGAAGCAGTGCTGGAGGCGCCTCGGATGAAGCTGGAGGCGCCTTGGAGTGGCTTGGAGGCGCTTTCGAATGGATGAGGTGCGACCTGTTCTGTGCTGATCCACGCGGGTGACTCGGGAGGCTTGGAGGCGCCTCGGATGGTGATTGAGGCGCCTCCAGCAGTGTATAAAAGGAGCTCTCGAGGCAGCAATCAGATCAACGAATTCCAAGTGCTTCTACTACAACGTGCTGCTCCAAAAGATGCCCTGAAGTGCTGTCACAAGTCCCCGACGACCTTGAGCTCCGAAATTGCGATTCTGTCGTCGGTATAATTCTTTTATTGTTATTGCACTTATTGTAATACATCTTTGTACAATCTTTGCGCGATATAGTTGTTGCCCACAGAAAGCGATCAACGATCACGGGCCTTGGAATAGGAGTCACTCTAGGCTCCGAACCAAGTAAAATCTTAGTGTCCTTTATCTTTTTTGTGTGCTTGGTTTATTATTTTCGTTGCTCTTTCTCGAACGATTTTCGAATTACGAAACGCGAATAAGCCACGAGTGCTATTCACCCCCCCCCCCCCTCTAGCACGATCTCGATCCAACACTCTTTAGGGTCATGATAGTTCCTCTTCCTCTTCTTCTACTAAGCTACAATCTTTAAGATGAGAAAATTAAGAACTTCACACTCAAATTGCCTCAATGGATGAGAAGATGAATCAGTGGATGACCACTGTGTTGGTGTAGCAGGGCCGGCAAGAGAGGGTAAATTGCCTACAAGGAAAAAGATAACCCCTTCTCGTTCTTTTTTCTTGATTAGTTGCACAATTATAATAAACAAAATAATAAAATTGAACAATTCAAGAAAAGTAAGAGAACAATTTATTTACTTGGTTACAACCTAGGTGGTTGTTAATTGAAGGCGTTAAGAAAAGATCTACTAGAAAACCCCCTTTGTTGAAAGTGGAGTAGCCTCTTATAAACGCTGACAACTCACAAAATGACTAGGAAGTGAATATAAGACTTGTAGTTCAGTTATACTTTATTTTCTAGGCCCAAGAGCCTTTTTATAGCCCTTAAAAACTCTATCCGTAGCTTGAAGGCACCTCCAATGAGATCCAAGGCGCCTTCTATCGGATAAGTTTTATCCATTGTGGATAAAACTCTATCCATGGCTAACGATCGGAAGGCGCCTTCCAAACAACAGATTAGCTCCTTTGTTGATCTCTTCGCATGAGTGA
This sequence comes from Zingiber officinale, assembly GCF_018446385.1. Classification (NCBI taxonomy): domain Eukaryota; kingdom Viridiplantae; phylum Streptophyta; class Magnoliopsida; order Zingiberales; family Zingiberaceae; genus Zingiber; species Zingiber officinale. The sequence continues at coordinate 11,585,939 of NC_056001.1, read as the reverse complement.
TGCTCCGGCTAACCAGAGTTAAACTTACCTGAACCCAACTCCGACCTTCTCCTCGAGCAGCCTTCCTCTCCGGCTTCTTGTCCCTTGGACCTCCGCGCGTGTCCTTCTCGTCCGCAGGTGTATTCTTCCACAGCATCTCGTCTTTCGAATGTCCTGAGCCCGTCGACTCCCTTTTCGTCCGTAGGTGTACTCTTCACTAGTTGCGTCTTCCACTCGACTTCTTGTGTTCCTAAGCTCTTACACACTTAGACACAAGCCAAGTTCAACTTAGGGTTAAAAATGCAATAATATAATAAAGCAATGAATTAAACAAGTTAATTGCAAAAATAAATACAAGGATAAAAATTATGGGAATTAAGTGAGTTAAAAAAATAAAAGAATGTCCTTACTCCCTCTTAACTTGTACATATTTCTCCCCCTTTGATCACATTAAAAAAAAAGAAGGAAAAATAAAATAGACAGGTAGAAAATTTTGATATAAATTTCTAGGGGAACATAACAAGAAATCTTAGTTTAATGACAGAAGTAAAAGTTTTCAAATTTCTATTTACTTTAAAATTTTAATTTCAAATTTCTTTTAATAGATAATATTATATTTAATCATAGAAAAATAATATTTTCAAATCTTAAGTCTGCAAAATAATTTTCCATTTTAAAGTATGCTTTTCATTAAAAAAAAATTACTCAACAGAAAAAAATTTTAAAAAAAAATATTTGTAAATTAAATCATCGGATAGTATAAAAAATTTTAACTCGGAACACGAACAGAAAAAAAATATTTTTCTAATTGAAACAATTTCAAAAAAGATGAATTTTAATCTAAAAAGGATTTTGGAATCAAATATAGGTTCCTATCTACTGGATTTATTAAAAAATTTGGAGATACATAATTTTTAAGGATTTTTCCAATCTGTCTCTCGTAATTTCTAATTTACCAGTTGATTCTACCATAATTTCTAAATTTTGATTTTCGATAACTTTTTGAATTCAAACATGTATATTCATTTTCTAGTTTTTCTATTTGTACTTTCAATTTATTATTTTTTATTCTTAGATTATCATACATTATTATGGGGCATAAATTAGCCAAGGTTAGTTTTATCTTAGCATTTTATCTTTCTAGTTTTACTAGATCCTTGGAGAGTACCTTAATAAATTGAATGACTTTTAAGGTGGTAAGGCATGTATCTTACTTACCTCATGTTCTGATGCTCCCCCTTCATCGCAACTTTCTTCTGAAGATCCTCCCCCTTCATTAATGCTCATCTCTGAACTGTTTTCATTTTCTTCTTGGTGGTCGGCCAGTAGGGCTAGTTCGACATAGGCCTCAATCTCATACTTGGAGGACGAAGATTCATCTCATGTTGCCTTTAAATTCTTGAGCTTCGATCTTGTTGGTCTTTTATCCTTATCTTTCTCCTTGTTCAATTTAGGCAGTCGTCCTTGATGTGTCATTCTTCTTGGCAATTATAGCATCAAATCTTACTTTTGCTCCAAAAGTCCTTTTTCATCTACGACTTGAATATATTAGATTTAATAAATTTATTAAATTTCCTTACCAATAATGTTGCTTCATCTGCGTCGATGGATGCTTCGAAGTCTGAATCTGGTCCCCCCTTCTGGGCTTGAAGTGCTAGGATCTAACTTGGTTCATTTCTTTGTCCTGCACATCGAGACTAATGTAATTCGAAAGTGAAAAAAAAATTCTAATGTACTTACCTCGAGATCTTTGGAGATATAGTAGGAGTTTACTATAGATGTCTATTCTGATGTTCTTAGGAATGCATTTAAGGCATACCTTTGCGCATCCCAATTAGTTACCATTTCTCTGAGGTTCTTTAATCCGGTGATTAACTCCTTGATTCTTCCGTGTAGATAAGCAATCAATTCACCTTCAACCATCTAGAGGTTGCTGATTTGGTTCTAGAGTAGGTCTCGTCTCGTGAGCTTTGCTTCGGATGTTCCTTTGTATAGCTCTAGGAACTTCTCCCAAAGATCCTTTGTTGATTCATAGGCGTCGATTTTATGTTGACTTCCTATGGAGGTAGTACGCTCAGCAGATGGAATTTAGCTTGTCCGTTAGCTACGAAGTCTACTTGTTCTTTCTTTGTCCATGAATGCTCCTCTTTCTCAGCTCCGTGTTGGTCCATAGGGGCTACAAAATCATATTTCATAATTAAGAGAATTTTAAAATCTGTTTTAAAAAATACCTCTATCCGACGTTTTCATTGAAGGAAGTATCTCTTGAACTTCAACGGATAAATGCTTGGTCCAACCATAATCTTTGTACTTCAGTCGGTGGTTAGTCCTTTTGAAGTGGTTGGGCTCTGATACCACTTGTTGGTGCAACGGGACCAACAAGAAGGGGTGATTGCCTACAAAGAAAAAGATAACCTCGTCTTGTTCTTTTTCCTTGATTAGTAGCACAATTATAATAAATAGAATAATAAAACTGAACAATTCAAGAAAAGTAAGAGGACAATCTATTTACTTGATTACAACCTAGGTGGTTGTTAATCCAATGCGTTGAGGAAAGCTCTAATAGAAAAACTCCTTTGTTGAAAGTGGAGTAGCCTCTTATAGACGTTGGCAGCTCAGAGAATGACTAGGAAGTGAATACAAGACTCGTAGTTCAGTTGTATTTTATTTCATAGGTCCAAGGGTATTTTTATAGCCCTTGGAAAACTTTATCCGCACCTTGAAGGTGCCTCCAATGAGGTCCAAGGCGCCTTCTATCGGATAAGTTTTATCCGCTATAGATAAAACTCTATATGCAGCTAACGGCTATCGGAAGGAGCCTTCAAAGGCTGGAAGGCGCCTTCCAGCCCTAGAAGGCGCCTTCCATATGGTAGATCAGCTCCTTTGCTGATCTCTTCACGTGGGTGATGCTCCGGCTAATCGGAGTTGAACTTACCCGAACCCAACTCTGACCTTTTCCTCGAGCAGCCTTCCTCTCTGGCTTCTTGTCCCTCAGATCACTGCGCGCGTCCTTCTCATCCGTCGGTGTACTCTTCCGCAACATCTCGTCTTTCGAATGTACCGAGCCTGTCGACTCTCTTCCCGTGTCATCCTTCTCTCTAGCTGCATCTTCTGCTCAATTTCTTATGTTCCTAAGCTCCTGCACACTTAAACACAATGATCAAATATAACAAGATCTAACTGAACTTAATTGAACACATCAAAATTACTCCGGAGTACTAATAATCTCTTCCTTTTTTATGTGTATTAACCCAAGTTTAAGTTAGGGTTAAAAATGCAAAAATATAGTAAAGCAATAAATTAAACAAGTTAATTGTAAAAATAAATATAAGGATAAAAATTATGGGAATTAAGTGAGTAAAAAAAAAATGGAATGTCCTTACTCCCCTTAACTTGTACCTATTTTTCCCCTTTGATCACATTAAAAAATAAGGAAGGAAAAATAACATAAACAAGTAGAAAATTTTGATATAAATTTCTAGGGGAACATAACAAGAAATATTAGTTTAATGGCAAAAGTAAAAGTTTTCAAATTTCTATTTACTTTAAAATTTTAATTTCAAATTTCTTTTAACAGTTAATATTATATTTTATCATAAAAAAATAAAATTTTCAAATTTTAAGTCTGCAAAATAATTTTAAGTTTTAAAATATGCTTTTTGTTAAAAAAAAATTACCTAATAGAAAAAAAAACTTTTAAAAAAATTTTTGTTTGCAGATTAAATCATCAGATAGTATAAAAAATTTTAACTCGGAATACATAGAAAAAAAAATATTTTTCTAATTGAGACAATTTCAAAAGAGATGAATTTTAATCTAAAAAAAGATTTTGGAACCAATATAGGTTCCTACCTACTGGATTTATTAAAAATTTTAGGGGTACATAGTTTCTAGGGATTTTCTTGATCTGCCCCTAGTGATTTCTAATGTACCAATTGATTCTACTATAATTTCTAAATTTTGATTTTTGACAACTATTCGAATTCAAACATGCATAGTCATTTCCTAATTTTTCTAGTTGTACTTTCAATTTATCATTTTCTATTCTTAGATTTTTTATATTCTTAGATTATCATACATTATTATGGGGCATGAATTAGCTAAGGTTAGTTTTATCTTAGCATTTTCTCTTTCTAGTTTTACTAAATCCTTGGAGAGTATCTTAATAAATTGAAATAACTTTTCAGAAGATAAGACACATACCTTACTTACCTCGTATTCTGACACTCCCCCTTCATTGAAGCTTTCTTCTGAAGATCCTCCCTCTTCATCAATGCTTATCTCTCAACTGTTTTCATCTTCTTCTTGGTGGTCGACCGGTAGGGCTAGTCTAGCGTAGGCCTTGATCTCGGACTCGGAGGACGAAGATTTATTCCATATTGTCTTTAAATTCTTGTGCTTCGATCTTGTTGATCTTTTCCCCTTGTCTTTCTCCTTTTTCAATTTGGGGCAGTCGTCCTTGATGTGCCCTTCTTCTTGGCAATTATAGCATTGAATCTTCCTTTTTCTCCGAAAGTCTTTTTTCTTCTACAACTTGAATTTATTAGGTTTAATAAATCTATTAAATTTTCTTACCAATAATGCTTCATCTGCGTCGATGGATGCTTCGAAGTCTGAATCTGGTCCGCCCTTCTGGGCTTGCAATACTAGGTTCTGACTTGGTTCCTTTCTTTATCCTGCACACTGAGACTAATGTGATTTGAAAGTGGAAAAAAGATTTTCTAATGTACTTATATCGAGATCTTTAGAGATATAGTAGGAGTCTACTATAAATGTCCATTTTGATGTTCTTAGGAATGCATTTAAAAAAAATGTGGAACCACCACATCAGCGGCCCCCCTAGAGTCGTTCCAACGGATATGGAGGGAGGTAAATGCAGGTACACAGCTGAAAGCGCATGGCTGGGATGCTAACCCCAAGCAATGACACCCCGAGGATCGAACCCTGGACTTCTCGGCCACGAAACTATGCGCCCCCAGTTGTGCTACGCCCTGGGGACTCTTAGGAATGCATTTAAGCCATACCTTTGTGCATCTCGATTAGTTACCGTTTCTCCGAGGCTCATTAATCTGGTGATTAGCTCCTTGATTCTTCCGTGTAAATAAACAACTGATTTGGCTTCTACCATCCGGAGGTTGTTGATTTGGTTCCAGAGCAGTCTCGTCTCTCAAGCTTTACTTTGGACGTTCCTTCATATAGCTCCAAGAACTTCTCCCAAAGATCCTTTACTGATTCGTAGGCGTCGATTTTCTATTGACTTCCTGCGGAGGTAGCACGCTCAGCAAATGGAATTCAGCTCATCCGTTAGCTACGAAGTCTACTTGTTCTTTCTTTGTCCATGAATGTTTTTCTCAGCTCCTTGTTGGTCCGGGGGGGCTACAAAATCATATTTCATAATTAAGAGAATTTTAAAATGTGTTTTAAAAAATACCTCCATCTGACGTTTCCATTGCAGGAAGTCTCTCTCGAACTTCAACAGATAAATGCTTGGCCTGACCATCGTCTTTGTAGTTCAGTCGGCGATTAGTCCTTCTGAAGTAATTGGGCTATGATACCACTTGTTAGTGCAACGGGGCCGACAAGAAGTGGTGAATTACCTACAAGGAAAAAGATAACCTCTTCTCGTTCTTTTTCCTTGATTAGTAACACAATTATAATAAACAGAATAATAAAACTAAACAATTCAAGAAAAGTAAGAGGACAATCTATTTACTTGGTTACAACTTAGGTGGTTGTTGATCCAATGCATTGAGGAAAACTCTAATAGAAAAACTCCTTTGTTGAAGGCGGAGTAATCTCTTATAGACGTTGACAGCTCACAGAATGACTAGGAAGTGAATACAAGACTTGTAGTTCAGTTGTGCTTTATTTCCTAGGTCCAGGGATCTTTTTATAGCCCCTGGAAAACTCTATCCGCACCTTGAAGGCACCTCCAATGAGATCCAAGGCGCCTTCCATCGGATAAGTTTTATCCACTGTGGATAAAACTCTATCTGCGGCTAACAGCTATCAGAAGGCGCCTTCAAAGGCTGGAAGGTGTCGTCCATATGGCATATCAGCTCCTTTACTTATCTCTTCGCGTGGCTGATGCTCCAACTAACCGGAGTTGAGCTCACCCAAACTCAACTCCGACCTTCTCTTCAAGCAGCCTTCCTCCCTTGCTTCTTGTCTCTCAAACCATCGCGCGCGCCCTTCTTATCCGTCAGTGTACTCTTCCGCAGCATCTCGTCTTTCGGATGCACCGATTCCATGCACTTCCTTCCTATGTTATCCTTTTCGCTAGCTATGTCTTCCACGTAACTTCTTGTGTTTCTAAGCTTCTGCACGCTTAGGCACAAGGATCAAACATAACAGGACCTAATTAAACTTAGTTAACTACATCAAAACTACCCCTGAGTATTAACACACTAAGGTGCCGAGGAGAGTCGAGGACGATCGGAGGAAAGCTGATCATGAGGCTCTCATGGCCCATATGTAAGCGGTCATGGCTAATTTTACCTAAACTCAAACACCACATGGTTTTGAGTCATAGGAGACTCAGGACCCATCAGACCGTGGTGATTAGCCATTTATGAAGTATGTTCAACAAAAAAATTGTTTTTTATTTATCCCAGTAAAATATATTTATTCTGTTTTGATATTTTAATCTGCTCATTTCTAACTATTGTATTACTATACGTTTCAAGAGTCCTGGCCTAATGACATATTGATGATCATTATCATCTGCCTATTTCTATTCAGGTATCAAAATTAGTTATACATATATGTAAAAATTTTAATTATATATAAATATGATATAAATCTTCATATTTGATTTTCTATAGGTTTGCTATTATTATCTCATATATGATGTATTCATTGATATTTGGATAATTTAGCTTTTTCTATTATTATGATTTGTTTAGATTTTGTTTGTTTTATATGCTTGTGATAGTTGGATATTTAGATATTTTCTATAGTGTTTTCATAGTTTAGTGTGCTTATTTGTATAAATATTAGTTTATTTATGTTTGTGATACTATGGATTGTAAGAAATATTTGTATGGATTGTGAAGATGTATAAAATATATTTTTATATGTGGATTGTGTGAAATTTGATTGTATGGATATAAATGTATGAAATAACATCGTTTGTGATGGTTATTTTTATAGATATGGAAATTGTAAATAGAGTAGATACTAAATATAAATGGTTTTTGGAATTTTTTATCTTTTACCGATATTATACCGATGGAATCTGTATTCCGTCGGTAAATATCGAAACTTTTTATCGACAGAAAACATATTTTCTGTCAGTAAAATCGACATTTACTGATGGCAATTACCGTTGGAAACTCTGTTTCCGATGATAAACTTTACTACAGAAATTTATTTTCTGTAGTAATTTTTACCAACGGAACGTTATATCAGTCGGTAATCATGGGTGGACCCTATATTCCATCAATAAATTATTTTCGACGAATCAATTTTCAATAAACTATTTTCCGTCCCTAAACTTCTTCACCGATAGAATTACGACAAAATATTAGATCGGTAAAGCCTATTTTTTTATGTAGTGTGAGTTTACGTTTAACCATTCAACTCATAACAAATTTGGAACTTAAGTGAGTTGATTTATGGTTTAATTTTTACACCTCTTTTAATTGTTCACTACAAAAGAAATGTCACATTTTGGGTCAAATTATGTGACGAATTTATAAAATATTTTTATCGCAAAAAATTTTGAGATGAATTCTGGATGAAATATTTTGCGTCATAAAATTGCCATTGCCAAATTATGCGACAATAAAAATTCAACTTCGTTGCCAAATTTTTATCGCTAATTCTACAAAAATAAAATAAAATTCATCGCAACATTCCCTTAGGTAACTCTTCGATGAAATTTACATTTCGTCCCAATTTTGACGATGAAAATAATTTTCATCATAGATTTGACAACGAAATATATTCGTCACTGAATGTGGGACGATCAAATTTGACGACGAATAATAATTTCGTGATAAATCTACAATGAATACTAATTTGCTAATTCAGACTACGATGAATAAATTTTATCCCAAATTTCATTTTAGATTCTAGGATGAATCTGTGGATCGATTCCAGGACAAAATTAGGACGAAATGAATCATTAATAAGATTAATTAATTTACCTGGGAGAGTAATTCTGGTCTCCAGGTTAATTTCAATCAATAAAGATAGGTAAACAGAAAACACACCATGCTAGCTACTTATATATATCCTTTTGCCTTTTTCATTTTCTCAAAATTAAGTAAAAGAATCTTCAAGAGAAAGAATCACAAATTCAACCGACGTCAGTGGCCAAATGTTACTCTGATCACACGTCGGATTCATATGACAGTGCAGTCGCATGCTCTTCTTCTTCATCGGCAGCAGCATCACCGCTGGCGGTGGAGAACAACTCGTCGCAGAGCTCCCTGTAGAACCTGCTCACCAACTCCACGAACTCAGGAGACTTCAAGTTGCTCCAACACAAGAGCAGCTCCTCCACGTCCGCTAGATCCCTCACATTTCCTTCTTCCACCATCATCTCTACTAGATACTTCTCGAAGCTCAGGCACGCCGCCTCCGCGTGTCGTCGTCGAACTTAACTCCATTTTTACTAACCTCCCCTGCCGACGACGACTGAAATGGCGTGCAGTAACGTTGGTGCGGCATCTGCCTCTTCGCCATGTTGGAGTGCAGTATAAGGGGAGCATCATGAAGTTGAGTGCAGTTTAAGGAAGAGGAAGAATATGGTCGCTTTGTTGGTAGTTTAATGCCACTTTCGATCCCTTGTGAGATTAGCTTTGTGTTTGCATGTCAGTAGTTGGTTGAAATGGATGGCGTTTGATAAAGAGTTGACGGAGAAGGAAATGCCATAGAACGTATTGAGTGAAGAGCAAGGCAGTGGAGCTCGAATTGTTGTTAAACCAGATTAGACCTCCCGTTCATAGGCTAAGTTTACCAAGTCTTAGAAGTGACGAAATGGGCGATCAGATTGGGTTCAGCAGTCAGCCCACTGCTCCATGTGTCTGGGCTTGACGAGCCCATTAAGGTAGCACCATAGGATTGGAGTATTTGATGAAGATTTCTCTCTTTATCAATGTCGTACGAAAGTTTTCAATTTACAATGCTACAATGGGACGGTTCGGCTACAGTGAGTTTGTACCAAGAAAACATTCCTTATGTTAAAAGGAAAAAAAAAAAAAAACAAAACCCTTCTGAAACCTAGAATGGTCCCTTTGGACCACTCTCTTTCTTCTGCATCAACTGCATAATTATCTCCATTTCCAAAATTTAAAAATTATGATAATCCTGATACAAAGATGAGGAACCGATTCGTCTGGAAGTTGTTTTCAGAAAAAATAACATCGATTTGTCCCTTACATTTGTCTATTTCTCATTCTAGCCCTCTATGTTCCCATGGGTCATCTCTGCACGTCTTCTGCCCACCTTCTATATCAACCTCCACAATGACAATCAGAACAACACACCAACAGAGAGGGAGAGAACAGAGAGTAGTTTAATATAATGTGAGAGAGATTCATAGCTTATGTAGCTGACCATAGCTTATGTAGCTGACCATGGTTTTGAGCGTGTAGGTATCAGAGATGGGAAATTATAGGGTCCGTCTATCTGGTATGATACCAAATTCTTGGCTCTACAAGCTTAAATTTTTAGGCAGAGCTACGAAAATGCAGACTAATTCAGCAACTGCACCTCCACTGCAACACCCAGAACGGAAAGACTACCTCCTCAACAGATCTTCCTCCTACATCCCTAGCAAAGGAAGAAATCCCGCCGCCACTGATCTCGCAGTCCAACCTCCGACGGCCAAATCTTCTTCGAACATGGGAAGAAAGGATTCAGAACTGTGCGTCCATCCAAATTCTTCTGTTTCTGACTTAGAAATAGCAGCGATTAAGCTTCCGCCTATAGTGACCGAGCCAAGGAAGAAACAAGTGCCGGTGCATGACACGAAGGATACAATTGACAAGAGAGAAGAAAGGAGATCGGCTTCGGGATCGATTCGTTGTCGGACTAAGCAACGACGGAAGAACTCTCCAAGGATAGCGAGGAGGACTGCTGCGAGCCCAGTACGAGGGACAAGAGCATTGAGCGAAAGCATGGTGGTCGTCAAGACGTCGTCAAATCCACGTGGGGATTTTATGGAGTCGATGATGGAGATGATCATGGAGTACAGAATTCGAGAGAGGAAAGATTTGGAACAGCTGCGCGCATGCTACTTGTCGTTGAATTCCATGGAGTTTCACGAAGAGATCAACAAGGTATTCGAGCATGTTTGTTTTGTTCTCACTGATATAATTAATTTGTGTTAAGCAGCAATTAGAGGTCCTGTGAATTGATTGTTTGACTAATGACTAGTGTCATAAATAATTAAGAAAAAGTAGGCGTTTGTCAATGTTTCCAGTTTTTCATTTTTATATAAAAAAATTATATGCCAGAAGAAAGATGCATGAGAACTTTTGGAAGTCCTCTACGTGAAATCGCATTTCAAAATATCACTCGTATTGCCTTCAGAGAAGGTCGCAAACAGGGTGAATAGACTGTGATTGATTGAAGTGATAGACATCGTTAAGGAAGTTGTGGATAGTTTATTGAGTTCCTCTCTCCATCGTAAAGAGCTAGGTAAGTTGAAAAGATGAGGAACATATTGTTTTGAAAGTCCTTTTCTATATTGACCTTTTAAAAATCTTGAGTGGAAGAAAACTGTCTTAATTAGCTGCAGAGAAAGGATTGAGATCGAGAAAAACTCCATCCGCCAAAATAGGAAGACGCAGATTCTCCACAGAACTAAAACTCGAAATAATTTTTTCATCCTGGACCATTAACAGAGGGTTAGTGGGCTAGTAGTAATTAGACAACATCAAGATCAAGTGGGTCATCTGAAATAAAATTCCACAACGAAGCGCGTACCATCCTCCTTAAGTATAGAGACGCCTAGCTAGATCATCCGCCATCCATTTTCCAACACCTGCATTTGCATCGTTTTTTTTGTTTGCAATCAATCAACAATTGCCACATTTTAATTTGTCACGTTCTGTGCTCTGTAAAAACATAAATATTAAATTTTTTCGATGAGACCTAGTTAGTACATCTAAATAAATTTCTAATAACAATGGCGATGATAATTATTAATTTTAACCAAAACAGGGTACCATGCTAAGTATTAGTGCCACATTCTCCTCGTGAGATGATATGTGTCCAATCACGTGTAAAAGTTGCCGGTAAGTTGTCATGATCATCATTAAGAAGAGAAACAAACCGAGCATCGCTGCCATCAACCAGGCTCTTTTCATGACAATCTGTATACCTGCCATGGTCCAATAAATTTGTCATACACAGCCTTTCTCCAAGTTCAGTATTAATCTCCTGTGGCTAGCTGGTGCATTTATTCAAGACGTGAATCAGTAGTTATCAGAGAACCAACATGAGAGTTATATTCAGTTTAGTCTATCTTGTATTCATCAGATTAAACTTTCTCTGCTGTTAGTAGCAACCAGCTGGAAGAAGCACAACAAATTGACAGTGGGCATCTCATGAAACTGGCACTGAAAACGCAGCCTCAATCATCATCATCATTAAAGGCCTGCATGGGAATCAGCGTTTAGGCGTGAATGTGGATTGGATGATGAACTCATCGTTCTACAATTACATGGTGAAGCACAGGGTGGTCTCCTCTGTTTGTTTTAGTTGATAAGGTAAAAGGCGAGTGGGAGTTTAACTTGTTTCTATATATTCAGAAATGTGAAAAAGAGAGTAATAATAATAATAATAATAATAATAATAATAATAATAATAAAATTAGATTGGATAATGTTAAATATGGGATTATCGGTTCAGTCCTATGAAAGTTTTCTATTTGTCATCAGGATAAATTGAAAAGTACTTACGACAGGTGGTCCAGAAATCAGCATCTCTTAGTTGTAAGTCTCATTTCAAGGAAAAATTTCTATAAATACGTCATATCTGGAAATCAAATCGTGGATACCTGAGAGATAACTGAGTACCATTACTATTACATCATAACTCCGAGAGTAAAAAAAATGATCAATCAGGCTCGGTAACATCGAATCTGAGGTGACCAGTCCGATCTCACGAAAACTTTCTACCGATCATTAAGATAAATCGAAAAGTATTTACGACAGATTGTTCAAAAGTCCATCATCCCTTTGATTGTAAGTCATGTTTAAAGAAAAAATCTCTATAAATATAACGTAATTAGAAATTAAATCGTGGGTGCGTGGAGAACATGGCGTAGGTTAATTATACCGATTAAGGTAACTTAAATGCATGTTAATGTCAAGGGCACTCGAATGGTCAGCTCCACTTTTACCGAATGTCTTTGAAAGAAAATAAACAGCTGCAGTCATTCCTCCTATCAATTGTTCGACATCCAAATATTTAAACATGTTTATTAGTTTACTTCTCCTGATGCGATTCATCATCAACTTTGTTGGATCACCTTAATCTAACAACTTCAAGCATTTGAAGTAGGGGGAAACTATCGATTATCATTTTAAAGCTTCTTTATGAGTATTAAAAATATCTTTTTCTCCAGTATTCTATTTTTTTTCAATTTATCTCGTAGTTAACACCAATAAATTAAACTGGTTATCATCTTTTTAATGTTTTTGCTCGTTTACGTCCCTCTAAATTATTTGCTAATACCTTTTTAATTAGTCATCAAAGTCCGTATATATTTCGTAAAATACTATCGTACGTCATCGCTCTCCTAATCAAACAAAAATTTAATCACATGTTAAAAATTAATATTAAAATTTTAAAATATGTGATATTTATACTCATTTAAATTTTAATTAAGATTTAATTATAATCTGACAACAAAAGATAATAAACAGTTATAAGAAATTAAATTTAAATTTAATGATAGCAGACGTCTCCCTACATAGATTATGAAAAGAGATAAATTTTAAAATTAATTTATAATCGATTACTAAATAAATGACTAAAGAGTGGGAAAAAATAATATAATACTAAATTTTAATTTAAAATTCAAAGTTAAAATATGAATAAATGTTTATGATTATTATTCACTGAGCATATAAATTAAATATTTAATTTTAAATTAACAAGACATTATGTCAGGACAAAATAGACAAGGACATTAGGTCAGAACAAAATAGACAAGGACATTATAAAAGAAAGTTTTTTTGATAAAATGAAAATTATTAGTTGAAAATTGCAAAAAAAAAAAAAACAATTACTAAAACCACAAATGTGATCATTCTTAAAGGAATGCTAAAGGCTACAATTTAAAGACCATTAGGCATTGTAAGCTCATAAAATAATAATGTAGAAACTGATTTCTTAATTTTGCAAAGCAAGTTGATAATTTTGAAACCTAAAATTATATTCTGAAAATCCAAAGGGTGAAGAACGCAAGAAAACTATTTTTTTGCATTTGTTTTTAAGTTAACATAACTAATCCAGTTTGAAGTTGTGTTTAGGTGGAGCCGTAGTATGGTAACAGGCCAAATTGTGGCCACCATATTTGCCTCTTTCTTCGTAGTTTTAGGTCCAACCAGACCACCAAACTAAATAGTGTTTATTAAAAGATAGTAGAAAGTAATTGACTATATTAGAGTGAAAGGAAAGGAAAACTCAAATCATTTTGGTGCCATCGTAACCAAATAGCATAATCTAATCCCACTGCACAGAAAAGGGATGATGGTCTTTGAAAACCAGAGGTCCCTGTATAGATTTCAGAGCGCACGCGATTGAGAGTAGACGAACAGCACAACTATAGTGAACCCTGCTGCTCACTGCGATCAACTTCAATACCCACGTTAAGCAAGCAACTGCAACCCCGTGTCATTACTAGCACTCTCAAGCCAAACACCATAGAGCTCATCGGAGAATAACACAAAATGTATCTGCAAGCAGAATTTATCAGGATATTATTTAGCTCAAGTAGATTACATCACAGATCAACAAAATGAATCAGATGATCAATTTCTATAAAATATCCTTCACATCACCTTGAAATTTAGGAGTTGAAGAATTACAATTTACACAAAAAAGGAATATGAATATCTTAAGAAGGGGTGGACACTTTTATAAGATCTAAGTGCTTACCACAATAAACAAATTATATCAACTATTAGATGTCCGGAATACACGGTTCTTATCCCATCAATGATCTCAAATTTTGTGTAAGATTACATCATTTCACATATTTAAACTTTTAAGTATACCTTTCATTTTTTATTAAGTTAGAATTTCTTTGATCATGCATCTATCTTCACCCCTTCAATCTTAATTGATTCTGCGTAGGTAGTCATAAAATTTGTAATTGACATACAAGATGATCTTTGAACTTAATAATATTATCTTAGTATGTTTTTTCAGATTCAAATTCTAGGAAAGCTACATTGAACAACTATAAGATATTAGTTTTTTTATAAAAAAAATAATTATTCTAATATCAAACATTTATTTTAGAATTTCATTTTAATTACAGTAATTTACTATAGATATTATTTTACAATTGTTTAATATTCCATAAAATATATTTAATAGTGTCATATTCTTATAGAGCTATCTTCTAGTCTTGCTTTGTAAATATCTCATAGTTGACAATAAATCCAAGCTGTATAAAACCCCTTGCCTGCAAATATTTCCATCCATGAAACTTGAATAATTTTTCAATTTTTTTCTTTTCTTGTTGTGATGTTGTTGTATTTAATGCATTCAATTCTAGTCTTGCTTTGTTTAAAACCTTTAGTTTTAACTTTTCACAATCAACAATTGGGCAGTCCGGTGCACGAAGCTCCCGCTAATGCGGAGTCCCGGAGAAAGGTTATCGTACGCAGCCTTACCCTACTTTGCAAGAGGCTGTTTTCGAGACTTGAGCCTTTAGGTCACACGGTATCAACTTTACCGTTGTATCAAAACTCCCCTTCTTTCAAAATCAACAACTCAAGGTTCAAATTTATTCTATCTAGCCATTAGCACAATATTGTCAGTTAGCACCAAGTACAATATCAAAATGCTAACATTCATATTCCATGTGATTGTTAACAATTTCAAGGCATCTATATAAAGAGAACAAAGTGAAACCAAAAAATAAATATCGAAGTACATAACTGTAAAAGACATGATTGACGACTTTTACAAAATAAGCATATCTTTTTTTCTCCATAAAAATGAAAGTATAGTCCATTTCAAAGAGTATGTAACAGCACATCTACCTCTTTAAAGGCATCAGGGAACTCTGTCAACACTGATATAGCAATTCTGGAAGCCTCTTTGGAAGGATATCTTCAACAAGATAGAATGAAAAATCAAAAGGAAACGTGAGCAGTTAAACTTACACAAGCATAAATGGCTAAAATAGATACCTGTAAACACCACAAGATATGGCTGGAAAAGCAATGTATTGAATATTATTCTCCTTAGCAAGCTTCAAGCTATTTCTGCAATGGAGAATGGAGATGATTGAGTTTTAAAGTGATCGAGCATGTTTTAGAACAGACATCAATAGCTAAGGGAAGTTGACTTTGCCTGTATGCATTACTGAGGGAAACCTCAGGGTGCTCATCTTTATCATAGATGGGACCAACAGTGTGTATCACATGCGAAACAGGTAATTGGAAAGCTCTGTACATTTAAGTCATTTCGTCGTAATTGACAGGGTAGGGTTAGCATGCAACAAACTATTTCATTTAACAGAAACAAAACCTACGGAGTGATTCTGGCTTCTCCTGTGGGGCAGCGTACTCCTCTGCGGACCTCTGGTACCTTGCGACACGCATCAAGAAGTTCTGGGCCAGCAGCTCTATGTATAGCTGATAAAAAAGGTCCAGTTTTCAAAAAAGGAAAAAACAATAAAACAAAAGGAGAAAGGATGAACTAACATCCTTGACAGAATTTATACGCTTACCTCCATCCACACCACCACCTCCAAGCATTTGTTCGTTAGCTGCATTTACCTGAAATTTTCCCATCAATTATTTGCAAGTTGCAACTCAAACAGTAAAAACTAAAAGGTGAGACCTTATTTATAATGCTATTGTCTTCTATAACATTAGAGGAAACTTATTAAATCTGACAAAAATGCATCAGATGTTGGTTACCAATCTACAACAGCAAAGTAAAAACAGAATTCAACTACTTCTAAAAAAACAGCTAGGACTTGACTCTAATAGAGTCAAAAGTTTGTCTCTCTAATTGTATCAAACAAATTCTCCTCCATGCTATCATGAAATCAATTCTTCAATCATTTGTCGTTTCAGGCCACTAGTTATCCTATACACAAACAATCTGCAACTTCCAAAAAACAAAATCATAACCAAACACAATAAATTGTGGAGTCGTCAATTCATCAACATGACTTGAAGCCACCAGTTCCCTATTTGAAAACAATCTGAAAAATAAGGCATCACAGAGCAAACCACAACGAAGGCAATATTTTCTCCTCCAAACTATGTGTGCACTTTATGGTGAAAAAAAGTTGTGGGAAAAGTTACTCCAGTCAGAACAAACTACAACCTCAATGATAGTGAAGTAAAAATGAAAAAAATCATACAAGCATAAATACTGTATATACGAAGTTTAATGAACTCCTGAGAAACAGGCTGGTGCACTTTAATGTTTCAATAATACTTCATAAACTTGACCATGGAGAAGCCCAAGTATTTTCATTAAGAGACAAAGAAATCAATATGCAGCAAAATATTAATGATAGTAAAGCATAGTTCAAAAAAATATATACAGACATGTTTTCCCTGGAGCATTCAGTAAACCAACAAGAATTAGGCGGGTTGCATTTCCAACTATATTTCATAAAATTGACAGTGGAACAACAGCCCAAGTTTCTTGGAATAGCTAAGATACAGGGAAAATCAGTATGTATTAAGAAATGAGGAACCAATATATTAAAAGTGGTTCAGCTGCATATGAATATGTATACTTCACCATATCACGTGTTCATCTTTGACACTATAAATAATGTCATTAAAGATTATGTTGACTGCATGTACAAGTATTTCCACTTGTGACCGAACAGAACATTTGTGAACAAACTTGGTACTTGTCTAGGGAAGAACTCACATATGTTTTTTTAAAGGACAGATGAACAAACAATTAGTGTAGGTTTAAACAATCTAAAATAATGTGAGTAAGCTAAGAATGCTAAAGTTGACAAATAAACATGTAAAGCATTCAATGTTTATTGCAAGCATAGCTTGAGAGTTAATAAACAAAATTAACAAACAAGAATCATTACTAATTTAGTTATTTTTTAAGCACGCATTTAATACAATCTAGCACGTATAGTTTAAGTTTTATAAGAAAATTGTATTATTATTTTACACACACAATGTTTTGTTTAAGTATGAATTTAAAATGTATTATATTAATAAAGTAAATATTCAAATCTTATTTATGAATTAGATGCCAGACTTGAATAGATACTATCCTTATGCACTATATTCACTAAAATATTCCCGTGTCACAAAGTTGTAGTGTTGGCTCATAATATTCAAACAAATAAATTAGCTAAAAAAACAAGTCTATCTGCCTAGAATTTTTCTCAAGATGTTGAACAAATTTATAGAGAAGCTAAGTTTCATTTTTTACAATGCTTAATTATAAGGTTATTGGCTCCAATTAAGCTTGCTGCTCAACAAAAGCATAAGCACTGTGGAGCTAGATAAACATTATAATAAACAGTTTTGAATACAAATTTTTTTGGCTTGGTTGAGTTTGGCTCAAGCTTGTTTTTCTTTTTAATGAACACAATGGCCTGATTAACCTTGGTTTACTTCATTTCCAGCCCTACAAATATTTCAATTGGTTCAATGAAACCAAGATAATTTATTCTGATCAACCAAAAATTGTTTTTATAGGAGTTATTTAGATGGAGAAGATGAATAATCTAGTTAATAATTATCTTAATTAAAAAAACAAACAGACACAATGAGAAGAGAAGAAATCTCTTAGTTGTGAGTATGCCTCTGGTGTGAGCAAAAGAAAACTTTCACCTTTAAGCCATTCATTGAAAGGTGTCACTCAAGCAATATAGTTGGACCATGGCTGAATCATGTTTGATTAGGCCAAATTTCTATTTAAAATAGAACATAAGAGTAATTAGAGCTCATTGCTACTCAATGGAGAAAAACGTCAGCTTCAAAGTGGAATCATAAGAATCAAATTTGTAGTCTTATTAGTGGTTTCCCATTTTGTATGTTTCCTTTATCTCTTTATTTTCTTCCCAGAATAGCATTTGGATAGCAAAAATCAACTGAATGAACTGCACAAAGATTTGAAAATCTAGAATGCAGCAACCACATGCCAAACTACCAAAGCCGCAGCTTTTGGTTGTGCTAGAAAACATCATCTTCCATAAAACAAAGTGATGGGACTACACCATCACATACAACAATGTGTATTTTAAGTTGAATGAGATTTATCAGTATTTGTTTTCTAATATTCTCCTTAGTCTCAGGAAGTTGAGCTGCTCAAACTGGTTGAAAGAGATCCTGATTCCTTCAATGTGTTTTGCACCTGATATCAACAGTCATATGATGCCAAATACGATCTCTAGTCTGTCGCATTGTGGCAATATCTCAGACGTCATATGGGAAAGCCGTGCCTCCTAAGCATGATGCCATGATCTGATTACTCGGGGAATGACAATGTCTTCCCACGAAGGGCACTAAACCTTTGCGCTTGTATTATGCAACCATATGCAATTAAACAAATATAGAAGTCAATACTGAAAACAACTCACTTCTCGGTACCAGGTCTGAATCTCAAAAAGATCTTCCTTAACGACACTAGCCTAGCGGAAAAAAATCATATAAAAGAGGACAACAACAATTGATATCACTGCAATAAAAGAAAATAAATGAATTCAAATAGATGGTCGAAGATTTCGCGATACTCACGATCGCATCGGTCGATCCGTCCACGGACCACTCAGTGATATCCCCTTTCTGGATCTTAAGGACGCTCAACGGAGAGAACTGGAAGGTTATGACAGATCCACCGGCGGATGAGGACGAAAACCCTACCCTAGCCGCGGCCGAGTCGGACGCCACCTGTTCCATGATGCTTGAGGAGGGGAGGAGATTGGGAACACCGGTATGGCGGTATAGCGTTACGTCCTCAGAGGGCTCTCGACAAGAAGTGGAACCGAGTGTTATTTTTCTAAATTCCGCATTTAAAAAAGAAACATTTATTCAATCTCAAAGTTTATCTGTCTGTGATGGTGGTCCTCATACACAATTTTTAAAATACTCCTAAAATTTTAAAACTCTTGCTCTTCTCTCCCAATTATTACACGGTTACTTTCTTGCCTGAAGAGTGATACGGAAAGCATGTGGAACACACCTCTAAATGAATTTTTAATTTCAATTTTCCACATTTTAAGAGGTAATTACACTTAGCCGATAAAATAAAAAAGCCATACTAATTAAATCTGAATTTTGGGTATGTGTTTTATTAACCAACGGACTCGATGACCTGCTCGACCGTTGTTGGCCCCTTCTTGCAACTTCATCGAGTTCCGCCAGTTGCATCTTACGCTCTGTCATGCCGCTTCCAACAAGCTTCCCTGCGCTCCACTCAACGCACCTCGAGCCTTGTCCTTTCATCTCTTCACATAGTACGTCCAATCAGGGACGGATTCAAAAATTTAAATATGAAAAGATGATTATTATGTAGAACAAGAGAGTATTTTTTATCTTCACCGTTAGAATCCCATAATATTAGGGGTTCCATAGCCGATAAGGGAGAGCTCTACTTAAACCTCTTAAACCAAATACAATAAGTCCAAGATATATATAATTATATCGTCTTAAATAGAGGCTTTTAACAACTTCTTCTGTCATTAGACTAAGTTTAACTTTATCTTCATCTGAAAGATGAAGAGCTTCTTGTCTATGATGGCTATACATAGAAGTGGAGAAATTTAAAATTCCTTGACTATAGAATTTTTATGGATTTAACACATTTAATTGTTCATTTGAAAAGATAGTCAAGTCTTTATCTACATCAATAACTTCTTCTAATCTAAGAGGTTCTAAAGAAGAAGTATTATTTCTTCTGGTTATAGTATCTAACCAAGAAGAGGAAGTATTAGCTTCCATCGATCTAACATATCGAGAAGCTCTTGAGAAGGGTTCAATTTTTGTCAGACTCATTGGGTTTATATGTTAAAATTTTAGAAATAACTAATGGTGTTTTAGGAGCAATTTTTCCGAAAGATAATTGACTAAGATCTTTAGTAAATTTTACAACGACTTCTTTTATTTCATAGGTCCAAAGTTACCAACAAGATTATTGTCAAATTAGAGAAGTTTTGATTCTACCAAGGTTAAACGATAATGAAGAGAGGTAAGGAGAGCTAAAATGATATTATTTTGTTGTATCTGAATTTGATCTCTTTTTCCAGGAAGATCAATATCACAATAACCATCTTCTTTTGTGGTTGAAAATTGTCTTGTATATTCTACAACATCATCATAATATGTATTTTCATATTTTAGTTTGTTCATTTATATTTAAGTTCCTCTAATATGTGGTTTATTTTATCTAATTTTTCGTTGATTTGAGTTCTATTACTAACTATCAAGTCTTTTGATTGTAACAAAAGTTGTTGGGTGTCTATTTCGGAAACAGGTTTTGAAGTTCGTGACTGTTTTAAATAATTAAGATTTCTTAATACTTCGGATACTAGCTTTTGTTATTGGAGGGAGATAGTAAGTAGATATTCTATCTTATGTACTATGAGTTTCTAAAGAAAGGCCAAGACTTATAAGTAGATCGGTAAAGTATTTAAATGAAGTTGATCATAATGTAAAAGATGACCAAGTTGCTTACTTCGAATATAACAAGTATGCTTGTTTATGATCTAAAGTGATTATATTTCTATGTTGTAAAGCAAGATCTAAGTAATCAAGTTTCTTAAAAGAGGTAGAGGTTGTACACATACAGGTTCACCAAGTCTCTTGGCTCTGATACTAACTCGGGCTTCACTTCACTTCACTTACTTAGGGCTTCACTATATTTTTTTTAGCTTTTGTATATGATGTACGTAGTGGTAGTTTTGCTTTTCTTAGAGAGTATAAGCCTTTAGGTAATTGTGTAGTTTTTCTATATCTCACTAGTGAGTCTCACCTAGTAGAGAGCCTCTAGAATCTTTGTATAACTCTTGGTTTCATACCCTGGCTCTTCAGATCTTACTGTAGCATTCAAGCTGTTTTGCCTTGCTTAGCCAATTTATAGATCCAAGAACTACAATTCTACCTTCTCTCTTAGTTAGTTATGGATGAAAGCATCCAAGAAGGACTAAAGACTATTGATATAGAGCAACTAAACAAAAACCTTAAGACTTAGAAAAAGAGAGTTACTCAGCCATAGAATAATAGAAAATTTATTATTACAAACTTGCTTAACTGATAATTAAAAAGAGTACTTACAAGAGATTATACTGCTGAAAGAGAGAGAGGAATTACAAGCTTCTTGAACACTTATTGCTTACAAACTTTCGATGATTCTTGTATGAAGAGAGACTATCTATTTATAAGGGTTGAGAGAAGAAACTAGAAGAACTACGTGGTTGATAAGCTTTGAGCCTGTTGGTGTTGTATGAGCTCAGGGCTTACGTTCTTGAGTTTGTTGACATAAGTGCTTCCGTCATGAGGATTAAATGACATCAGTGCTTCCGTCATGAGGAATAGTGACATCAGTGAGTTCGTCAGATTTCCATCATGTTGATTAAGTTTGCTTCTTCTACGGAGCCCATAGAAGGTGGTAATGTAGAAGTAGAGGCTATGGATGGAGTTTTCTACTTGTCTAGCCATGCTAAGTTTTTCTTATGATAAAACTGGCATAAGTTTTGATGCTGAGTAGTATAAGAAAAAGGAAAATGAATTGTCCCAAATGTTTTTGGCCAGTAAATTTTTTCAGTGAAAGTTTCTCCGGTCAAACTGTATTCAGTTGGATCTTGGTAAGGATCTCATAGCGAAGCACTTCCTTGAAGGGATGCTCTCCAATATTTTAACTGTTCGGACAATGGTTTTGGGGAGAGTCATTCTTTATCTGGATGAGAGGGATAATCTTCAAATGGAAGTAATTGTCAATTAAATCCTTGTACATCAAGTTTAATGACATATCTGGCTAGTTCAGTTTGTGTAGAGAGTCACTTAGGAGGAGAACTATCAAAAGTGGCTAAGATAAAAGTTTCTTTTTCTTCAAGTAAATGCTAGATAAGTCTTCCAAGTGTTTGTGGTAATAAGGGAATAGAGTCTAATTCTTATATCCATAATTGGTGTAGAAGGTCGTAAATCATAAGTGAGTCTGGAGTAATAAGTCTTCCTCTATAATTCTTTCTTTGAAATTTTTCTAACTGCATATTTGACTGTCTAATTGAATATAACAATTGACATCTATAGCCTAACTTTGTAGGCTGAGAGCATTGCGGGAATTTATTTGTACATGGGATTTTGTCAGAGTATTCTTCGGTATAAGTAATCATCATCCCTGAGGTAGGATTTTGATTAAACCAGTTTAAAGCATTTGCAAGTTCTAAGAAAGTTTTATAAGATGAAGTATCTCCTAATGTTCGTAAATACAAAGTGATATCTTCTGGAAGGGCTTTGAGTGAGAAGAGGTTATCCTTCTTCTTTTGACCCTGAAGTACTTCTAAAGACTGATAATGTAGTGGTTTAAGTGGTACAGAAAGAAGATCTGTATCTTGCTTTGTTGGACTAGTAGAAGAAGTGGATGCCATTACGTATGTTTTGTCTTCTTGTATTTTGTTGTCCAAGTGAAGTGATGGGCTTATTATAAAATTAGGGCCCAATTTTTCTCGTAGTAAATCATATGTTTCATTAAGTAAATAAACTTATAAGGAGGTTTTTCTTCTTATGGCAATAACACTTTTACTTCATCCCAAGTAGCATAAAAGCCTGCATAAGGTCCAGAGAAAATAGCATAGCAAGAAAATTTCTTCCCGAGTGATTTTTGAATTGTTGTAAGGAAGTAATTAAAGATAGCATTAATGATAGCTATCTTTTGACTTGCTATTCCTGGAGAAGTAGGAATATTCCAAATATTGTCAATTAAGCATTGTTGAATGCTATCAAGTTGAACTCTAAGAGGGAACTCAAAAGTATCCCCTTTCTCAAAGAATTGAGGAAGTTCTTAGTTGCCAAATTTCATTATCTTTTGATAGTCATAAGTATGAACTCTTTTCTGTATATCCATAACTGTAGAAGATGTTAAGTTGGTAATCTTGATAAAGTATCAGCAAGTGAATTAGCACTTCCTTTAATATGTTCCCATTAAATTTCAAGTCATTTATTAAGAATAGCATCAGTAAATTTTATCCAGCGTTTAGAACCTAAGCCTTTTGTTTTACTTCTTTTGTCTATTGGCTATATTTTACTATAGCCTCACAATCAGTTCTTATCGTAATTTCAGGATTATTACAAATAAATAAAAGGAAAGCTTCTAAACAATAAATGATTGCTAGTAATTCAAAATCTAAGGAAGTAAGTCTCCCGTTTTCTTTATATTTTCTTGATGCATATTTGCATAATTGTTCTGAAGTTTTGGGGTCATACTTAGATTTTTTTTTTTACTAAATAAAGCTCCTCCTCATCTTGTTTCACAGCCATCTGTTTCAATTACTAAATAATCAGTATATAGAGATAAAGTTAAGTGCGGTAATTATTAAACCATTACTTTGATTTATTTTACTAAATCTATATATTGTTGATTAAAATATTTTTATCCTGTTTGAGAAGTTTTGTTATACAAAGGTCCACTTATTTTACCAATATCTTTTAAATAGGGTCTTACATAATTAACTAGGCCTAAAAATGATCTAAGTGTTTTGATGTCTTCCATTTTATCAGGGAAGTCTAAGATTTTGCTGGTGATATGAGCTTGCAGTGTTATCTTTCCTTGACCTATAAGACTGCCTAAAAACACAATATAAGGAACTGCTAGTTCCATTTTTCTTCTGGAAATAATTAACTCATGTAGTTCAAATAAGTTAAAAATCATGTGTAAATGTGCATAATATTCTTCCTTCATTTTAGAGAATACCAGAACATCATCAATGTATACACATGTAAAGTTTGTAACAGATCTAAAGATGTCATCCATTTTCCTTTGAAGGGCCTAAGGGGCTACTTTTAGTCCAAAAGGCATAACTAACCATTCAAAATGACCTTCAGGGCAAGAGAATGTTGTCCAGGGAATGGATTATGAATGCATTTTAACTTGCCAAAACCCTGATTTCGTATCAAATTTCGAATAACATTTTGATTTTTGAATTTTATTAAGTAATTGATCTTTGTGTGATATTTTATATTCATCTTCATGACAATTGTTATTAAGTCTTTTATAATTGAAAACTATCCTAGACTGTCCTCTTTTCTACTCAGCTCCTTTATTAACTATAAAAGCATAACTTCTATGTCTGGAATTAGATCATTGTATAGCTTTTAATGTCAAGAGTTGAGTAATATGCATTTTGCATTCTTCTATATCCCAATTGGAGTATTTTAAGTCTTGTACTTTAATAGTTAAGTTAAGATTGATAATATTGAGTTTACAATATACTTTATCTTTTTCCCAATATTTAAGGGGATTTTCACCAAGAATTCTATTTTTTTCTAGTCTAGAAATGACATCATCTAAGGTGTCTTTTTTGCTAAGTAGGGTATTTAAAAAGGAGGGCTTAAAACTATTTTGATAGTAAGTTTCTGGTTCAACTGAGGCTTCCAAGTCCGGTATATTCTCGTAACTTCCTTTAGATTCGGGGCTCCAAGAGCCAAGTCTTTCTAGTTTTCCTGTAAGGAAAGCATGACTTTAGGTTTCTTGGATTTTTCTTTAGGTTGGTTAGGGTTACAAGGATAGGGTAAGGTAGAGGAAGTAGGATTGCAACTTTCAGCAGGAGGGGTGCCACCACGCAGCCCAGTGCTAACTTTGGAGGGATAAGCAGATAAAATAGGAGAGATAATAGGAGTGGAGAGAAAGAAAACATAATCTTTAGTGAGTAAAAGAGCTCGATCTGGGGAAATGAGAAAATTAAGGCCGAGAATTAAGGGAATAGATTTATGAGGCGTAGGACATATCCAAAGTTGGGGTAAATGAAGGGGAGAACTAAAAACGCCACAATTGGTAAAGAAACGTAAATGAACATTGCGAACATATTTGTTGCAACTTAATTGTTGACCATCAAATTGAGTGCTAAGTAAAGGAGTATTGGTGTTTTTGATAAGAGAAGAAGGGAGAAAAGAGAGGAGCAAAACTTCGTCAATGGTGGAGGTTTTGGCTCCACTATCTAAGAAAGCATGTAACGTGAGTTCATGTCCTTGAATATTTAAAGTACATTGTACCCAAATATCAAGTGTAAGTCATGTATTACAAATACTAAGAGTTTGGATAAAAACAAATTCAGGATTAGGAGAGTCTTCTAGAAGGGGACTCTTTCCTTTGTCTATGTAAGGGTCCTAAAGATAGCAGGAAGGACTAGGTTCCTCAGGTGGATAAGTGTCTTCCTTAAGAAGGGCAAGTTCTGTTTCTAAGATATTAAGGCGGGTTTCTAAAATAGAAACTCGGGATTCTAATAACATATTTCTCATGCTTTTTCTAACAACTTGTGTTGGTGGAATGATGATTTGAAAGAGGGTATTAAGACATAAATTACAACATTGTTTCTTACAGAGTTTACAAGTACCACGTTGAAGTAGGGAAGGATAATAACCACAAACAAAATAAGGAATATGATCGGAGCCTTCCTTGAGTTGACAATCATGAGTACAAGTTCTTTAATCTGATCGTAGATCTATAGATTTTGTGGTATAAAATGATGATACATAAGAGAGAAATTCTGAAAGTCTTGTAACGTTTCATCAAAAAGTGGGTCAGAGAAAAGATCTTCTTCTAATTCTGAACTATATTGAGGATCTAAGAAGGAGTTAATTAAAGAATAGTCTTTTTGTATTGGAGAAGGGTTGTCTTTTAGATCTAAGACAGAAAAATTGAATAAATGGACGAAGTACTTGAGACATCGTCTTGGATATTGATTAAGTCAAAATTAGTATTGCCTACCACTTCTGCTTCTCTACTATATAGGTTTTTTCTTTCAGGACAGGCTGAAAAAAGATGTCCAAGTTTATGGCATGCAAAATAGGTAAGAGTATTTGTATATGTTTTCTTGGGTTTAAACCTCATCATCTGGCCTAGGGGTGTAAATGAGTCAAGCCGCTCGTGAGCTATTCGAACCTCGATTCGATAAAAGCTCGTTTGAGCTCGTTTAATAAGGCTCGTTAAGATAAACAAACCAAGCTCAAGCTTCACAATATTCGGCTCGTTAGCTCGTGAACATGTTCGTTAAGCTCATAAATCAACTTTTAAATAAAAAAAAATAGTTTTGATATTGAATTTATAAATTTTACACTCTACTTATGAAAAACATAGATAAATATATTAAATTTATTTATTAGAATAAAATTATAAATTTTAACAAGAATATTATAATTTTTTTAAAAATATATAATTTAGTTTTTAATGAATATTTAAATTTATAATTTATATTTATTAAGCTCGTTTAGGCTCGATAAAAGCTCGAATAAGCTCGTGAGTCATGAATATATTCGTTAAATAAAGTTCAAGCTCGACTCGATTATAAACGAGTCAAATTCAAACATCCAAAAGTTCGGCTCGACTCGATTATACCCCTAATCTGGCCCTTGTTGCAGTTTCGTAGAGCTCCGCCAGCCTCACTCGGGGCGCAATCCACCCCTTCTCGCACTGCCAACCTTGTTCGGGAGGGCAGAAGCGATATTTTATCATCTCTCTGCAGAATCTGCGGGTTCCACCCCATTTTGCAAGGAACTCATTGTTATTGATTCAAATTCAGCCTGGTTCCTTTTCTTTCAATATTTTGATGCAAGTAAACGAAGGGAACTCTCTATGAGTTCCTTCTTTTTCCTCTCAAAACCATCAGTCTTAACACAACATTAAAGCTGTAGCTGTAGACCTTAGCTTCAAAGCAGCCACTCTAACAGTGTTAATTGTGTAGCAATTTCAACACAAAAGTCAAATAATTTCCTATATAGATGTTCAATAATATAATATGAGTTAGCCAATTCACTTGGAGTGATAATTGTAAATAGAATAAACTTTTAGGATATTTGAGTGTCACTTCGCCTGACTAATTCTGAATAACGTTTTTTTTCTTTAGCTAAGAGATTTCCAAATCAAACTAACAACCATAATATACATTTTAGAGATATGACGTTGAAGTGCACATATATATCTAATGCACTACTCTTCAATTTTGGACTCTAATTTGATAGCATAAATAATCTCAAAACTTAGAATCTATGATATCCACAACAAACGTCTCAAAAACTGATTTCACTACTCATTTTGTCATCATCTGTAAATCAAACTCCTCATAGTCATAACCTTCAAAAACTAATTAGTGGACATATAGCATTTGTGCACATGCAACGATCTCATAGCAATTAAATTTGTCAATAACTTAAACACACGCATCAGCCCATTTATCACAATGGAAACTGCCATTCGCGAGCTTAGCTTTTCCATAGATTAATGGAGAGTGCAGAGATGCGATTTGGAAGTAGAGAGCAGAGGAGAGGGCCGGCGGAGGTTGAACTGTCCAATTGAATTTCTTGTTTTTTGCTTCAATTATGGTAAAAAGGCGAATATGCTCGCCCCCGGCGTCCCCGTCAATCCGTCCCAGGGCCAACACAGAGGAGGTAAATTACGGACGGCTACTAGCCTTTGGAATAATGATTGTCCTAATAAATGAATAGAGCTTAGCTTTTAGGCAGCACTTGGAATAAATGGCAGCGATTGTCCTAATCAAGTGCGCAATATCGGCACATGCTTTGTTGGGCTACGAGTTCCAACTGCAGTGTGGGTCATCCCAACCACATGCTTGAATTGCAAATCTACCTTTTTCAACAATCCAATTCCTGTCTTTAACTATCAACAAGAAAGACTGGAGACCTTTGAGGTAGAAGACTAATGAAATGAGACTGCACAATTTGTTCAAAGTAATGTGATTCGCATGGTGATTGTCGGCACGTCCCGTTTCAAGTTTGCATTGGTAACAAATTTCAAGCCTAGGTCATACGCTTCCACACCAAACATTTTAAGTACCTTTCCTCATCAGTATGACAACTCCTTTGAAATTTTGAACCTTGAACCCAACGAGATAGGTAACCCCCTCATTTTTCCCAAGCTACTATTGTCGATCTGTTATGTCCTCGCTCAACGAAAGTTACTGACCATTCACGATCAAAAGGTAAAGTTCAAGCATATTAATTGCACAAGCCCTTCTAGCCACAAGAATTAAAGGGTGCCAAATCAGCCACAATATCGGTGTGGTAGCCCCTCTCCAATCATTTGCTACATCATTATCTCTTCGAACACCCGCCACATGGGGCATGCATGCATGCATGGACTCGTTTAAATCAATTTCCTAGTGCAACACCAAGCCAATATCGTAGCCACATGTGCTTGTCCCCAAGCACTTGCCGTGTCCGAAACTCATTGAAACCTTTCCCATTCATTGAACTCGAGGTCCCCCCATGGAGGAAGGAAAACCATACAATCCTTGTCCCTAACCATTCAATTGATAATCAATGTCCATGTTCTGCAACCTTACTCTATATGTGTTCATCACAAAACATCAACACGAAAGGCCTTTGTCTTCCCGATCCACGGCAATTTTTTTTTTTATGTTTGATCTTTAATGCCTACAGATTAAATTCCTAAAGATCAATCTCGCATGTCTCGTGGACTATTTGCAAGGCATAATTTAGGCGCATAGTATAATTATTAAGTTAAAAAAAAATCCCCATGTGCTTTAAGAAACAGTAAAAAAAGAAAAGCATGCACCAAAGATTTTATTTATAAGTTTTTAGTCCTGTAATTTATATTTTTTTTCAATTTTAGTCCTATTATAAGTTAATTTACATTTTTAGTCCTGTAACTTGTAATATTTTCTAATTTCAATTATTTTTCCTCTAAAATTGAAATTTTTCAACGGAAAATGATGGGTTGTAAATTGAATTTGGGGATTTTGATTTTTTATGACCCATGTGCTTTTTATATTCCAACCACAAACTAGACATTTTCTGTTGAAAACTTTCAATTTTGAAGGAAAAAGGATTGAAATTGAAAAATATTACAAGTTATAAGACTAAGAACGTAAATTAACTCATAATAGGACTAAAATTGAAAAAGATGTAAATTACAGGACTAAAAATGTAATTTTCTCGTTTATTATTTGTAAAAATAACGATTTTAATTCATATGGATTTTAGACATATAGCAACCAAAAATCATAGCAACCATGCACATGGTGTAGAGATTAATTAGGTAATTGGATATAGGACACAAAAATGATTAGAAGGATTCGCGACATAAATACAAAGACGCAAATGACAAGCATTAATATTAAAGTGGTGATATATACGTACTTAAGTGAATTGATTGGCCACCCACCTTTTAGGTGTAACTAACACCCTCTTCCAGTTTCAGTCTGTCTTAATCGAGTTTAGTTACGCAATGAGTGGAGAGATATCTATGGACTATGGCTTGATTTACTGCATACGGTTTCGAGCAGGGCCTCATTGCGACGACCATGAATAGTTCTGCTGTTGTTTGGCACCGTCAGCAACTGTTCATGTTCGACAAAGTTAATCCTCTGTCTTCAAAGCATCTCCATACCTAACTTGTAGACAAAGAACCCACGAGTTCAGTCAGGGACCAGTAATTGAAATTAACAAAATAAACTAAACAAAAAGTGTATTTGTTTATTAAAAAAAAGTCGTGTAGTTAGTACAAAGTACAAACAATCCCATGTGCTCCTGATTTAGACGACGATCCTCGACATGCAGGCGAATCGGTTTCGTCAACCAACTTTGTCTCTCTTTTTTCAGAGAAGAGTTAATTAGATGCGTATTCGACAAAACCAATGCCGGCCACTTAATTCCTGAGGGAATGGAGATGGAATAGGCTCGCGAATCACTACTATAAGTACTCCTCCATCCCCCGCTCTTTAGTTCTCAAGGATCTCCTTTCCTCTGCTCTGTTTCCTCATTATATCTCTGTCCCCTTTTAAATTTTAATACACCATCAATGTCGACTAAGTTCTCCCTCGGCAATTCTCTGCTTTTGTTCATGCCTTCCTTCAGCTTCCTGCTATCGGGAGCTTTCGGATACTCCTCCTCCGGGTGGGAGAACGCCCATGCCACTTTCTACGGCGGCGGCGACGCTTCCGGCACAATGGGTAAGTGTATCGAAGTATAGCAGAGATTGTGGTTGATGGCTCATTACTGAAATAACTGAAACAAATACAGGAGGTGCTTGTGGGTACGGGAATCTGTACAGCCAGGGATACGGCACGAACACGGCGGCGCTAAGCACGGTGCTGTTCAATGGCGGGCTGAGCTGCGGATCGTGCTACGAGTTGCGTTGCGCGGACGACCCGCAGTCGTGCCTGCCGGGCTCCATCGTCGTCACCGCCACCAACTTCTGCCCGCCAAACTCCGCCCTCCCCAAAGACAACGGCGGCTGGTGCAACCCCCCGCGGCAGCACTTCGACCTCGCCCAGCCTGCTTTCCTCCAGATCGCGCAGTACCGCGCCGGCATCGTCCCCGTCTCCTTCCGCAGGGTGGCGTGCGTCAAGAAAGGTGGCATCCGCTTCGCCATCAACGGCCACTCCTACTTCAACTTGGTGCTGGTTAGCAACGTGGGCGGCGCCGGCGACGTGCAGTCGGTGTCGATCAAGGGGTCCAAGGGCGGGTGGCAGGCGATGTCGCGCAACTGGGGACAGAACTGGCAGAGCAATTCCTTCCTCGACGGCCAGAGCCTATCCTTCCAGGTCACCACAAGCGATGGCCGGACCCTCACCAGCTACAACGTCGCACCGGCGAGTTGGCAATTCGGCCAGACCTTCGAAGGCGGCCAATTCTAGGCTCTAAATTATTTCCCGGTTCAGAGATATTACTTAAACAGTTAAAAGCTGAGGTTGCTCGATTTAAATTAGCACCCGCCGATTGAGAGAACCGGAGGCCTCGATATAAGAGAGATATTCATCATTTTTATACAGTGATAATGATGAAGGTTGTAGTACGAAGTCGTTCTCTGCAAAGCGTGTCAAGTTCTGTAATACTGACTCGCATGCTTTAAACTTAGTAATCTTAATAATTTATTTAGTAGGTTGTTGGTTGCTGATCGGGTACCCCAATTGTTAGAGGTCAGACGGGCAATCGTAATGTCTGTGAGCTTTTGACTCACGATTACTTGTTAATTGATGCTGTAACTGGATAATTATAAAAATAGGAGTCAAATGACTCTAGTGTTGAAAACCCAATAAAAGACGGTGTAGAACCAAATTTTCTCGATGAGAGGACGAAAATTTCCAAAGCTGGAAACCATTCTCCAGGTCTTCCTTATCGTTAAAAGAGATAAAAACAGAATTCTGTTTTATCTCTTTTAATCGTTTCAGTGTTTCGTTTACCTTCTTCTCTTCAATCGGTTGCACTCGTCTCACCCTCCCTCGAGAATGATCGCCGCCACGTTCTCCTGACTCATTGCGTTACGAGTAGAGCAATCGCTGTAGATCAATCATACTCTCAGTTGTTGGTAAAAGAAATAAAATAAAATTATCAAAATTGACCGGATCAAATTATCAAATCATATTAATATTTAGATTATTCTAATAATTCTATTATAATTATTATCAAAATTATTTTTAAAATAATTCTGTTATTTATTAATTAGTTAATTGACCAAATACTTTTTGAACATTATATATTATATTGTCCTTAGGACAAATATCAATGAACAATATATTTTATTACTCTCATATTATTTCTTGCTCTCTCCCTATTCTTCTTCTAACATGGTATCAGAGTCATCTCTTTTTTTCTTTTTTTTTATCTTCTCTCAATTCCTTGAGGTGGAGATCCTATAAACGACGAATTTTAAATTTTTCCCTCAAGTCTCTTCTTTTCTCCTACGTGTTTTAATTTTCTTATTCTTCTCTATTTTTCATAACAAGCGAAAAATACTTATTTTCTTCCGCTGTCAACCTCTTTGCTTCTCTTTCCTCTTCCTTAATCTCTATTTTTTTTTTTGTCTCCGTGATTTTTCTCCACTACCACCGGACAAGTTTTTTTTTTTACTTTAGATGTCAAATACTTGACGACATCAAAGAGGCTAAAAGCAAAGTTCAAACCGATGTCAGATTTATCACATCGTTGGTCATACTGAAAATATATGCCCTAAAAGACTTGATTGGTCTCGGGTAAAATGTCAAATTTATCTTGGAATTGGACATTTTGGTATTCAATGTCCTAGTCCATTTGACTCAAATTTCATTGGTGGTTCTACAGTCTCAAGACAACCATCTATTTCACAAGTATATTCTAAAGTTCTTTCGTCTGTGCCTAATTGTGGCAAAACCTCAGAGTTTTCATCTACTGATTGGTATATTGACACTAGAGCAACTCATCATGTCACATCAGATTATAATATCCTTACAGATGTAATGTCATATTATGGCTCAGATACGGTGCAAGTAGGCGATGATTCAGGTTTGCAAATTGCTAATCTTAGAAACGCATATGTTCATTTATCTAATCGAACTTTTCACATGCGCAATGTCTTTCATGTTCCATCTATTACTAAAAATTTACTTTCTACACGTCAGTTTTGCCTTGATAACAATGTTATTTTTTAGTTTCATCATAATCATTATCTTATAAAGGATAGAGGAACAAATGCTATTGTGTTTTATGGGAGAATCAAAAATGGCCTCTATTGTCTTCAGAGTTCTTCAATCAAAGCTTTTGTTGGTGAACACACAAAAACACCAGTTTGGCATGCTCGACTTGGTCATCCTTCCCTTCGTATTATTCAATCAATCATTAATAGGTATGATTTACCTACTTCTATTACCTTCTCTCCATCTCATTAATGTAGGGCATGCATGGAATCTAAAAGTCATAAGCTACCGTATTGATCTCTTCATCTGATCATGTTTCTACTTTTCCACTTGAAATAATATATTCTGATGTTTGGGGCCCTGCACCTATTTTGTCTAATCAAGGTTTCCAATATTATGTTGCATTCATTGATCATTTTAGTAAACATACTTGGCTCTATCCTATGAGAAGGAAATCTGATTTATTTGATATATTCTATAATTTTTAAATTCAAGTTGAACGATCTTTTAATCGTAAAATGCTCTCTTTTCATTCTGATTGGGGAGGCGAATATCAAACTCTCTATCGTCATCTTGTCTCTTGTGGAATTGTTCATCGAGTTTCTTGTCACACTCCAGAACAAAATGGCTATGCTGAGAGAAAACATAGACATATAGTTGAAACTGTCTTAGCTCTTCTTCATTATGCATCGGTTCCGCGCAAATTTTGGGATGAAGTTGTTAGCACTGCAGTATATCTCATAAATCAACTTTCTACTCCATTGCTCAATCATAAATGTCCTTTTGAAAAACTTTATAATCAAACCCCTGATTACACTTTCCTTCGAATATTTGGTTGCGCATGTTATCCATGGTTACACCCCTATTCTAAACATAAACTTGACTCTCGTTCACTACAATGTGTTTTCTTGGTTATAGAAATTTGCACCATGGTTATTGTTGCTTGCATATACCAACAGGACGAATTTATATTTCACGACATGTTACTTGTGATGAGTCTCTATTCCCTTTTTCGGTAGCTTCTTCAATCTCTCCTCTAGATACAAGTGGCACCCTCTTAATGCCACCTAATATTATCAGAAGTGATGGCATCCTAGGTCCTGCTCCGGAGCTCTCTAATAACTCTCCTATACCATCAGAATCACATCAGGTTGCTGCTCTAATCTTAGAAGCCTCGCCGATCGAAGATAATATGCTCTCTGGTTCTGGAACCTCGGATAATGCAAGTCCGTCATCTACATCACCATGTCAGTCTACTTCTTCGTCGTCATCAACAAGTGATTCAGATGATAATGCTCCTCGTCGCATGCTTCCGATTAGTGATATTTATGAGCGTTGCCCACCAAATGCAACTCGATATCCCCTTCCACGAGCTCTAGTGGTATCTTCAAAATCTAGTGAACCAACCTGTTTTACACAAGCAAACAAGGGTCCAAACTGGCGTAGTGCAATGGGTACAGAATTTGATGCACTTCTTCGCAATAGAACATGAACACTAGTTCCGCGTACTCCCTCAATGAATGTTGTGGGCTTTAAATGGGTATTCCGTCTTAAGCATCGAGCTGATGGTTCTCTTGAAAGATACAAAGCTCGACTTATAGCTAAAAGATTTAGTCAACAACCAGGTATTGACTTTAATGACACTTTTAGCTCAGTCATCAAAATTACATATGTCAGACTATTATTATCAATAGTTGTTAGTTCTAATTGGTTTGTACGATAATTGGACATTTTAAATGTATTTCTCCATAGTCATCTTGAGGAAACTGTATTTATGGAGCAACCACCTAGGTTCATTCATCCACAATTTTCATCTCATGTTTGTCAACTCAAGAAATCCTTATATGGTCTTCGACAAGCTCCTCGTGCATGGTTTCATTGACTATCTAATTGGTTATAAGCTCAAGAATTTTCTGGATCAAAGACTGACTTCTCTCTATTTCACAAATATAATGATGGAAATATGATATTTTTTTTCTTATTTATGTGGATGACATTCTGATAACCGGTAATGGTCACAAGGGTATCACAACTTTATTAAGTCTTCTCAATCAAGAATTTCCTACTCGAGATTTGGGTATTGCTCGTTTCTTTCTTGGTATTGAGCTTATTCCACATGAGGATGACTATCTTCTCTCTCAAAGCAAATACATTACTGGACTTCTTCAAAGAGCCAAAATGGATGGAGCACTTCCGGTCTCTACACCAATTGCTATAAACAACTCTCCAACTTCATCCTCTCCTGCTCAATCTGATCCACAGATTTATCGAAGTATTGTTAGGACCTTATAATATGTCACTATCACACGCCCTGATATTACTTTTACGGTAAACCGTGCTTGTCAATTCATGCATGCTCCAACTGAACAAAATTGGGATAATGTAAAAAGAATACTTTGCTATCTCAAAGGTACTATTCTACATGGTCTTCTTTTATATCGCCAATCGTCTCAAGATTTACATGCATATGGTGATGCGGATTGGGCAAGTTCTCCTGAAGATAGACGTTCTACTAGTGGATATGCAATATTTATTGGATGAAATCTTATCTCATGGAATTCGAAAAAGTAACCTACGGTATCTCGTTCAAGCACTGAGGCAGAATATAAAGGTATAGCAAATACAACGTCAGAAATTATTTGACTTCAATCACTTCTCTCTGAACTTCATCTTGCATCAAATATTACACCAAATATTTGGTGCGACAATATTGAAGTAACATATCTTACAGCAAATCCAATCTTTCATGCTCGTACAAAACATGTGGAAATTGATTTTCATTTTGTTCGTGAACGTGTGGCAACTCAGCAGTTATCCGTCTCTTATATTTCTGCTGAAGATCAAATCGCTGACATCTTTACTAAGTCACTATCCAGACAACGTTTCAACAAGTTAGCAAGCAAACTCAACGTCAGAGATCTCCCGTTGAGTTTGTCGGGGGGGTAAAAGAGATAAAACAGAATTATCAAAATTGACCGGATCAAATTACCAAATCAAATCATATTAGTATTTGGATTATTCTAATATATAATTTTGTTATAATTATTATCAGAAATATTCTTAGAATAATTCTGTTATTTATTAATTAGTTAATTGACCAAGTACTTTTTGAACATTATATATTGTATTGTGCTTAGGGCAAATATCAATGAACAATATATTTTATTACTCTCATATTATTTCTTGCTCTCTCCCTATTCTTCTTCTAACAGCTTGCCTTCCCTGGCCGCTTCAAACGATCTCATTGCGGATCTGAAATACTTATTCCAATCTGTCAATCGACGCTTGCTATTCCAGTCTATGGCCGGTAATGGACGTTCGCAACCGTGCTGCCAACCCTAAATGATCCCTTTCTAAAACAAGAGCTTACTGTAATAAATATTTTTACAGGTCTGCTAGCGTCACATCAATTCATTAGAGCACACAAAGTTGGCAGAAGGCGAATATGCTCGCCCCTTGCGCCCCCGCCAATCCGTCCGAGGATCAACACGGAGGAAGTAAATCACGGACGGCTACTAGCTTTTGAAATAGTGACTAGCACATAAGGGAGGTATTTACCTCGATGTTACCGAGATTCGAACCACAGATCTCATGATAGCAACACCTCATGCACTAGTCACTAGATCCATCTGAGGAGACCATTAGAGCACACTAAGGATCTAAGGTACGTGTCTGTCACACACAATTAAACATTTTCCCTCCGTAAAAAATTGATCGAGGAGTCTCCATGTGTACTTCTTAAAATTTCAACGCGATCGGATAAATTATTTTCGAATTAGTTAGATATAGGATATTAATTACAATACAAAACAATTAGAGCATCCATAATATAAGTGAATATTTCTCTTAAATATTGAAAAATTCTATTTTTTTATATAATCAATTAAATATTTTACTATTTAAATATTTTAAATTTCACAAATAAATATTTATGGTTCGCTCATCAAATATTTATAATCATGAGTTACACATGTCCATTTATTATTATTTTTTTAAAAAATAGAAATCAAGTAAACTTTTTGCTCAGTGATAACTAATATTCTAATCTCCATCCTCTTCAAGTGATGGAGATTGTGGTGAAGAATTAGGATTGAGGAATATTTGAATAAATATCCTCTTCAAATGTCAATTGTTGTGAAGGTTCTTATAGTAGCACAGTTATTTTATCGGTTAAGGGTCAATTTTTACGAATTTATTCCCCTGGCGATTAAGGAAATATTTAGTAAAGCTTCTATTAAGCACTTCATAGATTATAGCTACATAAAAATATTTTTGAGTGTATGTGAATATCAATTTCTCCTTCAACTTATATAACTTCTACATAAAAGTTGCAAGCAAGAATTTACCTTTGTTTTTATTTTTGCTTTTTTATTTAGGGTCTAAAATTAAAAGTTGACATTTATATCCTTAATAAATTTATTATTTTACATAATTACCATCATATTTTTTACTTTAATAAATTTATCATTTATATAATTATCATCCCACTTCTTCTTCAATATTTATTTTTTAAATAATATTTATATTTTTATATAATTTGTATTTCTAGAATTTTTTTTACATGCTTTTTGTGTGTGTATAAGTGTATTTCTATAAATTGTAATTTTTTATTTTTATTAATTTTATATATTTTTCATTATAAAAAAAATAATTTTGATACAATATTTAAAATATAATAATAATTATATAAACAAATAATAGTGTATGAAAATATATTGAGATAATTAAAAAATATTAATTTATATAGTTTAAAGATATTGCTGTCATTTAATTAAAAATTAAGCTTGGAAGCAATTGTTCATTAAACACTTTATATTAGCTTATATTTCCAAATACGTACTCCATATTTTAGCTTCTTACTAATTTTAAAAAAATCTTTATAAAATCACTTTTAAATAAGTAAAAGTTCTTCCAAACACTCCCTAAATATCCTCCTATTTAGGAGCTCACTTGGTACGTAATTTATCTCTCTTCATCTCTCTATAGGACCAACGACAAAGAACACTCGGGTAATCGAAATCACTTGCTTTTGCTTCATCAATTCATTATAGTAATAGATATTTTTTTTTATAATTTAGGCTATCCAACTGATCCTTAAGGCTGCACCCACATAAGACGACCACACATAAGTTTTTCATTGGTTCTCACGGATAAATAACGAAAGCACGCATAATAGTAAGTCATTGGCAACGCAACATTAAGTTGTCGCCAGTCGACCCTGTAAAATTGTCCAACACCAAATTGGTATTTTGCTTCTGAAGATAAATTCATGGGCTTTTTCTGCCCATAGATATTTCGATCTACAGTCGCTCAACCCAATTTTTCACTGAATTCAAGTCAATATATTGTGAGTACCTTAAGATAATTTTGATGTAATCAATTAAGTCAGGTTAGATCTTATTGGTATTTAATCTCTTTGTCTAAATATGCAGGAACTTAGGAGCACAGGAAGTCTAGCGAAAGACGTAGCTAGCTAGAAGGACAGCACGAATGAGAGCCGACGGGCCGGGCTCGATGCCTCCGAGGGACGAGGTGCTGCAGAAGAGTATGCGGGCGGATAAGAAGGAGGCGCGCGACATTTCCGAAGGACGAGAAGCCGGAGTGGAAGACTGCTGGAATGCCAGAAAATGAGTTCAGGTGAACTCTATTTTGGATGGTCGAAATCACCCAAGCAAGCGGAGCCGGAGCAGAAAATTCGGACCAATGCGAGCGGAGCTGAAGCAGAAGACCCGGACCAATGCGAGCGGAACCGGAGTGGAAGACCGGGACCGAAAAGTTAACAAAATGTTAACCTTTTGGGTTGGGGCGCTCGAACCTAGTCTAGGCGCTCGGCGTCCGGAGCAGAATTTTATCTGGAATGTGACGTGGTGCGTTTCGTTGCGACGAGGATAAAAGTTTATCTCCCCCAGGTGTCTGGAACCCTTCCAGGCACCCTGACCAGGGCTATAAATACAACCCTGATCCCAATGATTCATAACAACACTTGTAATTGATTTCATTTGAGTTCAGCTTTGTATTTTGAGTACTTTATCTATTGTAAGAGGCTTTTCCTCCTGAAAGAGACATTAGTGAGATTTTCATCTTCTTTGGATTAATAACATCCCCGGTTGTAACCAAGTAAACATTTTGTGTCTCTTCCTTTCTTTATTTAGTCTCTTATTTTTTTTATATAAGTGTTGATTCTTATAAAACTATAAAGTTCGAGGAAAATTCATTTTCCTTTGCAAGGCTATTCACCTCCCTTATAGTCTGCCGCCAAGGGTCCTACAATTGACATCAGAGCGTGTTCGCTTCAGGAGGACTAACCGTTGAACGAAGCACACGAGATGGCTGGACCGAGCATTTGTCCACCGAAGTTCGAGGGGGAATTTGTGAGCTAAAAGAAAAAGATAGAGGTATTCTTTAAGACATATTTCAATTTACATTTAATAATGAAATTTGATTTTGTAGCACCTGATAATAAAGAAAAATACCAATGGACAAAGAAGGAGCAAGTCGACTTCGTGTCAAACAGCAAAACAGAGTTTTACCTACTTAGCATTTTACCACCTCAAGAAGTTAATCGGATCGGAACCTACGAGTCAGCCAAAGAGCACTGGGAGAAATTCATGGAACTACACAAAAGGACCTCGGAGGTAAAACTCGCGAGATGGGATCTGCTCAAGAACCAGATCAACAACATCAAGTTAGAAGAAGGTGAAACCGTTGCACACCTTCACTCAAGAAAAAAGAACTCATCCCCGGACTCACGAATCTCAGAGAAAATGTAAGCAACCGAGATTCACTAACATACGCACTTAATGCATTTCCTAGGACTACTGAATGAGCATCATCTGCTAACGATCTAGAATTAAGTACGTTAGAAGAATTATTTTCAACATTTGAAGTCCATGCAACAAGATGTGCAGATACGAAGAAGGAGCTAAGGCACAACGTTGCCTTAAAGGTAAAAACGGACGAACGAGACTCTGAATCTTCTATCGATGATGACAAAATAGCACTCATGGTAATAAAATTTTAAAAATTATTTAAAACTAATAAATTTAATCAAGTGCAGGATAATAAAAGGAAAAAAAATATAAGTGTTAGAGTGTATACTAAAAGCCTAGCTTTTGTAAACATTTATTTTGAAATAAAGAATCACATTGGTCAAAAATGTCTACATTTATATGCTAAGTGTAGTTGTTCAATTAATTTATATTGTAGATAACATAGTATGTGGTGTCACACACAGAAGATTATGTTATCGGTTCTTTATAAATTATAAACAGTAGCTCACGACTAAGATGGAGAGGAACAAACCATTGGAATATGTTGGTTAATCCTAGGAAGTCGTACCGGTTCCATTGTACAAAAATTTTGTACAAGTGTCGAACATTTCCTAAAAAAACTATTGTGTTTTTTAGAAGTTAAATTAGGAATCGCAAACGGAACTTAACATTATTGATTCCAAATTTAACTTATCTGTTCTTAATGGTTTAGACTTGGATCACAAGCGGAACTTAACACTATTGATCCAAATCCACATACGTTATAAATTCAATTAAATATTAATTTCTAAAATTAGCTTCCAGATTAAATATGGCGAGGCATTAGGCCTTCTTGGATATGGGAGCAACCACCACTTCCTAGACAAAGCCTTTTAAGGAAAGCTAATATTTAATTTCCTTATATAACTCTAGGTTTAACCAAAAAGAACAATCGAATCACAAATTCGAAAAACAAAAAACACAAACTTGAATAACAATTTCGAAAAACTAGAATCTAATGCCTCTTGTGTTTGGAATTCATACAAAGAAAATAACTAGCATGATGCGGAAGAAAATTACTAGTTATACATTCTCTTTGTATGCTAATGACCTCAAGATCTTCTGCCGTATTTCTTGCCTCACCTTGGACATCGTGTGGGCGACGATTCTCCAAGATGAACACCACCCAAAGAGCTTCTCCTTATTCTCTATTTTTCGGCCGCCACCACCACCAAGGAAAAGAGAGCAAAGGAAAAGGATGAGGGGAGAGGCCGACCATAAGAGGAGCGCCAACAAGAGAATAAGAATTGTTATCTCATGAGACCTCCCCTCCCCTTCTTTTATATTACTTGTCCAAGGCAAATAAGGGAAAACTTTTTACAAAAATTAAAATCTTCCTCTTATTTTTTCCTTTTCCCTTTTTATTTTTCCTTTTTTTTCTCTTGATTGATTCATTCATCAAACATGGTTTGATTGTCTTGATTGGTCGGTCCCTTGCTTGGGCACCAAGCAAGGGTGGCCGGCCACAATAAAAAGGAAAGAAATATCCTTTGTAAAATTTTATAAGCAAAGAAAAAACTCTTATAAAATTTTTACAAGCTCTCTTTTAATTTCCTAAAGTGAATGTTAAAAATGAAAGTTTTAAAAAATAAAACCAAGTTTTAAAATTTAAAATTTCTCTTCTAAAATTTTCTTTTTTAACATGGTTAGAAAATTTTCAAATTTAAAACTTCTCTTCCTTTTTTTTCTTAAAACCATGAGGATGGTTAAAAAAGGAAAATTTTAAAACTTTTAGAATTTCTTTTAAACCATGTGGCCTAATTCAAATAAGAAAAGTTTTATATTTTAAAAACTCTCTTTTAAAACTTGTAGATATCTACAAAGAGAAGATTTTAAAAAATCAAAACACCCCTCCTTATTTGAAATATGTGGTCGGCCCCCTTAAAGAAGCATATGGCGGACCACCTCAAGGAGAATATGGTCGGCCCCTTTGGCTTGGTCACCAAGCCATGGGTCGACCCCTTCTTGGACACCAAGATGGACTTTTCATGAATAGATTAGAGGCATTGATGATGCTACGACAGGGACCTAGAGGAGAAATTGATTTTAGCCTTCCGACGAGCTTGAGTATCCCGTGTTTGCTCCGAACACACAACTCAAGTTCATCAATAATAACTCATTCCACTAGAGAGTTATTATTACACTACCGCACCAATCCCAAATTACATTATGAGTTCCTTCTTATCATGAGTGTGTTAGTCTCCTTGTATTTAAGATAACGAATGCCCACTAATTAAGTAAGTTACTGACAACTCACTTAATTAATATCTAAGTGCAAGAGTAGTACCACTCCACCTCATCGTCATGTCGGACTAAGTCCACCTGCAGGGTTTAACATGACAATCCTTATGAGCTCCTCTTGGGGATATTCTCAACCTAAATTACTAGGACACAGTTTCCTTCTATAATCAACAACACACACTATAAGTAATATCATTTCCCAACTTATCGGGTATATTGATTTATTAAGCTAAATCTCACCCTTTGATATGTTAAAGAAATAAATACTAAATATATATGCTTGTTATTATATTAGGATTAAGAGCACACACTTCCATAATAATTAAGGTCTAGTTCTTTTATTAAGTCAGTATAAAAAGAACCTACCTAAAATGGTCATACTCAATATACTCAGAGTGTACTAGTGTAATTTATTAGTCAAGATAAACTAATACTTAATTACACTACGACTATTCCAATGGTTTGTTCCTTTCCATCTTAGTCGTGAGCAACTGTTTATAATTTATAAAGAACTGATAACATAATCTTCTGTGACACCACACACCATGTTATCTACAATATAAATTAATTGAATAACTACACTTAACAAATAAAATGTAGACATTTGACCAATGTGATTCTTTTATTTCAAAAATAAATGTTTACAAAAGCTAGGCTTTTAGTATACACTCTAACAGAAGCGTGCCGCTTGTCTTGTCGTGCTGCACTCGGCCACTCATGGGTTATGGCGGCTGGAGTTGCGAGCAGCAGGGACCCTATTGCTACGTAGCTAGATAGCTACTATACAAACTGTCCACTCGGTCACTCGAGAGTAGTGGCGGCTGGAGTGTCGTATAGTTGTCATTGATCCGACCTCTCGACCATATAGGAGTCGTGGTGCAGAGAGGTAGGCGGGGTGACCATCCATGCATACACTGCTGTTATTATACTTGTGTCGTTGTTGCTTACTTATGCTGTTATTGCATACTTATTCTGCTGTGGCTTATTTATACTGCTGTTGCTTACTTATGTTGTGGCATTAGTATATCCATTTGTTAGATATGCTTACTTATGTTGAGTTATATACCTGTGGTATGTGTTTAAACACTGGCTTACTTATTGTTAATAAGTATATACCTCACATGTTACCTAAGTAGTTATGTGCAGTATTGTAGCAGGTCTTTGCTACACTTGACCTCCTATTACTAGCCTAGGATATGGTTCTAGGTATGGACATTTTCTATGATATCACTTTAGTATCTGCTATATTCCCTACGAGACTGTATACCTTCGTATCTCTAGTTCTTTACTATACTCAT
Organism: Zingiber officinale; assembly: GCF_018446385.1. NCBI lineage: Eukaryota > Viridiplantae > Streptophyta > Magnoliopsida > Zingiberales > Zingiberaceae > Zingiber > Zingiber officinale. The sequence goes on along the minus strand of NC_056001.1, from coordinate 11,542,833 downwards.
GCACTATCTGTCTATTACCCGCTGAGTCTTTATACTCACCACCCCGTAAACTGGTTATTTCGCCAGGTAGCAGGTAAAGGATTTTATGGAGTCGCCTGGAGATCCTGTCCGTCAGTCCCGTGTCACACCAAGCTACTCCTACCTTTAGTGTTTCCGTTCGCATATTTGGTTTTGCACTTGTTCTCGTATTTGTATATTTTATATAGAGTTTGTCTTGTATTTGATGTGTTGATTATGTGTCAAGCCGAGCCGGCTCGCGGTTAGTTGTTCTGGTGTTTTATGTTCCTTATGTTGTGATTTTCGCTGTGTTATGTTTCAGCCGTGTGGGCTGCATATTAAATCTGCGTGGTTGTGTTATTTATCCAGCCGTGTGGGCTGGTATATACTGCTGATGAGTATGTCTGTGGTTATATGTACTTATGCTTCATATTATCACCGGTACAGGGGAGATGCTGTCGAAATTTTATCGGTAGAGACTCCTCTGGGGGCGTGACAATTTATTGGCCATCTGTAACGCCCCGGCTTGGGCGGGCCCCACTCGGACCGAACCGGGAACGCCACCAGAATTGCCCATCGGGTTGACAATTAGCTCCACAGACCACCGGAGGTCCTTTCAGCGTGCTTTGTCCTCACTCGCACGCGCCCTGGAAAACTTCCTAGGAGGTCATCCATCCTTAGATTTCTCCAAGCCAAGCACACTTAACTTTGGAGTTCTTAAGTTTGGGCTTCCAAAAATGAAGGTGTACCTTGATGATATGGATAGTCCCATCTAACCTTTTAAGTCATACTTAACCAGAATCTCAAAACCGGGGTATTACAAACAATGTTCTTCAATTGTTTCTTTATCATTTTGTATTGAGCATGACCACCTAATTTTGCTGAAAGTTTCTTCATGATATGCCAAAGACACAAACGATAATGAGAATTCGGAAATACCTTATCAATTGCAATTGTCATGACATGACATTAGTCTGTAATTATAGCCTTTGGAACACGTCCAAGCATACATGTCAACCAAGATTTGAATAACCATATGAAAGTTGTTGAGTCTTCACTTGATAATAATCCACATCCCAACAAAATTGATTGACCATGATGATTCACCCAGACAAATGGAGCAAATGGCATGTCATAACTATTAGTAAAATAGGTTGTATCAAAAGTCACGACATCAGAAAAGTAATCATATGCAGCTCTACATCTTGCATCTGCCCAAAAAATATTTTTTATTCGAGATTCACCATATAAATCAAACACATAAAAAAAGTTTGAGTTCCTACTTTGCATGCGAAAAAAATTATTACTCAAAGGTTCGACATCTCCATTCCCTAACCTCAACCTTCTAGCTTCTGAAACATAATTTCTGCACTTTCTCCATCAAATGCCAAATTCTCATAGCCTCCAGCCTCAACTACAAAAGATTGAAAACTTTTGATTAAGGTTATTCTAGCTTGATCATTTAATACCAATTTTCTCTTTGTAGCTGAATCCAACACTTTATTACATCTAAAATGTCGTGACTTTCCAAGGATTAAGATATAATTATGATCAAGGCATATACTAGTTATCACAAAGTTCTGATCATTTCGAATAGCAACATTAATCTTAGCTTTGCAATTCGTCTTAGTAGAAGGTTGAGGGTATAAACCATTTTTTGCTTGAGATACTTTCCTACCATTTTTGACACACCCAATAAAGAAATATTTTTACTTTCCATCATCTCCATTTCTACCACCTAATTTGCAAATACTGAAAACAACATTCTGAGCATAGAAATTATAAAAGATACGAACTTCTTCTTCGGATGAAAATGTCATTCCAATTTTAGGAAGCTTGACTTCATTTACACTATATGTAGATGGGTCTTGATCCACATGGTCATTCTTATCCTTTATCTCATTTGAATTAATTTTTCCTTCTTCCATTATACTTTCTTCACCTACATTTATTAAAAACCGACCAAAAGAACAAGTGAATTTTCCATGTCTATACGAACAAATAAGGGAATGGCATGAGATTAAGCATGACATGAGCTATGATTTTAGAATATCATGCTAGATGCTGAGCCAAGCTCTATGAAAAAACATGAACCGGAAGCAGAAATCATAGCTCAATATATATATTAGTCTACTAGTGTATAGGAGGTTTGCAAATATTTATATTTTCTTAGTATTTTCTATTAAAAAAAAAAGGACTTAAAATGAAGTAGAAAAATAGCAGGAGAGGTGAAAGGGCATTTAATTGATAACAGATTGATTGGTTAGATACTAAAATGAAAGTCTAGGATTAACCACATCCCCTAATTTGAGTTCAAATCTAACTACTATGAAAGTCTGCAACCATTAAGATTCCAAACAACTTGGAAAACAATAGTATATAGATTGATTGGTTAGATAGACATAAGATTGGATACAAAAGACAAGTTCTTCAAGAAATATTTTAATCCAGCCTAAAACTTGAACATTAAAGAAGAAGAAGAAGAAGAAATTGATTACCTTAAAGAATACTTAAACTCAAAGTCACTGCTCCTTGCTGCTATAACTTGATGTGCTTCTTCAATTCCTTGGAAGGGAGAGGGAAGAAGAAGAAGGAGGCAGTTAGGGCTGGGTTAGCGCGAATGAACCAAAAACGCGAATGAAGCAAAAAAAAACTCACTACGAATGGACGGCTTTGCTCCTCTGTTCAAGAACGCGAGGGGGGAGAACGGCTTGCTGCTTCGCTCCTTATTCAAGAATGCGAGGGGGGAGAAATGGCTTGTTGCTTCTGTTGGTTGCTACTCGGAAAGCCTATAGGTTCCACTGTACAAAAATTTTGTACAAAGGTCTGAACCTTTTCCTAACTACCATGTGTTCTTTTAAATTAAATTTTGGATCGCCTGCGGAACTTAACACGTTTGATCCAAAACTTAATCTATTTGTTCTTTTAGGTTTTGACTTGGATCTCCTGCGGAACTTAACACGTTCGACCCAAGTCTCCTTAAGTTATTAATTCCATTAAATATTAATTTCCATAAAAGGTTCCCAGTACTGACGTGGCGAGGCACATGGCCTTCTTGGATATGGGAGCAACCACCACCGACTAGACAAAACCTTTAATAGAAAGCTAATATTTAATTTCCTAAAATAACTTTAGGTTAACCAAAGAGAACAATCAAATCACAAGAAAAGAAAGAAACAAAAGAACACAACTTCGAAAAATCATATTCGAAATTCTAGAACGTAAGCCTCTTGTATTTGGTATTATTTCCATAAATAACTAGCATGATGCGGAAATAGAAATTACTAGTTATACCTTGTAGAAAAACCTCTTGATCTTCTACCATATTCCTCTTCTAATCTTGGACGTTGTGTGGGCAACGATCTACCGAGATGAGAAACCACCAACCACCTTCTTCTCCTCCAAGCAAGGTTCGGCCACAAAGGAAGAACTTTACCAAAGAAGAAAATCAAAATACTAACCAAGCTCCAAGAGATGCTAGCTTTCTCTCTTCTTCTTCTTCTTCTCCAAGTAGTATCCGCCACCACAAGAACTCCAAGAGAGATGAAGTATTCGGCCACCACAAGAGGAAGAGAGGAGAGAGGGTACGGCCACCACAACAGGAGAGAAAAGGGAGAGAAACAATAGAGGTTGTGTCTTGTGAAGGCACCCTCACCCTTCTTTTATATTCCTTGGCCTAGGCAAATTAGGAAATTTAATTACAATAAAATTTCCTTAATTTCCTTGACATGATTTATTTGAGAAAAATAAAATAAAATTTCCCAAATAAACTCTAATGGCCGGCCACATCAAGAGGAAGCAAATTGGACAAGTTTCAATCAACAATTAAAACTTTCCTTATTTGTTTCCGGAAATTTTAAAAAATAAAATTTCTCTTTAAAAATCTCTTCATGGTTAATAAAAGGAAATATCTATAATTTTAATTTTATTAACATGTGAATAATTTTAAAGAGAAAATAAAACATCTCTCCAATCTACAAATAAGGAAAGAGATCTAATCTCTTTCTTTAATCTTTTGTAGATCTTTTACAAGAGAGATATTTTTAATTCTCTTTAAATTATATCTTCCACATAATAATAAAAATTAAAATTAAATTTCTTTTTTATTTAATTATGGCCGGCCCTACTAGCTTGGGTTCAAGCTAGGGCCGGCCACCTTAAACCCAAGCTTAGGCCGGCCCTAGCTTGGTTCCCAAGCTAGCTTGGCCGGCCCCCTTTAGGTGGGTATAGAAGGTGGGTATATGTGGGTATAGTACTCTATAAATAAGAGGCTACGATAGGGACCGAGAGGAGGAATTGGTTTTGGTCTCCCGATAAAATTAAGCATCCCGTGTTCGCCCCGAACACACAACTTAATTTTATCAATGATAATTCATTCCACTAGAGAACTATCATTGAACTACCGCACCAATCCCAAATTACATTTTTGGGCTCCTTCTTATTATGAGTGTGTTAGTCTCCCTGTGTTTAAGATATCGAATGTCCACTAATTAAGTGAGTTACTGACAACTCATTTAATTAATATCTAAGTCCAAGAGTAGTACCACTCAACCTTATTATCATGTCGGACTAAGTCCACCTGCAGGGTTTAACATGACAATCTTTATGAGCTCCTCTTGAGGACATTATCAACCTAGTATCACTAGGACACAGTTTCCTTCTATAATCAACAACACACTATGAGTGATACCATTTCCCAATTTATCGGGTTTATTGATTCATCGAACTAAATCTCACCCATTGATAAATTAAAGAAATAAATATCAAACATATGTGCTTGTTATTATATTAGGATTAAGAGCACACACTTCCATAATAACTGAGGTCTTTGTTCCTTTATAAAGTCAGTATAAAAGGAACGACCTCAAATGGTCCTACTCAATACACTCTGAGTGTACTAGTGTAATTATATAGTCAAGATAAACTAATACCTAATTACACTACGACTTTCTAATGGTTTGTTCCTTTCTATTCTGGTCGTGAGCTACTGTTTATAATTTATAAGGTACTGATAACATCATCTTCTGTATGTGACACCACATACTATGTTATCTACAATATAAATTAAATGAACAACTACAAACAAATGTAGATAATTAGACCAAATGTGATTCTTTATTCATAATGAATGTTTACAAAGCTTAGGCTCTCAGTATACACTCCAACAGCTTCGCTCCTCTCTTTGATAACGCGAGGGGGGAGAATGACTTGCTGCTTCGCTCCTCTCTTCAAGATCACGAGGGGGAGGGACGACTTGTAGGGAAGACGATGTGCCGTAGAAGTTAGGGCTTCACGCGTGCCTCTCTTCGAGGACGCGAGGGTGGAGAATGGAAGGGAGAACGCGAGGCTGGAGACTATGCGGTCGAAGGAGGGAGTTAGGACACGAAGGGGATGCGGCCGAAAATTTTGACACGAAGATTTTGACGCGAGGAGAGAGAAGGCTAAAGTGGAGGACGCCACGAAGGCTGCCAACGGGGTCGCGATGCTTTGTCGCGGTAAAATGTCGCTGCCCATATAATTTCTCTAAAAATAAATAGGTTGAATTAGATATTATTATAACACCCACCATCTCACGTATATATTATATTAAGATTATTAGTTTTTCATATTTATTTTAATATTATGGGTTTACATACCATATATATATATATTCACTATATTAATATATTCATTATCTCACGTAAATATATGAAACTGGCAATAACACATATTGAATTTTTAGGAGCCGAGATAAGCCAAGGACAAATCACATTACAACCTCATATCTTAGCTAAACTTCTTGCCTTTCCAATCAAAATGAAAGATACTAAGACTCTAAGAGTGTTTCTAGGCCTTTTAAATTATGCATGACCATACCTTAAAAACATAGGAAAACTTAGCGGGCATTTATACAATAAGACATCTTTGACTGGACAAAAACATTTTAACCAGTAAGATATAGCCTTAGTTCAGCAACTTAAGCAATTAGTCAAAACTATTCCTAAATTAACCTTACCTCTTGACTCAGATTATTTAGTTATTGAAACAAATGGTTGTGAAATACATGGGAAGGTATTTTATACCGTAAAACTGTTGGTTGCTACTCAGAAAACCTATAGGTTCCACTGTACAAAAATTTTGTACAAAGATCTAAACATTTTCCTAGCTACCATGTGTTCTTTTAAATTAAATTTTGGATCGCCTGCGGAACTTAACACGTTTGATCCAAAACTTAATCTATTTGTTCTTTTAGGTTTTGACTTGGATCTCCTGCGGAACTTAACACGTTCGACCCAAGTCTCCTTAAGTTATTAATTCCATTAAATATTAATTTCCATAAAAGGTTCCCAGTACTGACGTGGCGAGGCACATGACCTTCTTGGATATGGGAGCAACCACCACCGACTAGACAAAACATTTAATAGAAAGCTAATATTTAATTTCCTAAAATAACTTTAGGTTAACCAAAGAGAACAATCAAATCACAAGGAAAAGAAAGAAACAAAAGAACACAACATCGAAAAACATATTCGAAATACTAGAACGTAAGCCTCTTGTATTTGGTATTATTTCCATAAATAACTAGCATGATGCGGAAAAGGAAAAACTACTAGTTATACCTTCTAGAAAGACCTCTTGATCTTCTACCGTATTCCTCTTCTAACCTCGGACGTTGTGTGGGCAACGATCTACCAAGATGAGAAAACACCAACCACCTTCTTCTCCTCCAAGCAAGGTTCGGCCACAAAGGAAAAACTTCACCAAGGAGGAAAACCAAAATACTAACCAAGCTCCAAGAGATGCTAGCTTTCTCTCCTTCTTCTTCTTCTTCTCCGAGTAGTATTCGGCCACCACAAGAGCTCCAATGGAAGAGGGAGATTCGGCCACCACAAGAGGAAGAGAGGGAGAGATTGGCCGGTCACACCAAGGAACAAAAGAGGGAGAGAAATAATAGATGTTATGTCTCTTGAAGGCACCCTCACCCCTTCTTTTATATTCCTTGGCCTAGGCAAATTAGGAAATTTAATTACAATAAAATTTCCTCAATTTCCTTGATATGATTTAATTGAGAAAAATAAAATAAAATTTCCCCAATTACAATCACATGGCCGGCCACATCATTGGAGAACAAATTGGACAAGTTTTAATCAACAATTAAAACTTCCTAATTTGTTTCCGGAAATTTTAAAAAATAAAATTTCTCTTTAAAATCTCTTCATGGTTGATAAAAGGAAATTTCTATAATTTTAATTTTATCAACATGTGAATAATTTTTTAAAGAGAAAATAAAACATCTCTCCAATCTACAAATAAGGAAAGAGATCTAATCTTTTTCTTTAATCTTTTGTAAATCTTTTACAAGAGAGATATTTTAATTTTAATTCTCTTTAAATTATATCTTCCACATAATAATAAAAATTAAAATTAAATTTCTTTTTTAATTTAATTTGGCCGACCCTACTAGCTTGGGTTCAAGCTAGGAAACTTTTACCTAGGCCGGCCCTAGCTTGTTCCCAAGCTAGCTTGGCCGGCACCTATTGGGTGGGTATAGAAGGTGGGTATAGGTGGGTATAGAACTCTACAAATAAGAGGCTACGATAGGGACCGAGAGGAGGAATTGGTTTGGTCTCCGATAAAATTACATCCCGTTTTCGCCCCGAACACACAACTTAATTTTATCAATGATAATTCATTCCACTAGAGAACTATCATTGAACTACCGCACAAATCCCAAATTACATTTTTTGGCTCCTTCTTATTATGAGTGTGTTAGTCTCCCTGTGTTTAAGACATCGAATGTCCACTAATTAAGTGAGTTACTGACAACTCATTTAATTAATATCTAAATCCAAGAGTAGTATCACTCAACCTTATTATCATGTCGGACTAAGTCCACCTGCAGGGTTTAACATGACAATCTTTATGAGCTCCTCTTGAGGACATTATCAACCTAGTATCTCTAGGACACAGTTTCCTTCTATAATCAACAACACACACTATAAGTGATACCATTTCCCAACTTATCGGGTTTATTGATTCATCGAACTAAATCTCACCCATTGATAAATTAAAGAAATAAATATCAAACATATGTGCTTGTTATTATATTAGGATTAGGAGCACACACTTCCATAATAACTGAGGTCTTTGTTCCTTTACAAAGTCAGTATAAAAGAAACGACCTCTAATGGTCCTACTCAATACACTCTGAGTGTACTAGTGTAATTATATAGTCAAGATAAACTAATACCTAATTACACTACGACCTTCTAATGGTTTGTTCCTTTCCATTTTAGTCGTGAGCGTCTGTTTATAATTTATAAGGTACTGATAATATCATCTTCTGTATGTGACACCACATACTATGTTATCTACAATATAAATTAAATGAACAACTACAAACAAATGTAGACAATTAGACCAAATGTGATTCTTTATTCATAATGAATGATTACAAAGCTTAGGCTTTCAGTATACACTCCAACAATCTCCCACTTATACTAATGACTAAGCTGCCATATCTTCTACCATACATCTGATTCCCATTCCCTCCACATGTCGATCGAAAGCTTTCGCCGGAAGGGCCTTAGTGAAAGGATCTGCCAGGTTATCCGCTGATGCAATCTTGGCGATGACAACTTCTCCTCGCTTCATGATATATCGTATCAGGTGGTACTTGCGCTCTATATGTTTACTTGCCTTATGAGCTCGTGGTTTCTTCGAATTTGCAACTGCACCACTATTATCACAATAAATTGTGATGATTTTGGGCAAACCAGGAATCACATCTAAGTCCATTAGAAAGTTCCTGAGTCATACTGCTTTTTTAGCTGCCTCAGAGGCTGCTACATACTCAACTTCCATGGTTGAGTCCGAAACGCATTTCTGCTTAACACTCCTCCATGAAATGGCTCCACCTCCTAAAGTAAACACATAGCCTGATGTAGACTTACTGTTATCCCTATCTGATTGGAAATCTGAATCCGTGTAACCCACAGGGAGCAGATCGTCTGCTTGGTAAACTAGCATATAATCTCTAGTCCTTCTCAGGTACTTTAATATATGCTTTACCGCAGTCCAATGTCCTTGTTCAGGGTTACTCTGATATATGCTGACCATGCCCACGGCAAAACAGATATCAGGTCTCGTACATAGCATTGCATACATTAGGCTTCCTACAGCCGAAGCATAAGGAACTGCTTTCATGTCCTCTATCTCTTTCGATGTCTTTGGAGACATCTCTTTAGATAGAGCTACTCCATGTCTAAAAGGTAAGAAACCTTTCTTGGAATCCTGCATGCTAAAACGAGCAAGGATGTATCTATATATGAAGCTTGGGATAGACACAACATTCTTTTCTTACGATCCCTTATAACTTTGATCCCAAGAATGTGCGCACAATCTCCTAAGTCCTTCATATCAAATTGTTTGGACAACCATACCCTTACGTCTGATAATACCTTGACATTGTTGCCAATTAACAAAATATCATCTACGTATAGTACAAGAAATACCACCACGTTTCCGTTACACTTCTTATATACACAAGACTCATCCGGACTTTGAATAAATCCATATGACTGGATTACTTCATTAAACCGGATGTTCCAAGATCTTGAAGCTTGCTTTAATCCATAAATGGACCGATTGAGCTTGCACATTAGATGCTCTTTGCCTTTTTCAATAAATCCTTCTGGTTGCTTCATATGGATGTTCTCTTCAAGACTTCCATTAAGGAAAGCTGTCTTGACATCCATTTGTCAAATCTCATAATCCATATGAGCAGCAATAGATAAGAGTATCCGGATAGACTTAAGCATGGCTACCGGTGAAAAGGTTTCCTCATAATCGATTCCCTCTTTCTGAGTGTACCCTTTCGCTACAAGCCTAGCTTTGAAGGTTTCTACCTTCCCGTCTGTCCCTCTTTTCCTTTTGTAGATCCACTTGCATCCAACGGCTTTTACACCATCAGGTGGTTCTACAAGCTCCCAGACCTTATTAGAGTACATAGACTTTATTTGAATTCATTGCCTTTTGCCAAGATCTGCATCTATATCTTGGAGTGCTTCATTATGTTCGTGGATCGGGTTCATGTTTACGGGATCAAGTCCAAGACTCTCCCAAAACATGAATCTTTCAGTGCCTTACAACCCTCCCACTACGAGGCACCGTGGTTGTGTATCATGTGTGACACGTGTTGCAATTTCTTGTGGTACTTCATCTGTTGGTATTGAAGTAGACATGTCCTCTCTAAGTTCTTCTAAAACAACTTTACTCTGTGCTTGTGATCCATTATATAGTCTTCTTCTAAAACGGGCATTGGTGTTAACAATGACCTTCAGTCTTTAGGACTATAAAATAAACCACCTTCGTTCCTTTGGGATATCCTACAAACACGCGAACTTCGTATGAGATTCTAACTTATCAAGATCTGTTTCAGACATGTCTCGGACTACCCCAAATCCGAATATGTCTTAGACTGGGTTTTCGCCCATTCCACAATTCTATGGGAGTAGAAGAAACTGATTTAGAAGATACTAAGTTCAGAACGTATACTGCTGTTTCCAGAGCATATCCCCAAAATGAATTTGGTAATTCTGAATAACTCATCATCGATCTAACCATCTCCATAAGAGTCCTATTCCTTCGTTCTGCTACACCATTCTGTTGGGGTGTTCCAGGTGCAGACAATTGGGTTTGAATCCCAGCTTCTGATAAGTAATTCCTAAACTCTCCTAAGAGGTATTCGCCACCACGATCAGATCGTAGTGTCTTGATACTTTTACCTAATCGTTTTTCCACATCAGCCTTGTATTCCTTGAACTTATCAAAGCACTCGGACTTGCGGCGCATTAGGTAAATATATCCGTATCTTGAATAATCGTCTATGAAAGAGACAAAATATTCAAAACCTCCTCTTGCCTCGACAGACATAGGACCACACAAATCAGAGTGAACCAATTCTAACACTTCTTTGGCTCTGTACCCCTTGACCTTAAAATGCCTCTTGGTCATTTTACCTTCCAAGCAAGATTCACAAGTTGGAAAATTTTCCAATTCTAATGAACCCAAAAGTCCATCGGCTATAAGCCTCTGAATCCTACTTAAGTTAATATGACCAAACCTTAGATGTCAAAGATATGCTTGGTTCATTTCTGAAGGTTCTTTTCTCTTATTTGAGTTAGAAGATGAATTATAAATTTCCATGTTTTGCTTTGTGGAAGAAATTGGATTTAAAGTATACAAATTGCCAACTAATGCACCAGAACAGATAATCACTTTATTTCTTTTAATAACTACATCGTTACTGAAAGAAACTGAATATCCATCTAAAAACAGTTTAGAAACTGAAATTAAATTCTTTCTAAAACTGGGTACATAAAGACAATTTCTTAAAACCAAATTTCTATTTCTATTAAAAGACAAGTAGACGTCTCCCACTGCAACAGCTGCCACCTTAGTAGCATTGCCCATGTAGACGGTAATCTCCCATTCAGATAGTCGTCGGGTTTCCTGGAACCCCTGCAAGGAATTGCAGACATGATCAGTGGCTCCCGTATCTACACACCAGGTGCTGGTAGATAACACCGCTAAACATGTTTCAACAACTAGAGCATGAGATATACCTTTGTTTTGGTTCTTACGAGGACAGTCCGCCTTCCAATGTCCTGCCTGCTTGCAGATGAAGCACTTACCCTTCGACTTCTTCACTCCAGCTTTAAATCCCGTACTCTGAGATTTATTCACTTTCTTTGCTGAGCCAGCTTGTTTCTTCTTCTTCTTTCCTTTCGGTTTAGAAGTAGAATCATTTTCAGCAAAGTGAATTTGAGAATTGTGACGAAATAATCCTTCTGCTGCTTGAAGTTCTGTCAGTAGTTCCCCTAATGAATAAATCCTTTTATTCATATTATAATTTAGGCGGAACTGCTCAAAGCTTCTAGGTAGCGTTTGGAGGATCATATCGATCTGGGTTTCCCCATCAATTTCTCCTCCAAGGATCTGTATCTCGTTCAGATAAGCCATCATCTTTAGGATATGATCCCTTACAGGAGTACCCTCTTGCATGGTGGCTGTCATTATCTTTCTCATAGCTTCTTGTCTAGAAGCCCTATCCTGATGACCAAAGAGCTCTTTGAGATTGTTCATAATATCATAAGCTGTTGGTAAATCTTGATGCTGATGTTGCAATACATTTGACATTGAAGCCAAAATGTAACACCGCGCCATCTCATATGTCTTTACCCATCTTTTATGATATTCAATCTCCTCTTGGGTAGATTCACCAGTGGGTGCATCAGGACAAGGTTCAGTCAGTACAAATTTATAGCTTTCAGCAGTCAGAATAATGTCCAGGTTCCTTTTCCAATCTATGTAATTAGGTCCAGTAAGTCTATTTTGTTGAAGTATGATGGACAATGGGTTGAAAGTCATCCTAAGAATCACAAATAACTTTTGGTCAGAACTCTAAATTTAGAATAATATTGATTCCTCAAACAATACTATTGCAAAGAGTGTTTCTAGGCCTTTTAAATTATGCATGACCATACCTTAAAGACATAGGAAAACTTAGCGAGCATTTATACAATAAGACATCTTTGACTGGACAAAAACATTTTAACCAGTAAGATATAGCCTTAGTTCAGCAAATTAAGCAATTAGTCAAAACTATTCCTAAATTAACTTTACCTCTTGACTCAGATTATTTAGTTATTGAAACAAATGATTGTGAAATACATGGGAAGGTATTTTATACCGCAAAACATCTAAATATGAGCCTAAATCAACTAAAACATTATGCAGATATGTCTTAGGAAAATACCACGAAAAAGGACATTTGACATCATTAGATTATGAGATCTTAGTCGTTATTTACTGTTTAGAGGCTTTTAGATTATTTATTTGCAATAAATCAGAAATCCTTATTAGAGCATACTGTGAAGTCATAGTCAACTACGGTCAACAAACTAAAATACTTAGGAAAGACCTCAGTATAAAGTGTTGGCTAAAATTTACAGATACTATAATCAGCAAGGGCCTCAAGATACAATCGGAGCATATTAAAGGAGTTAATAATTCCTTAGCCGATACATTATCAAGACTACTGCAACTTTTGCTATTTACTTTGTTGAGATATTGTTACAGGATGGATAGACCAAGGAAAGTTCGTACTTTTTTAACCAAAAGCATGCGTTTTGGTACCCAGGATTTATAATTATTCACACAACCCGAAGATTATTTTTGTTTTGCAGGCAGAGACAGACTTGATCATATCCAAAATTATCTTATTGACAATTTTGGCATATCGCTACCCTTCTAGGGAGCTCAGGACACGAGATAGTTGTGATTAATACTCTTTCCAACTACTTTCTTACTATCATACAAAAACTAGCAGGAAAAAAATTTTCTTATTACATGGTCTTCTCAGGTCCTCAGGCAGGAGTGTACGCTACCTAGGAAGAAACCAACATAGCTATACAAAACTTAGAACATCCATACTTTAAGGGTTATTACTCTCTTGAAGAGGCTTTTACAGCAGCTAGAGCCCATCTTGGGCCACATTTCTTTATTAGTACCTCCATCCAAAATACACCAATACAAGCTACGAGCCCCTGACACACAAGCTCTTACTTACGCTCAAATAGTAGAACAGACTCCTGAAAACAGCTTGGCCAACACTATAGATCACTCTACTAAATCTCCTACCAGACCTGAGTACTTAACTCTAGCCCAACTCAAAGAATAAAATAAGACTACAACTTTGCAACGGGCATCTGAGACACGTCAAGTCGGCTTGCCAAACACTATTCCCGAAGACATTAATACTTATGTTCGCAGCCTAGTTGAAAAATCTACTTTACAAACTTTTCTTGAATTATGCGAAGCCTTGAAAGCTTTCCATAAAAACCCTCCAAAAGGAATGACCACTGTATATGAAGCTGAATTCAACCCAAAACTTAAATGTCAGAAGAAAAGACCACCTTGTCAAGAATCAAGCAAATATGGCTGCCAATGCCAACTTATTTATGCCTTCAGAAGAGCTAACTTGGACTATGAATCATATATAACTACAGCCTACAAAGGGCGACAGATTACTCCTTTTACTTTACTTGATGATGGCCTCCTACACAAATTATGGGTTAATGACCCAGATTCAGTGAAAGATTTCCCAAAGAAACTGGGTACCACTATTTCTACAACTTTAGAAGAAGAAGAAACTTTTGTGGTTTGCACATTTGACAGTACTCCTCCTGAATGGCTGGACCTAAAAATTGAATCAACCCGACATTTAGTGAAAATCGACATTAATGAAGTCGGAGGTTACCAAGCCGAGCTAGAAGACTATCTGACAGACCCATATTGTGATTAGGAAGCTCCTCCCTCATTTTTTGATCAATTTAAACACTAGCGAGCCTCAGTCCAAGGGACACATTGGCGTTGGGATTGAATTGAAGATCCAGATGCTTATCTGCTAGTTGGTGGACCTTTTTACAGAAAAAAATTTACTAGCCAAAGGATATGGGCACCAGGTTTTTTCCTTTTCACTTTACTACTCAGCATACTGCTCTTTTTCAACATTATCAGAAGAAAATCGAATGCATGAGTAACAAAAGATTAGCAAGCTCATCTCTTTCAATTAGAGTCTACAGAGTTGCCCTTTCCAGATACAAAGCATCGACTCAAGCATCCAGCTCACAAGCACAATCGCTAGACTCCATAGGAGAAGAAAATATTGATAATACAATGGACAGCTAAGCCTCCACTACTACAGTACCACCACTACAACAATACCATTACTATGATAGTACCACCACTACTACAGTGCTACCACTAAAACTTTCCACCTGTCTCTCCTCTTTTTCATATGCTTTCTTTCGCCTACAAGCAAGTTCTCTTCCTTCCTCCTGAAGCTAGCTCTCTCCTTCTACCTATAAAAGGCATCCTCTTCTGCCTCCAAGGCATGGACGAAAACCTCTCTCGTTGCTTCCTCTCTCTCCAAAAACTCTCCTTCTAATCGCTCCCCTCAAGCTCCTCTCTCACACTGTAAGTATTTTCTTGTACAGCGAGTATATAAGACTTTCTCAGTTCTGTTCTCGTTGATTCCATGTATTATAGTTTGTATAGTGATCCTGTCGGGAAGCTGAGAAGACGAACCTACCGATATGACGTGTCTGGAAGGTTGACCGCATCCCCATGACCCGGCTGATGAGTTATCTTCTGTGTTGACCAAGTCGCCTGGAGTCCTTTGGTCAGCAGTACCTGTAGTCAGGGACCGGGTTGCCCCGGTCTCCGGTACCCCGGTGCTCGAGGTGAATCCCACGAATATGTAAGCAGCCTAATAATAATAGAATAGCGACATAAATGCAAGATATGCACAGTGATGTACCCTGTGGGGGGGGGGGACGCCCTCGGATGAATGGATGAGCTGGCTGCGGCGTTGATCGAGTCGTCGCGACTCTGAATAGTAGATAAATGTCCACCAGGTGAGTAGCTGGCTCTGGTAGCTTGAAGCTGGACACGATATGGATCCACCGGATGACGTACGGCCCGACTACCGCCTCAGCTTGTAGGCCGAAATGCAACCGTGGCCCGAAGGCCGAACACTCCATTGGCTCGCAGGCCGGGATACAATAGCGACACGAAGGCTGAACACACTCTCGGCTCGTAGGCCGGCATATAGGCATAGTACGATACCTGGGCTCTCGGATGGCGACTGCTCGGAGGGTGACGACGGCTGCGGTAGTGACTTCCAAAGGTGGCGGCGGCTGCGGCTAGGAGAGGCGGCGACGACCACTGTACAACGCTAGACGCGGGCAGAGGCGGCTATTGGCAGCTGTGATGACTTCTGGATGCAGCGGCGGTGGCCGTGGGAGGCTGCGGCAGCTCTGGCGAGTGCACCGGCCGCTGGAGGCGAAGCCGATGCTCCTCATTGGTGTAGTCGTAGGAGAAGGGAAGCAGGGAAGGGAATGGCGGCCCGCTGGCGATGAAGGAGTAGGCGATGCTGTCGGCTGGATCGCGATGGCGTGGAGCAAGGGATTGATTGCGGCGGAGCCGCGAGCCAAAGACGACCCCTCTCCCCATCCTAGTAGCAGTGCTGGTGTGAAGAGACTGGAGGAGAGGACATGTGTAGAAGGGGAAGGGAGCGCCGACGACTTCGTCGGCTCCGACAGAGGGCTTGAGAGGGAGAAAACCTCTCCCTGGCTGGCGACGGCCTGGAGCACGAACCGAATTAGCAAACTTCATGAGGAATTAGGAAAAGAAATACATAAGACATGGACAGATATGAAAATAATATTCTAGTATGACAATATTGAAATATACATACAACACATTATCTCTATATTAAAAGAAAAATATATTTATATCCATATTAAAAATAACTTAAAAATTAATAATATAAATTCTGTAATTAAATCTATACCCTCAACAATGATATTAAAAAAATAAAAATATTATGAAAATATTAAAATAACTATTCAACCTGTTAAAATAAAAAATGTGTTAAGACAAGGGAAGTCGACGGCTTTTCTGTGAATATCGTGGGTCGTTGTGTTAGCCGGCGTTACTGGAAGATTGGTATCAGCTGTTTTGCTTAAAATACAGCAGTACAAGAAGTTACGTTTTAAAAATATAAACTCCTCCCTGTTTGTATTGTCATTGGTTATGAAACCACGCGGATGTCTGGACTTGCACGGCTGATATGTTTTGTTCTTTCCTCCATTCCACGCGAACTCCGTCCACCTCCTGACGCTGTTTGAAAGCAAAGTTTCTACGTCGTCTAAAACAGGAAACAGGACAATCATTTCCTTGATTGGCTAGCGCATGATCAAATATAGACGAATGCGGTGTGGTTGGATAAATCATACGTTAGTTGTGCTGTTGCCTCCTTGTGAACGCACGTACGATCCTTAATTTCCTTACCAACCCATTTTCGTCGATTCTTATCTACACGAAGGAACGGAACGCGGTTCGAATTCCACATTTTCATCTTCTCACGTCGGCAGCAATCTCTTCTCGATCTCTTCTGCTCTCTCCAGGTTCGTATTTCTTGATTATTCTCTCTCTTCTCGGGATCTTTTTGTTCTATTTTGATTCTAAATTTGATATATGTTGATTGTTTCGGTATCTGTAGGAACATACCTCGAGCTAGGGTTGCAAACTTGCTGTTTTTTGGTTTTTGTTTTTATTTTTGTTGGAGATGTGCTGAATAGTGGGATCTTCTCGGATCCCTCTTCTAAATGGGCTTGTTTTTCGTTTTCTTGCCTATTGCTTGTTAAAAAAGGTTTTTCTAAATATTGATGATGCTTTTTTTAATCATGTCTCGTTACTTTTAAAAGAGGGCATGTATTAGGAATTTGGACGAGGTGAATATGACAAGAAGTGGTATGAAAAAAAAAATCAGATAAATAACTCGTTTGGACTGCAACTTCCTATTCAAATGAATACCTTTGCAATTAACTGAAAAAAGGTTCTAGTGTGAACGTCTTTATTTGTTTAGAGGTTGTACAAATTACAGATCGGTGACTTGTAAACTTAGATATTGCATATTTGAACACTTGTGGAGGGAGGGATGCAATTTCCATAGCGCATATGATTGAAGATAGTTTTCGTCACATAACTTAATTTTACATTTGTGTTTCATGGTTGTGAAGTATGGCCCCAGCCATGAGGTAGACAAAATTATAATGCCATTTCGATAACTTGGAATTAGGATACTTTGCTGATTAATTTCCATTTCTTTGAAGGAATATTACGCAGAGGTTGTTTGTTGTATGTCTGTGTTTTTCTTGATATTTCATGTGAAGTAGGGTACTTATTCCCGTTAAATTTGAGAAATTTTTCCGTGTAATTTATTTGCCACTAGTCTTCATTAGTCTCCTTCTTGTGTCTGACCTTGATTTTTTTTGGCAACAGCTACATGGCAATTATTCTTGGTTTTCAATTAAGTCTTACATCATCCTGTTTGGATCCATTGGCCCATGAGGTGCATTGGATCATATCAATAGTAGTCGTCCTTTCTTATTATTTTCTGTGCTGCTCTTGTATGAAATTGGAACCTTTATAACACTAATTTTCTTTCCGCTCACTTCATTGCAGAAAGGATTTTCATTGAATTTTTTCTCCTTTTCCTCGTTTCTGTGACCAAGCCATTTGACCTGTTTGTAAGGTTCAGGAAGATGAAGTTTCTGGAATACACTCCATTGGACAGGTGATTCTAAATTGCTGCATGTGTTTGGGATTATAAGTATCTGCACTAACAGATGACACATTAAACTCTGATGCATTGCCAGCATAAATCTTTTCTTAAATCATCTAAACCTGGGAGAGAGTACCATCAAAGGGCACCTTGAAGCCTTCTCATGTAAGATTTAGTGCGATTTGTGTGATTTTTGGTATGATATAGTTAAAATTTAATTGCACATCTTTTTTTCTTTTTGGTTATTCAGGTAAACAAACTGGGACAGATAGAAAGCTTTCTTTTAGCTTAGAGCAAGAGGTACAAGTATACAATGATTTTTCTTTGCCAAAGATATTCTGAATCAATTTATATATCATGCTCAGTAATAATTTGCACATGTCATTCATATTTATGTGATTTAAAGAAATAATCGTTATTTAACTTGGGATATTTTTGGTGTTTCCTTTGTGCTGATTTCAGTTTGTTAAATTATATTGTTTTAGTCTTGCATAGGGGTAATAGCTATTGTGCGTTATTGATGTTTATAGGTCTCCTATATGGGAGTTTAATTCTTCTCTATGTTTTTCTGGGTCAGATTCTTGATTATCTTGAGCAATCTTCTGATAATGATTCACCTTCATCTGTGGAATATTTGACTAGTAGATCAAGGTATAATATATTTGTTAGAAATTTTGCCCAGCAAGCTTATGAAGTTTTCCAATCTTATTTTATTTTTCTGGAAAATGCAGTCGGAAAACACTTATATATCTAGTTCTAACACTCAGCCACATCTATCCTGATTATGACTTCAGGTACTTCTATTTCTATACCATACTTCATTAACTTCATAACTGGAAGAAAGGATCTTGGGTAATGTCACTGTCAGCTTGCCCCATGTGGAAGCAACATGGCAACCCGCTGAGAATCTTTTCTTTCCAGAATTGGGAGTGTTGTCAAGTGGTTTGACAGACGGTTTAATCCGTTGCTCTGTGAGCTGAGAGTTCAAGTCTCTCCATTTCCCTAGACTTGTGGTTGCATATATTTATTTATTTATTTATTTTTCATTTGGAGTCTTATGGTCCTAATTTTGGCGATGCATTTTGGGTTCATGGGAGTGTATCAAATTTAACATTTCTGTGAAAATTTGTCAACCTAGCAGTGCAGTGCGATCTCATCTGTATTTCAGAGAGGAAGACTGGGATAGTTTCAGGCAAATATTTGACAACTATCTCTTTGAAGCGGTTAGAGTATGTTCCTCTACTTGTCAGTGCTTGTCAATTTATGAGAATTATGTTTCTATTTTTGTTTCTAAAGGTTTTTATATGACACCCAACAATTCTACATTCATGTATATCTTAATACCAGAATAACTGGGTATCTTAGTATCATGCCTTGTCTGAATGGTATTTTACAGGCCATGGTAGCATGAGGGTATCTTTTTAGAGCATGATATGTTTTCCCTGCAGAATTATCATTAACCTAAATCATTAATATGAGCTTATAGCAATTAACAACCCAGAAATTGAATCCAAGTAGCTTGTTCATGATCCATTCTGCATTCTGTATGTTTTTATTATCTGGCTGAAATTTTCAAATTTGTTCTTTTGGTACAATTTTGTGATGCAGTGGTTGTATGTTCCTAAATTGTTGTGGTCGTGGCGAAAGTGAGTGTTTCTTACTGAACTTGTGCATATAGTTCTTTTGGTAGAATAATGGATGAGATTTTTTTTTTTTTGAAAATTTCTTTTTTGCATATCATTATCATTTGTTATATTCTCAATCATTTGCCCATGATTAATATGCTTTTCAATTTATAGGGGTTGTTTTCTCCTCTGAGGCATCCCATAAAATTTTATGGGAGTTGTTATGTAGTGTTTTAATTTATGACGTTGTGTTCGTAATGGTAATTGTGGTTGTTTAGTCGATGATACTAAAGTGATGGTGATTGCAGTGTTATTGAATATTGTGGCAGCTGAATTCTTGATGTACTTGAACAATACTGGTGGTGATAATGGTGGAGGTTGTGAAGGCAATAAAGTAGTTTATGGTGGGTTTGTGATGCTAGCACCAGGAGTTGGGTAATCACAATCGGACGTAGGATATTTGTTGATGGGTGGGCTGGTGGCTAGAACAGCAGTGGAGATGAATGGAGTGGTAGTGTCTGGTTGTGGTAGTGATGGCTATGGTGACCGTTGAAAATTGTGATCTGAGCTTTTGATTTTAGTTGTGACTTCGAGGGCAGTAAAGGTGCCAGCGTTGAGTCACCAGTGCATCTAAATTTGCAAAAATCTTGTGATTCACTTTTTATGATCTACATTTGTTTGTAAAATATAGAATATTGATTGCATTTCTTTAGTTGTAATGCTTATTCTGATTATATTTTCACTTGATTTTGTGGACATAGGAATGGGCTACTGAAAATGCAGGTTCTTCTCTTTTTGATAGCATGACCAATGTCATTGATGAGGTGACAAATGGTTCATTTGTTGTAATTCGCTTCATATCCCGGCCATGGCTAACATTTTCTCATTGCAGGTGGTGAAATTAAATGAGTGTGAAATCTACAGCTACAACCCTGACTTCGACGGCAACCCGTTTTTGGAGAAAGGATCCATGTAAATTTCCTTATGATTCCTTGAATTAATTGTGAAATTTAGCATAACTAACTTGCTATTGACAAATGCAGATGGTCCTTCAACTTATTTTTCTACAACAGGAAGCTAAAATGCATTGTCAGCTTCCGATGTTGTTGTGTCAGGTGGGCAGTCTACTCCTTTTCACAAACAAATTTTACGTGGTTTTCTTGCCAATTATCCTTTGCTATCAGATTGTTAACAGAAGTTAATACAATGCAATTTGCTACTGTTTTGAACTTTTGCATCTCATGTGTAGCAACCTCATAGCAGAAGACTTTGGGGTCAATGAAATGATCGAAGACGAGGAAGAGGATTTCTTGATCGGCATGGACATGTAACTTGTGGAGAAATGATGTAGATAACGTGAAGTTGCTGGTGCTACAGTTCGACTATACCTATATTTGCACAGTATGTTTGGTACATTTAAGTAGTGGACCATCATGATGATGTTGATGTTGGCTTCGGATATATAAACTAGCCGCTTGACTTGGGTACTTAACTAAAGCATCAGAATTCTATGTCTTGTGTAATATTTTCGGAAATTGGAAAGGTCCTGTGATGTATGTGTCGTTTGTTTGCATTGAGGATCTTGGATTTTCGCAATTATGTTGATTTGTATTTTTTGTTCCTTTATGGAGAATGTTTTAGAAATTGTTTCTATAATTTTTCAATAAACTTATATCACACAATATAAATTTCATGATATTTGTTAAATCTATCTTTCTTATAAATCATAAAAAAATTAGAAGAATAAATATTAGTTTATGGAATAATCTCTTTTAAATTTTTGTTTTTCAGAATTTAAAAACAAATGTTTTTTTTTTTTTTTTGAGATTTGATTATGTCTAGAAGTCGACGAGATGAATATTGGGGATGTGATGTTTCTGTTGATCTCCTGAAGATTTCGTTTCGGTCTTACAATACAAGTAGCGTCATTGTCGAATCAGGAAAGGGGTCTTCGGTAATGGTCCTTCGATGTTCAAGTCAGATTTCGACGAAAAAGCAAGTAGTGGAGCAAGAAGGAAATTATAGCGCAACAGTAGAAATTACATGTAACGCATATCTTCATCGATGCTTAGACCCTCCTTTATATAGAACTTCTATAACGCGTGTGCACGCTTCCTCATACGGGCACGCATTTCAAAGATTTCTCTGAAAGTGTCCTTGATACAGTACTTTAATAGGTCGTGACAGTGGAAGTTTCTGTCGTACGATCCTATATCTGATCATACTATCTGTCAGCGGCATCAGCTCCCAAAAGGATGTCCAAAGATATCCTGCTGTGTCTGTTGGTTGGCCGAGTGAGATAGCCGCTCGACCGGAAGTCCACTGCCCGTGTACTGTCTGCTGTCGAGCCGAGCGGGATAGCCGCTCGTCCGGAAGTCCACTGCCCGTGTATTGTCTGTTGTCAGGCCGAGCGAGATAGTCGCTCGGTCGAAAATCCTCTATCGTGATCTGTCGCTAGGCTGAGTGGGATGATCGCTCGACTGGAAGCTCACTATCCGCGTGCTCGGCTGATGTTGAGTCTGCTGCTCGGCCGAGCGGGGTAGCCCCTCGGCTCGACTTCTGCACGTCGTTCTCCCTTGAGCGTTGGAGGTTTGAATGCTCCCCGTGTCGAGGGTGACGGTGGATCGGATCCTTCTCCCCGGGGCATGCATCGTCCGATCAGTCGGTGCCTTATATACATTGACCACCTTGACTTTGACCTCTTTTGATCTTCACCGTGATAACATAGTAGGACCCCTCATCATTATCGCATCAAGGCCTAAAGATGAATGATATATTTATTTTATTTTTCTTTTCAGCTTTTTTAAATCTATTTCTTGAAAAATAAAAACCGAATACAGAAAATTTTCTAAATAAATGGTGTATATTATGTTTTTAAAATAAACAATGCATTGGTTCAATAATCGGGTAAATCAATCTCTCTCTCTGTTCCCGCTGAAATTGCCCGCTTCTTCTTCCTCTTCCGGTGGACCAAATTAAGATATTGCAGCGACCACGACAAGTCCGGCGAACAAGCGAAGCAGAGCGTGCTTTGCTCCGCTGTTCGCGTTCTACATTTCACCCTTCGCCCTTTATAATCTCAACTCAACCCTTCTTTCTAAGAGACACGAATTTAACACTTGTCATCAAGACCTGAACCTATCTCCCCCTTTGATGATAGCAAAAACGCTCGAATTTTCGTAACTAGCGATCGATCGATCGATCGAAGAGGAGGAGGAGGAGGAGGAGGAGTTGCAGAATAAGAAATGACGCGCATCTCACTGTTGCTGGTCATTTTGTCTCTAGTCGTCGGCTGTGTGCTCGCCGAGGACCCTTACATCTACTTCACCTGGAAAGTCACCTACGGCACCCTCGCCCCCCTCGGGGTTCCTCAACAAGTCATTCTCGTCAACGGCGAGTTTCCCGGCCCCAACATCAACTCCACCACCAACAACAACGTCATCGTCAACGTCTTCAACCAGCTTGATGAGCCCCTCCTCTTCACATGGTCGATTCCTCTGTTTCTTTTTTCTTTTTTCCAATTTCCGACTAGTCATCCATTATTCTTCTTCTTCTTAGTTCCTTTGCTTTCATTCTTTCCTTTTCAGGAATGGGATTCAGCATCGGAAGTGGTCGTGGCAGGACGGAGTCGCCGGCACCAATTGCCCAATCCAACCAGGCCAAAATTTCACCTACCATTTCCAGGTGAAGGACCAAATTGGTAGCTTCATGTATTTCCCGTCGCTCGGCATGCAAAAGGCCAGCGGTGCCTTCGGCGGCCTACGCGTCAACAGTCGCCTCCTCATCCCCGTCCCCTTCGACGATCCTGCTGACGATTACACCGTCCTCATCGGCGACTGGTACACCAAGAGCCACAAAGTGTTGGAGAAGACCTTGGACTCCGGCGTCAGCATCGGCCGCCCTGCAGGCGTCCTCATAAACGGACACACCGGCAAGGACATTTCCGGAAACGACGAGCCGCCGCTCTTCTTCATGGAAGCCGGCAAGACGTACCGGTACCGCATCTGCAACGTGGGCATGAAGGTGACTCTCAACTTCCGGTTCCAATCACACTCGATGCTGCTGGTGGAGATGGACGGCTCTCACACGATGCAGAACGACTACCATTCCCTCGACGTTCACGTCGGCCAGTGCCTCTCCGTACTCGTCACCGCTGACCAAGCCCCCGGCGACTACTACATCGCGGCCACCTCGCGGTTCACCAAGTACACCATCTCCGCCACCGGACTCATCCGCTATAACGGCTCCAATACCCCGGCATCCAAAGACGTGCCACCGGCGCCCATCGGGTGGGCCTGGTCGTTCAACCAGTGGCGCTCCTTCCGGTGGAATCTCACGGCCAGCGCTGCCCGCCCCAACCCGCAGGGCTCCTACCACTACGGCAGCATCGACATCACCCGCACCGTCAAGCTCGTCAGCTCCACCGGGAAGGTCAACGGAAAACGGCGGTACGCCCTCAACGTGGTTTCGCACCAAGACACCGCCACGCCGCTGAAGCTGGCAGAGTACTTCGGCATCGCCGACAAGGTGTTCAAATACGACATCATCAGCGACGAACCGCCGCCGACGAAGACTCCGATCCAGATCGCGCCCAACGTGCTAAACATGACCTTCCGCAACTTCGTCGAGGTGGTGTTCGAGAACCCGGAGAGGACGACGCAGGCCTACCACATCGACGGCTACGCCTTCTTCCCCGTCGGGTACTGTTCTTAACCAATACTCTATTCCTTGAACTCCGCCATTAATATATGTGCTTTTTTTTTTTTTTTTGAAAAGGATTGGGCACGGGAAGTGGACGCCGGAGAGCAGGAAGCTGTACAACAACTTAGACGCGGTGAGCCGGCACACAATCCAAGTGTACCAGAGATCGTGGTCGGCGGTGTTGATGACTTTCGACAACGCCGGGATGTGGAACCTGAGGTCGGAGCTGTGGGAGCGGCGCTACTTGGGGCAGCAGCTCTACTTCACAGTGCAGTCTCCGGCGAGATCGCTGAGGGACGAGTCCAACATCCCCGACAACGCACTGCTCTGCGGCGAGGTCGTCGGCCTGCCCAAACCGCCGCCCTACGTTTAATCGATAGTAGTAATGGTTAATTATCCGTCTTAATTTGGTCAAATTAAGCAAATTAAGATGGGGATTAAAAGAGATGAGAGTGTCCGTTAATTGAGGTGAGAATCGATCTTTGTTAATTAATTAGCGCATAAAATAACGCTCTAGAGGTAGCAAATTGAGCCTGTTAAATAAGAACGAAATTAAGAGCTAAATGGAGAGGGCCGACTGCTGTTTCTGCGACATTTTTTTAGGCTGATCTTCAACTTAAATCTTTCTATTCAAATTATTGTTCATCAATTGCACAACAATTTTGTTTTTATTTCTATTCAAATTATATTTTAGAGTAGAGTATCCGGAATTTATTTCTTGAAAAATAAATTTTGAAGTAATCCTTTATTAAAGATGGACGAAATCTTGCTGGGCCGAATGAATTTGAATTCCGGCCCGTTTATTGTAACCTTTCCGTCTTTATATGCGTTCAACCTTCACCTGTCAGTAACCGGACAGCTCACCCAATCCCAACAAAAACACCTACCAAATACACATCTGAACGCTTTTTCTCGCCAACATACCAAATCCAACCCGCGTTGAAAAAATGAAACGCCAAAGGATAAATCCTAGGACCCCACGGGTCCCGCTCCGTATTCACTAATCAGAAAGCAGTCGGGTAAAACGATTTGTATCTTATTGGGAACGATCACTCGTCTTCGACGGTTGCGTCAACTTTTATACGGTCCGTCCCTTCTCGTCGCCCCCTCACTCTGCTTCATTCAAAGTAATGGAATCGAAGCAGGAACGGCGCGACAAGTGGCGGCCTCACCGCTGCGTGGCCTTCACCGTCGCTGCGATCATCGGTGTCGCCCTCCTCCTCCTCGTCCTTGGCCTCACCGTCTTCCGTCCCCGACACGCCGTCACTAGCATAAACTCCGTGCATCTCAGCCGACTAACCGTCGGTCTTGACGTACCCAACCTTGCCGTCGACTTCAACGTCACCCTCACCCTTGACATCGCCTCCACCAACCCCAACCACGCCAGCTTCCGCTACGACGCCGGCGACGCCGTGCTCTACTACCGGGGGCAAATCGTCGGTGAGGCGGCCGTTCCACCAGGGAAGGTCGCGGCCGAGGGGTCGGTGAGGACCAACGTCTCTCTGTCCGTGATGGCCGGGAAGCTCATCGGGGACTCGGCGCTGTACGCAGACGTGATATTGGGGTCGGTGCCCTTCTCCACCACGACGAGGATTCCGGGGACGGTGGCGATTCTTGGCATCTTCAAGCATCATATGGTAGCGTACACCATGTGCGATCTCGTCGTCGGTGTTCGTAATCGGTCAGTGGAGAACTCCAATTGTAGGTACAGGACAAAATTCTGAGCTTTTTGTGAAAATTTTCTCTCCAAACAAAAACGGTTCTTTTGTCGATACTCAGACCCCTAATTTGTTCACGAATTGAATCGGCTCTTTGACTGCGATTGAATGGGAAAACGCAAAAGCAAATCTTTTGGGAACAAGATGAATGTTCGATTGGATTTCGATTAAGCTGCAGGTTGTTATGGATGGAATAATTTTTCTGCTAATGATCTAGTTATGAATAATGATACTAGAACTCCCACGTACATAACACAGTTTTTGAACAAAATAAAGTTTTCAACGCAGAGTTGATGCGTTTCTCATGTATCTTATCAAAATGTTGTCCTTTGCAAAATTTCATACCACGAAACCCATAGAAGTTTTGGATGAGGACTCGAAGAAACATGATCATTGTGTTACTTCAGCTGCAACATGACCTTTGTTCTCCTTTCTCTAACTGGAAGCAATACTTAAGTTGGCCAACTTGGTAAGGAACAATTCTGCTAGGTTTGTGCTTGCAGTCAAGAATCAGAAAAGGTATAACATATGGGTGTATTCAACTTCATTTGTTATGATTGTATCTTCTGAGTTCTCATCCAATGACTGCAGAACACTACCATAAAATCATCTGCTTGTTACCAACCATGTGATTTTTTCTGGTAGAAGTAGTTGGATTGGTGTTGAAATGATGAAGAAAAAGTAAATATGTAAAGAACAATGCCTTTCTTCAAAAGTGAAAAACTACTGAATAATGTTTTAAGCTGTGAAGGGGAAAAAGAAACTTGTGAGAGTTGCAAGAATGCATGCTCAAGATCAAGCATTCATTGGCAGTCTCACTTGATCTGTTGTATGAATAGTTCGTAGCGTGATCTATTATTATCTACAGGATCAAAATTTTTGTTCAAACATAACTTCTCTACGAATTAATCAGAAATGCAACAGGCAGGACATGGTATGGCATGAAGATTCAAGCATAATTAGATCTCAACTGCTGCTTTTTGACAGAAAAAGGTGTCCCTGGAATTTTTTGAAGGACCTTTGTGTCAAGCAGTGCATATTCTTTGTTAATTTCAATCATTGCCTTTTCAGCTGCAGCGTCAACATGGTCTTCATATTTCTCATATAGAACAGGCGCAGTGTGCACAAATATAACAGGTGCAAAGAAAGCTAGTTGCGTTAATCGGCCTGAATAAATGCATGTGAGAGATGCCAAAATACGAACGTAATTGGGAGACGATTCAATGCTCAGAAGAAAAAAAGGTAATTGAAGAAACTAAATTGACTCCAAGATAACTTTTCTTTTGACAGTAAAAAAAGCCTCCACTATTAATTGTTGAATATGAACATACTATAAGAGAAAAACAAAAGACCAGATTATGAAGTACTTAAAGAGCAATAATGTCTGAACATTTTAATCCACCTAAAGCACAATATAGGCAACTGCTTTACAGCATCACTATTCTGGTTATTTCATATCATGAAGCCATTAAAACTCACAGATAAAAGATTCACCAATAAATTAACATTTTAATTATAATTTTTAGCATAAAAACAGATTAAACTGACCCATATAGAGAAGTGTCAAGAGACTGAACCAACTACCCACTATTGAAACGATCCACAAACCTCCAATCACCTACAAAACACATTTGGTTGTGAAAATTTTGAAGTTAATCATGTAAACTAAGTTAAAATAAAGAAATCATACCTGCAAAAAGTTCCTCAAATCCTTTCCAGTGGCAAGGTAATGAAAAGTTGCAAAGCTTCATCTATTTCATGTCGTACCACGTGAGCTATGCTTAAGAACATTTCTTCAGGTAAAATAACTTCAGGAAATTTTGTTGGAGACCTGAAAGACATGAATCGAAAAAGATCACGAGGCAGTTCCTGAAAAATGCATGAGCAATTGTAAATCCATATCCAACATTTCTAAAGTTACTCGCGATATTTTGTCTTAGTTAAAATATCCTCACTCCACTAGGGAAAGGAAGAGAGGGGCTCTTACCTATTGAAAAAAGATGCTGCATTAGACCAGAGAAAACACACAGCCAGTAATAGTCTAAGAAAGTGGGAAATAAAAGTCAATAGATGATAGCCAATCCATTCAAAAAGTAGACATATGATGGTAACTCCAGCGAGCATGCTGCCAGACAATAGCTGAATGCAAAATAAATTTATCAATCAGGATGTATTAATTAATCTACATAGAATTGGTTGATGTTGGTTTAGCAGAAGGGAATACATTCTGACAAAAAGAAGCCAGAGTGAAAAAATCAATACTAACTTTGACCTGAGTTTGCAAAGAAGACAAATTGTCAATATAGTCCGGAAAGCCAAAAGTTTCTAAAAAAAAACGTATATAATATATCAACGGTAAATTAGAGAAAAATCTCCAATGATAATCATAACTTTGCATGTAATCTTCATGCCTAAAAAATTTTGTTTCCACTCCCTACATGTAAAGTATTACTTATTTCAACTCCTTCATGCAAATATTGATACCTAAATTGCCCCTCAGATTTTTTAGGTACAAAAAGTCCAAAATTGAGTACAAAAAGTCTGAAAACGAGTATAATTCTTCTTAAAGTTAGTACTTTATATTAAAAATCGAGTATATTTTCTATCAAAATTATCCCTCTTATTTTTTAGGTATAAAAAGTCTAAAAATAAGTATAATTCCTGTTAAATTCAGCACTTTACACTATAATCCAATACTCTATACTAGAATCGAGTATATTTTCTATTGAAATTAACCCATATTTTTTAGGTACAAAAAGTCAAAAATTGAATACAAAAAGTCCGAAAATGAGTATAATTCTTCTTAAAATCAGTACTTTATATTAAAAATCGAGTATATTTTCTATTAAATTCAGTACATTAAACTAAAATCGAGTATATTTTGAGGTGAAAAAAGAATCGTACTCAATTTAATAGAAAATATATTAGATTCTAATTTAATATACTGAATTTAAGAGGATTTATACTGATTTTTGGATTTTTTGTACCTAAAAATATCATGGATAATTAGGTAATTATATTTGACTGGGGAGTGAAAAGAAAATTTTTCATGGATAAAAACTATATGTAAAATTGTGTTTATTAATAGAGAGTGCATGTAAATTTATCCATAGATCAACATGCTTACATTCAATAATTACAATGATATCACATTTTACAGGACATTATTTGACGAACTCGTCTGTGGCATAAACCACGGTGTGAATGTGTGATATTGTGAAATGACTACTCCGACATCTTTACTAGTACCAGATACTGAAGATCACTAATGAGATCAACACATGTGACTTGACAGCATTGACCGAGTACTTGTTTTGACATTTGCTTATTTTAATACTAGACCAAGTACTCTTTTTTTACTTGAAAGTTGAAAGGTAAAATCTAAAAATCATCAAATAAGTGTATCAATCGATTCTCACCGGAAAAACATCAATTGTGCAAAGAAATCTCAAATAACAACAGAAATTTCCACAAGATGAACAACCCTCGGATTATACATAACAAATAAATTTTCAGTCCCCTCGGGACAGTGCGATGGTTAAGACATGAGATATTGCCACATGAGATCTTGGGGTCGAAACTCGGCGTGACCGAGCATAACCTCTCCCATGTCTTTGTCATTTGCACTAATGGCTAGTAGCCACCCGTGATTTACCTCCTCCGTGTTGACCTAGGGACGGGTTGACTGAGGCGCTGGGGGCGAACGAATCGCCTTTTGCCACATAACAAATAAATTTTCCACTTGAAATGAAATCGTGGGTTAGCCGGAGTGGTTGGTGCGTAGAAGATTATCTAATGAGATCGTGGGTTCGAATCGTGGGGTAGTCAAGGCGTAAATCCCTGGTCCTCGTGTACCTCTTCCCACTGCGCACTAGTTTTTCCGATTACCATGATTAACTTCCCTCGTGATGATCTTGGGCATGGTACGATATTCTTAACCTTGAATCAATTGAGGATTATTCACACATACTACTACTGAATTCATCTTTACCACCTACCTTTAACACGGACACACTATAAAAAAAAAATTGCTATTTAGGGACGAAATTTGAGACGAATTTGATAAAAAAAAATTCGTCGCAAAATTTTTTGCGACAAATTTTGGGACGAAATTTTATTCATCCCAAAAATGACGTTGCAAAATGTTAGCGACGAATACATAATTTTCGTTGGAAATTTTTACGACAAATTTAAATTTTCATCGCAGAATTCGTTGCAAATCTGCAATGAACATTTATTCGTTACAAATTTCATAATTTTATATCTACAACAAACATATACTTTTATCCTAAATTTATAATAAAAATTTTTCATCGCAAAAAATGTTGCCTAATTACAAATAAGACTCCATTCAAACATCTGACTGATAGAAAATGAAAATAAATTTAGTATTGTTGAGTGAAACATACATTTTCCTCCTCCAAGGACGGCATGCACTGGTTTTTTCCTCCCAAATAAATGTTTCTATCTAGGATCATGAAAAAAAGTATCCTCCTTGTCTGAACCTGAAGACGATGAACCCTTGAACTCATGAACCGTATCTCATTCATCCGATCAGCCATGTGTTCACCCGTTTTAGACGTCATCATCTAAAACTCCTCTTGGAAAATGAAAATAAATCCAAAGCAATAATTTTCTTTAGAACTAATAGAAAAAATATCCAATCATCTAAAGACAACGTAACTATGAGAAGATAAGTGTTTCACAATACCAAGGTTCGTAGTTCATTAAACTTTGGTTTTCAATTTGTCATCACTCTTTGAAATCGGAAAATTCAAAGACATTCCAAAACTTTGTAATGCAATCAAATTCGATAAGAAAAAAATACACACAAATACTGATAAATCGATCGCACCATATTGAAATATGAAGAAGGATTAAAAACAGGCTTCCAATCTTGTGCTAGGGACTGTCCAGCTGTTGGTAGTTTTGAGAGCATGAAACAAAATCTAAATAATGCGGTAATCACTCACAGTGATCTCCCGAAGAACCGCAACCGAAGACGCCGGTCGATGAAGAGATTGCCGTTGTCGGAAGCACGATCACGAAGCTGCCGGAAAGCGCTTCAAGGTTCACGAGTCAAATCCCAACCTCTGGATGCTCTCCCTTTGCTCGCACACCTCTAATCACGATTGCTCTCTGATCACCTTCGTGAAGCTTCTACTCACCTCGATCACTCCACTAATTGCCTTGGACGCCATCATATATATCAAGCAAGACATCGGTTACAAACCGATGCCTTGATGGCAGCTTTCAATGGAGGAAGATGAAGGTGAATGGACACCCCTTCATCTTCCCGACGTTGCAACTGATGCAATGTTTAATATCTCCCACTCGTCCAAGTCAATCCATATGGTCACATAGACCATGTCAGTCACATAGACTACAAGGTGATCATGTCACGAAAACCAAAGCAAAATTAGTCACAAAGACTAAATAAGTCACGTAGACTTTATGAAGATCAAGTCAAGAAGACCAGAGCAAAATTTAGTCACAAATACCAAATAAGTCACGAAGACTTTATGAGGATCAAGTCACGAAGACCAGAGCAAAATTTAGTCACAAAGATCAAATAAGTCACGAAGACTTTGTGAGGATCAAGTCACGAAGACCAGAGCAAAATTTAGTCACAAAGACCAAATAAGTCACACATACTTTATAAGGATCAAGTCACGAAGACCAGATCAGAACATCCATTCCATACATTAGGGAAAATGGTTCGTGCGACAGCAAGCACAGTGAGCATTCAATTGCTAAGAAGATTGTTACACCTTACTTAGCTGCTCCATAGAACAAATCAGAGACATAAATGTCCATAGAACGAATCAAAGACATAAATGACTTGCCTTTACCCCAGATTAAATTATTTATATCATCATGAACATCTCTAATCCCTCATATTGACAATATGTCAAGAGCATGTTCAACACCTCCAATCAAACAAATTATTCATAATTACATTTTATGTACTGAATTAAAAATATAACCGGTACCAGTAAATAAATGTCACAGATATAAATCAATCTTAATCTTCCTTTTTAGCTAGAATCCATTCATTCTAATCAGTCGCTTTCCTAGTTATGCTTCATAGACCGAATCATCCATAGCCAATAGGAAACATGCTAAAGTAGCAGACACTGATCAGAACTTCAAGTAGACAGCTAAATAGTCACTTACAGTAAAATCGAGATTAGCTATAATCTCAAGGGTCTCATATAGTAGAGAAGCAGGGATCCATTCTCCTACTACCCTTCTTGTCGTCATAGCACATGTGGTATGAATCACATGCTACGATCTTAAGAAGAAGAGAAATAAGATTTCTACTTCAGGTATACATGTTATAAAAGTCAACCTCTCTATTTCTTCATCGTGGGTATTAGATACCGGATGTGCTTCTCACATTTGTACTAATATACAAGCGCTGAGAAATAGCATAACATTGATGAAGGGCGAGATAGACCTACGAGTAGGCAATGGAGCACGGGTTGCTGCTGTTGCAGTAGGAACTTACTATCTATCTCTACCCTCTGGGCTTGTACTAGAATTAGATGAATGTTGTTATGTGACTGCCTTGACTAAGAACATAATTTCAGTTTCTTGTTTGTACAAGAAAGGTTTTTCATTTATAATAAAGAACAAATGTTCTTCAGTTTATTTAAATGATATGTTCTATTGTAGTGCACCTCTGATGAACGGACTCTATATTCTAGACCTTGAGAACCCTATCTATAACATAAGTACCAAGAGGTTCAAGTCAAATGACATGAACCAAACCTATCTCGGGCACTGTCGCTTAGGTCATATAAATGACAAACGTTTATCCCAGCTCTATAAAGATGGTTTGCTGGACTCATTTGATTTTGAATCATATGAGACATGCGAGTCATGCCTTCTAGACAAGATGACCAAGACTCCCTTTAGTGGACACAGTGAGAGAGCGACTAACTTATTAGGTCTTATACATATTGATGTATGTGACTCTTTCAATGTCACTGTTAGAGGTGGTTATAGATACTTCATTACATTTACTGATGACTTCAGTAGATATGATTATGTGTATTTGATGACACATAAGTCAGAATCCTTTGAAATATTCAAAGAATTCAAGAATGAAGTACAAAACCAGCTTGACAAGAGTATTAAGATACTTCGATCAGATCGAGGTGGAGAATACCTTAGCCATGAATTTCGTGACTATCTAGCTGAGTGTGGGATCCTATCCCAACTCACTCCTCCTGGAACACCACAGTAGAATGATGTATCTGAAAGGAGGAATCGCACCTTATTAGATATGGTACGGTCTATGATGAGTCACACAGATCTTCCCATGTACCTTTGGGGCTATGCTCTAGACACAGCAACCTTTATTCTCAACCGAGTTTCATCTAAGGCTGTAATAAAGACACCATATAGGATATGGACTGGAAGAGATGCCCAGGTGTCTTTTATGAGGATTTGGGGTTGTGAGGCTTACGTTAGACGTCAAGTCTCGGACAAATTGAGACCCAAATCCGACAAGTACTATTTCATTAGATATCCCAAGGAAACGAAGGGATATTACTTCTACATTCCCAGTCAACACAAGATAGTTGTGGCTAAGACTGGGGTATTTCTAGAAAGGGATTTTGTTTCTAGAAAGGCTAGTTGGAGTACATTCGACCTTAAAGAAGTTTAAGATGTGAATCATAGCACTGAAGCCTCGATAAAAGTTGAACTGGAACCACAAAGTGTTGTGGATGATGTTGTTCCACAAGGAGTTGAGGAACAACAACCAGTTCAAGTAGACCTACCTCTTCGCAGGTCTGATAGGGTACGTCGTCAGTCTGAGAGATATTCATTTCTCTTGTCTGACCATGATGACGTTGTGCTCATTGAGGATGAACCTACCGCCTATCAGGAAGCTGTGATGAGACCAGATTCCGAGAAATGGCTAGAGGCCATGAGATTCGAGATGGAATCCATGTACACTAACCAAGTATGGACTTTGGTTGATCCACCTGAAGGGGTCATTGGGTGCAAGTGGTCTTTAAGAGAAAGACTGACATGGATGAACTTATCTATAAGGGTCGCTTGGTAGCTAAAGGTTTCAAGCAGATTCATGGTATTGACTATGATGAAACCTTTTCTCCAGTAGCGATGTTTAAGTCCATTCGGATCATGCTTGCTATTGCAGCATACCATGACTATGAGATATGGCAGATGGATGTCAAAATCACGTTTCTGAATGGAAACCTGCTCGAGGATGTGTACATGACACAACCTGAGGGTTTTAAAGATCCACAGCATACTGGCAGAGTATGCAAGCTGCGTAGGTCCATTTATAGACTAAAGCAAGCTTCTCGGAGCTGGAATCTTCGATTCGATGATGCAATCAAACAGTTTGATTTCATCAAGAATGAAGATGAGCCTTGTGTCTACAAAAAGGTTGTAGGAAACACAGTTGTCTTTCTTATATTGTATGTGGATGACATACTATTCATTGGCAATAACATCCCTTTGCTACAATCTGTAAAGACTTTATTAGAGACTTGTTTCTCAATGAAGGACTTAGGTGAAGTCACCCGCATTCTAGGCATACAGATCTATAGAGATAGATCTAAGAGGTTGCTTGGCCTAAGTCAGAGTATATACATTGACAAGGTATTACTTCGGTTTGCCATGCAGAACTCCAAGAAGGGATTTATGCCGATGTCACATGGTGTGAGTCTTTCGAAGACTCAAAGTCCCTCTTCTAGAGAGGAGAGAGACCGCATGGATCATATCCCTTATGCTTCAGCCATAGGATCTATCATGTACGTCATGTTATGTACTCGTCCTGATGTCTCGTATGCTTTGAGCATGACAAGCATATACCAATCAGATCCAGGTGAAAGTCACTGGATAGCGGTTAAGAATATTCTTAAGTACTTGAGAAGGACTAAAGAATATTTCTTGATATATGGAGGCGATGATGAGCTAGCTGTAAAGGGTTACAGTGATGCCAGCTTTCAGACCGATCAGGATGATTATCGATCGCAGTCGGGGTTCGTGTTTTGCATAAATGGTGGTGCTGTGAGCTGGAAGAGTTCGAAGCAGGACACAGTAGCTGATTCTACAACAGAGGCCGAGTATATTGCTGCATCAGAAGCAGCAAAGGAGGCAGTTTGGATCCACAAGTTAATTACTGAGCTTGGGGTGGTTCCTAGCATAACTGATCCCATAGAGCTCTATTGTGACAACAATGGAGCGATAGCATAGGCCAAGGAACCTCGCTCACACCAGCGGACCAAACACATACTACGGCGCTTCCATCTCATTCGAGAAATTATCGAGAGAGGAGATGTGAAGATTTGTAGAGTACCCACAGAGGCTAACATTGTAGATCCCTTTACCAAGGCTTTGGCACAGAGAAAGCATGATTGTCACACTAGGTCATTAGGCCTTAGAGCCTACACTGATTGACACTAGTGCTAGTGGGAGATTGTTAGTTAGAGCTCTACAGCCAATCATTTGATGATTGTTGTATGGACTCGTTGTATCATATTCTTGTATATAAATAAAGACATTTATTTTTGGTTATTATACTTACTTGTATTGGTGCCAAATAACTAAGTATAATAGCGTCCTTTAGTAGAAGGTTCTTACCTATATCAATCGATTGGTTGAATCGATAGTGAGATCATGATATAGGGAACACTACTCTTAATCATTCCTAGTCAAGTATTAACATTCAGGGACAATGTTAATGCGACGAGACTAGCATGTAGGTCAACTCGATAACTTGATCTCACAAGTCATGGATATAGAGATATCAAGTTGACACATGGGTATGCATTGGAGAATGTATACTGAATGACCCGCCATGAGAAAGTATCATGGATCGTTATATGAGTGTCATATACTTTCTCATGTGGCTATTAGTATGACTACTAGTCTTTGGACCTGAAGTCACCATGGTTCCCTACATAAGGAGTTACGTACTTTGACTTCGTCAAACGTTACTCGTAACTGGGTGGACTATAAAGGCGATTACTGGGTATGTAACAAATTATACGGAGGGATGTGAGTGATGTAGATGAGATCTATCCCTCCTATATGACGGGAGTGATATCGATATTCTTGATAGAGTGAGACCACGAAGTGCATGGTCATGCCCAAATAAGTCAATATGAGATATTGAGCTCATTTGATTGAGTGAGTCCACTTGGAGTTCAAGATTTAGATTGATTAGAGGATGACACGGTCTATGCCTCACATTGATCAATCTAGATGTCAAGGATAGAAGGACACTTGTCATATATTGTGAGGCATCACAATTAGTAGTCACAAGGTGATGTTGGATCTTAACATTCTTATAACTTGGGTAGTAATGATGTGTTGCTAGATATCGCTCATTACTTATGCTTCTAAATGAGTTTAGGAGCATTGCCAATGTTATAAGAACCTATAGGGTCACACACAAAGGGCAATTAGATGGAGATTAGGTTCATTTGATGAACCTAAAGGATTATGTCCATGTGATGAACCAAATTGGATTAAGAGTAATCCAAATTAGGCTAATTGAGTTGGACTCAATTTGGTTCATGTGTTAGATGAGTCTAATTTGGACTTAGACTCATTGAATCAATTTAATTCAATGAATAGAGATTCATTAAATTAAAAATGACTTGAACCAATGGTTAGATTAGATCAACCATGGGAGAGAAGTGGTCAAGTTTGACTTGACTTGAGAGGAAGATGAAGGGTCAAGTTTGACTTGACCATTTGCCACCTCATTGGTGAGTTGACATTGAGTGGGCTAATGATGATGTGCCACATCATCAAAACCACTTCATGGTGTGCCACCTCATGAGGGAGATCAAGAGTTTTTGACTCTTGAAATCCCATGGAGTATATAACCTCTCACTTGAAGGTGGCCGACCACTTTTGGGAGTTACTAGTGAGAATTGATTCTCATTCATTCCTTCTTCCTCAAGCTTTCTTCTCTCCCTCTCCTCCTCTTTGGCCGAGACTTCTTGGAGTGTTAGCACACTCAAGATTTCTTCTCCATCTCTTGCTTGTGTGGATACACATAGAGGAGTATCTACTTTGATACTCTCGAGATCTGGCGAACCATGGACGAGCGGGATTAAGCGAAGGGCTTCGCATCAAGGGTAAATTCTTATCTTGTAGATCTAAAGTAGATATAGGCTTAGAAAACTCGTACGTGAAAGTTTTATGAAATTTTTATTTCTTCGCACGGATCCGTGGCAGGGTTACGGGGTTTCCGCAACGCAAAAAGCGGTTTTTGCGGCCCGTAAAATCCAACAGTGAGAAATATGTATAGATATATATAGTATCCAATCCTGGTCCTAATACACATAGGTGAACTTATAATCATTTGCCAACTAACGCAGAGTGTTGGTCAGAACCAATATTGTGATGTGTTGGTACAAGTTGCACTGATAATCAAGTTTTGATGTATGATAAATAGGTTGAAGTTAGATGTGTTGTTTGTCTAACCTTTTTACCAAGTGTGTAGAATTTGATGGGTCTAGAGGATTGGAATACCAGACTGAAGTCCAGCTAAGTTGATAGCTGACACGAAGTGTAAATTGGTTGAGATCTTGCAGAAGGAAGTCCAGCTAAGTTGATAGCTGGCATGAAGTTTAGATTGGTTGAGATCTGGCAAGAGGAAGTCCAGATTGATTGAAATCTGGCAGGAAGGTCCGGTGGGTCAAAGGACCTGACATCAAGGAAGTATGCAAATGGTAAGTAAGGTAAGTTACTGGAGAAGAGAGATCCAGTAAGGACGAGTCCCGATAGGACTATAGGCGTAATCCAGCTTAGAGACATTTAGGAAGTCTAAACTGAGACAATGACTAGATCCTGGTCTTGGAAAGATAGGATCTAAGTCATAAATCAATCATATTCTTAATATGCTAACTTTATTTTACAGGATAAATATATTATGATTGTCTGGACTAACTCTTTTTTGCAAAAAAAGAAAGGCGAGAAAGAGTTGTCCGGGCGCTCGGACCAGCCTCAATGAGGCTGGCAGGTGCCTGGCCAGGCACGCTGGCAGTCTGGGGCACTCGGAGCTGCTCCAGGTACCTAGATCAGTAAAACTCATCCATAAGTTGAGTTGGAGAGCGACGTCTGACAAAACCCACAAAGGGGGTTCGGGCGTCCGGAGGGGATCCGGGCGCCGAGAGGGGTTTGGGTGCCTGGGAGGGGTCCAGGCGCCCGGAGGTGGATAAACTTCATGGATGAAGTTTCGACGAGAGCTCGCTACGTCAGCACAGTCCAAGCGTCTGGACAGAGCTATAAAAGGAGGCTTCGACCAGCAGCTTAAACACAACATTTGCTACAACTTTTATTTTTGCGCACTGCTTCGAGAAGGCTCCGACGATCCTAAAAAGTTGCTCCGACAATCTACGATTAAGGAATTATATTCATACTTTCTTCTTGTCGGTAATCTTTCATTTTACAGTTCGTGTACTCAAATTTTGTAACTCATTTTTGAACTGATTGTGATTGCTTAATGAAAGCACTCAACGAGTATGGGTTTTGGAGTAGAAATCAAAAGACTCTGAAGCAAGTAAAAAATTATTTGTGTTAGTGCTTGTCTTTTCTTTTTCTTGCTTTTATTCCCTAGTTTTATTTCCACTACAAATTTGGTATTTTTAAAAGTAAAGAACGTTTTTAAAATCACGTGATTCACTCTCTCTCTCTCTCACGTGCTCACGATATAACATGATGCTAGTTTCCGAAGACTAGCACTATAGTGGTGTTGATCTTTAGAAACCAACACCACAATGTTGGTTGTGGGTGAAGCATATGAGAAGTAGTGGCATGCTCGACGATGTTCTCAGCTGTAGAGAGGAGCACGAGGATGAGTTTCTACATGTGAAAAGCATGTGATGTGACATTCCTTAAACATCCTATTCATTCATTAAGATCGAATCATATCGAATATTCATATCTATTCATGTTTTTTTATCTAGAATAAATTATAATTTTCATCTCTTTCAAGTTTACAATTGGAAGAAAAAAAAATAGAGGTGAGGGGATCATTGAGTGATACGCTTATGTTTCCATTTTGTGGATCTGGTGGCGGTAGTAGCGTTTTTTATTCTTCCAGCCAACCTGCTGTTGCAATGGTGGCGAAGGCAGCAGCTAGTGTTGCTGCAAAAGCTTGTCATCGTGCTCCTCTCTGCAATTGAGAACGTTATCGAGCAGGTCACCGCTTCTCACATGCTTCACCCACAACCAATATTATGGTGTTGGTTTTTGAAGACCAACACCACTATGGTGCTGGTTTTTAAAGATCAACACCAGTATGGTGTTGGTCTTCGAAAATCAACACCACAGTTTGTACTAGTTGCACATGATCATAACTTCGATTCTGCGTATTTGGACCAGGATTGAATATCATATATACTTCTACACACTCCACACTTTTTTCTCATTGTAAAATTTTAAAAATCAAAGTCATCTAGATTAATCAATAGGTTTGGTCAAAACCTATTGATGGATTTAGAGAACTCTGAACAGACTCATTTCAACT
This sequence comes from Zingiber officinale, assembly GCF_018446385.1. Lineage (NCBI taxonomy): Eukaryota > Viridiplantae > Streptophyta > Magnoliopsida > Zingiberales > Zingiberaceae > Zingiber > Zingiber officinale. The sequence continues at coordinate 11,503,089 of NC_056001.1, read as the reverse complement.
CTTGTATGTTTCTATATTTCCTTGGAGTCCAAGGGTGACCTCTGTTATCATTGTAAAAAATTCTCAGCATTGCTCGGAAGATTTAGAAAGTTTCAAATTTTATGCCAATTGACATGAGCCTATAACTTCATGTAGGAGACTCAAAACCAAGATTTCTCATCATATTTACCTTTTGCACACTCCACACTTCCATCTCATTTCAAAATTTTAGAAATCTAGTCCCTTAGGTCTATCAATAAGTTTTGGTCAAAATTTATTGATGGATCTAGAGAGCTCTGATCCGCCTCATTCCAAATTCTATGTGTTTTATTAGGTAAACCTGAGTCCAAATAAGCCTTCACTTACCATTTTAAGGCCCTCCTAACAATGCTCAAAAATGATTTAGAACTTTCATTACACTATGATGTTGGTCTTAAGAAACTAGCACCATAGCGATGTTGGTATTTAAGCACCAAGATAATTTTTATTTTATTTTATTTTTATTTCTATTAATAAAATTAATTTTATTTATTAATTTTATTATTCTTTTATAATTAGATATTAAAAAATAGAAGATGTTAAAAAAAATTTAAAAATATTTTTGATGTTTTATTAATTTTTTAAATATTTTAAAATTTTTTATTAAAATTTTAAAAATAAAATTAAAAGTAAAAATATATAAAGTTAGACGGTCTGTTTAATTTAATTTTAGAAGAAAATGAGAAAAAACATAGGAGTGAAAAAAATATAAGAGATTAAATGTTAATCTAAATTAGCAAAAGAATGAAATCAAATACACGAAGAATGAAATTTGGGCGCTTTGATTTCAAAAGAAAAGTTAAATAATAACCAAAAGAAAAGGAAACGTGATAATTTTTGAAATGTAAAATCAAATTACCAACGAAATTTAAAAACCTTTGCCCACCTTTCTACCTGCCTCGTGATTGGGAAAAGCCTTCGACTTCGTAATTATACTTTAGCCGATTAGGTCAATCCAACGGCGTCAATCGTCACAATTTTCCTACTTTTGTTCCCATCCGACGGTTCCACACCACTCTCTCTCGTGACGTCAAGCCAGATGCGCACCCGCACGCGTGACCGTATGTTTTCTTTGCATCGAAACCCTTATAGTATTACAATTTTCCTCGAACCCCAACTCTAACCTCTCTTCTTCCGTTTCGTGTTGCAAAGGCGGGTCCCGCCGCCCAGCGGCCCCCTCACCCCGGCCCCACAAGTATGAGAGGGAGTAAATCACGGTGAATACGGGCCCGATGATGACATGGCGGTCGAAGGTGTTTAGCACGGACAGATATTGATGTTATCGCAATTGCTGCCGCAGACCTTCGACCTCCCGACCCATGTTGCAAGAATACCATGTCATAACCGGTTGATCCCGCCCGTGGGGGCCTCTTCTTCCGTTTCGTGTCCATCGAGAGGGTGGAGTCGGAGAGCGATCGACCTCGTCGCCATCGAAAATTCTTCTCCTTTGGTAGAGCTCATCCTTTCTTTTCCTTCTCTGTGAATTGTTTCGGTGGCCAAAGCTGGAGCCGCGGCTGGAGGCATCGCTGAAGCCGCCGCCCCCGGCGCCATCCAACGGCCAGATACGGTGCCGGTCGCCGTCGGCGGCGGATCTCCTACACCCCGCCCCTTCCCAAGACGGTCATGATTCCAGAGTGAAACGCGCTCGCCAAGAGTCCCTCCGGGACCGGATCCATCGATTCCGGGGCGTCATCCTCACCTTCTCCGTTCCCCTTCTTCTCGTCTCCTTCGTTCTCTACCTCATGCCCCGTGCTCCTCCCATTGCGTACCCCGGGAGGAAAGAAGTGCCTGGAAGCGGCGTACGCGTCGTCGGATCGAAGAGTTATGCTGTTATCTTCGATGCGGGAAGTTCGGGAAGTAGGGTTCATGTTTATTGCTTCGACGAGAATCTTGATCTACTTCACGTTGGCAACGAAATTGAGCTCTTCGATCAGGTATGCATGAAAATGACGCCTTTTTTTTTCTTCTCATTTCTGGTGAGCAATGAGTACTTGTCATGTGCCTCGATTGCTGCTCTCTCTCTCTCTCTCTCACACACACACACAAAGTGGTTTGTCTCATATCCATCTGATGGATTGCTGCAATAGTCGCGTTGTCAACTTCCAAAACACAGTCAAATTTAACTACTTCCGTCGTGAGGCTAGAAAGTGGTATTGCAAGCGATAATATTACATAGAAATTAATGGGTTCGACAGATCAATGTGCTCGAACTCAAATAGTTGAGATACATGCCTTCTTGTTACTCTCGTTATCTAAAGAACTAGTTATACATTCTGGAAAGTACATGTTGCCTTTTGTTTCTCCAAACAATGAAGTTTCCGTTTGTTGCACATGCAGCTAAAACCAGGCTTGAGTTTTTATGCTAAGGATCCTCAGGAGGCTGCTAAGTCGCTTACTCCATTGCTAAAGAAAGCCGAAAGCGCTATTCCTGTTGCATTGAGACCGGCAACACCTGTCAGAGTTGGGGTAAACCATATTGAGGCTATTGGAGCTTAAAGAACATTGTAGTATGAACTGCACACTTGCTGTTGTTCATGGCTGTCTACATATGATCCTTATGCAGGCCACAGCAGGTCTGAGAGCATTAGGAGAAGTAACATCAGAACATATTCTGCAAGCAGTGAGTTTCTTATGCCATATCATGTGATTCTTGCTTCATAATTTCATTTTTGTTTTTTCCATCTTTTTTCTTTTTCTTTTCTTTTTTCGTATGGTTTCATTGTCAACCTTCACATCCAGGTCAGAGATCTCCTGCAACAAAAGAGCTCGCTGAAGTTCCAGTCAGATTGGGTGACCGTTCTAGATGGAACTCAGGAAGGTGCCTTTCAGTGGGTATATAATTTAAATATACTTTATTGTCTGTGTATTTCTATAGAACTATTGTCTCTTCCTCATATAGCTGAAACTTCACTCATTCAGCAGTATTTGCTAGTAGTTAGGTTGTTTCTTATAATATAACATGAGGAAAAGATTAGAGTTGTTATGGGAATGCTAAAAGGATGAATGCATAATTGGAAAAGTAAAGTCACTTAGAGTTGGTGAAGGAAATATCATAAATTTCCATTAGATATTGAAAGAGATAAAAATGACTAGTTATATGACCTTGCATATAGATATTGATCCCAAATACATGGAACATACAGTTGTAGTAGTTGATGTTGTCTAGTTAAATCAATGTAGACAGATAAGGATTTGCTTCTTTATGATTGTTTTTGTCACGTTTTATTTGCACTACTTCAGTTTTATTGTGCTTCATGAAGAGTGCTTTTAAGTTTGAGTAATCCTCCTTTCTTAAAAAACACGTATATTTTATTTCTTTTATTCACTAGTTGCTTGATAGAATTCTAATATCTTGTTTTTGTCGGAAACATAGTAACTCTGTTTATCCGGTCAGCAAAAGTTTCTGGAGAACCAGGGCAAACCAATTGTATTTTTCTTATATGGATTAACTACCTGTTTGATATATGAGGTAGAAGATATATGAATCAGGCATAGTTTCAAACTGTTGTAGGCCTTGCAGTTTATGCCCTTGCGAATAACACAGTAATTTTTTTACCACAAGGATAAACCTAATCTTAGAAGTTAATGAATAATATCATGTACCTGATAAACTAGAATAGTTTGTTCCAGTAGACATGCCTTGCAACTTTCTGAGTCTGTCGAACCATCTTGAAAGCAGACCCAACTATGTGTTGCATAATCTACTTCCTAAAAGAAGGAAGAGCAGTTTTCCATCTTTAGTATAGAACACTGATACTTGTTGTGTACTAGTCATGTCGGTCCCAAGCCCAGATAAAGGAGGAGAGTTGCGTTAGGTTGTTAGCCAGCGTTCAAACTATGATAAATATTCAATGAATGAATCTATTAAACTATTGTGCTAATGCTAGGTTGTTCCTCTTAAAGGAAGGAATGCGTTGCAGGGTCTGACTGTAACATCTCGGCAAGGACCGCTATATCTCCAGAACGCGGGTGTAGTGCTAAATATGCAAGAGTTCGCGTTGTAGGGTTCGATTGTAACGTATCGGCAATGACCGCTACATCTCCATGAAAATTTGAGTGCCGTGTTAAATAAGCGAGAGTTTTTACACCATAGGTTGGATAAAAACAAATATGATAGGAAAACTAATAATCTAAGATTTGGAACATGGAACATGGATCATAGAACCCACATTGGTAAATCAATGGAGGTAGTAGATACGATGATTAGGAGAATAATTAGTATTTTGTGTGTACAAGAGACAAAATGGGTAGGCGAGAAAGCAAAGATGATAGAGAACTCAGGTTTTAAATTATAGTACACAGGAAAGAGTAAATCAAGAAATGGAGTGGATATTATTGTAGATAGTTCGTTAAAGGATGAAGTTGTAGTAGTTAGAAGGGGATAGAATTATAACTTTTAAGATAATAGTGGCAAAAGAAACTATAAACATAATTAGTGTATATGCACTGCAAGTAGGATTAGATGAAACTACCAAATCAAGGTTTTGGGATAACATAGATGAAATGTTACAAAAAAAATAAAATGATTTTAATAGGAGGTGATCTAAATGAACATGTTAGAGTGAAAAATGAAAAATATGAGAGGGTGCATGAGGGTTATGGGTTTGAAATGAGAAATGAGAAAGGGAAAACTATATTAAATGTTGAGATAACATATGAGCTTATATTAGCTAATACGTTTTTTAAGAAAAGAGAAGAATACTTAGTCATGTTCAAAGTGGGAATAATAAATCACAAATTTACTTTCTTATGATTAAGAAGAAGGATAGAAAGATTTGTAAAGTTTGCAAAGTCATCCCTGGATAAAGTTTAACTACCCAACATAGGTTAGTAATGTTGGATATATGCCTCAAATATAATATCAATAGAAAGAAAATATATACGACTTTTAAAATTAATTGGTGGAAGTTAAAAAATGGGAAGCAAAATATATTAAGAAAAAGGTAGGAGTACAAACATTAGTGAATTATACGGTGACTCTAATACGACATGGGATAAGTTGATATCAAATTGAAAATAGTAGTTAAAAGTATACTCGGTGAGTCAAAGGGACATGCACCACTAAGTAAGAAATCTTGGTGATAGAATAAGAAAGTACAAGAGAAAGTGAAGGAAAAACGAATAACTTATAAAGAATTATATATTTGTAAGAACGAGGAAAACTTAAAAAAATATATAATAGCCAAGAAAAAAACTAAGAAAGTAGTGCATGAAGCAAAGAATGAAACTTTTGAACGATTATATTAAAAATTGGATACAAAAGAAGGGGAAAGAGATATTTATAGAGTAGTTAAAGTGAGAAAGAAAGACAAGATATTTTATCCAAATAAAATGTATTAAAAATGAATATAATAGGTTACTAGTAAACGATGGAGAAATAAAAGAGCGGTGGAAGAGGTATTTTCATCAACTTTTTAATGAAAGTTTATGCGACCAACTTAACTTAGGTAATTTAAGTAGGCCAAATGAGTATAAAAATTTAAATTTTTATCGTAGAATTCAAACTTCAGAAGTAGAACAAGTATTAAATGGGATGCACAATGGAAAATTGTTGGACCATATGATATTTCGATAGAAGTATGGAAGTGCCTAGGGAAACAAGGTATTGAATGTCTTACAAAATTATTTAACATGATATTGAAAATGAAAAAAATGTCTGATCAATGGAGGATAAGTATTCTAGTTCTCTTATATAAGAACAAGGGAGACGTATAAAATTGTGCAACTATTATTAAACTAATGAGTCATAACATGAAACTTTGGGAAAAAGTAATAAAAAAAGATTAAGGAAGAAGACCTCAATGATTGAAAATCAATTTGGGTTCATGCTGGAAGATCGATAATAGAAACTATACATTTTCTTAGACAATTAATTGAAAAATATCTGGAGCAAAAACAAAATCTACATATGGTATTCATTGATTTAGAAAAAGCTTATGATAGAGTCCCAAGAGAAATTATATGGAGAATTATAGAAAAGAGAGGTGTTAGCGTAACATATATTGAACTAATTAAGGATATGTATAAGGATGTAACGACCAGAGTAAAGACTTCAAGCAGAGTAATTGAAGTATTTCCAATAAAGATAGGGTTACATCAAGGATCATCTTTAAGTCCCTATCTTTTTACACTAATTATGGACGAACTCACTGCATGCATTCAATGACACGGTACTGGTGTATGTTGTTTACAGATAATATTATTTTGGTAGATGAGACACGTTGAGGAGTAAATGTTAAACTAGAATTTTGACGGAAAACACTTGAAGGAAAATGTTTTAAGCTTAATAGAATAAAGACAAAATATATGGAATTTAAATTTAGCAATATTAGACGTAATGAAACAATTGTTAAGATAGGAGATGACGAGTTGCCTAGAACTGAGAGTTTTAAATATTTAGGATCATTTTTGCAAAACGATAGAGGGATTGAGAGAAATGTCTTACGTAGAATACAAACAGGATCGTTGAAATAGAAGAAAACGTCGGGTGTTTTATGTGACCATAAAGTTCCTCTAAAAAATAATGGAAATTTCTACAAAATCGCAGGAGCTGAATTTTGGACTATGACTCAAACACATGAGCAGAAGATGAGAGTTGCAGAGATGAAGATATTAAGATAGATGTGTGGACATACGAGCATGGACAGAATAAGAAATGAGCGTATTAGAGAGAGAGTCAGAGTTGCATCTATTGAGGGAAAACTTCGAGAGACACGTTTAAGATGGTATGAATATGTACTTAGATGTCTAATAAATGATCCAGTTAGGCGATGTGAAACTATGACAAACACACATATCAAACGAGGAAGAGGAAGATTAAAAAAGACTTGGTTAGCAATCATAAAATAAGATAAAATTTATTTAAGTATAGATAATGATATAGTAGAAAATAGAGCTTAATGGCATAAAAAGATCTATATAAATGACCTCATCTAGTGGGATAATGCTTGGTTGTTGTTGTTATTGTTGTATATTGTTGGCAATTACTCCAATAAGTCCTATATGCAATCCATGTAAAATTATTCAATTTTCCAAAATTGTGATATTATTGTCTTAGTCGACTAAAGTGTCAACTTATGAATTAATTTGTATTTGCTAGTTTAAAAATCGTATAACATATATTCTCAATCTGGAGGTCATGTGCTTTGTAAGTCAATTGTCTTTTAACTATTTGTTTAATTAAACTTCTTTTATCTATAAAATATATTGACTATTTTGCACTGCATATATTGATTTTTAGAATTAATAAAAGGCAACCTAATGCACGAACTTCTGCCAATGTCAGGGAAGAATCTATTGTATGGATTGCAAGAGGTTGTTTTCACCACTCGAACCTGTGGCCAGGTCATACGGCAACAATTTTACCGTTGCACCAATGCCCATTTGATTTTTAGAATTAATATAACAAATAAATAATTTTTCGACTTGGTTTGGGACTTGTTAATTTGACTAATTGGTACATCACCTATTTACAAATCATTCAATCTGTTAAAAATTAAATAATGTCTGATATGGATATCTGACATAAAAGGTAGAATGATTCGTAGATCCAATCCAACAAATAAATATATAACTGATATCTGATACAAATATATAAGATAGTTAAGGTAGATTAATTCATGGAATTTATCCAATAAATGATTTTTTTTTTTAACAATTTGTCGCCATGGGTCCTTGCATTCTTGATAATGGCTGATCCACTGATGACTAAAGTAGAAATTTGATAAAATTTCTTAAGAGATCTCTTCAAGGAATTGGACATTAAAATGTTACAGAGATTCTTCACACTTGACTTATTGTCAACAAGAAACTTATAGAAGCTAGGCCCTTTAAATTTCCCTTGTGTCCTTTTATTATGTTGTCTGTTCCAAACCTCTATTCGACGATTGATTCCAAACTCTTTCCTTTATCTCTTGTAAAGCAAGAAAAGAGTTTTTTTTTCCAGCCATCTTTATCTGGCACAAACATTTTCCACCAATTGCCAGATGATAACCATCATATCAGATCAAATTGAGTTATTTTACCTACTAAATCAACCACAGTGATACATCTTTACTGATATTGCTGCTAGTGAGCTGGCTGTAATTTCTGATAGAATCTCAAGTGACTCAAGATTGAAGCTATAATAGTTTAATTTCTTAAATAAAGTAAGTTTGATGATCCAAAATCCTGAACTGTGCAACTAGTTAATATGATGCTAGAGTTTTGCCTTGTGTAAATATACTTATAGGCTGATAAATGATAATATATCATTGGTCATTAGTGTAGGAATAAAATATAACTAAGTCAAATGAGATTGAATAATGTTGATATATAACTGGATTAGTTTAGAGTTTTTATCCTATAATACGACCAACCTTGACTACAGTTCTAGCTGATCTATCAGATCTCTTAATTGGATTCAACAATGCTGCGTTTGTGTTGGACCTGATTCTTATCTTTGACTATACTATCATCCTACGTGCTTGATATTTTCCAGCCACCATGAGCAAGGAAATAGAGGTTTAATTTGACTAATTCAACTATGCATACTGGTGAACAAAAAGAATATAGATCAGACATCCAACATTAGTAAAGGCACCCTTGGGCATACTTCAAAAGTTTAAAAGTACAATTTGCATACTGACTACTGAGACAGTGGTTCACATTAGTATACTTGCTTGTTTTGCTGATGTTGATTTGATTATATCCCAAGTTGGACTTGTGATGGCCATCCCAAATTATGGAAAGTTATTCATTATGAAGCTAGTGATGGTTCTATGATCTTGAACAGGAAATACCTCTGTCAGTTAACTTATGACCTTGACTCATGTTGAACTTTTTCCTGAGTTTTTTTCCCCTACACACTTCACTGTTCCTCACGATTTAACTATTGAGATATGAATTTAGGAGTGTTTCTTTTTTGAATAGACTATGCTATGGATCCTTTTCATGATGAACAAGTTCATTTATGTAGGTCACTGTCAATTATCTGTTGGGGAAATTAGGAAATTCATACCAGGATACTGTTGGAGTAATTGATCTAGGAGGTGGGTCTGTTCAAATGGCATATGCTATTTCAGAAAATGATGCTGCAACTGCTCCAAAAGTTTCAAATGGAGAAGATTCGTATGTGCAACAACTCTTCTTGAAGGGAACAACTTATTACCTTTATGTTCACAGGTTTGACATCTTTGTCAGAAGATATATGAGAATGATTTTTAAAATTAAGATTTTCTTGTACAACCAAATCTAGTCATTTTATGGTTCTCATTTTAGTATTGTTTTACAAGAGACATCTTAGCTCTTTCTTTTGTTCTGGTATCAATTTTTCAGATTTCATGGTAGCAGTTTGTTTGGACAAGTTTAAAATATAATCATAATTGAACTACTTTCTTCATTCTATAAATTTAGAGTTGATGTGATTTCCTGCCTATGTAGTTACTTGCACTATGGTCTATTGGCTGCTCGTGCAGAGATTCTTAACGCTGGTGATGGGTACAGTAACTGCATTTTGGAAGGTTATAATGGTAAGTCGAGGTCATTCACCCTGTACTTCACCTTCCATATTATTTCCAAAGTTCTTATTTTTTTTAGGGTTGTCTGCGAGTCGTTTCTTCACACATTTTCTTTAGAGACATGCCTTCATATCAGAAACTTGTTGTGCATATCCTTAAGGAAACTAGTCTGTTCCTTACAATATGTTTTATTAAGCGTGACACTCTGCTTTGTTTGTGCCATCTTTTATTCGCATTCCTGCATATTAAAACAAACTAATATTCTATAGATATTCGTGGCAGGTTTCAGTTTTACGACCTGAATTCTGTCTTTTATGGTAACAAATCTGAATCTTTAGGAGTCCTAAAATGGATGATTCAGAGGGCTGGAGTGAGATCTTGTTCATTTTGTGTTCACTATGTACTGGTTTTGAGAAACTGAGCGTAATGTCTTCTTTTTTAAAAAATTGTGTTTAGTTCATGATTACCCACTCTGCTCAATCTATATACTGTTTAGATGTCAACCTAAGATATGAAGTTGTCGCTCAATCTCCTGGGCTAGTCAGCAATAACAGCCTTATATTTTGAAAATAGATGGTTTGTGACTAAAATCTTAGTTTGCCAAATTTTAAGCCAGCTTTTGGATGAAGATTTTTTGGTAGTTTTCTAATTCATCCTTTTGTTTTCTTAAAGGATCGTATGAATATGGCAATGAAAAATACAAAGCAGCTTCTTCAGCTTCTGGTGCTAGCTTTCCAAAATGCAGGAGTGATGTTATTAAAGCTCTCAACATGGATGAACCAAAATGTCTACACATGAAGTGTACATTTGGTGGCGTTTGGAATGGTGGAGGTGGAGACGGTCAGAAAAACCTATTTGTTGCATCCTTTTTCTTTGATAGGGCTATTGAGGTATCATCTTTGACAGATCCTTTCTGCCTAAGATTATCAATTGATTCTTTTTATCAAATGCTCTTTTTGTCATTCTCAGGCTGGCTTTGTCGATCACCAAGTACTTGCTGCGATAGTTAAACCGAAAGATTTTGAGGACGCTGCAAAGCGCGCTTGCAAACTGAATTTTAATGTTGCAAAAGCGACGTATCCTCGAGTCCACTATGAGAATCTCCCATATTTGTGCATGGATCTAGTGTACCAGTTCACGTTGCTTGTAGATGGGTTCGGTATGTTAAACCTGGCGAGACTGATCTCTATAGTCATGAGCTTGTGCAATTACTAATTTTCTTGTATGATCTAACAGCTCTAGATCCACATCAAAAGATCACTTTGGTAAAGAAGGTGAAGTACGGCGATGCCTTTGTTGAGGCAGCATGGCCACTGGGTAGTGCCATTGAAGTTGCATCGGCGCGATAGTTAACGTCCTTGGAGCATCACATGTGATGCGGGGTAGCAATTGCATAATTGATTCTATCATATGCTTGATGGGTATTCAGCTTCAAAATTGGTGACCGAGTCTGTTTTTGCCCTGATTCATTGCCACTCCTGCTGCTTCGGAGGATTAAGATTTATCTGAGGATGCAATGGACATTTTTAAAGAAGCACAATTTTTTCCCCTTTATTTTGGATTTGATTTATCCATGCTAACCACTCATTTTATTATCGGTGTAACGTTGAGGTGACATTTGATATTCATCCATGTTTCTAGTGATTGTAGTTAAATTGCTCTAGTTCGAAACATTTTGAATTACTTTTATCATTATATTCATCAAAAATAAGTATCATACTCGGAATGCTAACAAATCGTGTGCTACAAATGTTAAATTGCTCTTTCCAGGCTTGAAACATTTTGAAGTTCTTGCATCTATCATTATATTACATCAAAATAAAATCATACTCAGAATGCCAACAAAATGCTTTACAACAATGTAGATCTATTCTACCATCCTCTGTGAAGTGAGAATACAAACAAATAAATTTTATGGTATTTGACGTCAGAATCTTAAATAATTCCTCTCCAACTCTCTTGTTATTCTCATATTTTACTTCATGAAGGTGTACGGAACACTAGCCAATGTACACAACAAATGAATCCGCCCCCTCCCTAATTCCAAAACGGCAGCATACTTGAAGTGGAACAATAATACTGATTTGATACATTAGCTTCAGATGCCGATCCAAGTGTTGCCATAGAACCCTGAATTCCTTCAGGTAAGTCCATGAGCCAATCCGTCTCTTCTTTCATTCCTTCCGGCATTTGAAGGCTGCTTATCATGGGATCGGCAGCTCTTCCCTGATGATGAATTACTTTAGAAACGCCGTGAGATGGGTTGATCCTTGCAGGCTGAATTCGATCTCCAAATTCGACATCAGATTCCGAAGTCCAGAGACTGTCTGACCTTGCTTCTTCAGTAGAGTTCAATGAGAACTCCATTGCTGTTCCAGAGGATGCTGCAGCTGCTCGCTTTTTCTGCATCTTGTCCCAGTTGTTCTTCTTATGGTACAAGCGGCACAAGACCCACTCATCCAGCTGCACAACGCAAACTCTGGTTGGTTTCATGACTTGCTAAAGTATTTGATCATAAAGATGAAACAATTGAATAGGAGACATACTCTTTGGCTGCCTTTCTTGTTCGCTGTTTGATCGGAATCTATCAGGCGGTATTCGTGCATGATCCAATCAGTCTTGACCCCTTTGGGTGCCTTGCCTTCGTAGAAGACCAGAGATTTCTTTATCCCAAAAATCCGGCCGCTACTCCCCGGATCCGACACCGGTTTATCAGCTCCGGTGGCCTTCCAGTACCCTCTCCCGGCGGTTCGGTTCGGTCGGGAACCATTGGGGTACTTCCGATCCCTCGGCGTGTAGAAATACCACTCTGAGCTCCCATACAAAGCCAACTCTGCTCGCACAAACACACTCAAGAAATTAAATTAGGCAGAAAGAAAGAAAAAGGATCACAATTTTAGGTGTTCGATCGAAATTGCCCACCTGGAAGGTCCCACGGATCGTGCTTGTAGAGGTCGACCTCGGCGATGATGGGGGCAGGGATGCGGTGGCCGGCGATCTTCCGGCAGAGGTAGTGCACCACGAGCTCGTCGTCGGTGGGGTGGAAGCGGAACCCGGGAGGCAGCTGCAGGCCCGCCTCGGCGTCGACGCTTCTCCTCCTCATCGATTTGAGTTGATCTCCAGGGTTCACATCGGTGGTAACTCTTGAATTTAAAGCGGCGGGCGTCGCTTGGGGCACGTGCATGAATACTTTTCCAGCTGGTTCTGGTCCGCAGGCAATATTTCCAGACGAGGTTTGACGCAAAAGCAGGGAGGTGGAAGAGGAGATTGGCCGATATATAAAAGTCGTGGGCCTACGGCTAGAGTTGTCGTTGTCACGGTGACGTCACTCGCTAGGTATTCGATCGTCTATTCTGCACGTGCTGGATTGTACGTAGATGGGTATGCACCCACCAGATTTTGGCGGAGAACGGCGGAAACGGCGGGCGGCCGCCGGCTCTTTGCGACTCAAATCGACTTCCCACGTACTTTCCTGTGAATCCATCAAGTCTTCAATTGTGCTGAATTTTCCAAGAGGACGTTTGATTTATATTTTTCATGTTATTTTTTATTTTTATTTTTATTTTTTAGAAAATAAAAAACACGTTCGAGGTTTATTTTTAGAAATAAAGAGAGTATTTTCTAAGAAAATCTAAACTGTAAAAAAATCATCTTCTGAAAATAAAAAAAATATTATTTTCTGAAAAATGAAATGAAAATATAAACAAACAAAACACACCTTAAATTTTTCAAAATTTTATTTCTAATTTTATTTATAGCTGATTAGAGTAGACTGGTTTTTTTTTAAAAAAAAATTTATAATAATTAAATGGACGTTTATCATTGGAAAAATTGTCTTAAAACAATCACTGTTTAAATTTGGTATGCAGTTCACATGTTCCCAAAAAAAAAAAAAATTTATTTCTACTCCCTATAAAATTTTATTTACTTTAGCTCCCTACCTATAAACATCATTATCTGTCTCTCATATTTTTAGATACAAATAATTTAAAATGAGGTATAATTTCTTTTAAGTTTAACATATTTAAATTGAGTATATTTTCTATTAGCATATTTTTTTCCCCTGCTTAATATAATTTTTTTTAAATTTAGCACAATTTAAAAAGAATCTAGTATATTTTTCATCAAATTAAGCATAATTTAAAGAGAACCTAGTATATTTTTATTTGTTTCAACTCTCTACATGTAAATATCATTACCTTATTGCCCCTCATTTTTTTAGGTAAAAAACAAAATTAAAATGAGGTATAATTACTTTTAAATTGAGCACATTTAAATTTGCATCTATTATATTTTCTATCAAATTGAGCATAACTTTTTTCCCACTTAATATAATTTCTCTTAAATTTAACATAATTTAGTATATTTTCTATCAAATTAAGTAATATTTAAATATAATTTAATATATTTTCTAGTTTAATGTGCTAAATTTAGGAATAACTATATTTTATTTTAGACTTTTTGTATCTAAAAAATGAGGAGCAATTAGGTAAATTGATATCTATTATATTTGGTTAGAAAGTAAAAATAAAGTTTTTTTTAATGGGGACAACATGTAAAATTTAAGTTGTGATTAGGGATTTTAAGACAATTTTACTTTATCATTTACAATTTTTTTTAAAGATGAATGCCCCATTTTAAATTAAAGTTATATGCATATACCCATTTAATATTAATTATCTGAAATACACTTATTTTACTTCTGATTGAAAAATTATAGATTTTGGAATTGAATTTAAGAGTTTGAACCATAGCCGCATGGGTTAATTGCTAGCTTTTATACGTTATAGTAACTATTTGTTAAATTTTACATTATTGATCATCAAATAATATTCATGTGAAACTTCTATATATTATAACAGCTATATACTATTAGCTTCTATACCGTCGATCATGATCAAATAATGTTCATGTGAAATATAGTGAGTGTTATGCACTCTTCGTTGTTTGTTTTGTTCATTGAAATATTATTTTAACCATGAATTTTTTTTAATCATGTTATCATTGGTAGAGAATCAAAATAATATAAAATCATTATTGTAGAAGTTTGCAATTAGTTTCTACATGTTATAGAAGCTAACAATTAATTTTTATACGTTGTAGAAGTTACATGCTAGCTTCTACATGATCGATTATTATTAGATCATGTTCATTTGAAATGTAACGAATGTCATGGAGTATTATTCATTGCTTGTTTTGTTTGTTAAAATATTGTTTTAACTATGACTCTCAGAGAATAAAAATCAAAATGACAAAGTCATTTTTGTATAAACTAGCAAGTAACTTATATACGTTGTAAAAGCGAGATGCTATCTTTTACTTGGTTGATCGTAATCAATTAATATTCATTTAAAATATAGTAGTTGTAATGAAATTTTCATCGTTTGTTTTGTTCATTAAAATATTATTTTAACCAAATTATCATGGTTAAAAAAGCAAAATCAAAACCAAAATGACATAAAATAACTATTGTAGAAACTAGCATGTAGCTTCTACATAATGTTTATTTGAAATGCAGCTAATGTCATAGAGTCTCCATTGTTTATTTTGCTTATTAAAATGTTGTTTTAACAAAGTTATCACTCTTAGAGACACAATCATCAAAATAATATAAAATCATTTGTAGAAAATAACAACTAGCTTCTATATGTTGTAGAAGCTATATGCTAACTTTTACACTATTAGAAAAGTAGTGGGTATGTCATTTATTTTGTTCGTTAAAATATTGTTTTAACAAGTAAAATCAAAATAATATAATGATATTATTGTATAAGCAAGTAATAAACTTCTATATATTGTAAAAGCTATTTGTTAGCTTCTATACAAGCTTCAAAATTTAAACTGTATTCAGAAATAGGGATTTTTTGAATCAAACATGAAGTGTGGATATTTCGGACAATTCATATTAAATGGGATGTCTAATTAACTTTAATTGAAAAAGAGGTATCCATTTAACTATTTTGTAAATGATGAGTGCCCTTATAATTTTTGTCTTTTTTTTTAAGTTCACTAAGTGATTAATTAATTAAATCAAATGAGCCGCCTTGACTATTTAATTTCCATAAATTACTCCTCTCATGTTTAATTTTCAATTTCCCCCGTAGTTTTTAAATATTTATGAAATTCTTATAAGTTTTAATTTCTTTTGAATTAATTTTAAGATTTAATTTTTTTTGTGTTGTATTTTTAGTCTATGACATTTCTCTCTCTCTACCTACCAATCTAATTAATTGAAGATAGTAGTCAAAATGTTGGTTCTAACAATTGGTAGAATTCCATAGAGAAAAATCAAGAAATTATATATGCGGTCAATAACTTCAACTGAGAGTGGTCAAACATGTTGACCATGTTTGCATCACGTGACAATTTGTTAGCATAGGAATCGCCTTGGCTTCGTTTTTGTTCTCTCTATTTTATTATAAAAAAATTTTGAACTTGAATACTTCTAATTACTTAAATTGATTTATGATTTATTAAATATATTTCATTTTAAAATGTCAGCAAATAATATATATTGGAAAATGTATTCAAGGACATTAGTTAATCGTGCTAACTGAAAATGGGCCCATTACTCTTCTACGCTCAATTATAACCAGTTAACGAGCCCTGGCCCATTTATGCTGCTAGTCTGGATCTTACGCTTTGTCGGAGCAAGATCGGCCGCAAGATCGTCGGTTGACAGTTCTTCAGCAGCTCCTTGGTGTCGGACGTGAGCCTGTTTCTGGCAGGGCCTCCCGGTACGGCGAATGGTTACAATAGAAACAAAGCCGAGATGCTTTACGTCGTCGACGGCAGCGGTACCACGAGTGGCTCCGCGGCCTCCGTACTCTCGACGCAGGTTTAATCACAAGTTCATGTTCTCCCTCCTAATGTCATTAAATGTTTCACTGGTGAGATGGATCCCTTCATTTTCGTTCTTGACTTCGTCTCTTCGTTGGCTACCAAGCGCTCGTTCGGGCATTCTGTTCCTTTGTTTCGACAGCGCGGATTAGGGAAATCACGGGGTGCTGTTGTTTCTGGTTCAAGTTTGCCCCTTTAGAGTTTTTTAACATAAGATGATCTTTATGGGAAGTCCTTCCGGTCATAAAGGTTCGTTGGATTTTTCTTGTCTTTTCCCTTTCTCTATAATCATATCTTTTGGACGTTACGCATATGGTTGTGCTTGAACTGTTGCTAGAAATTATTTTAAGATATATTCTTTTGAGATTTAAAGCATCTTCATTGAATTTTGAGTGGGCAGGGACTTTGAACGAATTTAATACCTGTCATGTCTTTGATTGGTTTCTCCTTCGGTTGAGTCTGAGCTACTTTGGTTATGAATCGCATAAATGTTATAATACATTGAGTTGAATTGACTATTTTACTATGAGACTATGATTCAACTCAGGGTAGGTAAAAAAAAAAAAACAAGGATTGTTTGCAATATCAAATGTTCAGTGCTTAATCATTGTGTGGATTAAGGATCTAAGACAAGTTGTTATTGTTAGTGTAAGTCCTAAGAGTCAATCAAGAGTTGATTGACTTAGGATATATTGTATCCTATTTCATTAATAAAAGGTAAAGTTTATGGTTATTATATTTACTTCAGATCTATGTCAGATGAAGAAGTATAATAATGTCCTAAGATAGTAGATTCTAGTTTACAGCATATCAATTGGTTGAATTGATAGTGGGAGACTGTAGATATATATAAATACTACTCTTAATTATTCCTAGTCAAACATTAATATATAAGGACAATATTAATGTGTTGAGACTAGCATGTAGGTCAACTGATGACTTAATCTCACAAGTTATGAGGATGTTATATCAAGTTGACACATGAGTATATATTAGATAATATGTATTGAATTGACCTGCCATGAGAATGTTTCATAGATCGTTATATGAGTGTTATAAACATTCTCATAGTGACCATTGGTATGAATAATCCTTAAACCTGAAGTCACTACGATTCCCTACATAAGGAGTTGTGTAGTTTGGTATCGGCAAACATCACATGTAATAAGGTGGACTATAAAGTCGATCATTGTATGCAATAAGTTATGCGGAGGGATGTGAGTGATGTAGATGAGATTTATCCCTTCCCTATGACGAAAGTGATATCTGTGGCCCCTTGATTAAGTAGGACACAAGAATGTATAATCATCCTCAAATTAATCAATATGAGATATTGAGCTTATTTGATTGAGCGTGTCTACTTAGTGATCCAAAAAACACAAAGATTGATAAGAGGATGACATGGTCTATGCCTCATTGATCAATTTAAATATCAAGTATAGAAGGGCCAAGTTATACAAGATAATAGACATATAAAGGTTAGGTCGGATCTCGACATTCTCGTTACTTGGGTAGCAATGATGCATTGCTAGATGCCACTCATTGCTTTTGTATCTAAAATAGTTTTAGATACATTGCTAACGTTATGAGAGCCTATTGGGTCACACAAAAAAAAAACATGTTGATTTGGAGATGAGTTTATTTTGGTTTGACTAAAATGTGATAGACCTTAAGATTATTGGATTGAGTTGGGTTAGACTCGAATGAATCCAATTATTGGATTGAGTCTAATCCGAATTAAACTCATTGTGTTGGATCGAGTCTAATCTGAGTTAGATTCAATTGAATCCACTCATTAAAGAAGAAAAAAAAATGATGATTAATTTGGATTAATCATGCATTGAAGGAGGAAGACCAAATGGTAAAAACCTTTGGTATTCATTGGATGAATATAAAAGGATTTTTGCATTGCATTTTGAGGTGTGAGACTTATCTTCTTCTTCCTCCTTTTCTTCTTCTAGGCCGAACCTCCTAAAGTGGCTAGCACCACGAAGGTGGTTTTTCTCCAAGTTGTGAGTTTGTGAGACGGATGGGAGAATGTGTTCGTGTGAATACCGTAGAGGAGCGGGCGTGCTAATCACGTTAAGATCTACCGAAGTCAAGTTGATGTTGCCGGGATTGCTTTGGGCACGCAACAAAGGTAACGATTCTATGTGATAGAGTAGCAAGAATGAGTATACCGTATTCGCAAAGATTCTTGAGCTTTTTCCGCTGTGTTATGTGTTGTTATATGCATAAGATCCCTCCAATTATGGCATTGTATTCATAGTATGTATTCTATAAATTTTTAACTGAGTGTGTTAGGGTGAATTTTCACACTTAACACTGTTAGGGTCATTTTGGTGCTAGAGGAGGGGGTGAATAGCTCGTCGCGCGTCTCGTTGCTTGCTTCTTGGTGATGATGTGCAGCGGAATGAACAAGAAACAAACTTACAACGTTAACATAAGGGATTTACTTGGTATCTACCTCAAGAAGAGGTGACTAATCCAAGGATCCACACGCGACATACACTCCACTAATCAAAACACTCCTTCTCGATAACTACCAAAGGCGGAGAAGCCTTGTACAAACTCTCAATACAAGAAGAAAGAAAAGGGAAGCAAATACAAGTGAAATCTTACAAGATTTACAGCATGAAACCCTAACCCTAGCTTCTTCTTGTGTGGAACGCCTCTTGATCTTGGAAGTGCAGCAACACTTTGCTCCAAGAAAGCTTCAAGAACTGGTGTGAATCTCTGAGAGTGATCACTGGAAGTGGAGTGGAAGAAGTGCGGAGAAAGATGCTCGCCAACGGCTTTATCCTGTGTAACGGTCGCCTCCCAATCGATAGATTGATCAATTGAGGAGGCTGAATCGATCGGCCAATCGATTCAACCTTCTTCTATGCTCTCTAGAAGACGCCTGAATCGATCGATCGATCGATTCAGGCTTTCTCGCGATCACACGAAAAAACCCAGCCCCCAATCAATCGGCCGATCGATTGGGAAGCGTTCTGTGCCTGTGACAAAGGCTCCCAATCGATCGACAGATCGATTGGGCCACTGCTTGTCGCAGCACAGTACCAATCAATCAGTCGATTGATTGAACCAGTGTTCAATCGATCTATTGATCGATTGGTCTCCCCTTGACTTGCTTAACCAAGTTCGGGTCCCCAAATCCAACATCCAGTCAACCATGGCCTGTTGGAACCTCATGCCTAGCATCTAGTCAACCTTGACCTGCTAGGACTCCTTTACCAAGTGTCCGGTCAATCCTTTTGATCCACTTGGACTTTTCTCCTCCTGCCAAGTGTTCGGTCAACCTTGACTCACTTGGACTTACCATCTCGTGCCAAGTGTCCGGTCCTCCATGACCCACTTGGACTTCCACCATCAGGTGTCCGGTCAATCTTGATCCACCTGGATTTCCACGTGCCAAGTATCCGGTCAATTCTTTGACCTACTTGGACTTCCCAACACCAGGTGTTCGGTTAACCTTGACCCACTTGGATTTCCACGTGCCAAGTATCCGGTCAATCCTTTGACCTACTTGGACTTCCCAACATCAGGTGTCCGGTCAACCTTGATGAATTTCCACGTGTCTGACTTCACTCACCTGGACTTTCACCTAGCTTCACTCACTAGGATTTTCACCTGGCGTCATTTACCAGGATTTTCCTCTGCCTGACTTCACTCACGAGGACTTTCCCTCTACCTGACTTTACTCACCAGGACTTTCACTCGGCTTCACACACCAGTCTGGTCAAACCCTGATCAGAGGGGAATTGCACCAGCAATCTCCCCAATCGGACGATTTCACCTGCAATCTCTACGTATTGTCAAATATCAAAACCCAAACATCAAGACTCAGGCTTGAGCCAACGCAAGCCTAGTCAACCTGGTCAGCTTTGACCTAGGGGATATTGCACCAACAAACACTGGGATATTTGCCATATTTTGTTGTAATTCAAAGCCAATTTGTAATTCAGGTACAGAACTGCGCCATACTCCTGATATCATTTCTGAAAGCTTCTTTGTTTTTATTAATTCTCTTGAAAATGTAGCTTTTATCTCCACTATATCATTTTGATTTACCCTGGGTAATTTTATGTGAATAAGTGATCCCATAAGTAGTAGTTATTCAAACATTCCTAGATATTTTGAGTTTGATTTCCCTACCTCCAAAGAAAACAGTCCATTTAGGTAAGTTGTCAATTTATTATCAGGAAGATATTAACAAATAATGGGAAGATAGACTTATTTTAATAGTGAGGAACCAACTATAGTAAATTAGCCTAAACTCACTGTTTATGGGACTGCGCTTTATCCTAGAGGCTGTTTTATCACCAACTTGCATGCTTAGATTGTTACTGAAATACTTCTAAAGAACAGTTTTTTATTTTTTATTTTTTAACTGAACTTCTTAGAAAATAAAGCTTTGCACCATTATCAGCATGGTGATACTCTCTTCTAAATTCAAGCTCACCATGGAACTCTCATGATGTAATGTAGGTTGACAATGTCAGACACTCCTAAGTTGACATTTACTCCTTTGAAATTCTGGTAAATACCAGAAGGCATTTTTCAAGCTATTGTTGGCCAACCAGTTTTCAATTTGTGATATTTTAATTTGTGACACTGTCCAGACTTGAGATCTGCATTTTCTGAAAACCTGCATGAAGTCATTGCATAATAAAATTTCTTCATTCCATCTATCCTAATCCAGCCAGAAACTTATAGTCTTATAATTACCATGTTCCTTTTTTATTGCTTTGGCAGAAAATATCCCTTAATTTCATCGTCTTTCCACAAGAAAGACTACTGCTTGTTTAGCTTTAACTG